>NC_142027.1:43037685-43637685 GCF_982192425.1 Myodes glareolus | reverse complement strand
TGGAATCAGAAAGGATGACAGCATATTGTTGGAATAGCCTACACAGCATGCAGAGGAAAGCTGAGACCAGCAAAATTTGCTGTTGCATTGGCCATGAAAAGTGAAAACAAACAAGAATTTAATATCATCAGAATGGAGAAGGAGCAAGATAGTTTATCACACATCTGTAATTTATGAGGGTAGCTAGAGATAACTTTGTGAATCACCTAATTTTAGATGATAAATAAAGCCAGACAGTCACCCAAGGAGAAGAGAGACGTGAGTCCTTAAAGATAGCGGCTTGTAGCAGTCAAGTAGATTGTATTCAGCCAAATACATTGAGAGGCAGCAGCCAATAGATAGCAAGACAAGTGGCAAGGTAGACTGATGACAAGTTGCTGATGAGTGGGGTAGCTGTAAAATATAACAAAATCTGGACATGTGTCCAGGTAATGAATGGGATGGTTCAGAAGAGAGGTGAATCTTAGCAGAGATCTTAGCATGGGGAAGGTGTGGATCCAGATCACCAGTGCTAAAGGGTACTGCTGTTTTCAATTTTAACAGGAGTGAAAGGTTTAGAAGCACAAAAACCACAGGTGGGTCTAAGGTAGAAAGCCTAAATATCTTCATTGCCTATTTGTCGAAGTCTAATGTAGTGTCTATATTTTGTGTCTGTATGTGCACGCACGTGCACAGGCATGCACGTGTATGTAGCGTTTGTAGTACATTGTAGTTACTCTTTGAATTGAGAATACTTTTATTGAGAAATTCTTAACCTGTTAGGTCTAACCTGTTAGGCCTGTTAGGTTTTGAAAACTCAGTTCTATTAACAGTTCTGTTTTCTGTGTAACTGTTTTTTCCTTTCATGCTTTCAATTCCAGCAAAAATGGAAAGAGGTGGCACAAGATTGTACAAAGGCTGTTGAACTTAATCCCAAATATGTGAAAGCTCTCTTTAGACGTGCAAAAGCCCATGAGAAGCTAGACAATAAGAAGGAATGTTTAGAAGGTGAGCGTTTTTCTGTGTTTTTATAGGAAAATTACTGCAGGCTTTGTAGTCATTAGTAAATTTATATGAAATTGCCTGTGAGTGTAGTTTTGTTTTTGTTTGTTTTTTAGTTTTTCAGTTATTTATTTTATTTTATTTTTTGAGGCAGTCTATATATAACTCTGATTGTCTGGGAACTCACCGTGTAGACTGACTGGCATTGAACTCACAGAGATCTACCTGCTTCTGCCTCCCAAATGCTGACATTAAAGGTGTACCCCACCACACCCAACCTCAACTAAGGAATTATTAGTATTAAGACTCATTGACTAAGGAAATCAGAAAAATAGTTTGAGCAGGTTAGTGTTGACATATTTACAGCAACTTTTCTTGTATAGACGTGAAATAATTTGGAAATGAATCATTAAGGAAAACATTATTTGCCCTCCATATTTTTCAAACATTATTTTCTACACAATTGGAGAGTATGTAATTCTCAGAAAATGTTATAAATGTTTTTTTGCCTCTAATTGGCCATGTCAGCTTCCAAAACTGCAATTAAAGTACAGGTCCCAACTTTTAAAGTTTAATTTTCTAAGTGATGTGACGCTAAAGCAGAGCATGATTCTACAATCTAAAGTGCTTTCAGTACATATTCAGAAGTCCTTTAAAAACATCAGTAATAAAATTTAGCCACAATTACTTTTTAAATAACTTTTTGGGGTTAATACCGGGGAATAAAAGTACAGGATCTCACAGATGCTAAGCATACTTTATGCCACTGAGCTGAGCCTAAAATGCTTTTTGTTTTTTTTTTTTAAGTCCTTTGAAAAGATGAGGCAGTTTTAGATCGTGTTTGAAATTTAAAAGTTTTGTGATATCATGTGTTGGTGAAAATTTCATTTTTAAAATGAGAATACCAAGTTTTGAACTAGACCTTGGGTTGCTCGCAGATATGGCAGGGAAGAGGTTGACTGGAGTTTAAAGAAATGGAATGAGGAATGAAGAATGAAGTTAGAGCTGACTGAAGTTATCAGGGAAATGGAATCCATGTTGACTTGTTTGGAAGAGATAGAGTGTGGACTTGTGAAAAGTCAGATTAAGGAGAAGTGACAGCTGCTGAACACTTTTTGAGTAAAGGGTGGGAGGAGCTTTCCTTCGCCACTTGAGACCGCTCTGCTGTGAGCTGCGGCATACCCAGTGAAAGTTGTGTTTCAGGCAGATTTTGAGTTCTGTGGCAAAGTAGCTTTAAAAAAATACTTAGGAGGTGAGGCAGGAGGATTAATTGTGTGGAGAAGTTTGTTAGCAGCCTAGGTAGCATAGGAAGATGTGAGAGTGTCTACTTGGTCCACTTGCCTTGTGTTTCTAGTCAGAAGAGCGGATTCTGCAGTCCTTGTTTTCTTCGTTATCCACAGAACGTTAGAGCATTGAGACTTCAGAAATGAAACACAGTAGGCCCCAGAGGAATAAAGTGTTAACAATTTCTTGAAAATTAAACAGTTCTGTCTTGCTTTGAGTTGAGTTTGACTTTTTGTAGTTTAATTTGTACCTGTTTGATGCTGCTGGTCATCTTCCCAATAATTCCATAATTGTACTTTTCCATCATTTCCAGATGTCACTGCTGTGTGTATATTAGAGGGCTTCCAGAACGAGCAGAGTATGCTGTTAGCTGATAAAGTTCTCAAACTCCTCGGAAAAGAGAACGCCAAAGAGAAATATAAGGTAAGTTAATAAGAGTTGGGGGATAGTTGGATACTCCTGGAGACTGACAGTGGTTATGATAACACCTGAGACTGTAACTGGGTTGTATTTCTTTTTCCTATCCTCTTAGGTTGCATATCCATTTTCAGTAAGCCCAGAGCTGTACTTAGACACTGTAATTCATTTTATGTGTTAGAGTTTCCACATAATAGCTCAAAAAACAAATCCAGTCTGCTTCCTATATGCTGGCCACTTGCATATTGTTTGGGGCTACTTTTGTGCTGCTACAACACATTTCAGTGGTTGTCACAGTATGCAAAGTCTGTGTAGTCTACAGAACCTCTCTGTCTATTACCTGATCTTTTATAGAAAGATACTTGCCAACTCCTGCTCTCTGTCATTAGTTTCTAATGTAAATTGTATTATTGGACATTAATTAGTGACATGGTTTAATTTAACAATTAAACAAAGCTTTCTTCTAGAGCAGTGTGTGCAAGTAGATGTCCTGGATTCCAGGCTGGTAGCTCTTACATGGGCGGTTAGGGTAGAAAGAGTACATGGACCGAAGCTAGCCTGTGCTACAAAATGAGACGCTTACAGGATTTGTAACAGGATTTGAGAAGCTTAATTGGAACAGATGTTAAGTGTAAAGGACCTAATACGGGCTAAGTATTGGAGGGAGGGGAGGTACAGTGCTGGAAGAGTGACAGAGCTTAGCTAACAGTGATGGACAGCGCACTGCTAATTTTAGGAATGCAGGGCAGTTCTTTTTTATTTGCTCATGACTCCATTTTCTTCTAAATTGATCTTTATAACTAATCTCTATAGCTAGATTTAGGTGGCACATGTCTGTAATTCCAGTGCTTGGGAGGCAAAGCAAGGGGATTCTAAGTTGAAGGGTGAGCTAGTCTGTATAGAGTGAGACCCTGTCTCAGAACAACAACCAACACTTATGAGATTTCTTTAATGTGGGCTTTCATGTATTAACATGCACTGTTAATCCAAGAGCGATATAACTAACTGTACTAGAGCCCAGAACTTTATCTCCTTAATGGAGTTCTTTACAATCACCTGTGAAACATGTTAGAGTCCCAGTCTTAATCTGTAGCTTAAAGCTTAATATTGTCTAATAATTTGAAAATAAATATCCACTGTTTATAAAAGTCATTCTGCAGTGTACTCCTTTGATTAATGTTTTCCTATTTTAAAAAGAAGCTTAAAAATGATTGCATTTCAGAACCGTGAACCTCTGATGCCATCACCACAGTTTATTAAGTCTTACTTCAGTTCTTTCACGGATGATATAATTTCTCAACCAATGCTTAAAGGAGAGAAGTCTGACGAAGATAAAGACAAGGAAGGAGAAGCTTTAGAAGTAAAAGAAAAGTAAGTATGGCGTCTGCTGGATGGGTTTTGGACTTGGAGCACCAGTAGGTTCATAGTCACCTTTAAAGGCAAATCTACATACAGATACAGTTAAATACAACTTTAAGTTATATGTAAGTATAAATACACCTCTTTTTCTAGCAGTTATCTGTTATTTCTCTTATCAGATTTTACTGTCTATGGTAAAAGTCCTAGTGGGGTTATCAAGAAAACACCCCTTAAGTTGAAGTGCGTAGTTGGTAGGTGATTTGAATAAAGGTACTGCCTTAAATTATATGTAGCTCAGGGCTTGGAGAGATGGCTCAGAGGTTAAGAGCATTGGCAGTTCTTCCCAAAGTCCTGAGTTCAGTTCCCAGCAACCATATGGTAACTCAAAACCATCTGTATTGAGATCCGGTGCCCTCTTCTGGTATATAGGTGTACATGCAGGCAAAACACCATATACATAATAAATAAATAAATCTTTAAAAAAAATTTATATGTAGCTCAAATGTTTAAGTGCAGGATAGTTTTTAATTTATATACTGATGAATTCTTAGGGATGCTATAAATTTTAAATTTTTTTACTTGTCCAGCAAAGTGACATTCCTAATGACTTCTTCTTGTCTTTGGTACTATAGAAAGCTGAAGCTAAAGGACAAGTGCCTGTGTGACTGGAGACCTGTGATGTCATATATGTGCAATCTAGCCTGTCTCTTGTTCATGTTTGCCAAAGCTTGTGTTTTTCAGTTAGACTTACTCTTCTCTGAGAGAAGATGATAGTATTACTAATTGGGTATTTATTAATGTGTGTGGAAGGGAGAAGAATACTGTTCTTTGGAGTAAAATATAACTGAGTTTTAAGGATATCTGCATAATTACACCAAGATATGTAAATGTTAATTGGTATGTAATCTTTGAGAAAGTCATAGTTGTGACATATGTTTAGATGTCATATAACTTAGTAACAGTGATATAGATAATTTCTTCTTCTGTCACCCTATAAAAACTAGAGCAAAGTTAATCACATTCTGTGAGCCATGGTGAGCGATGACAGGTTATGAGCAGAGACTCACAATAGCACAACCAGAGCTGGTGCTGCAATTTGTGGTTTGTAGTTGGGCCTCACTCAGACCCTTTGATGAAGCTAGCAACGGCTGCTGTTTTCTTACCCTGGTAACCTGAGCAACAAATAGAGAATAAAAAGTTAGTGTGAAGTTAGGAAAATTTGATATATTTTTTCTTGTAAATCATATACCAGTATAAGGAGCTGCTTGTTTGTCCCGGCCTCCCAGAACCGAAATAATCTCACAGAAAGTATATTAATTAAATTATTCCTTGGCATATTGGCTCTAGCTTCTTATTGGCTAACTCTTACATATTAATTTAACCCATTTCTATTAATCTGTGTATTGCTACGAGGCTGTGGCTTACCAGCTAAAGTTCCAGAGTCTGTCTCCTGTGGTGCTACATGGCTTCTCTCTGACTCCACCTCCTTTCTCCCAGTCTTCTGTTTAGTTTTCCCTGCCTACCTAACTTCTGCACTGTTATAGGTCCAAAGCATTTTATTCATTAATGGTAATCACAGCATACAGAAGGAAATCCCACATCATTTCTCTGTCTAGATCAATGGTTCTCACCCTTTCTAATGCTGCAACCCTTTAATACAGTTCTTCATGTGTAGTGACCATGGAGTTATTTTGTTGCTACCTCATAACTAATTTTACAACTGTTAGGAATTGTAGTGTCCAACCCACAGGTTTAGAAACACTGGTCTAGAATATAATTACTGAAAGGAGAAGCTGTACTTTAATGTACAGTGCTCTTTAAAACAGATGCCCTTTAACTTATGAGGTGTTAAAGCCCTGTCAATACACTGTAAATTGAAAATGTGGTAAGTCAAGTATGTGATACTTTATGTACTCCACTGAACAACAGAGTAAACTGCCATTTATTTGCCCTTGTGACTCTATGGGTGTTTGCGACCTGTGACTCGCTGCCCCTGTTCAGCATCATTGCACGGAATCGTGCCACATGTCTCTAGTTCAAGACAAGATAAAAATGTGAAGTGTGTACTTCCAAAGTCTACCCTTTTCACATGTTAATGTTCAACTATCATAAATCAAATATCTTAGAAGTCTTATAGTGTTTTTTTTTTTTTCAGTCAGAAACCTTCATTAAACATCTCTAGTAGCAACCATCATCTTAGAAGAAAAATGTTGTACCCAGGTGGTGGCCGTGCACACCATTAACCCCAGCACTCAGGAGGCAGAGATAGGTGGATCTTTGAGTTCGAGGCCAGCCTTTTCTATAGAGCAAGAGACCACCTGTTCCAGGACATCCAGGGCTACATAGAGAAACCCTGTCTAGGAAAAGAGAGGGAAGGAGGAGAGGAATGTTGTATTCTCTGTTTTTAAAAGAGAGGTCATTCTAGATAGCTTGTTGGGTAAAGGTGCTTGCCTTGGTGACCTGAGTTAATTCTAGGTCTACTTTTTTTTTTTAAATATTTATTCATTTATTATGCATTCAATATCTGCCTACATGTGTGCCTGCAGGCCAGAGAGGGCACCAGATCTCATTACAGATGGTTGTGAGCCACCATATGGTTGCTTGGAATTGAACTCAAGACCTTTGGAAGAGCAGGCAATGCTCTTAACCACTGAGCCATCTCTCCAGCCCCCTCTAGGTCTACTTTTTAAGATGGAACAATATATCTATTTTTGAGGCTCTTTAGTGTTTTTACTTCTAGTTTTCCTTACTCCACCCTCCACAAAACACAAGTCTGATCACTCTCTTGCCTTGATTATTGTTTATTTCCTTCCTTGTTCTTCTCTTAGCTCTTAAATAGCTGTTGAGTACACTACTGATATGGCCCAGACAGGAAGGAAGACAAGGTCCTTATCCATATTATAGAAGAGTATCTTTCTCATTAGCACTCCTCACATTACCTAATGTTAGAATCAGGGTGCTAGCCAAAGCATTCTGCCAATGGCTGCTGTCTCTGCTTGAAAATTGTTTCTTGAAGGTATCAAGACAATTCTGCTGATTAAGAAACCCTAGTCAGTTTAATCTCTAGCCATAGCTCCAGTCCCATAGCGACTGATTAATATATGAAGAAAAGACAACTTGGAGTATCATATGTAGCAGGTTTTAGCATTTGGTTTTCCCTTAGTAATTAATTTCCTGTGTTTGCTTTCATCTTTAGTTCTGGCTATTTAAAAGCTAAGCAGTATATGGAAGAAGAAAACTATGACAAAATCATAAGTGAATGCTCAAAGGAAATAGAAGTTCAAGGCAAATACATGGCAGAAGCTTTACTACTACGAGCTACCTTCTACCTACTCATTGGCAGTGCCAATGCAGCCAAACCTGACTTAGATAAAGTCATCAGTTTGAAGGACGCTAATGTGAAGGTACAGTTGGAAATGTGTGTGCGCATGGGAAGCTAGAAAGTAAGCATGGTTTCTCTACAGCTGCAGTGCTTGATGCCTTAGCATTTCACTAGCAGTTCTCAGAAAGGCTATTTGTTGTTTTGAGGAATCTACATCTATTAACATTTGTGTAGTAAATATGAAGCTGTACTATTTATGTTCAGGTAAGAAAACAGACATCTTTCTCTACAGCATTTATTACTGTTAGTTTCCTTTTGTGACTATGGTCTACTGTAAAAGATTGTCTTTGGATAATGGTGACAGTGATTCTAAGGATTGTTAAGATCCTCTTTGGGTTTTTTTGTTTTGTTTTTTCCAGAGATTTCTGTGTATAGCCCTAGCTGTCCTTGGAACTAGCTCTTGTAGACCAGGCCGACCTTGAACTCTCAGAGATCCTCCTGCCTCTGCCTCCCAAGTGCTGGGATTAAAGGCGTGTGCCACCACCACCTGACTGTTAATCCTTTTGAAGTTTAATTTTCATATTGAAGATACTCTACAAAATTTTCTTTAATTTCTTTCATATTGATTTCCTGATTACTAAAACTGGTCTTCTGCTGTGACGCATATGCATTACTACTTGAAGAAATAGCCTACATTTATCATCATGACTTTTAGCTTTAACAGCTAGGAACAATAATATCTATTATACATCATGTATAAAAATTAACTCAAAAAGAACCAGAAACATGAATGTAAGAACTAAGAATAAAACTCACAAGAAAACCTTATAGGATAATACAATAATACAAGGTTACCTTGTATTAGGAAGGGGATTCTGAGATATGAAACCTAAAATACAACTCCAAAAAAGAAAAAGGTGCTACCAAAATGGCTCAGTAGGTAATGACCTTGCTCCCAGAGATGACAGCCCTATTCCTCGATCCCGTGTGGTAGAAGAAAGGATGGACTCAAGCCAGTTGTCCTCCGACTTCACACACATTCTGTGGCAGATGCTCGTGCATGCATGTGTGTGCACACACAGGAAAAGAACAGCTTTTGAGCTGGGCATGGTGGCCTGTACTTGGGTGATTGAGGTTGTAGGATAGTTTAAAGTAAGCCTGAACTTGAAAGAACAATAGCAGAAAACTGAAAATACCTTCCAAAGAATGGAAGAAAATACTCAGGAAGCATTCATGTGATAAAGCCTTTGTAATTGAAAATAAAAGCTTAGAACCCAACAGTAAAAATGGAACCTAATCTGAAAATGTATGAAAGATTTGAACAATTCGCCAAAGAATATTCTACAAATGACCAATGACAGCATGAAAAAGTACTCCACCACTACCTGCTAGGGCAGCACCAGCCCAAACTTGTTTAAGTACCTCTTCATTCATTCCTAGTCTGATGACAGTAATTATTTTTTAAAAAATAGAAAGCACAGGCAGTAAGACTATAAATACAAAACATGAATTATACCAAATACTGGTAAGGATATAGGGAAATTGGAACCATGCATTACTGTAGTGGATTAAAGAGTCGTAAAGATGCTTTGGAAATTAGTTTGGCAATCCTTCAAAAAGTTAACATATAGTTGCTGTGAAATCTATGACTGCTGCTTCCAGGGAATTTAAGATATGTGTGTACCTGAATGTTAATCATGATAGTCAAAAGATAAAAATAACCCATATATTTAGTAGCATCTCTGCTTAAATATTACCGTGCCATAAGAAGAATGCTAATACATGCCACTCCAATGAAAATTCTAAATGAAAACCCAATGAAACACTTCAGATGTACAAATGTGAGGAAATAGACTAGAGATAAGAGGTTTCTGGGCATTTGGATTGGAAACGTTATGCTTGTGTGTGTTCTCTGGGTATAATAAAAGTGCTCTGAAATTTGTAGTGATCAATCTTCTTTTTAGTTAATGTACTAACAGATTTGCATATAGTCTTTCAGTGGTGAACTTTATGGTAGGCATTACAGAATTTTTTTAATCTAAATTGAACTGTAAAATTAACAGGAACTTTTTCTTATTTTGGGTGTGTAGCTTCGCGCAAACGCCCTTATCAAAAGAGGCACCATGTGCATGCAGCAGCAGCAACCCATGCTATCTACACAGGATTTCAACATGGCTGCCGAGATCGATCCTCAGAATTCAGACGTTTATCACCACCGAGGACAGGTAGATCTGGCCTTACCTGGAATTCTGGTCGATGACTTGATAACTACTTTTCAGGATTTCTTTATGTTTAAATGTTTTGTATATTGAATTGGCCTGTATTTACTTAACATCTTGAATATTTATTATAATTTTGGTTTGTGGAAGAAAGGGAAAAATGTGGGCTTGCCAGATGAGCTAGTTTATTAAGTGTACCTAGTTTATAGGTTTCAGTGAATAAACACTAATCCCACTTAGTAAGCATTGTAATAATTCTTTATAATTACATGTGTATATCTGTAGGAGTTTGTGCACAGGAGTGTAGGCCTCCAGGGAGGCCAGAGGTGTCAGATCTACTAGAGTTGCAGTGGTAGGCAGTTGTAAACTACCCAACACCATTCCAGGGGCCAAATATCCAGAATACACCCAGTCTAATTTGCTTACTGTGGTTTCTTACTGTACAGTGTAGTGGAAGGGAAGAACAGTTTCTATAACAACTAAAAATATGAATATTTGTTTATTTATTTTAGACCTAAGTCTCTCCTGTTGTGCAAGCTCATCTGAGCACACGGTCCTCCTGTACTGGGAATACAGATGTACCTGACTTGAAGTCCTTTCTAGGGGAGAATTTTGTTCAATGTTTCTGAACGGTGTTACATGGTGTTGAAATAACATTTTAAAGATTCTTGCCATTTCCGTCTTTATTTTTAGTGTAGTGAAATTAATTGAATGATAATTATATAAAGTCTAACCTGATTTGAAATTAAGTAGAGAGGCACTTAAGGTTTTTACATTTCTTATTTTTTATTTAAATTACATTACAGGGAAAATGGATTATCATGTTTTATTTTTAAATCAAACATCAGTTTTGAGGTTGTAGAATCATGACTTTTTTTCCTGCAAAGTAATTTTATGTTGAATAAATTAATAAATGCTGAGCATTAACTATAACAGAATAGAAATATGGTGCAAGTTTAAATGTTGAGCCTACTATTCTGATTGCATTTAATTATGAGTTCTTCCCTAGCTGAAAATTCTGCTGGATCTAGTTGAAGAAGCAGTGGCGGATTTTGATGCATGCATTAAATTAAGACCCAAGTTTGCTCTGGCACAAGCTCAGAAGTGTTTTGCCCTGGTAGGTGCTGTTTTCACCTGTAATTTAATAAGCACCATTTGTATTTTTTAGTATTTAGTAAAAAAGAGCAGCATCTCATTGTCATTCTCAAATGGTGATTTCAAGGAGAAAAGATGTTTGATACGTGTTAATGCATATATAGTTGACCATGGCCACCCAACCCTCCTGCCTCACCTTCTCATGCTGGGATTGCAGCCCTACCACCCAGACTCAGAGTTTATAACAGAATTGATTCTCTACTACAAACTAGTGTAAAGGATTCAAAAACAATTTTAAGAAATAATTTATAGTCACAACATGACTTAACTGCTTATGCTTTCCCTATGGCTAGCCCTAAAATAATTTTCCCTTTAAAAAAAGTTGTGTTATAAATATTTATGTTGAGCCGGGTGGTGGTGGCGTACACCTTTAATCCCAGCACTCAGGAGGCAGAGGCAGGTAGAATCTCTGTGAATTTGAGGCCAGCCTGGTCTACAGAGCGAGTTCCAGGAAGGCAGGTAGAATCTCTGTGAATTTGAGGCCAGCCTGGTCTACAGAGCGAGTTCCTGGAAGGCCCCCAAATTACAGAGAAACCCTGTCTTGAAAAACTTTAACAAATAAACAAATGTTAATAGGCTTAAGATGAAAATAAAATTAACTACATTGAAAAGTCTGTAGGTAAGATATAGCTTGGTGATAGAGTATGTGAAGGCTTAACCTGTATAAGGTCCTTGTTTTGAATTTTGGCACTTCAGAAAAGTAAATCAGAATTACGCCATGTATATGCTTACTTAACATCTTAGAAGAGAAAGCATTTAATTGGGTGCCATGGTCTGAAAGAACTAGCTCATCGTCATCCTGTCAGGGGGCATGGCAGAAGGCAGGCAGCCATGGTGCTGAAACAGTAGTTGAACTTACATCTGATCCATGGGAGGGAAGGAGGGATGGAGGGAGGGAGAGAGGAGAGAGATGAAGAGAAACTGGACCTTGAAGCCTCAAAGTCCACCTTTAGTGACACACCTCCTATAAGGCTACACCTAATTATTCCCACCAAAGAACTGAGGACTGAGCATTCAGATTTATTTATGACTGTGAGGGCCATCCTCATTCAAACTATTCCAAGACCACAAGAGTCCCTCTGCTTGCTTTAGGATACCCAGTGAGTGACCTGCAGTCCCAACATGGTGTTTGATTCTCTGCTGCTGAGTTGTTCCTTAGATACAGCAAATTGTATTAACAGGTCACCTGCTTTTCTGGAAACACTTTTGTAATGTTCCGTATCTTCTTTATGTTAATATTCCAGAAGTGTTTTTAGCTCTTTGACTTGAGTGTTCTGATTTTTAAACAGTATCGCCAGGCATATACAGCAAACAATTCTTCACAAGTCCAAGCAGCTATGAAAGGTTTTGAAGAGGTCATAAAGAAATTTCCAAGGTGTGCTGAAGGCTATGCACTTTATGCCCAGGTAAGTATAAACAGTTTTTTTAAGGACTGCATTTGTAAACTGGGTCCCAGTATGGAACTGTACTAGCCTGATCGCACAGTTTCTGTGGGTGCAGCAGTGCTGTTCGTGCTTTTGAGTGTCAAGGCCCATGGCATGGTCCTGAATCCTAAGCTTAGAAGGCAGAGAAGTTCTGGGCAAGCATCTCTCATGCTTTTAGTAGGACTGGATTGGAAAAGTAATTTTCTTTAGAAAATTTACCCTTTACTTACATGATAGGGAAAATATCCTTGGTATGAGATCTTTTTGCTTGACCAAAGCCCTTTAAATGGCTATCTAAGCTGTAACAGCTTATTTTCTCTTTTTTGTTTAAGATTCTTATTAATTAGCATACAAAGTAATGAGTTATTTCCAGTTTCATCATACATAATTTCTCTCTTTCTCTTTTTTTAAATTTTTTAAATTTCTTTTTCTTAATCTTTCTCTTGCTCTTTCCTTCCACCTTCTTGGTTACTTTTTTTTGCTTTTATGTTACATGTATTCTGTTACCTTCTTGTCTCCCTTAGAACCTCTTTTTACACAGTAGTGGTCCTCTTTCTAGTTTCATGACTTTTACCTACACTTATACCCATTCATAAACACATAAAAATTCAACACTTGGATGTACACATGAGATAGGCCATGCAATATTTGTCTTTCTGAGTCTATTAATAAAATAGTTTTCAGAATTGTTTACTTAATGACACTGCCTGTCATCCTTGCACAGGAGAACATATTAATCTTTTTTGGAACGTTCTAATGTCATATATGTGCTACCAAGTGAGAACTTTCTAACCCTCCCCACTCCAAGCCAGAATTCCTTGATATTAGAGTAACAGGTAGTTGTTAGCTATCATGTGGGTGCTGGGAATCAAACCTATGTTCTCTGGGAGAGCAGCCAGGACTTTCACCCACTGAGCCATCTTTCCAGCCACTGTCTAAAATCCCCCCCTTTCTATGTAGCTTTGACTGATCTGAAACTCACTATATAGACCAGACTGACTTTGAAATAGAGATCCCTCCTCTCTGCCTTTCAAGTGAAAGGTATACACCATGAAACTTGGCTAAAAATTCTTGAAACTTTAAATTGCTTTAGAGTTGAAGCTATAGAAAGCATGATTTAAACCCAAATTAGCTTTATTCTAATTTGAGATTCTTAAAAGCATTGATTTTTGAGTCATCTATATTAGTAAATAATTCTTCCCTTTGTCTTTCAGCTAAAATTTGCCTTTTCTGTATTTATGTTTTCCTTTTGTGAGACAAGATCTTATTTTACAACCCAATCTTCCTGACTTGGCCTAAGTGCTTAGATTGTGAGCCTTTGTCACCATTCTCAGATTCCAACTTCTTTTCTCAATTACAAAAGGAAACCCCAAGAGCTTTCCCATAAATATCATAGAAATAGAAAACATTAAAAAGTTGCTATCTTTTAAGATTTCACGTCTTGTTATTCTTCATGCTTTTAGTGGCATTTCATAAAAACTTGGAGGGTTTATTGAAGGAGGGGGGTTGATTTGTGTGGGGCTGTTCTTCTAATGTGTCCTACATGCCCCTGGGCAACAACTGATAATCTGGAATGTGGAACAAGCTAGAAGTTGTTGGTTTTTTATTCCTAGTTCCTTCCAGTTCTTTATAAAAAATGAAGCAGTGTTGCTTACTACACTTGCAAATTCACTATAAAAGCATGCACTAACCTGGCAGTAATGGCACATACCTTTAATCCCAGCACTGGGGGGTTGAGGGGAGAGTGGGGTAGGTAAGTCTCTGAGTTCAAGGGCAGCCTGATCTGCAGAACAAATTCTAAGACGAACAGGGCTACACAGAGAAACTGTCTTGAAAAACCAAAAAAAAAAAAGAGAGAGAGAGAGCAAGAACATGCACTGTGTAAAATTATATACAGAGGTAAACTAAGACAAACAGTGGAGAGTAGCCATCCTTTGTTGTAGAATTCAGGACTCTTTTTGGATAGATTTCTGTTAGGAACTAGGAAAGCAAAGACCACTGACTACCCTTTAGTGCAGCTAGCACCAGGAAGATCTGCAGCTAAATCAAACCCTTGTCTTTTCCCTTTTAAGTGGGTTTGATTTGTACAGTCTCTTCACAGCGGCACTAGCATTAATTCACTGAGCATTTTAGTGTGACTTTATCCATACATAAATCTAAGGCTTGTTTTCTGTAGCTTCTATGAAAGGTATACAGTATCAGTTATTGTGTTAACTCTGAAAGCAAGGGCTTAGGTGCTAGCACATCTCCAAGTTAAAGCCTTCATACGCTCTGGTAGTCATGAAAATCTGGTAATAGTTAATGTACACTTATGAAATGAGTCTAGCCCTTAGACTAATTCCCTTAATGTGATAAATTCCCTTAGTATGATAAATTCTGAGTACAAGTGTAGACTTGTGAAAGTGTGGTGACATAGGTTTCATTACAAGTAGCCCCTCTGTATTATTCAGTTTCCCAGACTCCTTGGTTTCATTTAACTATTCATGAGAAGAGAGGACAGTTGGGATCTCATTTATAGTAGGTACAATCTAAAAACTTGAGTAATTAAGATGTAAAATTTAAACTGACTTAAATTAATTTCAAGCAGTAATTTGATGGTTAAATAATAAACTTTTAATACTTAATAAGCAGTATACTTTTAATTTCCAGATTAGCAATTACATTAATATATATAACTGAAGTTTCTCTTCACATAGGCATTAACAGATCAACAACAGTTTGGTAAAGCTGATGAAATGTATGATAAATGTATTGATTTGGAACCAGATAATGCTACAACTTATGTTCATAAAGGGTATGTATTTTTCTGGTTCTGTTGTTCCAATAAGACACTAAATTTCTTTCACAGTAATAAAATATTTCTTTTAACCTTACAGAAATGATTCAGAGTAGACATATCAATGAATTAAATGATAAATTTCTTACAGTATGTAGATTTTTCAATCTTCGTGCATATGAGTATGTGATATGTGTGCATGTGTGAATGTGTATACACACTTGCAATGGTGGACATGAGAGGACAATTTGGGTGTCAATCCTCACTTTGTACCTTGTCTGAGAGGTGGTCAGGTGTCTATGTCAGCTTCCCCAATTAAAAAGGATTTATTTATTAAATAATATTTGTAAACATTGATTGTAAATTGTTCTGTTATACATACAACCTAATGGTGCCTTTTAGATAAACATTTCTTATTTTACTTTTCAAATTTACCAATAGTTTGTAAGTTCATAATATTTCTACTATGACTAATTATAGGAAACTAATCATTTTAATTATAGTACATTGTGGCAGACTCTTAGGAATGCAAGTTTGGAGCCAGGCAGTGGTGGAGCATATCTTTAATCCCAGCACTTGGGAGGCAGAGGCAGGTGGTTCCTTGTGAGTTCAAGGCCAGTCTAGTCTACAGAGTGAGTTCCAGGACAGCCAGGACTGTTACTCAGAGAAACCCTGTCTCAAAAAACAAAAAGAAAGAAAGACAGACAGACAGACAGAAATGCAAGTTTTATATGTGTTTGTTTGGAGACAGTCTCACTATATAGTCCTGGCTGACTTTGAATGCATAAAGATCACCTCCTTCTGCCTTGTAAATGCTGGGATTAAAGTGTATACAATTATGACCATCTGCAAAACTAATTTGTAATTGTGTGTATATGTTGTTGTAGCTGAGGCAGAAGGATCTTGAGTTTGAAGCCAATCTTATTTTCCAGGGGACCCAAATTGAGTTCCCAACATCTATGTCATCAGGCAGCTCCAGCTCCAGTGCTTCTGACACTCTCTTCTGGCCTCTACTGTCAGACAATCACAGAAACACACATAAACATAAATGGAAAAATGTAAAGGCTATAAAATAAGTATTATTTATTGAAATGATTGTATCAGATTATTTAAAGAATTTGTAATATGTTCAATAAATTGAAAATAATGTAATAAGGTTTTTTTGTATTGATAAAATAGTTTATACTTTTACTGTAAAGGGAAAAACCTCAATTTGCAGGACAGTTTTTTGGCAGCGTGTCTAACATACTTTTTATTCTCATGAAGTGGAACCAAACACAGCTGAGACCACAGGTTGACTATATATTAGAAATCTGCCAGTGCCAGAGTAGAAAAGAGACAAGAAATGAGACCCAAACACACAGTTCCTCTGGACCTGTTGCCAGAAGCTAAAAACAGGACTGGTTCCAGGACAAGGGTGGAAGGGAGAGAGGTTAGGGGCTTGGAAGCAGGTAAACCACTCTTGGTATTTACAGACAGTCAGCTGTCTCTGTTTCTTAGAAATAAGGAGACAAAAAAGACTGGATCCTTACTTTATGATAATCGGTGGCTGTGCACTTCCACATCAGAAGTCGGGGCCCAAAGCTTCTGGGGGTGTTATTGATTGTCTTCTGCTTTAGTCTTTGCTTTTGCTTGAGAATTAAATTACAAGTTTATTGAGGGCAGAGACCAAATCATATATTTATATTTCTGCCCTTTTTTGCATTTCCAGTTTACTTCAACTTCAATGGAAACAAGATTTGGATAAAGGTTTGGAGCTTATCAGCAAAGCTATTGAGATTGACAACAAATGTGATTTTGCATATGAAACCATGGGAACCATTGAAGTACAGAGGTAACTTGTAGAGTCTATTCTTAGAAATGTAATGAAGCACCTTCAATTTTTGGGTTTTGTTCTCATTACATACATCTGATTATGAGCCAATCTTCATTGAATGTTCATTTGCTGAACTTTGATGAAATTAGGGGATTTGAATTTGCCTCATTTCATTATTTTTTTTCAGATTAAAAGTTACACTTATAAAAGCTGTCATGCTTATTACTTAGCAAGTAAAACTGGTTCTTTATGTATTGTGTATGAGTTCCTTTTTCACTTTTATTGTACCTGTACGAAGACAAACACCTGAAACATGGTTTAATCAGTGTCAGTAACAGGAAATAGATAGCCAGACTGAAGTGGATTCTGTATTCTACAACAAAGAAGCAACCAGCCGAGAAACTGGTCAAGTTGCAACATCTTCTGAATTTTCATTAAAAAAACTCTGGTTTGATTGAAATTTTTACAGTTCTCATTTCTTTCTTTTGTGTAAATATTTACCAAGAGTTGCACTTAAGATCTACATTTAATCTTGGTAGCTATGTATGTAGCAGACTATACCGTATCTTAATACTGGTATTTCCTCCAGTATGTATTCTAGACCAAATACGGAACTTGAGTATCTTCCAAATTTTGCTTCTGGTGGCCTTTTAATGATTGCAATATAGGATTAAGAGTATAGAAACAAATGCTCAGGTTGATTAGACCAACAAGCTCACACTGAGACATTAGTGAGAACAAGATTTGAGTCCATACTTCATTGCTGTCAAGGTGACAAATCCCCACCATCACTTGTCAGGAGTTAGCATAAGTCCTCTTAATTCTTATTAGTCCCTTCTCTCTATGGCTCTCTTTCCTCCAAAAGACTGACAAAACATTTGTGGTTCTTCTGATGGCAGGTATATACAAATATCATTTCTTAATTACTAATTTATTATTGCAAATAAAGTAGTGCTTTACTAGAATAGAATAGAAGAGTGATTCCTAATTATGGTTGAGCAAAGCTCTAAATTCTTACATTGGTGCCTGTAAAAAACATTTAATTTAAAGTCTTCATAGACATTGTCTTAAGTGGATGGTGGTTGAGGGAATTTTATGAGTTCAATTGTACTTAAAAAGTCCATTGGGGATAGAGCTTAGTTGATAGAGTGATTGCCCAGCATGCCTGAAGCTGAGTCCATTCCCCAGCACTACAGCTGGGCATGGGACAGATTCTGAAAGAACTCTGGACATTGAGGCAGAAGGATCAGACAAGTTCAGGGTTCTCCTAAGCTGCACTGGGAGTTTTAGATAAGGCTGAGCTAGAAATCTTGTCTCATTAAAAAGAAAGAGTTCATTGTAAGTCTTACCTTAAAAGCAAATGATTAATACTGCTGGTTCTGCTAATATTTCGTAGCTCTTCTAGCTATTGCAAAAACAGCCCCTTATAAACTTCTAAAGTAGTTCATTGTGTTAGTCATATGCTGTAGGAAGTTAAATACGGGTTACCTTGGCAGTCTAACTGACAGTTGTATAGTATTGACTTTTGATTTTAGTTGCAGGATTACACACACCTACACATGCATGCATGCATAGTTTTCCTAAACAGCTGTTTCTTAGTAACTGTAAAACCTAGCTACACATAAACGTAAGAGGTAAACTTTGTTAGCTATAGCATGTTCATCCATTTTTTAGTTATAGGACCTGAAAGATTTCCATCAGTGAGATACATGGTACGAGATGGTACGAACACTCGTCTGCCTATGTATACAGGGATAATAGGACTTTGGGGAATATTAGGAATAAAGTGGGTAATTCTCCTGGGAAGAGAAGGTAGGATAATATTTTGTGTAAAATCGTATTTGAAGTGGGTTCTAGAAGGCAAGGATTTGACCAGAGTTAAGCAGAGGCGATAGTTGGGGATCTTTGTGATCACGGTTGGCTTGATTGAGGAACTGAGATTGACCTGTAACTGCATAGAAGCTCACAGGTTTGAGCATTTGGGGGTTAGAGATGAGGTAATAGGAGTGTGGACTTACCCAGTCCATGAAGGTCCAGCCATTGAGGGCTGCTAGTGTTCTCTGAGGCTGTTTCCATGAGCCTCACATTTGAGCAGTAACATGGAGACTTTAGGATCCAGGAAGAGTTGTGATTTTTAAATAATAACTGCTCTAGGCTCACTGTATTTAAATGAAGAATACAAAATAATATGGAATAGTATTTTTTTAAAATTTTTATTGAGCTCTACATTTTTCTCTGCTCCTCTCTCTGCCTCTCCCCTCTCTCCTTCAACCCTCCCCCAAGGTCCCCATGCTCCCAATTTACTCAGGAGATCTTGTGTTTTTCTACTTCCCATGTAGATCTATGTATGTCTCTCTTAGTGTCCTCATTGTTGTCTAAGTTCTCTGGCATTGTGATTTGTAGGCTGGTTTTCTTTATTTTTAAAAACCACCTATGAGTGAGTACATGTGATAATTGTCTTTCTTGGTCTGGGTTACCTCACTCAAAATAATGTTTTCTAGCTCCATCCATTTTCCTGCAAAATTCAAGATGTCGTTATTTTTTTCTGCGGTGAAGTGCTCCATTGACATTTTCCTCATCCATTCTACGGTCAAGGGGCATTTAGGTTGTTTCCAGGTTCTGGCTATAACAAACAAAGCTGTGTCCTTGTGGCACGATTGAGCATCCTTTGGATATATACCCAAAAGTGGTATTACTGGGTCTTGAGGAAGGTTGTTTCCTAATTTTCTGAGAAATCGCCACACTGACATCCAAAGGAGTTGTACCAGTTTGCACTCCCACCAGCAATGCAGAAGTGTTCCCTTTTCCCCATAACCTCTTCAGCATAAGTTGTCATCTGTGGTTTTTGATCTTGGCCATTCTTACAGGTGTAAGGTGAAATCTCAGAGTTGTTTTGATTTGTATTTCTCTGATGGCTAAGGATGTTGAGCATTTCCTTAAGTGTCTTTCAGCCATTTTAGTTTAGATTCCTCTGTTGAGAGTTCTGTTTAGGGCTGAACTCCATTTTTTTTTTTATTGGATTATGTGTTCTTTTGATGACCAGTTTCTTGAGGTCTTTGTATATTTTGGAGATCAGATCTCTGTCTAAGGACATGGTCAACAAAATGATAGCCTACAGAATGGGAATAGAATAGTATTTTTTAAGAATAGTTAGAATTCTTTGATACTTGCAGTGTGCTGTGCTAGGCACTCTGGTATATTATGAAAGAAACATTTTATTAAATTATAGTTGAATGCTTTGTGCAACACAGACTATTGGTTATTGAAAAGTGCTTGTTAAGGAATCTTTGACATTTTGCGGTTTTTGTTTTTTTAGAGGAAACATGGAGAAAGCCATTGACATGTTCAACAAAGCTATCAACCTGGCCAAATCGGAAATGGAGATGGCTCATCTGTATTCACTTTGTGATGCTGCCCATGCCCAGACAGAAGTAGCAAAGAAATACGGATTAAAACCGCCGACCTTATAAAACCAAGGGGAAAGCAGACTGACTCTTTTTAAAAGAAGTTTACCCCCTCTTCAACTGAACCCTGAAGACACTGTCATGACACTGTGTTGAATGGTGGAACCTAGTATTCCCTTTGTGATGTTGTCATTCATTACATCTGTTTCATGTTTAGGTGTTGTGGGCGTGGCTGTTGAAGGAAGTTTGCAGTCTTGCAGCTTTTATTCCCTATGCTACAAAAGCTTAGAATATGTTAAAGGGATATTAAAACAAACTTGTAGAATACAAACAGTAATTGGCCATGCAAATAAAAACTTTGATTTGTTGATTTGTTTTTTTTTTTATATTGGGGTGGGGATTATGTTCTGAATGATTTTCTTTTTATAGCTGTTTGTATAATATATGAGTGTTTTATAGTGTGTTGGTCTTTAACATGGTAAGTGCTGTTAAATAGACTTCTTTTATATTCATTCTTTTTAATTTTTTTTGAAGGATGAAAAGCTTCAATATGGTTTTCAGTAAAATTGAAAGACTTAAGCTATTGTCAGCATGCACAGTGCCTCTGATTCTGTAGTACTTTAGAAAATTATGCAGAAGCAAAAATATTCTGATTGATACTTGTACAAGAAGACTATTAATGAGAGGCTGAACAAGGAAGGTAAGATGAAAGAGACGTGTATATAATTGCTTGTGCCTATTCCATAGTAAAGATTATTTAATAGTATGCTTTTTAAGGAGAGTGGGTGTATGTGAACAACCCACATACAGATGGAGTACATGTTATGATATATAGGAATATTTAATTAGTTTAAGTTTTCTAGTGACAGAAATATGATAAGGTTCAAAAAAGATGTCAGTCCTGGAGCCAGAGCATACTCTTTTGGAATGACAAGTTCAGTGCTTTAGCTGTGACTGTATTAACTTAAGGGATGTTGAGCCAGTATTTTCAGAGGTCCGGTATATAGAGTACTTTTTGTATTGAGGTAAGTTTGACCTCTGAGGACTGATGGTCTGCGTCCACATCTCCGGGGACACTGACAGCTGACTTTACTTTGGTTGTTCATTTTTATCTGTACCTCATCTCTCTTTGGAATCACTACAGTTGTGTCCATCACTTTCACAGACTCTCCTTTTGCTTATTTATATGCTGGATTTTCTGGTGTGTGTGTGGCGGTGGGGGGGGGACGTGTTCTTGCTGAGTCTGTTTCTAAGATCCATGTAGAGGTTTATTTACATGAAAAGATATTTTAAAAAAGCAAGTTTGTTAAGGTGTATGGACATGAAGTCTAATTATAGTTTACATTGTTGAGAGTAAAGGAATATTTTACAGTTTTACACTCTTATTTAAAAGGGTGCTTTATCCCACTGAAACCAAAAATGATTTTCACTACAATTGCTGTCTTTTTAGAAACTATTAGAAATGACTGATTCCTCTTATATAGTCTTTGAACAATATTGGTAAGCCTGTGGCTGATTTCAGTGGGGGCAGTTAATATGATTTAAGGTGATTGATTGGGATAATGGAAAGTTGGAGCGCTCTTCATTTTGTTCTGAAATAATTATCCAGTGATGGCAACCCTAAATACAGAAATGTCCTACATCTCTGAATGTGACCTCTTCACTTAAAAAGTTTTTATTTGCATGGCTGTATTTACATTAATACTGACATTTTCTACTCTACTCCCTTCTTTATTGGGAATGGGTAGGAAACATGAAGCATGTGCCATTCAGTACTGTCATTCCAAATACTCACAAACTTTTTGCCTGTTGTGAACATATTTGAAACTGCACTGAAAGCTGCATCTGTCTGTATCTTTTCTTTTGTAAATGGCTTCACATGTAAATTCACAAAATAAATACTACATTCAAGCTTTTCTATCTATTCTTGTAGCAGAGAGATAGGTAGTTTGTTCATTTATTAACTTTCAGTCAGTCTCTTGTTTCAAACTAACTTTGGAGATAGGCATATACAAGTTTTATTGGTGTGATTGGGAAATCCAGAGACTTCCCTGTAACAGTGCAGCAAAGCTCTGTGGAGAGCAGTAACTGAAGAACCCTCCTTCATCCTTTGTCTTACACTTGCATAGCAGCCTGGGAACCACCTGGTAGATGATGCTGTGGGGCTCACTTCATACTGTTTCTCCAAGAGTGTAATTGTAGTTCTCAACCATAGAGAGAACTTGTGAATGGAAGCTAAAGCCACAAACATCAGAAGACACCAAATAAAGTCAGAAAAAGGACAAACTTCAAAAGGAAATAAGGGAGGATTGGAGAGGTTTGGTTTCAAGGACTCTACCCATGTGGCAGCTCACAAACTGCCTGTAATTCTATTCTAGGAGACCAGATAACTTACTTCTGGTCTCAGGCACCAGACACACGTATGCTGCATAAGCATGCGTGCAGGCAGAATAAATACATATAAATAATCATTTTAAAGGAATAAAAAAAACTTAACCTTCATGAAAATGCATGATGTTTGTTCTTCAAATAATCCTTCTTTAAAAAATGAAAATTAGTTGGCATGGTGGCAGAAGCCTGTAATCTCAGCATTCAGAAGGCATTTACAGGAAAATCACATAGCAAGATACAAAATAATGAAATGAGAATGGGTGAGATTGCAACTGTGTGGGAAAGAGCACGTTTAACATGTGAGGTTTGTATTTAATCCCCAGTGTGGGTAAGGGTAAATGTCATCCCCCCCCCAGGGTAGGAGACTATCAAACAATACTTGACAAAGAATTTATATCAAAATATATAAGCAACTTAACACTTGAGAATAAGTAAAGCCATAAAAATATGGTATCACCAAAGATAGACATGAAAGGATGTTAGTATCAGTCATTAAATCAATTTTCTTCTTTTTTTTCTTATTGTATGAGGCCTACATGTGGAAAGCAACTTTCCAAAATTGGCTTCTTCCACATAAGTTCCATGGATTCAACTCAGGTTATCAGGCCTGCAAAGCAAGTTCTTTTACCCACTGAGCCATCTCACCAGCCCGAGAAATAAATATAGTGAAGAAGCTAGTCATGACATTGTGCCTATAATCCCAGCACTGGGGAGACTCGTGTAATGGCCAGTGGAGGCTACATAAGACACCATCTCCAAAAAGGGAAAGCATAATGAAAATATATACTAAGTGATAATGAGGAAAGGGAATAGGGGACTAGATCTCATACAGTTGTTGGTAGCAGTGTAAAATGGGATGACTGCTTTGGAAAACAGTGACAGTGACAGATACTTGAGCCCACCATTGCACTCCTTTAGACATGAAAAACCTTGTTTCTATCTCTTTCATTTGAAAGCCAGGAAGAACACAAATGTTCATCAACAAGGACTAGATCACTGATGCATACATAGGTAAGATAAACTATCAATGAAAGCACCAAGTTGCACAATTCTAGAAAATTCAAAGTACTCTATGGGGGTAAAGCTTATCAGTGATTGAATAGCTAGAGAGGTTACAAGATTATAGGGAAAGGTTGAAGAGATGGCCCACTGATTAAGAGTGCTTATTGCTTTCCGTTCTCTAAGAGCACCTGCACACAGCGCACAGACGGACATGAGTACGTATTTTTAAAGCTTATAAGGAAACTTCTGGTGGTAGTACACATATTTGCTTTCTTGACTGGTATTTTATAGTTGTATTTGTGTACCAAATTTTACCAAATCATATATTTCATTCTTAAAAGATGTTACTCTTCTGTGAGTAAACACAATAATAGACTATATACATATATATATGTATATAATATTTGGATATTAAAAGTTTTGATTTACCAGTATGGTAAATAACATGCATTGAACCAGCCGTGTGTTAGAGCAGTGTTGTCCATACAAGTCACAGAGCCCACTGCACATCTGTTACTGTTTAGAAGTGGCATGTTAAACTACATTGGTTTGTGTGTCTGTACTTTTTTTTTTTCTATTTGTCTTATTGGCCTTTTGCTTGTTTGTTTTGATTTTTATTTTTGTAGAGGTTTTTTTGTTTTTGAAAAAAGAACAAAGTTGGATGGGTGGGAAGGGGGAAAACATGAAAATATTGTATGAAAATAATTTTAATAAAAATATTTTGAAAATGTCATGTTGATGGGATATTAGCACCATGAAAATCAGTGTTCCTACTAAAGTACATTTTCTCAGACAGCTGAGTATCATACCATGACCAGCCCACTCTTCAGTTTGTATTGTGAAAAAGGTCTTAAGACTGAAATGCCCAAGAACCACCAGCCTAAGTAGTTGTTTATCAGAGGAGCTGGAACATTGTTACCAAGCAGATTTAAAGAAAATTTTTAATTCAGTGAGGGGGTTCTGATACATATCAGTGGAAGAATTAACATGTGTAAGACTGGGGTCAATTACCAGCACTGTCCAAAAAGAGATTTAGTAAAGTTGATCGTCATATAGTGTATATGAGTATAGAGACATGTCAGACACAAACTTCAGGGCTTCTTTGCCTCCACTGCATAAAGGTCTGCTCTTTTCTGTTTTGAAATGGGGATTTGCTGCCGAACTTCAGCCAGCCTCTTCAGGTCTGCAAAAACAGGAGCATGCATGATGAACAATTTGCAACTCCTTACTAATCAATGAGATTTCTTCTGCAAACTAAAAACAAACGAATCGTCGGCAACATTGGCCTTGTCTGGATGCTATTGACCTGGCATTGGTCTTGGGGTCAATTCAAAGAAAGCCCAGGGAGGCAGAGCCCCAGAGCTTGTCCTCAGAACCAGCCAGGATAGAAGACAGGACACAGTGGAACCCTTCCAAGAGACCAGCTGCAGCATGTGGCCTTGGCTGTGGAGACACCAGAAACCTAGACCACAGCCGTGCAGGTCTTACCTATGTCTGAGTACAGGATCATTTCCTCAGTGCCAGCTTTGGTCAGGACCTGTCCCCTGAAGGAGATGAAGAATAGATTGAGATTCACTGACACCAGGTGGTAATCAAGTTCTCAGTATTTTCCTCTGTCTAACAAGAGATTCTAAGATCTAAAACAAGAAAACAGTATCAATTCAGGGTCTATTATGTTGTGAACTTGTGGCAGGCACATCCTGTGGAAATAAGAGCCCTGTGAGGCTTAGTGGGGAAAAGTATGGAATATATTTAGTAAACTGCACTGCTAGAAAACAATAGCTAGTCTATGATTATAAGTGGGAGAGGAGCTACCAGTAATCAATAGGAACTGCCAAGGAGGGTCTCCATCAGTTCCTCATGCCCTCCCAGCTGCTGCCACATCTGCTGGTAGTGTGGTTGGGCCTGGTCTACTAGGGTTCTCAACCTACAGGTCGTTAGCCCTTTAGGATTTGATGTCCTGTTCACAATGGTCACCTAAGACAATAGGAAGACAGATAAAATTAGTTATTAAGTAGTAATTAAAACGATTTTATGGTTGGGTCACCACAACATGAGGAATTAAGTCTCAGCATTAGGAACGTTGAGAACCACTGTACTAGCACCTCTACCCTGTGGCTGAGATCCCTGGCTCCCTATGCTAATGAGTTTCGGTTTCAGATTGGAGGGATAAGACTAGACCGTAAAAGTGGTAAGGGTTGGCTGGGTGGTGGCACATGCCTTTAATCCTAGCACTCAGGAGGCAGAGGCAGGCAGATCTCTTGAGTTCGAGGCCAGCCTGCAAGAGGTAGTTCCAGAACAGGCTCCAAGAGCTTCTGAGAAACCCTTTCTTGAAACCCTTCCTCCATCAAAAAAAAAAAAAAAAAAAAAAGAGGTAAGGGTCTATATGCTAGCAGGAACAACAGCCCTTCAAAAGACCAGGGGAAGGCTAATCTAGAAAAGTATTCCCAGTATCCAGCCTTTTGGCCCAGCTCAGGGGCTAAAAAACACATCTAGAGAAACGATTTATTTGCAAAATATTTTGTCATAACAAACCACCTGGTATCACTGATTGTACTTACCTGATAGCCACAAACTCCTGGAAAGGATGAACTACCAATGCATTAATGTCATTTGGTTAAATACTTTATGTTCTAACTCCCACCCACCTGTCCTGCCAAATTCAAAGTTCTTTATGTAACTCCGGGCACCCATCACCTCATTGTCGGCATAGGCCTGGGGCACCAAAACTCTTCAGATGAAATTAAAGGGTAGAGCACAGGAGGATTGGTTGTAGAGCTGTCACTAGCATCTAGACAGGAACACGACAGAAACCAATCTGACCCAGTTCTCCAATGTCCTTAAACCCTGGTGTGTGGAACTCTAGAGAATCAGTTGTCAGTCACATTTTGTGAAGCCTCTACACAGCACACTGGGGGAATCCTCTGGGACACCTTAGGGAAACTTAAACTTTAAACTCTTGCTTTGCTGACTGGTCTATCCTGAAATTTGTAGAAATGCTTCTGTGTGTGAGTACATACACAGAAGTACCATAGACTAAAGTCAGCTTTTGACATCCAAAGTTGTAGTAAGGTCACATGTAAGTTGAAATCCTATGTGTAAACATACACTGTAATCTTACACCTGCAGTTACTGACCATGTGAGCTGTCCATGGGGAAACAACTGCGCTAATAATGGGCAGATGTGTTATGTTCATATAGTGGTAAATGGTTTACCTTTTCACAGGGGACAGACTGCTAGTTTTCTCTAATGCAATGGTTCTCAACCTTGCTAATGCTGCAACCCTTTAATATGGTTCTTTATGTTATGGTGACCCAACCAGCCATAAAACTGTTTTTGTTGCTATTTCATAATTGTAATTTTACTACTGTTAGGAATCATTAATAATATAAATATCTGACATACAGGGTATCTGATGACACCCTGTGAAAGGATCGAAACCCACAGATTCCTGTCTCTAATTATTACATGGGGAGTGATGTTTTTGCCTAGTTTCTCATTCCTATCGTGGGACCAGTCATTCAGCCTAAATTTTAGCTAAAAACTAACTAAGAATTCTGGAATGTCTTACTAAACCAACTGCCTACCCCACTGCTGCTGCTTTACTTATTTTGTATGACTGCCAAGACAAGCAGAAGGGGACAAAGGCCAAGGACTCAATCTGGCAAGCAGGACTGTTTCTTTCTCATGTGGAGTGCAAGTGAAAGCCTCCTCAAAGCCGGCGGAATATGTGCGTAAAAGGGAGGAGCAGTTGCAGAGGAGGTGATCCTGTGTCGTCTTTCAATTTCCAGCCGAGCTCAGCCACCACACTCACCAAGGATCCACAACAGTGCTGTGTCCCCAGGCCACATACGAGGCTTTGTCATCCCGGGCAGGAGAGGCTGTAGCCACGTACACCTGATTATCAACAGCCCTGTATTCAACAGACAGAATGCAAATACCTTACACATTGTAAACCTGCAATGTATTTCTTCCCAAGTGTATGCGGTTATTTTTTTAAAAAAGACAGAAACAATAAAAACACTAGCAGAAAACAGAGAAAGGCTTCTGGACCTTAGAATGAGCAACAATTTTGGGGAATAAGACACAAACACAAAACTAGGCGCATGGGATTATGTCAAAAAAAGATGCTTCCATATAGCAAATGAAGGTACCAAGAATGGGAAGAAAACCTCCAGAATGGAGAAATATATACAAATATGTACTAACAACTCTTAAAATCTCAATATCACAAGATAACCCAGTTTGATAATGGCAAAAAAAAAAATCAAAATATGGTGAAGCGTGTCTGTAACGCCACTAGTCAGGAGGCTGAAACTAGAGGAGACAAAGTTCAAGTCAGCCTGGGTTACTTAGTGGGAGAGCATCAGGGCTAAATAGGTATTAAAAAGAAGCCCCCACATGGTGTTAAAATTCAGAGCCCGAATGTCCACCACAGGGCCATCTGACCTCAGCCCACAGCTGGGAAGGGAGGTGTGTAACTACAGGAAGTGAGAAGCCCTTGAAGAGCATGTGGACTCCAGCCCCGCCTCTTTTTTTCTGCCTGGGATAAAAAGGCCTTGACAACACTCTAGTCAAGTGTGAAATGAAACGTCTGCACATAGAACCAAGATAAATTTCCCATCCTACATTCTTTATATGATAGACAGCTGACAAACACAAATGGCCAACATGAATGTTTTAAAATGCTCAATATCACTAGCTCTCAGGCAAATGCAACTGGAAATCATGCTGACCATGCCTCACTCTAGTTCCAGTGCTGGTATCAAGACGCCTAAGGGTAACAAATCCCGGCGAGGGTGTGGAGAAGGCCACTAGTGGGACTGCAGGTTAGTACAGCCACTGTGGAAAGCAGTTCTCCAAAAGTTATAGACAACATGTGCTCCAGAAATCCTACTAAAAGTTATAAACCCAAGCAAAATGGAACAGCACATGAAAAGAAACCATATGAACCCCAGTATGCTGGGCTATTCACCACAGCCAAGAAATGAGAATACCCTGTGTCTTAGCTGACGAGTAGAGATCGTACCTATGTACGACAGAATGGCATTTAGCCACTGCAAATGGATGGAACTAGATGTCACAAGGCTCGTGAAATAGTTCAAGAACATGCGCACATGTGTGCAAACACACACACACAAAAGGAAAAAAGAAAAAGAGACCTATGTACAATCTAAAACTGATCTTATAAACCAGGAATGGCGATGGTGGCATGGCCCTTTAACCCGAGCATCTTTTGAGGGCACTATTATGGCATCAGAGTTGGTACCCAGCAGAGCTCTCTGAAGATTCATCTGTTCTAAGTGCATTTGGATGCCAAGGCTGGCTGGGTCAAGGGCAGAATTCCATTTAAGGCAGTGAGATGCTTGGGTCCTTTCTTACCTGGCTCGCTGGAGTAACTCCCAGTGGGCTGGTCCAGTGGTCAAATTGAATGCTCCAGGATACACCAAGAGCTGACAGCCTCCAGGCGTGAAAGACAAAAAGCAACAGTGAACACTCGAGGACTCTGGTCCCTCCCTTTATTCCTTATCCAACAGAGCCAAACAAACTTTTCCATATACAAAAGAGATCAGTCTAGTAAAACAGTCAAATACAGCTCTTTATGTAAAAGTATAGAGCTAGTCCTATAAAATACAGGCAGAAGAAAATGAGATGATGGCTGACATCAGAACTTATGCTTCCATTCTAAAAAGTAAAGCTGTAATCAACATGTTGCTCAACACCAAAAGGTCAGCACCACACAGTGGAAAAGTGTGTGATGTGATCTTCCGAGTGACTGGAATAATACGGCTCCAGATGCTGTGAAGCCCAGAATGCACACACCTCATCTGCTAAACAGCTCTCAGATCATCCAGACCATGGCACTTAGTTAAGTGCCAACGGTTCCAGCCTAGTAACCACCCCCAGGTTACTGGGATGTGCTGAATGCCAGACGTGCTTTGTAAGTGTCTCCTTAATCCTCCCTCAGAGCAGTTCGGAGGGAATTAGAACCCACACCTCTTCAGAGAGGGAAAATGATTGATCAAAGTGCTGTGCCGACTAAGGGCAAGAAGCAAGAACCAGAACTAGGGTCTCCTGACTTGGCTTATTCTATTTTACAAACAGCAAAGTCTGTATGTGAGGACTGAAATTGGAGAGAGCACAGACCACTGCTCCATTTTCAGCGGGCTCCACATAACAACACAGTGATAGGAGGGATTCAAAGGGCAGAGAGGATATTCGGGAGCAAGCTTCTGCCTTAGCTACACAGTATATGAGGCCACATCCCCTCAAACCATATCATCAGCAGAAGTCTGTTTAGCAAACCGGTGGGGAAGAGCTGGACATGAACAATACATTAACACTTTACATCTGAGATTTTGGGCATTTGTGTAAATGTTTTGTGATTTTCTTTTTTGAGCAATTTTCTGTTAAGGGCTCCCTTCTTGCCACAGGACCATCCCAGAATCAGACCTCCCAGGAGCTTCCTAACCCATTTGTAGTATTGTCTCACCTCTCTGTGCATAGATTTGTGCCAGCTCTGCAAAGCGCATATCGTAGCAGATGCCCAGGCCCACTCTGCAGTAAGCTGTTTCCAAACAGAAGATGCACACATGAGAAGTGAGTCTCCTGTAGCATGGGGCAGAAGGGTAAACCTCTGATCACAGAACATTGACAGGGAAGAATTAACACAGAACTCCTACACAGAGACAATTTGTATGTTCAATCCTATTGGGACATCATCTCAGGGCAGCTATGGGACGTTCCTTGTGAGTAATCTACATTATCTAAGTAGGGTGTATCAATCGTGGTCCAACAGGAACACTCTGGATGCTATAGCGAGGAGGCTGTAACCCAATGGAAAAGAAGTATCATGTCAAAACATTGGGTTTCCATTCTGTTCAAACTTTCTAGATCTCTGACTATTTGCTTTCCTCCATTCTGAACTTCTAGTAAGGCTATATGAAAGAGTTGATGACAGACATAAAAGGAAAAGTACCTGCTCTTTTCTGGGATTACTACTGTAAGAGGCAAACTTATGTGGTACGTACGAGTATCAAATGTGGAGAGACTATCACCAGGACTCAATGTTTTAGATTCTTGAAATGTAATTTTCCCAGGAACATCGATGTCAAACAGATGGATCTGCATCACACATAATCGAGTGGTTACCTCTTTCCCACAGGCTTCCCTGCAGTAGCGGCTCAGATATGGAAATACTCAAGATTGACAATACAAACATCTCCCCAGTCTGCCCACATTGCCCCTATCAGCTGCCTGACTTTCAAGCCCCTATCTTATTGCTCTGTGTGAGATTTCAGGCATGGCATTAAATAATAAGTTTAAATAATAGCATTAAACAATCTTGTTTCCCGTCTCGGAAGGAAGAGGTTCCCTATTTTACTATTCTATACTATTCTATTTACAGGAAATGGGGAAATGGTGTATGTTTTATGATCTGGTTTCTGCAGCTGTGGGAGTTGTGCAGGCTCCTCATGGAGTGTAATGTGTTGCTGTTACTCACTCTAAAGGCTAAGGAAGATTTCCCAGAATCATGACGAAACTGGCAAAAGAGGAAAAGACATTTGGGAGGCAGAGACAGGTGTATGTCTATAAGTTTGAGGTCAGCCTGGTCTACAAGAATAGTCAGGGCTATGTAGAGACCCTGTATCAAAAAAAAACAAAACCAAAAACCAACAACAACAAAAACCCACCACTACCAACAAAGAAAACAAAAAAATGTGCAGCATTTAAAAACAGGTTAGTGGGATGGTAGCACATACTATAATTAAGAGCTTATCCTAGAACTAAGGATGCTCAGACATGGGAATTGCCACAAGTTCCAGGCGAGTCTGAACCACTTGAATTTAATTTAAAGCCAGCCTAGTTACAAAGAAAGATTCTGTCTCAAAACAAATGTAAGATCCAGGTAAAATTTTACAAAGCAAAGTCAGTAGTAATGCATCTCCTCCATATAAAGTTTTTTTGTTTTTGTCCTCCCAAACACAAGGTTTCTCTGTGTAGTCCTGGTTGTCCTGGAACTTGCTCTATAGACCAGGCTAGCCTCAAATTCAGAGATCTGCCTGCCTCCACCTCCCAAGATCTGGGATTAAAGGCATATGCCACCATCACCTAGCTAAAATGAGCTTTTTCTTTTTCCCCAGGAAAGCAAATGTGGCTTGATATCAGAAAATCAACTGATGTAATTCACTACATTAGTAAAAGGAACAGGCATAGGACCCCAAGGATGTACACTGAGTGTTAGTAAACTTACGCTGAGGGGAGGTGGCAGTGACGGTGACTGAACTGTCGTCAGGCCTCACCCAGGCTACAAAAGCACTCCAGCACTGAGGAATCTCTGGCCTGTATCTGGTGAACATCTACAACAACCATGACTTTAAAAACAAGACAGCATGACTCTTCCATGCTGGGAACTCTTCTCATCTAATAGTTATACTAAACAACCCTAAAACAACCATCATATTTGGGGGAACAATGGCTAACGTGTTCATTCTGGGGTGGGAAACAAGATGAGGACACCTATTATTTAATGGTATTCCTGAGATCCCACATGAAGCAACAAGAAAAAGGAGTGAAATAAGGAAGTAAGGGAAAGAGAGGATGGAGCTGTCTTTCTCAGATTATAGAATCGAAATTAAATTAGGAGAATTGATGAATAAATTCAGCAACGTTGCTACATACCAACCAGTAGTCTAAAGATTAATTATAATTTCTACATCCTAGCAAGAAACAGAAAATGAAAAGTGATGAGATTTGTATACCCTCTACTGACCTTTCTGTGCTTTACCAATAAACTCCCATCAGGCCCAAACACAGCACAGGTGTTATACAGCTTCCCAGCATCCTCTTCAGGGATGGAGCCTTTCATCGAGAAATACATAGTCATGTGAAACAGTAACAAAAAGGAACGGGCCAATAGCTTTGTGATACTAAGTAAACACCTAGGAAACAGTCATTTGGGTCCAGTAACTAAGCATTCTTTTCCCCCTTGATATATCTTTCAGGGGTTAAACTCCAAATTATTGATAAGCTATAATTAAGCAAGATGTCAGAGGACGGTTTAAAAAGTGACCAAACTGCCCCTGAAATTCAGCCATGGCATTGCGCAACCGTTAATATGTAACATCAGAGCAAAATCAGGAGCTCCCCGTTGCTCAAATTCAGCATCTTACAACAACACTGATTTCTGAGGCCCCAGGATAAAGCTAAGACACAAGCCTTTCTCCGTCACAGAACCGATTCCACACACACCTGTGCACTGACACCACCTATTCAATTATCATGTAGTCGCGATACGAAATGGCCTTGTTCATCATATTTATTCACCCTCTCGAGGTTTATTGTCCCCTAAATCAGCACAGAGAACAGAGGTGAGGTCTTGCCACACTATATCTAGGTACACTCTGTTTACAGGGGAACTCATCAGGATCAGGTTGGTGTGATTCTTCCCATGGTGTCTGCTAGGCCTTTTGCATACATAACTGATTTAACTCCCTGTTAAAGTACAGCCACCTCTTGTCGAGGAGATTAATCTAAGTAGGGAAATTCTGCTCATAATCATGCTGAACTTGCAGGTTTTACACTTAGTGCATCCTGAAGTGTATCTATCCCTAGTTGATCTTGAATTTACAATCCTTCTGCCTCTGCTTTCCAAGGGCTGGGATTGTAGGTGTGTGCCACGACCCCTGGCAACCACCTCCTTTTCAAGGGCTGAAATGTGTTAGTTTAGATGTAACAAATGTCATCCTAATGTTTTTACTGTTTACATGTTACACCACATGGAAGAAATTACCTCCAATGAGATAAATGCTATTCTCCTTGGCTGCTTCGGCAAGCTTCTGGGTGGACTCGCCAGGAATCTTCTCCGCATATTCAGGAAAATAGTTTGTTCCATACGGAGAATTAAAGCACTCCTGGATTAATGTTAGAGGAGAAGAAAAGGGGCAAAGCATTTAAAATTCTGCAGAAAGTGGAAACGGGTCTTCCAACTCTTGTCCTGAGTGAACGGATAAAAGGCAGGAAAAGGCCTAGGGCTAAACAACATGCAATCAAAGGCAGACAGGCAATTACCCCCAGGGAGGACAGAGACAACAAATCATTCTGGTGACCCTGGCAGAAGGCTAGACCCGGAGCTTGCAGAATGGCCAGTTCCTGGGCATTCAGGCACCTAAAAACTGGGTCTTTTCTGTGATTTTGAATACTGAGATGAATTCTGAAGTTCAAAATTATACTGATTATATAAAGCAACAAAACTTATGCATAAAAAGTTCAGAAAGCCAAAGAAGTGCAGTGACTTCAGTAACTCCACCACGCTGTCTCTAATCCCACTTTGGTGCTATCCTTATGATCCTTGGTGACCCTTACAGATGGGAAAAGTAGATGAGGATGAAACAAAGACAGGGCTGGGTCACAGACACCAAGAAAGACAAACACACACACACACACACACACACACACACACACACACACACACCCCACATCTGCCTTCAACAGTTCTCTGGTCTACAGAGAGTTTCAGGACAGTCATGGCTACACAAAGAAACTTTGTCTCAAAAAAAACAAAAACGAAGGAAGGGAGGAAGGGAGGGAGTGAGGGAGGGAAGATGGAAGGAAGGAAAAACTGAATTGCTCCTATAGAATGACATCCAAGACTGACTTCTAGTTTTTCTGGGCATGCGCATGCACAGCACACAGCACACACACACACACACACACACACACACACGCACACACACACACACACACAATTAACAAGATTCCCTTTGTTGAAGATTACTGCTCATCCTGGAGCTCCAACATTGACCTTATACTACTGACCACCAAATTCGATACAACCCTCAACTAAAGCATCAAAGCAATTTTTCAAAACATGACAACAGAAAGCCATAACTATGTAAGGAACAAAGTAGGCATACAGGCCCTAAAAGTGCTATCTTTAGGTAATTTCCCCAAACCTCATCTGATCCTGTTAGACCTGTAACAATGTTGGACATCTGAGGGTAAAGAGGATAAAGCTCATCTTTGTGATAAAGGAGACACACACGAAACAAGACATCGTTGGAGCTGGGGCACACTAGGACCACCGCTGGCAAACACCACTGAGGCAGGTCCACGGCTCCTAGAAACAGTCGGCTGTCCCCATACTTACCGGCAGGGAGACTACTTTGGCACCTTGCTTTGCTGCCTCCCGTACTAGGCTACAAGCCCGGGAAACGTTGTCTGATTTAATGGAAGAAACATGAAGCTGGATGAGGGCCAATCGGAAAGCTGAGGACAAAGAAGAGTCATCAGATCTGCCCACTTCATTCAGCAAGACCCAGGATTCTCAAACAGGGCATCTAGCAATGTTTGGACATGGTTCTGATCGTCACAACTGCTGACAATAAAAAGGACAGATCACACTGACAAAACCTGGCTTCTGATGAAGGCCAAAATGATCGTTTAAAGTATAAAAACTACGATCTCTAACTTTTTGATTTATCCTAAATATATATGGTAAGAAGCTACATTTAGCCCTGAATATCTCTTGCTGAACAGTGCCAGATCTGGATTAAAAAGAAAATTAAAAAAAGGAAACCAAAACCCTCCATTACTTTCAGGTTAACACACCTTGAGCTGTGGCAACTACAGTTCACACAAACTCACTAAGGTCCTAAACCTAGGAAGCTGGCTGTCTAAGCTTCTGAAGGGAGGATACAACGCACTCACCACGGTTTTGCTTCTAGCGTCCACTCTCCCACAAGTCACTCTAGGGATAAGGGCCCTAGCCAGGCTTGGGGCTGGTGGAAAGCGCCCTCTGCAGGCTGGAGCAGGGAAAACCCTCCACTGGGGTCCTCCACTTGTTGCTTCACCTTCTCAAGGAACGATAATAATGGCTTTGGAAATCCCTGGCTGCCCTAATAATCTTCATAAATTCGAAAGAACAATGACCCAAGGAGAGGGGGGAAGCAAAACACCGCGAGTGAAGGACCCAATGCGGGAACCACATTGAAATGAGCACGCCAGGTCATGGCACCAATAAACACATCAGTGGGAAGTCCGCACCAAGTCACAGAACTCAGTGGCACATGAAGCTAACATATGAACTGTGAATTGAGATGCGACCATCTGTTAGGCGAAGGAGTTAGGGCCACTAAATCTGAAAGCACCACCCACCCCACAGCTCCGGGATCCCAATGACAGGACGCCTGGCCCGGAGGCCTGTGCTCGCACGGCTCGCGGCCCTACTACCCCGGGATTGCCCGCGAGCCGCGGACACCCGCGACCTGAGCCACCGGCAAGGCGGGCCGGGGGACGCAAAGGGCCAGCCGGCTCATCTGCACCGCCGCACCAAAGCCTCCGCTCCCGCGGGGAGCTCGACGACCAGGCCGCGAGCCACTTACTAGCCATAGCTCTTCTTCGGAGCACCAAGAGCGACCGGAAGGCGACCAGTCAGTCAATCCCTGGGCCAAACGTGGGAGGCGGGGCCCAGCAGCGTGTCGAAGGGGCGTGGCCAAGAACTGGGACGAGGGGCGGGGCCTCGTTGAGTTTGGGGCCCTAGGTGTTTGGCTTTGCTGTTGTTTTGGGCTCTGTTGCTACGCTGGTGAGTTAGGATCGGGCTTGAACAAGTTCAGCACCTGTCTACCACTGAACTACATCTTTGCCTCGACTCTGCACTAAAAATGGCTCACTCTTTGCGCTTGAATACATCAAAAAGAGATAATTAGACCTCCAGAACCAAGGGCCAAAAGGAGTGAGCGGCCTACATTAGTGGTCCCTTTTGGGTAGAAAGGCTCTTTACGTGGCAAAAAGAACTGAAATTTCAGGTTGGATCACAGCAGCGGCCAGGGTAACAACTGCTACCTGCTGACAGGCTTAAGGAGGTGCACCTGGTTGGTTTAGGCTAACTGGACTTTAGAAGCTTGCTCCAAGGAGGGGGAAGAGATGGAGAATTGGTGCTAGGCTGTATTCTAAGACTTGGCGTTTGTATTTATTATTTAATTCGCTGTTTTGTTTTTATTTGTTTGGGGGCTTCTTAGACTTTTCAGACAGGGTCTCCTGTAACCCAGGCCTTTTAATTTACTATGTAGCTTTGAGCCGCCTTGACTTACTCCTCATGCTCCAGCTCCTGGATGCTGGGGTTGAGTAGTGAACCACACCCAGCTACACCGCTTTCTAATGTTTCCAGTGGTCGGGGTCAAGGTACATACCTTTTCACATTTGTAGAGCGTGGTGGTCCCGTCAAAGTACATACCTTGTCACATCTGCAAAGCATGGTGGTCCCGTCAAAGTACATACCTTGTCACATTTGTAGAGCATGGTGGTCGGGGTCAAAGTACATACCTTGTCACATTTGCAGAGCGTGGAAGCAAGGAGATAATAGAGCTGGGACAAGACAAAAGCAGAAAGCCTGAAGATCAAATCCCCCCCCCCCCAAAAAAAAAAACTTGGCCAAAGAGCATCCAGTGAGGGCTGAGTTTTTACAAACTTTGGGGTGTGGTATCTCTGGGGGGAAAGAACGAACCAGAAACAGCCGTTTAAAGGGGTCGATGCATGGGCTGGAGAGATGGCGCAGTGGTTAAGAGCACTCACTGCTCCAGTTTTGTTCCCAGCACCCACATCACATCTCAAAGGGCTCACAGAATCATCTCTCACATATCTGTTAAGAACCTGGGAGACATTGTGGAAGACAGGTAAAGAATGCATGAGCTGGAAGAAGGTGTGTGTGAGTGTGTTGCAGTATGGCCTTCTTTCATCCAGATATAACATATTCACCCCATCTCCATCTTGCACTAGAAAATGCATTGGCCTGGTAGCCATGACAACTATTCCAGAGAAAGCCAGGTCTACAGAGAAGGATCTTTAAAGGAAAGTATCAACTTAGGAAACCCAAGGCCAAGTTCTCGGCACAAAGAGATTTATTTGGCCCAGAGGGACAGAGAGCAGGGAATAAGAGTGAAACACCAGAGACAGAGGATGAGGGAGAAGCGGAAGAGAACAAGGGAAAGGGGAAGGGTATTTGTTCTGGAGGGACAAAGGACTGACTCTGGGTAGAGGAGACAGATGCGGTGTGCAAGTGAACAGCAGTTTATAAAGGTACAAGGGGAAAGCCTGTGTTAGGATGAGGTGCTTAATTTTAATTGGGCATATTAATGAGGTGAGCCAGAGGGGGCTTTTGTTGGACTTTAGTACTTTGATAGCTGAACCTCCTCATGAGGAGGAAGTGGTCAGCTTTAGGAATGTAATCTAAGTTTTTGTTGTTGTTGTTGTTGTTGTTTTAAGCAAAGCAGGAATGAGGGAGAAGGACAAGGTCTGCCAGAGCAACACCCACCAAGCTCAAGCTGGCCAGAGTCCCTTTAGATCTACTGATCTGTCCCAGAAAAGAGAGGAGGAAAAGGTGCAGGACCATTACTTCCTGAGCTCAAGGGATCCTCCTGCCTCTGTCTTTTTTTTTTTTTTAACCCCAGCACCCAAATAGTGTTATTAGTTTTAAGATACCTTAGGGACATGAACGGAAATAGGAATATAGCAGAAATGTTTAATCTGCAGATAGATACAAATAAAAATAGCCTTGAGAACAGAAGTTTTGAGCAAACTGTATCAGTTTATTTACAGGTGTGATTTATAAACAGTAACACAAACATCTTTACATTAATATTATGAAAAAAGTCCCACAGCTGAGATGGTTGAAAAATGAGACTTCAGGACATTTCAAAGAGGGTGTCAAGAAAACAGAAAACTGCAATACAACAGTTGGGGGGGGTTATAAATATCAAGTACTGCACAGGTGCAATTTCATGCAAATGTCTTCAACCACTCAAATAAATTGTTCTTATTTAGATATTAGGATAAAGTTTTTAATTGTGTTATCTTTATTTCACTTGATTTCCATTTAGCAAATTAAAACAACTAGTGGGGCACATCTGGATATTTCTACCAACCAACCCCTTAGAGAGCATTACATTTTATGACATGGCAGGTTATAGTTATTATTTTTCAAACAGATTTTATGAAAATCATCCCATGGTCCAAAAGCTGTTTCTGGATCCCTCATCACATGTGACTGATATGGGCCACAGAAATGGATCTGAGCAAGCTGCAGAACAGCTGCCTCAGCTTTGCCGGGATAAAGAATACAAATAGTTCCAACTACTGAAATTTTACTGAGAAGACAAAACCAAAAGAAAATGCTTAGAAAGTGATAGAAAAACACTGAAATTTCTATGGCTCGCTGATTATCTGTCTTTTAACTGGACGTCAGTGTGGTCACAGGTGATCATCTCATGACATAAACCAGAGTGTTCAACACATTCTGAAATATCCTAGACCAAATGGACCAAGTAATAAAGGCCAATGACATTTTTACAGATACAATCCTGTCCCCAAATGCTAATTTGAACCTTAACATGCCTACTTACTTCTGATCCTGTTAACTGTTCCTTAGCAACCACTGGGAAAGAGATTAGAGTCTGTGAGGCAATTAGTCACCAAATAATCCCCACTGGAGTGGAGAAGGCGAGACTGATGCTTCAGGGCTTATAGAGCTATGGGCTCTGTTTTCAGTTGGCTATGATCTCCATCCATTCCATGAAACAGACTTCAGTCTTTTTGAGAACAGAAACAGTCAGCTAATTATTACTCTACACTTTTAATTTTCTCCTACTGCTCATTGTAGCGATTAACTCCCTAAATTTCAGTGAAGACATTGCAAATATGGATGTGTACGGCTGCTTCCAAACCCGAAAAGGATGCATGTCTCTTAAAACAGCTCTTCAAAACAGAACTGCATTCTGTGCCCCTGATCCATAGGGCACAAGGCCAGTTACTTCAAAGTCATTTAATAACTGACCTTTATAATAAATCATCTTATAAAACCAAAGATGGAAAAGAAATTTTTAAAAAAGTGTACCCATCCCGAGATTGATTACAATAATTTGCATCACACCCTCTACTCAGGCACCCCATGAGCAAATGAAAGGTCTCTGAGGGTACTGAGTCAGGAAATATATTTTCATGTTTCTCTTGGTTGCCTTAATTTCACTTAAATAGCTTTCTTTTACGTTAACTTTCCAAAGCATCCAACACTTTCATGATCTGCTGCTTTATGGCTCTGGTAGCATCTCCCGCATTGGGAATCAAATACCTATGGGAGAAAAGACACAGCTCTGTATTAATACAGCACTTCCCCTTCAGGGTCTGCCGAGAGGTCACCTCTGATGAGGAACTTGCCTTGACCCCCCATGCTCGCAAAGATGCCCTCCTGTGTACTCCCACAAACTTACCTCAACAGATAAGCAAAACGTTGTTTGAAAATCTAAAAGTCAAAGTGATATGGTTTTTCATGTAGTGCACAGCTAAGATTCTCTGAACTGCCAATAAGTATATATAAAGTCCAAATGGAACACAGGTAAGATATTACACTTGAAAGAAAAAGGAGTGGCCTTGTTGGAGTAGGTAAGTCCTTGTTGGAGGAAGTGTGTCACTATGGGGGTGGGCTTTGAGAACTCCTATGCTCAAGCTACTCCCAGTGTCACAGTTCACTTCCTGATGCCTGCAGATCAAGATGTAGAACCCTCAGTTTCTTCTCCAGCACCATGTCTGCCTGTATGCCACTATGTCCTTCCGTGAAGATAATGGACTAACCTTTAATTGTAAGCCATCCCAATTAAATGTTTTCCTTATAAGAGTTATCATGGTCATGATGTCTCTTCACAGCAATAGAAGCCCTAAGCCCTAAGATGTAATTTAATCAGTTACAGTTATAATTTTATGACTTTCAATTCCAAAGAAAATGACAACTCTGACCTTAAGCAAATTAAGTTGTCTAAAACAGATTCAAACCACCTCAGCTTACATTTTGATGATGAAAATAAAGTACCAACTTAGCATTCTAGGACCAATTTAGTCTACCAGAAAGCAGCACATGGTGTAGCACTTGTATAATACGCTTACTAAAAATAGTCAATTTATGTATATGCATGTGTGTATACACACGGGTAGACATGTGTGCATGTGTGTGTGTGTGTGTGTGTGTGTGTGTGTGTGTGTGCAGAGACCAGAAGAGGGTGCAGGATGTCTTGCAGGTGGAGATATAGCATCTGTAAACTGTTGGACAGGGCTTCTGGGTGCTGGGAACTGAGCTCTAGGCCTCAAGCCCAGAGCAGAGTGTGTACCGTTGCCGTATTTCTTATTGTTTTATTTTTATGTTACACTTATGTATTTTGTGTATGGGGGAGGTGCTCATGCCATGTAGTATTAAGTGGAGGTCAGGAGAGTTGGTTCTCTCCTTCTACCATGTGGATCTCAGGGATTTAACTCAGGTTTTCAGGCTTGGCAACAAGTGCCTTTATCTGCTTAGCCATCTCTCTTAACCTTTAGATTATTTTTAATGATCCTGGTGTCAAAAAGTTTTTGAAATTTGCTACAGCATTAGTGAAATCATGCACCAATGTTGAAGCCATACATGAACAAGTATTGGAAGAAGACGGCAAAGGGCACTGTCCCTAGAGGGGACTGCTCTGGGGTCCTGTGCCAACAATCAAGAAGGAAACTGTTTAATGACTTCTATTCATTCAGATCACATAAAAAATCTTACCTTTCAATAGCCAAGATTTCTATCCCAGAAGCACTGCTGTTTCCATATTTGAAGGTAATTAGCTCAGGATGTTTTTTTTTGGAGGTAATTTTAACTACAGAATTTAGTGCTTGCCGGGACTGGATGTAAGCCAGTCCTTTCCGAGAAAGAATCTCCCGTAAGCAGTACATATGTGTTGCAGTAACCAACAGGTGACTTGAAAAAAGAAGGTTTAAATGAATGTGATTCAAAGCAGATATGTTATTTCAACAGCTCCAATTATAAGAAAATTCAACTTTCTTTAACTTATTTTTTGAGTTATCTATGAAGCTAGGCTATAAACAAACTACGTATTTTTAATTTCATGCAAAATTGTTTTGTTAATCAATAATACCACAACTATTTAAGAGTTTTATAGTTAAAAAAATCCAGTACAATATATAAATAATTTTAACTCATATGGACTATCCTGCCATTCTCAAGATTTTTAACAGAATTATCTATTCCCAAAGTATTATCTGACTACACACTATAGCCTAATATCAAAAGCCACTAGGCAATTTTTGGGTTTCCGTATATATTTATAATATTCTGCAACTAAATCCTAAAGACAAAATGGGCATAGATTAAAAAACAAAAACAAAAACCAGAAAACCCCAAAAGCTCACTTTTATCATAATAATAAGGAAAAATCTCAGCCATGCCTAGACTGTGAAACACTTTGCGAGCTAACTGTGAAGGGAACAGTCTGTAGAGAAGGCAATCTGAGCACACACTGGACGAGTCGAGCAGGGCAGACAACGCAGTGTGGCCCCAGAGAGAAAGGAGACTAGTCAAGTCAACTTGGGAACACTGAAAATTCCAGGGTCTCAGTGCTGGGCAACATCAATTGAATAACATTCAGATGAACTAAAGACATTAGAATTACATAAAAAAAAAAGTGCTTATTCTTGGGATAGCTGTGCTGACGCATGTAGGGGGAGCTAGAACATGTACAAGCTGCTTCTTCATGACCTGAGTGTGTGTTACATTTATGGGACCCTGAAGGGATGCCAAAAGCCGGCATATCCAGGGGAGGCGTTCAATGTACTCAATGTTTTGTCTCAGAATTTTCAAACTACAGGTTACTTAAAAACTTTAAAAAACCGAGACACCTAAATCAAGTTGACAGTAGGAAGTTATGTCTTTTCGCACTTGAGTAAGAGTCCCTTGCAATTACTTTTATATCAACTTCACCCAATTCAAGTTTATTTCTAGAGACATTTTCAAAAGTACCTGGGAAACATATGTCCACTTTCTTTGACTTCTTTGCAGGGAAAATGATGCTTGATGTCTGGCTTGTTTATCCAGGTCTGAATGTTTACAATTTCTTTTCTGTCATCATCTGACATTGAAGAACTGTCAATTTCATCTAGGAAGAAAGAAAAGCATCAAACAGGGGCATTAGCACCTAAAACACATCTAAGAAACCTGACATTGCTTGGTGTGTGTTGAACTCATGCGAGAGAGAAAAGCCATTCTAACCTCCTGGCTATATTATGGAATACTAGAAACAACAGTTGTACGGCAGGAAAGTCAGGTCAGACTACTGAGGGTGCATACTGAAGAGTTCTGGTAAGAACAACACAGCTATGGTCTGCCTGTCAATCAGCATCTCTCTAGGCAAAGGAGGCCTAAAACAACCCAACATTCTAATTTTGTTTTTCTAATGTAAGAAAAAATAATTACAGTACCTAGGGTCAATAATTGTAAGTGTTCCTCCCTTTGTTTGCGTACGTGTGTCCTTGTGAGAGCATGCGAGTGTGCAAGCGCCTGTGGAGGCCGGGGGGATAACCTCTGGGACCAATTCTCAGAAGCCAACTACTCTTAATTTTCAGAGCAATTGATTTCCTTCTTGTTAAAATATTTTTATTTTTATTAGTGCGCATGTGTGGGGATGCCTGTAGAGGGCAGGAGAGGACACTGGATTCCCTGGTGTTGAAGTTGTGAGCAGTTGTGAGCCACCCGACAAGGGTGCTGGGAAACAAACGCCGGTCCTCGCCATCTCTCCAAGCCCATTTATTTTTACGGGTGTGTGGGTGTGGGTGCCAGGCAGAGGAAGGGGCACAGATTCTTTTGTAAGAATTGGGTCTATCCTTCCATTCTGTGGCTCCCGAACTTACGTTACCATACTCGGCAGCAAGTACCTTTCCCGGTCACCCCATCTGGCCTCTCCACTCCCATTCACAAGCACCTTTCTTCTCTTCTTTCTTCTCTTTGCTTTTTGAGATACGGCTTCTCTGTGTAGCCCCGGCTGTTCTGGAACTCACTCTGTAGACAGGCTGACCATGAACTCAGAGATCTGCCTGCCCCCAATTCCCAGGTGCTGGGACTAAAGGCATGCGCCACCACACCTGGCACAATCACCCTTCTTTTGGAGACAGGGCTTTCACTGGTGTGGTGCTCGCGAAGCAGACCAGGCTGGCTGGCCAGTGGACAAACCTGAGGAAGCCATTTGCCCCTCCATTCTGGCTGCTGGGATTCCCAGCATGGGCCACTCTGCTAACTAGTTTTATGACAACTTAACAGAGTAATTCTGAAAGAGAAAACCTCCGTTGAGAAAATGCTGCAGTAGCCTGTCTGAGCACGCATACAGTCAGTTTTCTTCCTGCTGATTGAGGTGGGAAGGCCAAATCACTATACGCAGTGCCACCTCTGGAGGTGGTTCTGGGTCCTATAAGAACGCAGGCTTAGTGAGCCAATAAAAGCAAGTCAGTAAGCAGCCCATCACGGCTTCTACTTCAGTTCCTGCCTCCAGGTTCTGTCCCTGAGTTCCTGCCCTCAGTGATGGAGTATGACCTGAATGCTGGAAGGTGAAATAAACCCCTTCCTCCCCAAGTTGTTTTGGTCATGGTATTTTAACCTCAGCAGTGGAAATCCTAACTAATAGCCAGCATAGTAATTTTCTTAAGTGGCAGAGGGGATTGAACTCAGGATCAAGCACTTTACTGACTGGGTTGTCTCCCCAGATGCTTCCCATTGCTTTTCAGTAACTAGTTCAAAATACAGACAATGGGAAAGAAAACGCCGTGTGTTACCCCAGCGTCAACTGTAGTAAAGTCCTCGGGTTATCACTCCCTAGTCAGAATCCTTTCCCTTTCGTGACTACCTCTGGATGAACAGCTCTATATGCGTCTCTTCTGTCACCAAGATGCTCATCGTAACAATGTGGGGGTGTTCTGTGGGTTTTCCGAGGGAGGCACCGTAACTACAATCCGTCCTTCTGTGACCTTACTCCTCCCCGAATACTGCTGCATTCCCGCACACTGGCACACATAGTTCTAGGTTCCTGGCTTTGCTGTGGCCCACTCTCTGTGTTATAAATCGTGTGTGTGCAGGGAAGTATAAAATAGACCGCAAGGTACTAACCCACTTTCGTCTCCTGCTCATGGAGGAAGCTAAGACCATCAGAAGCATAAACACATGCATGACAGTGGGTAGATGGCAATGGAGAGGGAACAAGGCAAAGAGACAGCTAGAAATATATTTACTTCAGTGCAAGTTTTCTAGCAGTCAATTTTGTAATATTTACTGAAAAATCAAATATGCTTCTCTTTACCGCCATCTTACTGCTAATTTTAACTTTCTAGCTCTACTTTCCAAGTTCACCTTGATATATGTATAAAAATGTAGCCACTTAAAACTGACACAAATCAGAAAACCACCAGAGCTGAATCCTAAACTAGGCAGATAGGTGATTATCCACAACAGAAAGAAAATAACAGATAATATGGGCAAATACCAAGTATTACCAAGTAGAAAGGACAATGACATTTAGGAAGCTTTTCCTCATTTTTGTACACATTAACATAACCTCGGTTTCTAACTCAATATACATAGTAACTATGGTCACTTAATCGCATAATTGAGACTATGAAATTATAAGTAAAAATAATAAATTGATTGTTTAAACACAAAGACAGTCCTAGGTGAGGTAATTCTCCCTGCACCGCAGTGCCGTCCTGCGGACTTTTCGGACACTCTGTTCCTTCCTCCAGTCCTCTGATCTCAGGCTCCATGTGGCTGTGTGTTTAAGGGATTTAGATACAGTCATGTGGGCCTGAACACAACCTCCACAAACTGCCTCTCAGCTGAAGACTCTGGTTAGTCGAGACCCATGCAAGAAGTCTCCTTAGATTTCTAGTGGGCACAATTCAAGAATGCTAAAACCAAAGCGTTACTAGAAACCATAGACCAGTGGTTCCCAGCCTATGGGTTGCGACCCTTTCAAAAAGTTCGCACATCAAGTATCCTGCATATCAAATATTTACAATTCCTAATGGTGGCAAACTACGGCTAAGAAGTGAACTGTGTAAAGGAGTCTGCAGATTAGTGCATTTCTCAACCTGTGTCGTATTCCTCTTCGTCGCCGATGCTGAACACGGGCTTCACTCCGCGGTAGGGCTTGCCCACTCGGTCGCTGCTGCTCACGTGCCTGCGTTTAAACAAGTTTAGGAAGGGACAGTCACTACGGAGGAACCAAAGATGCTGAAGTGTTCAAACAAAATGTGAATGCTCCTTGCCCTCTACAGGCCACCCACAGCCTAGGACAGCCATTCTAAAACTGCAAGACAACAAACTATGCAGACGGAAAGGCATTTGTCCAGCCAATGCTCCCATTTAAGCCAGTGGTTAGATGATTCTGCGCCTGGGGAAGCGTCCCTCGTTTGTAAAATAGTAACAAAGATTCTGCCCTTCAGGATTACTGTGAAAATTACCCAAGCTATCCCTCTCCTTTCCGAAGCTCTGGTCTACAGTGGGGGCCATGGAACAGTTACTGCACCAAGAACCCCACAAGAAGGCTCCAGGCTCCTTTGGAAACTGAAAGTTTCTCAGTTTTTCCTCTGTTTTTATCACTGCTGCTGTTTTAGTCCAGGCCGAGATTCTACTTCTTTAGCATAAATTAAAATGTTTCAGTAAAATACTACATTGTTCTAGGGAAACTTCCCTTTGTAGGATAACTACCCATTTCGTCTAACAAGAAAATACTCAATCTTTTGTTTTTCAAGAATCAATCTGGGGGAAAAATCATCAATAAAAATCTTCACTTAAATAGACTTAAATATTTACTTTTAAATCAAACCTCCTCCAAGGAAGCAAGCAAGCAAACACTAATTGAGCTTACTGTGACAATCCTCTTAGATTACAAGTTAGGTTAGTTAACCCGTACTTAAATTTTCATCGATTAAGCAGTCAGAAATTTGTTTTAAAATTCTTTTTATTATTTTTCATTAATATTGCATTGGTGTTTTTGGTTGTATGTATATCTGAAAAAGATATCAGATCACCTGCTACTGGAGTTACAGAGAGTTGTGAGCTGCTATGTGGTTGCTGGGAATTGAACCTGGATCCTCTGGAAGAGCAGCCAATGCTCTTAACCGCTGAGCCATCTCTCTAGCTAGTTAAGACATTTCTAATGCAAAATTATCCTGTAAGCTATCAGACTATGTTAACCGGGGAGTATCAGAGTGTAGACCTGGAACAAACCCCAGAGAAGCAGGTGGTAAAGCTTATTCCCAGTGCGGAGCTCTTTGGAAGATGGTAGAGACTACAAGGTGTTTTTAATGTAGGTTTCTGGGTCTAAATTCAGGTTCACAGGCTTGCAAGGCAGACATTTTACTGACTAAGCTCCTTACCCTGCAGAGAAAAGTTTGTCTGAAATTCAATGGTGTTTTTATTTATACTGGTCTATTTAGACTATTTTTAAAGGCAGTATACTAATATTTTTATTAGAAGTAACAGAAACAGGTAGAAATAGTTTGGACAAATTTTAACTTGCTGAACTCAGAAATAAACTTGATTCATTCAAATTGCTAATTAAGTTGTACTTTCAACAAATATGCCTGTGTGTGGTCTGCACAGATGTATAAAAGTAAAATTCCGAAGCTAGGAGAACAAACTGAAACTGCCCCAGAGGCCGACTCCATGGTCCCAGGGAAGGATGACTCACAAGCAGATTATAATTCCACAGAAGAACAATTTTCTTTAAAATAGCCTAGGTAAAATTAGGTAGTTGTCCTATAATTGCTTTGTGTAGGAACAGTCAAAAATTATTCAAGTTATTCAACTTATTTCTTGAATGTTTTTTCCAATTACTGAAAATACTGAAATGATGAGAAAGTAAACCCACAATGGCTTAATGTCTATCCAGATACTATAAAACCGTATCTTATCATTTGTTGTGTGTACACAGACTTGCTATGTGGTGTGGAGCGGAAGTGGAGCGGGTTTCTCCTTCCACCACGGGGGTCCAGAGGACAAATGCAGGTAGTCAGGCTTGGCAACAAGTATCTTTACTTGCTCAGCCATCTCACCAACCTTACACTTTCTTCTGTAAATGTTCAGTTATTGCTATATTAATATCCTAGTATTATTTGTTAATATTTAAGCTGAAGAAAATTCTGCAAGAATGAAAATTATAATGTTGCATAAAGTTCGTAGTGCTCATTTGCTTTATCTAATTTTAAGATTCCAAGTTTTAATAAACCTTAAATCAAATCTTTGTATCAACCATCAAATGCCATCTTACTGGGGAGAAAGAAGGAAACAGAATAGACAGAAAAAATCTCCCATGGTCTCTTTCAGGGAAAATCCAAATGCAGAACCCGAGAACTATAGTTCTTTCAAACAGATTTATATATGTTAATTCATCAACCTAAATGCATGCATCTACTTAAGAAAAATCAGAAAATATGTATGTCCATAAAGTACATGAGTTAAAAGCTTGATGCTGAGGACGTGGCTCAATGGTAGAGAGCGTACATCAGCATCTTCAAGACCCTTGGTATAGCTCCAGCATCAGGTTTTGGACCATGAACTGTTTCTAAATTTAGGTGCTGTAATTGTATGTAAGGGCAGGAGAGAATAGTCAGTTATTGGAACACTAGTGTTCTGCTAACTCCATGGATTCTGTTCGGTTTCACCTTTCCCTGCTTTAGAATCAGAGCTGCAGAATTTATAAAGTCCTTGGGTTTGAGCAAGTTTGATTTTTATCTGAGGAATGGGAGATGGAAACAAGGAAGGGAAAAAAAAATTAAGCTCAAAACAAAATGGAAAGCACAATGCCAGAGTGGGACACTCCCAAGAGCATACTGAAAAGGTTAGCTTTGGAAGGAGCAGCAGGGAAGTTTAGCCAAGTCAGCACAAGGTTCACAGACAGTAGGGGGCGCACAGGCAGCAGGAGGCATGCTGGCGGGAACTGATGGGATGCACAGTAGAGCTGCTCTACTCATGGCTTACCGCTCTGTACATGATCTGTCTGGCCAAGGAAGATTGAAAGACATTCTATAGCAAATCAAGACAGAGGATAGAACAAAATGATTATAAAAAAAAATGCAGCAACTTTAGAAAATACATAATAAAATCAATTTCTCAACCCAGCACATACATTAAAGAAAATACTTCAATCATCTCAAGCACAAAGAAAAATGAAGAGAAGCCAGTTTTATGTGACACTCCACCAGACAATAGTCTTTTCAACTTACAGTCATCATTAGTCAATCATAAAGTAAATTAGTGAACTTTAAAACAAAAAATTTAATGTTCATACACAAAATGCAGCAGCCAAAGACCAGGGACTTACTCAGAAGCACTAACTGAGAGTTTGGCTTTTAAGAATAGATGAAACTTTATTGAGCAGACAAATCTTTTCGGCTTGATCAATACTTTGACATTGGCTCTTCTAGATGAGGCATGATTTTTGGATCCGTGAAGATTCCCTACTCACTACCCTTTGTGCTGACTGAATCATAGGGTCTACCTCTCATAGGGTCTACCTCTCATAGGGTCTACCTCTCGTAGGGTCTACCTCTCGTAGGGTCTACCTCTCGTAGGGTCTACCTCTCGTATGCATTGCACTCTACTAGAAAGAGCATTCAGTTCTTCACATCACACGTTCAACTCTCCTGATACTTGCAAAGAAGACGGGAGAGGGAACTCAAATGCTAATTCATGCTCACGACCAGGCTTGCTCAGAAATGAATTCCGTAACTGAGTGGTAAAGACTCTCTCGGCTTCTGACACTGTGACATGACATCCTCACAGAGTTCACACTTGACACCTGGTTAATCAAGTTACACACATGCAAAAGTATCTCGTAATGTTTTAAGTTCCCAGTTGGGGTTTGGCCACACTCACAGCTATCCTGGGTTACAGAATGTGCATACGTGAATTAGACTAACACATAAAAAAGTGTATCCTATACTCAGAACAAACAGCAAAACAAATAGTCTCAAATTTGCTTGTCTGTTGTTAATCATGTCCCCCTTTTAATTCATGAAAAAAAGAAGTTTGTATTTTTTAAACAAATTCCTACGAAGATTTGATCTTAGTAAAGTGGAATTCCATTGTATTAAGCATGAACAAATTATCTAGGTTTTTAGCAGAAGCTCTTGTTATGAAATAACCGTGTTTGGTGGCATTTGGAAAGCAGTTGCTCTATGAATTATTTACCATGAACACAGGGACGTGGTTTTTTTTTTTTAATGAATGTAATGAAGGGTCAAACTGAGATGGTTCTTCCTCTGAAAACAAGGAAAGGGAGCTACAGAGTGAACAGAAGCTGTAAGCTCAGACCTGATGTTACAACGAAATCAGATCCGACAGAATGTACGATCCTGTTCTATAATACCTTCAACAAAATTCATTTACTGAGATACACTTCTTCATCCATCTTCAGTTTTAATTATCCATCTTAAGTCCATATGTATAAGAAACTCACCGGTCCACAGGAGTTGATGTATTCTCAATAAAGCTGATGACCTTTTCCCTGACATTAACAGACTTTGTCTTTAGAGCCACAGTCATCTTATTTACAAGGGACTTCATTCCTCTGTCATTTGAGCCATTACAAGAATCACCCTGAAAAACAAGAGCATCGATAAACCACTCTCCAAGTGATTACCACATAAACGACAGATAAAGGTTAGACACTGTAGACAGAATTGCATCCCCACCAACTTCATGTGCAAGTACTAAAATCCAGTGCATCTCAGGAAGCTACTGTATTTGGACAAAGTGCGTTTAGAAAAACAATTAAAATTAAATTAGGTCAAAGTAGGTTCAATTCTATTTATTTGGGGAGAAGCACATTTGAGCATTTTCACACATGAGCAGATGTTCACCTTTTCACTTATCCACATATAGCCTTTACTCTGTACACGCATTCCCATGTCTCTTCTTTTGTGAAGAGTGGGTTAGAGGCTGGTAAAGTGCTCGCCATGCAATAACGATCTTCTTTACGATACACCATACCCATGTGAAACTGAGACACAACAGTACACATCTATAACCCCACAACTGTATAGGTAGGGACAGGGCCCATAGAAGGACACCTGTCACTGGCATCCAATCTATCTGAACTGGTAGGTCCCAGGTTCATTAAGAGGCCCTGTCTCAAAAAAAAAAAATAAGGTGACTGAGAATGACAGATGTCAACCTCTGGCCTACACATGAGTGCGCACACATGAAGCTGTGTTTGTAACAAAAAAAGGTGGAAAGCAATAGAAATACTTACCAACTGGGCATTAACTGAATAAATTAGAACACACACACACACACAATGGAATATTATTTAGTTTTTCTTGCATACCTAGAGGATCAAGGTAAAAAGGAATTCTCAGAGAAGCCTTATCTGCAAATGTGACAATGATCTGTTTGGATCACGTGGCTGAAGATAAATTCCACACATCTACAGAATACTACTGTGCATATTCTTGCTCACCTAGTCCTCAGGCCCTCCTTAGGGAAACATTCTCTTATTATTTTATTGTACAGGTAAAGAAACCACAGCTCAAAAGTCTTACTGGAAAGCAGAAAAAGGGGAAGCTGTATTCACATATTTAATTATGTGAAGTATGTTGCTGTTTTACCTTGCCTGCCTAAGGCACCTAATTAGTCTAATAAAAAGCTGAATCACCAATAGCAAGGGATGAGGAATATCTAGGCCTTCCAGGCAGGAAGGATAAATAAGAGGAATGTCTGCTCGTGAGGAAAGCAAGAGAGATGCCTGGAAGATGCCAGGGGCCAGTCAGGAGACACAGAGGAAGCAGGTAAGTAGGGCACACAGAATAAAAGAAAAGTAAAAAGCCCTGAGGCAAAATGTCAATGAATAGAAACAGGATAAATTAAGTTACAAGAGCTGGCAGGACAAGCCTAAGCTAAGGCTGAGCATTAATAATTAATAATAAGTCTCTATGTCTTTATTTGGGAGCTGGTTGGCAGCTCAAGGAAAATTTCAGCTGCCCCAGAGAATAGCAGAGTTATAGTTCAAATAAATAGTTCAAATGAGTAAGTGTGCTCCTTTATATAGGTTTTCTGTTTCTATTTTACAGAATAAACGTTTGTAAATGACTATTATTTGTTAAGAAAATGATGTAATGGCATCTAATTCAACTGACAAAACTTTTTGCCCAGGTATTTCCAAAGCAGAACAGATGTACTTAACCCCAAAACAAAACCTCACATAACTCACTTCACAATAACTAACCTTCGAATATACTAGGCAGGTCACTTTTTACTTTCTCTACCTGGACCATTCACATAGGGGAACAGACTGAACTCTTTCTTAATCATGTACGCTCACAGGGAGCAAGGATACAGAAACCCCAAACAGGAGATGTGGAGATGAGCCTAGTATTCTCCTTGCCTAGACGGAATGAGCTTACTGAAGAGCGCCGCAGTTCAGTACAGACTCAATCACTTCATTGAGCTTGCAATAATGATTCCTCGTTGTGTACTAAATATTTCTGATATCTTCTCTGTTATGCTGGAGGTTTAAGAGTTAAGCACCTTTTCTGGTATGGAGGCTCAAAAATGTGATCCTATTTCCACCTTGACCAAAGGTCAGAGAGTTGGAACTTTCCTCTATTCCTTCAAGGTTATTGTACTTCTACCTCAAACAAAGGCCCCACCTAGATTTAGATCAGAAATTTCTGCTCTCACAGGGTTATTGTCAACAGGTGTGGCTAATATCCAGACCTTGTACTCCAGAAATAGAGAAGTAGATATGTTTCTAGCTCAAACAAAAGTCTAAGGATCCAACTAAGTTCCAGTTCCCTTAAGAAGATTAACTTTGGATTCCACCCAGGGAGTGGTTTGCCTATAGAATGTTTTGGTCTAAGGTGGGAGTGTGACTTGCTTTGTTCTGGCAACAGAATGTTTAACTATGAATATAGTCTGTGACCGTCAATTGCTATGTTCATTTCCTTGTATCATGTTAATGCAGTTTTTTTTTTATCTTACTCCTACCTTTTGGGGTCAGAGATATTTTCAGCAATTGGAAATAAAATGTGGGTGACTTCAGTATTCACTGGAACTCCCTCCCAGTACTATTCTGTATTTCCATTTTATTATTTTTTAAATGTATCTTCATACTCTTTACTTATATTTCTAATCCCCACACCCCTACCCTGGCTAGTGGTATTTTGGTCAAGGCTGGTCCCAACATGCTGGAACTAACCCAACATGTTCTTTTTTTTTTTTTTTAATTTTTTAAAGATTTATTTATTTATTATGTATACAGTGTTCTGTCTGCATGTATGCCACCAGACCAGAAGAGGGCACCAGACCTCATTACAGATGGTTGTGAGCCACCATGTGGTTGCTGGGAATTGAACTCAGGACCTCTGGAAGAGCAGGCAGCGCTCCTAACCTCTGAGCCATCTCTCCAGCCCCCAACATGTTCTTCATATGTACTTACATCAGCAGAACTGATGCTGCTCCTGGAACCTGAGGTACTGGCAATCCAATGGCCATACCCACTTTCTGGTCCCTCCACGTTAATGTCCGCCAGATGCTGCTGCAGGGCTTATAATAAACAAGAGAAACAAAACAAAAGCTGAAATAGGAGACTCTCTGGAAAGATGAAAGTGTAACAAACACAACACAACTAGATGAAAAACTACCCAAGGACATACTCAACAAATGTGCTATTTTGCCCTCTCACTAAGAACTCCAGGCCACAGCAAACCTTCCTTTCCATTTGTCTAAAGACCTCTGCAGTCCCAGGAGTAAAGAGAGATTAGAACAACTTTTTGTCTCCTCCTTAGAAAGCAATCTTTCCAGTACCAACAGATAATGTATGCAGAATTCAAGACATGAAGAATTAATAGAAAGGCTAGGAAACATCAATCTATTTTCCCATACTAATGTAAGCATTAACGGTCAGAGAAAGATTAATGGAGGGAAAAACCTTGAAAAAGCTTTCTAAAACTCTAGACCATGGCTGGCCATTGTGACACACACCAATACTCAGCACTCAGGAATCTGAGGGAGGAGAACATGAGTGTGGGTCACACAGATACCTGGGGTACCTAACAAGTTCCCGGCCAGTGCAGGCTGGAAAGAGAGCAGGAACACTCGAGAATTAGATGACTAGTAGCCAACTTTTGTATTGTGTTATGAGGATCTCTAGTATCAGTAGGTAAAGTCTCAATACTTGCTCACCTTTTTTTTTTTTTTTTTTTGAGATGTAATCCTGGCTAGTGTCAAACTCACAGAGATCCACCCGCCTCTGACTTTTGAGTGCTGCACTTAAACATGTCCCATCTGGACTAGCCACTATGCATTTTAAAAACTTTTTGAGACAGGGTCTCATTTGCCCTAAAGTGGTCTCAAATTTGCTAGGTAGTTGAGGATAACCTTGAACTCCTAACTCCTGATCCTCCCGTCTCCACCTTCAGAGTGATGGGATTATAGGTGGGCTAGAGAGTAAACCAAGGACCTTGTGCATGCTAGGTAAGCACCCCACAAATTGAGCTATAGCCCCAACACTCACTTACACACACACACACACACACACACCCCACACGTGTACAAGTGCACACAAATATACACATGTATGCACATGCGCACACACACACACACACACACACACACACACACATCTTTTCTGTTGTTGCTGATGACGGGGATTTTGTTTGTTTGCTTTACTGTTTGCTTGCATGAGATGGTGTTCTGCTACATAGCTCATCCTGGCCTGGAACTTACTAGGTAGCACAGTCAATTGGTTCTCAAACTCTTGGTCCACTTAAAAGGCTGAGGCAAGAGAATCAGATTAGAGGATGTAGCTCAGTGGTAAAATGCTTGCCTTGCATGCATGAGCCCCTGGGTTCAATACCAAGCACCAGCTGCACAGTAAGCACATCTATTTATCTGGGTAGTCTATACTCGCTCCTTTCAGTTGCCTATGTTACTTGTCATCTATGTATGTTCTGCTGCCTTCTTTTTTCTGAAAATACTAAATGACTGGAGATAGAAGATACACGTTAACTAGTCTTGTAACTCTAAAGCAGTTCTACTGATAATCTCTATATTTTTTTTTCTAAAAAGTAGAAGCAAAACTAATGCATTAAAGGCTTACCCATAAATCCGCCACTGGCAATACTAACATACTCTTTGTTTTTCTGTAATAAAAGACAACATTTGAATTATTACAAAACGCAGTTTAGTTAAAGCTCCGGCAAATGCAGCTGTCATTACATGTTACATTTCAGGCACATCACTTTTCCTTGACAGCCTGGACTTGTGGCACAGAGTTCCATGTATTAATCTTGTTTGTTGTAGGGTTGGTGCTTGAGCAAAAGAAGGTGGACAGCTTCATGGCTGTGAAGACTGTGGTTTATTTGTGTTACAGTCTCCACAGCCCAAGAATCAAACAAAATGGAATGAGATGATATTTTAGAACATAATTAAAGTAGGTTTTTAAAGTTTCAAATCTTTTGTGTCCTTTACTAAAAGGTAATATAAAATATTATAGCTGTTTTTAAAAAAGGAAACAACAGATTTTTGCAAACTACTAAAATCTTTGAAACTGTCAGATGTGTTGCTTTCCAGGTTAAGTCCTCAAGGTCTCAAAGTTGAGACGGTCTGAGCTATATATCAACAACAACAACAAACTAAGGTCAGAGAGATGGCTCAGCAGGTAAAGCACTTGCCACCAAGCCTGACAACCTGACTCTGATCTCCAGAACCCACATGGTAGAAGGAGAGGATGAAATCTCACATCCTCGGCTACACTTGTGAATGTCATGCATGTATGTGCACACTTCTGCACACACACAAATAAGTTAACTAAAATGCCATTTTAATTAAATTTTAATTGAGAAACAAAAATAATAATGATTTTAAGTGATGGCTGAACAAAGGAGCGATGGGAAGTAAACGACAACAGGAGAGCACAAGGAGCAAAACCAGCAGTGGGAAACCACGAAGACCAGTTAATTGGGTGGTTTCAACAAATACATGCGAAGACAAAATTAAAAACTGGGAGCTCATAAATTAAAAACATAACAATGCCATGATTTAAAACTTAAGAAAAGCAAGAAAACGTGAATACTCATTAGATTTTTTTCATATTAAAGTATGACAGTATGGTTGTTTGGTTTTTTGAGAGAGGGTTTCTCTGGGTAACAGCCGTGGCTGTCTTGGAATTCACTCTGTAGACCAGGCTAGTCTCGAACTCACAGAGATCTACATGCTTCTACCTCCCAAGTGTTAGGATTAAAGGCATGTACCACCACCATCTGGCTGAAGATTTTATAACAGTTTGTTCCTCCATTAAAAAAAAAAAAATTAGCTGGGTGCAGAGGCACAAACCTTTAATCCCAAGCACTGGGAAGGTAGAGGCAGCAAATCTCTGTGAGTTTGTGGCCAGCCTGGTCTACTAGCAAGTTTAGAACGGCCATGGCTAGGTAGAGAGACCCTGACTCAAAACAAACTACCACCACCAATAAAACATTTAAAGATTAAAAAAAAAGTATATTTTTTGTAAAGGTATATGCATGTGGCTGCAAAGACATCAGATCCCCTGTGAAGCACAATTAAGCTCAGGGTCAGAAATTGGGATTCAACCTGAAGATCTTAAAAGCAAAACCGCCAGCCACTGGCTCTTACCTCAGTCTGAAAATAGCAATTCTGCCTCCTGGAATCTCAGAAGGAGACTGTGTCTGAGAGATGTCTTGCACCATCTTATTTTTCTCTCTAGGGCTGGGATCAAATGCATGCACCACTGGGATTAAAAGCATGCACCACCCGATTTCTATGGCAACTAGGGTAGCTACTGGGATTAAAGATATATGCCATTGTGGTTACTGGGATTAAAAGTGTGTGTTACCATAATCTAGTCTGTAAGGCTGACCAGTGGAACTGTTTTACTCTCAGATCTTCACTCAAGTTATATTTATTAAAATACAGCTGAAATGCCACTACATTTCTCCCCTTTTTGTCTAAAAAAATAAAAAAGGCTATAACTAATGTAACAAAACTATATACAATAAGTACAATAACTATATATAATATATACAGACAATAAATACATCAACAATGTCTAGTCCACTTGCTTTTGACAAATTCAGAGAAAATAATTCATATCTATCATATCTTGGTGAATCCAAAGTCTTTTTTTTTAATTGATTTTATTGAGCTATATATTTTTCTGTTTCCTTCCCTTCCTCTCTCCTCCCCTTCAACCCTCTCCCATGGTCCCCACGCTCCCAATTTACCCAGGAGATCTTGTCTTTTTCTACTTCCCATGTAGATTAGATCCATGTATGTTTCTCTTAGGGTCCTCATTGTAGTCTAAGTTCTCTGGGATTGTGATTTGTAGGTTGTTTTTTTTTTGCCTTATGTTTAAAAACCACTTATGAGTAAGTACATATGATATTAGTGTTTCTGGGTCTGGGTTACCTCACTCAATATGATGTTTTCTAGCTCCATCCATTTGCCTGCAAATCAAGATGTCATTTTTTTCTGTTGTGTAGTACTCCATTGTGTAAATGTACCACATTTTCCTTAACCATTCTTCAGTCGAGGGGCATTTAGGTTGTTTCCAGGTTCTGGCTATGACAAACAATGCTGCTATGAACAACAGCCTACAGAATGGGAAAAGATCTACACCAACCCCACATCAGACAGAGGTCTGATCTCCAAAATATACAAAGAACTCAAGAAATTGGTCATAAAAAGAACAAACAGGAGTACAGACCTAAGCAGAGAAATCCAGTAGGTAAGGAAAACTCATCAACAAAGTGACAGACAACACGACAACACAGTTGGTTTAAAATAATAACTTCCTACCTCGCTTCTTACACAAAATTGATTCATATGGTTTATAACTTAAAATAAAAAAGTATCATAAAAGCTTATAAGAAAAATATTGAGAAAAAGATATTTCTTAGTAAGATTCCAAATCAGGAAGCTGTTACAAAGATACAGACAAGTCTGATAGAGTATGCAAAAAACAAAGGAACGTTAGCTATGGGTTTCTTCACAGTATCAGCAATGGCCAAGTCACACGGGTTAGCCTGCATCAGCATACCTGTAAAAAGTGCGCCAGGACCATGTTCATATACATGTCTTCTTCCTCTCGGCCACTGCCCATAAAACAGAGGTGCTCTCCCCCAGCTATGGAGCCAGACTCAAGGGACTGCTTCTGTGCTTCCAGCAAAGACTTTACTGATTGCGCAAACTCAGATGGATTCTGGAGCATCTAGTTAATTTTAAAAATTAGAAATTTGTCAAACATACATTTGTAAAACCTGAAATATATTTCCAAACAAACTACCAACATTAAAAACCTAGCATTAAAGGAATGGAAAATGAAAAGGCTTAAGTTAAGTAAAATTCCAGAGATAAAATTAAAGTCTTATGTAGATACTGGAGCAAAAGTTGAGAAAAACACTGTTCAATTAGAGGGAAAAAATGTCATCTATAACAAAGCTCAGCTACAGTAATCCTGAGTCGTGACGGCAGAAAGAGCTCAACTTTGAACAGAATAAGTAGGAACTGCAGTTTTTCAGTTTCAACAGACAAGCCGTCCATGTACTTCTTAGAAGACATCAGAAATTAGAGATTATTTGTTTATCATTTACGTTAAGTATTGGTAAAACAAAGATCAAAAACTCATTTTTTTATCCACAATGAACTAAATATGCCAACAACTACAAAAATTTTAAGCTATTATTACTGAAATCAGATACAGTAATTGAATAGATGGACAGTAAAAATCGAATAGAAAACTGGACAGATTAGAGAAGAGCAATTTGCTACATTAGTTTTAAAGATGTATTTATTGTTATGTGTATGTGTGTGTGTTTGCGCGCGTGTGTGTGCCTGCACATTTGTGCCTGCATGAGTATGTATGTGTGTCTGCACGTGTGTGTGTGCCTGCGCATGTGTGTGTGTGTGTGCCTGCACATGTCTTTATATGTGTGTCTGCACGCGGGTGTGCCTGCATGTGTGTGTGAGAGAGTGCACCAACATGTGCAGATGTTTACAGAGGCCAGAAGAGGGGTCAGATCTCCTGGAACTGAACTTTAGGCAGTTGTGAGCTGTCTTGTAGGTGCTGGGTAACAAACTCAGGTTCTATCCAAGATCAGCATGTGCTCTTAACCTCTCAGCCATCTCTCCAGCACCACAGGAAAAGCGATTTTCAGAAGAGAGAAAAGAGGTGTCTGCACCTTGTGTACTTCTATCTTTACCCATCATTCTAGAAAACAAACCAAGACCCATGACTGATAAGACCCAAGAATGCATCTATGCAGTACTGAGGTGTAAGGTACTTCAGATTTTTAAAGAGCAATAAAATGTACATGTCTATAACCCTCAACCCAATAACTTTACTTTGAATAGTCTATTTCTTTACAGAACCATTTGCAAAAAAAACCAAAATATGTGTAATGCTTTCGTCAGCAGCTTTGCTACACAAAAACTGAAAGTAATTTAAATGTACATTAATCAAGCAACAAACTGGTACCATCTGTACCACGGACTTCTATGAAACATTAAAGGAAATGTGTTTAAATGAAAGGTCTCAAAGAAACTGTTAAGCAAAAATAAAGTGGCAAAAGAAGAAATGCGTACATATGTTTTAAAGGTGAAGCCTGAGCAAGCTGACAATTAATAGGGCTTACTCAGAATATTCTTTGAAAACTGTTAATTCATAAAGATGAAGGTATCTTGAATAAATTTTAAGAACAAACATGAAAGGAGTCAGAGGGAGGGGCACAGTGGTCATGCAGAGGACACCCACAGGCTCGCATGTTCTTTCTACCCACAATGCCCCACCTTCACTTTCTGTCAGTTTCCTCTCAGTACCACCTCAGCCTTACACATCCTCTGGCCCCAGGACCAACGTTTCCAGACAAGATGAGGAAGCGAATAGGAGGTGGGGGTGGGGGTGGTGGCTGGGTGGGGTGGAGGGTGCCTCCCTATTCCTATGTCTGCTTCCCACCTCTGAGGCTTTGACAGCCTCAGGGGGCTTACATGGTGCCAGTCTCAACAGTTCTAAGCATCTCTTACGACCGAATTCGCTTTAGCCTCCCTCCACCAGAAATCCCCCCAGGACAGCGACTTTAACAGATGAGCACACACGGCAGTTACTACTGTGCCTGCAAGTCAGCTTGTTACACACAAACTCTGAAAACGGCTTCCAGAAAAACCGTCTACGAGTCTTATCTAAGAGCTCATATTTCTACAGTACTTACTAGACTCAAGGCATAATGCAAAGTGATCTTCCTCTGAGACAGCTCACAGTGAGTGCAGAATTCACTGACATAACAATGGGAGGAACAGTGAGCCACAGTTAACAGCTGTCACTGACCCTAGCAGAAAAGGGGACTCTAGCCCTATCCACAGGGCAGAGACTCTAAACAAAATGAAACATCCCCACTGGATCATGTAAATCTAGCTCTGAGTCAAAGGGAAAACCATGTTGTCTCCTATAGAACATTTGCTCTGCACTTGTACTGACCAGGTCTGAGTCTAAGTGGAACGCCGTTGACAAGTGTCCAGCGTTGTATTGTTCTGCAGGACGACAGTCCACCACAAAGAACCGGACTCCTTCCTAAAAGGGAAACAACACTTGGCATTTTGGAATCTGATATGAAGTTCACATCACATGACAGAACAGTAAAAAGAAACCAAAAGATGGGGAACAAGTATTTTTGTAAATGGATCTCACAGGGAATTAGGAGGACCCAGTTTGTATAGACACAAAAAGTAACTTTGGTGATCTAAATACTTGTGTCTGTTTTAAATAGTTAACACATTTTTTTTTATGTATAGAGCATGAAAGTTTCAATATGTAGCAAGATTATGGCAATGTGAGCTGAAATACTAAATATATTGGAAGTCAACACTTTTTATTATCTTAAACAACAATGCTAAATAAACTTATTTTCAGGTCCACAAACTTACCAGCAATTCAATTCAAAGAACTAAATGGTTTTTCTTGTATATGGAGGAGCTAGGGTCATAAGAGTCTTTTTAACCTGGACTTTATTTTTTGTTTAATGTTACTTATGAACAGAGAAATGTGAGTGACTTTTACAGAAGACAGAGATACAGTAAGAGGTTTAACTATAAGTGCCATAAAAGCCCCATCTTCTCATGGGTAAGCTCTTCCCGGCACGGTCTTGGAAACAAAGCACACATTCCACAGCTTAGCTATGGCACTATCAGTTCGGCACATACCCAGAAAGTTCACTCATAAAACTGACTCATATTCTTATGAAAAGCACAAGAGGAAATCATGACATTTTCATAATTCTTTTTCTTGCTTTATGGTATTAAATCAAATTCAGCAAACTATGTAACTGCCCAGGATTTAACAGTCAAAGGCTATGTCCACTCCTTTAAGTTCTTCATACAATGCCATGTTCATTTGCTATTAAAGCATGTGAAAAAGGAAATTTATAAAATTGGTTGTCAAGAGACAAAAATAATTGTTGGCAATCAAAGTAACGCACAAGCCATTTGTAGCATCCTTAGCTACAAAGGCAACGTGATGGTAAATTAATTAGTGGGAATGTTGGTCATTTCTTTTCGGTGGCAGGTGCTGACCCCGGGGCCTTGAGCATACAAAGTGTATGTTAACACTCAGCTGTAAACTGCAGCCCCGGCTCCTCACACTGAAGGACACAGCTCCTGCCAGGTGGGTTTGCTTTGCTCACCCTTTGCAGCTGATTTGCTTGAAGGATCTCTGACACTGAAACAGCCAGACACAGAGCTTGGCTCAGATCTGCCTCATCATCCTTGATTCCCAACAGTGTACTACCAAAGAGATGATGATTATCCTACACAAAGAGAAAACTGTAAACATTACAAAGGAAAATTAAAATGTTTTTCCTAAAATTATCTTTATTAAACTACAAGATGTAAAATAACTGCTACTACCCTGAGTCTAATTGATTTTTAAAAACTTAGCATCATATAATCTCAAAATTTACTCTGTGTGTGTATGTGTGCGTGTGTGTGTTTGTGTCACAGTCAAAATTATCACACAAAATAAAAGACTAAGAAAAATAATTCTACCCAGTTATATACCAATACCCACATTAAATATTAACTGTTGGGGCTGAAGACGTCAGGAGTAGAATGAGCTTACCCAGGATGCTGAGGACACTGGATTTGCCTGGTATTATGGTGCACAGTCTTAATTGGGAAGGAGAGACAGGAGTAGTGCATCAATTACAGAGCAGCCTGGGCTACATGGCAAGTACCAGGCTAGTCAGGCGGTAAAGTAAGACCTGCCCAAAAGAGGGCAATAAAGGCTGTGGGCTTGAACCCCAGCACGGGGGAAAGAGCGTAATGATGCGTGGATCAAGGAGGAAATCAAGAAAGAAATAAGAAATTCCATGAAAACAACATAACAACCTCTGAGACACAGTGAACAGAATGCTATGAGGGAAATTTATAGTTCTAACTGCCTATATTAAAAATGAAAAAGAGCAAATATAAATGACTTAATTATTTATTATTTAAAAATTTAGAAAAACAAAAACAAACTAAACCCAAACACAGTAATTAGCAAGAAATTATTTTTTAAATAATAGAGCAGAAATGAATGAAATAGAAATAAAGAAAAATACAAAAAAACAGTGAATCTAAGAGTTGGTTCTTTGTGAAGATAAAGAAGATGGACATATCCCTGGCCCAACGAAGCAAAATTTAGTGCTCAAAGCACTATTGGGGCAGTAAGGTAAGAGAAGGAAACTAAAGGGATACAAACAGGAAAGAAGTCAAATCATTCCTATTTGCAAATGACATACATAAAAAAATCCCCAAAATTCTACAGAAAACTTCTAAAATGCTAAGCAAATTCATCACCATGTGTGGATACAGAACCTCCCTGCACAAATCAGTAGTCTTTCCATACATCAACAACAAGTATAAGAGGCTCAGCGTCTCCTGTGCTCACAGATAAGCACTGGGGAACCAGGAATGTTAAACAGACATCTGTCGAGGGGGGATGTATGGACCTGTTTTCCACCCAGAAAGCTGGAGGAGGAGGTGGTTAGAAGCCTACGTGACCTCTGCACTACCTGTATGAATGAAACCACACTGGATCCTCCCCAGACCTTTACAGTGAGTTTGTCACTCTACGGAACCCCATCTCTATGGACGTATCACATGTAGTCAAGCTACAGACCCCATCTCTATGGGAGGTATCACGTGTATTCCATCTACAGACCCCACCTTTATGGGAGGTATCACATGTACTTTACAAAGAGATTTGATGCAGTCACATCTTAAGGTTTGGCGTGCACATGATTGAGTTAATTATCACTAGAAAAAAATTTCACCAAATTGTGCTGTGTTTAAATATACTTAAAATAAACTATAGGGGTCAGACTCCTGAACTTTGCACCGCCATTGGCTACTGAGTTGTGCTGAACTGCCTTTTTGCTTCCCACAGATCATTACTCTGTTGGTTGTGTTGGTTACAGATTCCCGCAAACAGAGAAAAGGAGATGACAGACACATTCTCATTCACTACAACATCAAGAAAATACCTATGGACAAACCTAACCAAGGAAATGAAAGCCTTCTCTAATGAAAATCTGAAACTTCTGAAGGAAGAAAGACACCAGAAAATGGAAAGATGTAGAATGCTCATAGATTTACAGAATATTATGAAAATGACCATTCTACCAAAAGCCATTTACAGATTCAACACATTCAAAATTCCCATTTCATTCTTCACAGAATAGAAAACCTAATCTAAAATTCATATGGAACCACAAAAGGCCCTGGATAGTGAAAACAATCCTGAGCAAAGAGAACAATGCTGAAGGGATTACCATCCCAGATCTCAAGATATGTTAGAAGTCACAGTATTAAAAACAATATGGTACTGGTAAAACAAACAAACATGTAGACCAAGGGAACAAAATTAAAGACCCAAATATGAGTACATGTAGCCTCAGCCAATTAGAATTCACAAAGGTGCTAAAAACATACACTAAAGAAAGGAAAGGATGTTTAGCAAATGGTATAATAGACAAATGGTACTGGGAAAACACGCAGAAGAATTTAATCCTATCAATCTATTACCTTGCATAAAAACTAACTCCAGGGGCTGGAGAGATGGCTCAGAGGTTAAGAGCACTGGGTGCTCTTCCAGAGGTCCTGAGTTCAATTCCCAGCAACCACATGGTGGCTCACAACCATCTGCAATGAGATCTGGTGCTCTCTTCTGGCATGGAGATGTGCAGGCAGGAGAACATTGTACACATAACTAACTCTTTAAAAAAAAAACCCCAACTAACTCCAAATGTATCAAAGACCTGACTGTGAAACCTAAGCCAGAAGAAAGCACAGGTGCACAAAAGAGCTTCCTGAATGGGGCTTCATTTGCCTAAGAGTTGAGCAACAATTGACAGGTGGATTTCATAAGCTAAAAGCTGTGCACAGCTAAAGAAACAATTAACTGGGTGAAGAATGAGGCCATAGAATGAAAGGGAACTTGATGGGGAAATTCTGTCAACCAATCACATCTAGTTAAGGTGTGGCTACCTGGGGCCCAGAAAGAAAAACTGGGAGGACCCAGGTGCACAGAAAGACTTTAAGAGCCAGAGGCACGGAAAGCTTGCTGTGACAATATGTTTCCTAGAAATATCAGAAGCTACACCCACGAAGTTTCACCAACACAACTGCCTAAACACGACCTGAAAAAGACACCAATAGACATGCTAACGTGGGAGGGGTATAAGGCTCATGAAATCTCAACTCAGAAAGAACTACAGGCAATTAAGGAATATCGAGTGTGGGAGGAGAACACCCATTAGTTATCTAAGACCAAGTGGTCAGCCCTGAAAACATATACATGTACATAACACTATATGGACTGACCAGGTTGTACTTTTACATTTAGTTCTGTGTGTGTGTGTGTGTGTGTTTACAGTAAAGTGACCCCAATAAGACAGTTCTGCATATCTATGGTCACCCATGGATCAACTCCACATAAAGCAGACTTAACTATATATCCACCATTGGATCTTTGAATTTCTGAAGTTACAAAAGCACTAACTTAAGAAATAATCTCCACATGACTAGAACCCAACAAAGAAACAGAACAGAGGCAAGACGCTTCCTGCTATTATTTTTGTCAAGTCTAAAGGAAATTCCATTCCCCCAAATTCTGGCAGTTAGACAAAAGCCAGCATTCCCCCAGGAACTTGTAAAGTCTATTGCCCTTTACCAAAGGAGCCATTTCCCTGATCTCTGGTACAAGAGACAAAGACTGTCTGTGGTGCTATTAGCTACTAAAATGCACGCTGGCCGCCAGGCTCCGCAGTATCACAAGCATCGGTTACACAATTCAAAGTCCATGCTAGCATCCTAGTCCTGCTCACCCCTCCCTTACCCTAGACTCCCCCTCACTCAGGAGCAACCTTCCCCAAGTTACTCATTCTCCTTATAAGCCTGCTACTTCAGCTACACTCATTCTCTCTGTCCTCCCCTTTCTGTCTCCACCTTCCTCTCTGTTCTCTGTCTCTCCCTCCCTCCCACCCTCCGTGTGTGTGTGCGTGTGTATGTGTGCGTGCGTGTTTGTGTGTGTGCGTGTGTGTGCGTGTGTGTGCGCGTGTGTATGTGTGCGTGTGTGTTTGTGTGTGTGCGTGTGTGTGTGCGCGTGCGTGCGTGTTTGTGTGTGTGCGTGCGTGTACGTGTGTGCATGTGTGTGTATGTGTGCATGTGTGTGTATGTGTGCGTGTGTGTGCGTGCGTGTTTGTGTGTGTGCATGTGTGTATGTGTGCATGTGTGTGTGCACGTGTGTGTATATGTGTGCGTGTGTGTGCGTGTGTGTGTGTGCGTGTGTGTGTGTGCGTGTGTGTATGTGTGTGTGTGCGTGTATGTGTGTGTGTGTGCGTGTGTGTGTTCTGGGCTTTTCTACTCTCCCACACTCTTCCTCTCTCCATGCCCACCTCTCTCCACTCTGCTGCTTCTTTCCATGGTCCGCTGGCCATGTTCCTTCTACTATCTCCTCTCTCTGCTCTGGACTTTTCCACATGTCTCGGGCTGCCCTCTCTCACGTCTACAACAAAAGCCTCCCTGCTAATCACGCCACTGAGCAGCAGTCATGTCGACAGCTGACACAACTGTCTATTTATCTACTACGGAGAGAATCCACAGTGAAAGATCACAAAACAAACCAATACATTTTGAAAAAGTGGAAAAGAACCATAATTGAAATATTTTAACTAAAGTAAAGACATTTTAAACAAAAGAACACAAAACATCCAACTCAGACCAGTTTACTGTTTCTTATCTTTTACCTTCCTAAAAGAAGCTGGTGTTTTACTACAGTAATACTGAGCCAGAGAGAAGAGGTCTTCTATGTCTTCCAGATTCAAGCTGGATGGAGTGTTCTCCAAGAAGTCTGAAATGTGTTTATAGACATGGCAATAATTAATCAATTATTTGTGAAAACTATAGTAACTAGCACTGACTAAGTTTAAGGCTAAAGCAGTCCCAATGTAAACAACATATAAAACAATCTCGGCAGTGACTCTCTGAAGAGTTGTTTCCATTCTTTACACAATGCTGGGAACTGGGCCCAGGGCCTGTGTTTGAGAACAGAGGACCTGAATGGAACCTCAGAACACTGCCACACCCATCTTGTAACACTCTGGATGAGGTAACTGAGTTAGAGGCAGATCACATGACCTCAAGTGTTATTTTACACTACTTACGGATAACGTCTTCTTTACTGTCAGACTCTTGTGCTGAAATAACTTCTCTGTAAAAAGGAACCAAGTGAACTTGATTTAATAGGAAAGAACTGTATTAAAAGTTGAAAAAAGAATAACACATGTGATACTTACTTTGTATTAACGAGGATAATTAACATCAAGAAATAAATAAAAAATGGATCTGCTTGCTGTAGATATCCATCCCATATCGCCTGGGTGACTTCGATGGAACAGTAATGTGCAAAAAGGCTCCCAAGCTACAGTCAGGAGAGAGAGACATAAACCACTGGAGCTGACTCGGCCTTGTCCAGTTAGTGAAGCAAACTAGTCAGTGACATCACAGCAAACCTCTGCACCTGGCACGTAATGCATACCTTAACCTTAGCATATGAAATCCAAAAGCAGAACATTGGGGTCACTTAACTAGCTGTGTGACTTAAGGCATGCCATTTAACCTCATTAAAGCTTCTATTCCTACTTTTTGTTGAAAAACAAAAACAAATAACACAAAAGAATACTCCTGTTCCCCAGTGCTGAGAAAAGAGATAATTAACCCAACTTTTAGAGTGATCAGGATCGATCTCTGCCACCGCATTGCAAGTGTATCCAGAGCTTCTACGGGGAGGTATTACTGGTTACATTATTACTGGTTACCGAAAGCATTCAGTTTGGAAAGCAACTGAAAGGACTGGGCACAGCAGCTTAAGGGTTCTAGTAAAACCTCAACTTAGTACCAAGGTCAGCTGCTCCCAAAGCTGGCTTATAAATAAATCACCAAAATATCTGAGACAAAGTTCAAACTTTTCCATTTTCTTATAGATTTTTAGGAACTCTCTGGGTTTTGTATTTCAAGTAAAAGAAGTTACTAACTTATAATTTTTCTTTACCACCTAACTGTATTGAAAGAACATGAAAATCTAATTTCACTAGCTACTAAGTTTTCCTTAGACCCAGAAATAACTACATCTAAAGGACTATATTTAAAGTATCCCAAGGCTAAAATAAACATAGATATTTAGTAGAGACTTTGTATGAGGCACTAAATCATCATTATGTACTGTTCATTAATTACCTTTAGTTCTCACAGGGGCCTTAAGAGCAGGCTTCTCTCCCCAGACAAGGACTAGACTGGGAGGACATAACTGTCAGAAGGTCACAGAGCTGAGCTGTGGTGCTCGGCCCACAGCCCACGTCTGAGTAGCTAACCAGAAGGCTTTAAAGCATAAAAATGCTGCTGCAAAATCCTTTCACCGTTACACTCCTCAGTCATGTGTTCTGGAGGTAACAGTCACCTTACCTCATGGAAAAAAAGACAAAACACCTTGCCTTTCATGAACACGACACTAACAGCAAAGACAAGCCCTCTGGCAGACCGGCGAAAGGGAACTTCGTTGTCTTAGCACATATTCTAAACCCCCTAATGTACAGTTCTGAAATGGAAAAGTCATGTCCTAGGCAGAGATCGACATTAATCATTAAAATGCTTAAGAAATAATTCCTAGTCGGGCGGTGGTGGCACACGCCTTTAATCTCAGCACTCTGGAGGCAGAGGCAGGCAGATCTCTGTGAGTTCGAGGCCAGCCTGACCTACAAGAGCTAGTTCCAGGATAGGCTCCAAAGCTACAGAGAAACCCTATCTTAAAAAACCAAAGAAAAGGAAAAAAGAAACAATTCCCTATTTTAACAAAAATGAACAGGTTTAATGGCAACATATAAACTCAGGGATACTACAGTTTTATAGGAATTTTGTTATTTTAACTCAAAGTGACAAAACTGGCCAAGAGAACTGAGGAAGAGGCTATGGAGATCTGTCTGGTAATGAAACCACTTAGGACGCTCAAATTACCGCTTATGATTTCTAAGTGCATCCCATTGACTCCTGAGACATTAGTATACTAGTATTCCCATTTTACAGATAAAGACACCGGAGCACTGAGCCAAGTGCCTAGGCTCACACAGTTACCAAGGGCAGATGGGAAGCTCCCTAAAGAAATGGAGATAAAAATGATCAAGCAATAGCTTGATCCTCTGCAGACTCCCAGCATTCAACCAACGCTGTAGGAGTATCCTCATGTCAGCCCAGTAGAGCACTCTTGGAGTATGAGCTGATGATCCAAAAATCCCCAAGATTCTGTAGTGGGAAATTCATAACTCACCACTATTTCTCAAAATTCTTAAGACTTTCTCCCTGGGCTGGAGAGATGGCTCAGCCGCTAAAGACTAGGCTCACCACCAAAATGTAAGATATGTAAGACTTTTACTTGCCTATTTCACATTCTTTCCCTCATGAATGAGCAGAATTCTCAGACTACAAGATAACATTACAGACCAAATAAATTTAGAAGCAGTTATGTGAACCCATCTGCCTTTCATTTAAGTGAACAATAATGAAACATGAAAATATAAAATAATTGCATCATTCTCACTACTTTCTTTGGGAAATGTAGTCATTTTTAATTGTAACGTAGGCTAATTATGTTAGTATATAATAGATTTAGCATTACTTTTAGATAAACTAAAAACATATTAAAATTCCTTAGTTTTGCCTGCTAATCAACATAATTCATATGAACAGTGGGTCATCAAAAACTTCTAAGAGCATATGGGGTTCTGAGACTCAAAGATCTGGGAAACCATGAGATCTAGAATGAGACATCCCACTGAAAATATGAATGCAGAAGGGAAAGCACGCAGCTGTGCTTTATATTCTTTTATAACCACCACTTGGTAATTTTAGCTTTCTTCATGATTGTTTACCAATTCATATATATACTATCAACAGTTTCAACACTTAAAATTTTAAGCAGAACTCATATATACAAATATATTTATAAATATATTTACAAAAAATAGAAATTAGTCTTGATCCCATATTATAGATAAGCATATAAATACATAATATTCACTTATATATATAAAATATTATTGCTATATATATGTGTATATATATACATATATATATATGTAAAATAACAAAAGACTAATGTTGTCTTTGGGGGGGGCTCGGCATTTTACTATGTAGCCCAGCCTAGCCCTGAACCCAATTCTCCCGCCTCTAAGTACAGTTCTATATAAACTATTTTTCATTAAATGTTCCTACTTTCACTTTATTACCCAGTTGAGTGCATAGGAGTCTGGAGTGATTTTCTTTGTATCAAGAAAAGAGCAGAGCTCAGGCTCATGGTACTGGATGAGCAATCGGAAGAGATGAAACGGCCTCCCCTTCAGGGAACAATCCCTACAAGAAAGAGAAGCGAAGTTTCTCATTACTAGGTCAGACAAGATCACACCACTATCTGGTCCCAAAACACCCACTTCCTCCCTCCACCCTCAGAGAACCCCAGCATCCACAGTAAGCCCTCCTGAAAGCCAGGCAGAGCTCTCTTCTTTTTCGTCAAAAAACCTGCCATAATTATGGCTGACGTGCAGCCACTTGAGGGAGGTTTCCAGACAAACCCAGGAGCACTCAAGTGAGAGGACTTCGGGGATCACTAAAATTAGCATTTACGTTACTGTGATACAAGCAGGGTACCCAAAGATCTAGAAGGTCCTGAGGGAGTCCAGCCTCCTCCATCCCTGCCAAGGAAGCAGAAACTCCTTGGGGGGCTTCAAGTTTGCACCACAGTTTATAGATCCAGAGAGTAACATCTTTCAGCAAAGGTGTAAGTCTGAGAAGACCACATTTCAGACAGATGTCATTTCAGAACATGACCTCTGAGCCTGAGAGACCATCAAAGCGGCATGGGTACCAGGTGTCCAGAGTAAATTCCAGAAGTACTAAATGCCCAGCATCAAAGAGCTGCTCGGTAAGATGAAAGCCTTGAGCTTATACCATTACAAGTGAATCACCTAATACATACTCTGTGAATTTTATTATCACAAGGCCTTTCCCAAAAGAAATGTCCCATTCCTATGCAGATACTTCAAAAGAAGAATAATTACAAAATGACAAATGTGTGCTGATGCCTGAATTCTCTGTGGCCTCTGGCTATTAACTCAGGAAGCTTCTCATCTATCCAGCCTTAAGAAGGCCCATCTGCCTAGGGTGCTTATGGGAGCTACCCCAAACCCGACTTCAAACAGTCGCCACACATCTGCTCCACCAGAGCAGGTACAGCCCGGCCAACATGCTAGCTCAGTGCTCAGGAGACAGGGTTGCTTCTGGTTGACCACATGATGTCTCTGACCTGGGTAGCATCCTCTGAAACCATCTATGTGCTGAAGACTTGACAATGCTACTGTCATCACGCTTTAGCTAGTGCATTTGTATATTAACACCTCAAAACTGAGCACTTATTTCATGGAAAGTTATCTATCCAAGACAGCAGATTTTCAGCAGCTTGATCCTACTGACTGAAGAAGAGACTGTGTTACTTTTAATCACTGTATCTAAAAACAAACAGCACCAAAACCAAGGCTGTTTTGCTCAGTGGTTTGTTAACACAGAACAATAACAAATTATGGAACTAGACTTAAACACAGAAAGTGGGCCTTAGTTCATTATGCAATACTACCATCTTCTCATATGTAAAATTCAGTGCACAATTCAACAAGCTATTTTTGCTGGAGTACAGCCTTAAAAAGTAAACTTTAAATAAAATGAAATACAGAAAAAAGTAGAATTTACAACAGTTCACTAAATAATTATCACAGTTTTAACGTGAAAGCATCATTTGGGCCAGTGAGATGCCTCAGTAGGAAAAGGTGTTTGCCACTAAGCTTCATGACCTAAGTTCAATCCCAGGAACCCAGTCCTACAGACTGTCCTCTGACCTCCACACACACACTGTGGCATATACATGTGCACATATACATACACAATAATGAAATAAATGTAGTACTAACAATACTTTAGAAAGCATCATTAAAGAATATTTTTAAACATTATTTAGAGATGAGAGTTGAGTTCGGTGATAGAACATATACCGGACATGTGTAAGGACATAGGTTCAACTCTCAGCACTACAAAAATGAAACTAAAGATGCTATTCAAAGAGAATAAAGAGAATTGTGTATGTAAATTAATATTTTACACTAGTGCAATGGTTTGTTATGACTTTCAACTACCACTGTCTTATTACTTTCTTTTGTCTGTTGAGACAGTGTCTCACTCTGTAGTCCAGGCTGGCTTAGAATTGACCATGCAGTCCAAGCTCACCCTGAAATCACAGCAATCCTCCTGTCACTCCGCCCAAGCGTTGCAATTGCAGGTAAGTCACCAAGCACAGCCAGTTTGCTTTATTTTAATTTATAAAATTTATTTTTATGTGTTTGAGCATTTTGCCTGAATGTATGTCTGTGTACTATGTTCACACAGTGCCTGAAGAGGTCAGAAGAAGGTGTCAGATCTCCTAGGACTAGAGTTATAGACAGCTGTGAGCAGCCATGTGGGTGCTGGGAACAGAATCTGGGTCCCTTGCACGAACTGCCAGTGCTCTTCACTGCGCCATCTCTCCAGCCCCCGTGCCCACCCTTCAGTCTACCCCGTTTGATAGTACAAATGGCAGTACACAGAAGGCCCAGAGAGAACTGGATTTATCCTGGGGAGAATAATCCCAGGTCTGAATACTTTCCCAATTAGGTAAATGCAGAGCAATTGAATGCTAAGGTAGAACACAGAGACAGGAAGAACACAGGGAACATGGGCAGTAGTTGAGGTAAATGGTCTTATTTCTTAAAAGAGTGAGCATCATTGGGAAGAAGCCACTGAAAGAAAGTTCATCTAAGGGCTGCACACTGCAATGTTCCTCCCAACCACAAGGGTGTGTGCTTGATACAACAAGACCCATGTTGCCTCTCAAACAGTAGTAACATTAACATTGGATTCATTCGCTGGGTGGTGGTGGTGCACACCTTTAATCCCAGTACTCGGGAGCAGAGGCAGGCAGATTTCTGAGAGTTCAAGGCCAGCCTAGGTTACAAAGAGAGTTCCAGGATAGCCAGGGCTGTTAGAGAAATCCTGTCTCAAAAATAATGACAACATCAACCAAAACCAAATAAAAAGGAACAGGAAGGATGTGACAAGATCAGTGTGACACAGCTCAACACTGCCTCCTCTACGCCTGTCACTACCCCGAGTTTCAGAGACAGTGCTGGGACATCCTGTCCCGTGCTGTGACTAGCTCTGTTATCCTGAGGGGCAATGAGAAGTGACAGATCACAGCAGCTGACAGGGGCAACGTGGCAGAACTGTCCCTAACCAGGCATCCCAATGTCGTCTCTGCCATGACCCTGGTCTTCTCCTTCAGTATCTTTGGAAGTGGTTTCTTTATATAGAGAAGTATAGATTCAAAAAAGCATAGAGGTTCGCCACTCTGCCCTGACTACAATCTCTGGGGGAATGTAAAGACAGGTACAAATAGGTCTAGTGTGCTTAAACTCCCGGGACTTCTAGTTGAATCAACTTTTTGTTCTTTAGATTTATTTTTTTGTCTACAGATTTGTTTTTACTAAACATTTCTCTAAAGAAGATAAATTATCAATAAACATATAAAAAGATACTTAATATCATTAGCTAGCAGTGAAATCAAAATTAAAAACCTTAACAAGGGACTGGAGTGCAGCTCAGAGTGAGCATATGTATCTCCACCATGAGTATCCACACTTGAACAACCAAGACACTGGATGAGGTTGCACTTAAAGTTTCTTTGGGCTCTGAAAATATAACTACCTGAACCATAGCACTCAGAACTACAACAATATTCAGCCTTCTGAGGACCTCCTCACCCTCCCCACCACCATGGCCCCTGCCACAAGCAGCTCCGCATCTGTCTCATCTTAGCTAACACACCACTTGGCTAGGGAAGCTGTCCTTGATACTGAGGATAAATTACGATACCCACAGAATATTCCTACAGCATTCTATATTTCACCTTCCCAAGACTCTGCACACTTCACCTTGCTTGTAGGACTATGTTCCCGTAAGGCAGAAAGGCCAAACACCTGCACATGCAGGACTATGTTCCTAACTGCAATTGCTCCTCACATAAAGTAGTACTTCAAAAATCCCGTTATTTTTACTTTTAGGTGAAGTTAAGCTTCAAATACAAACTCTAGTAGTGCAACTTCCTAATAAAAAGAATCCCATAAAACTCTGTATAATGGGGCTGGAGAGATGGCTCAGCACTTACCTGCACTGGTGATTCTTCCAGAGGATGGAGGTTCGATTCCCAGCACCCACATGGAGGCTCACAACCATCTGTAAATTCAGTTTCACAAATCGGACACCCCATTCTGGCCTTCTCAGGCACCAGGCACTCATGTGGTATACATACATACATGCAGGCAAAACACCCATACAGATAATAAATAATTTTTTCTAAATGTTTGTCATAAGAACAAAGTCAAATAGCAATTATACCTCTAGTAACCTCAAAAATTACCTGGCCCTTTTCCTTCACCATCAAAAGAAATATAACAAACTTTATCTGAAAGTAAAATGGATTTTTATAACTACAATGAAACCATAGCTTACCTGGGAATGTACTTATTCATGATGGCATAGAAGCAGTTGTATAGGTCGCTGCGAGGCAACTGGAGACACACCAGTGGCTTCAGGAGATGAGTCCAGCTCAGCGAGCTGCTGTATTTAACATTGCGTGATTTACAGTAAAAAGTAATTACAGATTCAATATCCAGAAGCAATTCTGCTGCCTTCTCCTCTGGCAATGAGAGCTGCTCTAGAAATAAAGCATCAACCTAAAGTTATCAGGGACAGCAGGGGCTCAGTCACTAGGCCCTGCTCACATAATGCTGCGTGAGTCCAGTAAACTACGATAAAAGCAGTAACTTTTGTTGTTCTCATAATTTTCTTTTTCTTTTTTTCTTTTTTGTAGTAGTGAAATAGAACCATGGCTTTGCATTAGCTAGGTAAATGCTTTATCAATGAGCTACATCCAGCAATTCTTATATTTAATAGACACTGGATCACAAACGCAAAACCTAAAAAAAAAACAATCAAAATTCTTTATAACATTCTAGTACTAATTTTTTAAAGTTGTCACCGTGTACATTCGCTGTAGATGGTACTGTGACCTAAGGACATCGTCACACAATGATATATTTATGTTGAACATATTCTGTCTCATCTTCTTTCTAACTTAAAGCTGTTACAGAACAACTCTCAGTCCAGTGTGTGTTTTCTTACCTAGCCCTCAGAGAGAAGAGAAGACAGGAGACAGTTTACTAGCAAACAGTACTTAGTAATATTGACCATATTCATGTTAACCCTAAGACGGCCCATCTGAAGCAGAGTAACGGGCAACGAGAGGATAACCTCTAACAAGACTGTCAATTGCTCTACAATGTGAAGCTTTGGCAACTAGCGGGAGAGCTCATTCTCTAGTATAAACTTTAGTACTTTATTCCTTCCTTTCCCTGGTTTTAAATCTTGGTTTTTATTTTGTAATAAAGCTAACTGAACATGCACAAGCAAAATCACCTATGACTTCTCATACTAGTATTCCCATACAGAATAAACAGATAAAAATGCAAATTAAATATGAACAAAACTATAACCATTATTATTAAAATCAAGGTAATCTCAGAAATATATATTATAAATATCATGTGAAGTCTTCAAATCTCTTGTCCAAATTCCCTTTGTTTTGCTCACACTGGCAACAGTCTGCCTGCCTGCCTGCCTGCCTGCCTGCCTGCCTGCCTGTCTGCCTGCCGTCTGCCTGCCTGCCTGCCTGCCTGCCTGTCTGCCTGCCTGCCTGTCTGTAGTGCTCGTAACAGAACCAAGGCTCTCGTTTATGTCAGGCAAGCACTCTACTGCTGAGCTACATCTCAGACACAGTTTCTGAGTAGTTAGTACACTGAAGCCTATTTAACCAATGCTTTAACTAAGATGTAACAGAAGAAAAAAAGATTCCAATATACTATAAATAACTAGAAAAGACAGGTATAAACTACATAGGTTTAATAAGTATCACGAATTAACACAGATTTTGTAGAGAGGTTGGATTTGTAACAATTTTAAAATAGTAGATCATGATCTGTAACTCAAAGATAAACTTTCAGAATGCGGGCTCCTTATTGGAAGGCTACAATTAATCACGAGGGCCCACAATTATAGAGAAACAAGATGAAGAGCACGGCAAACTGCAAATGTGTAAAAATATCAATAATAGAAAATGAACAATAAAACTGGGCTCTTTCTCAAAATTATATGTCTCAAGATTTTTCTAAAAGGGCCAAACAATTTATAAGACTTTTACAAATTCAACATATTCCAAATTATAACAAGATAACTTTTTCACAGTTATCAAACTTACCAATAAACTCCAGGCAATCTTTATGAATAGTGTTCTGCTCGGGCAAGTCTAAAACACCATCCCACGATGCCAAACTATCGCCTTTTCCTGCAACATTTAGAGCAATCTGGAAGAAAGATGTCAAAAACAACTATCATCGTTGTTATGGCCCCTTCCTATAAAATATCCTATACTAAGGAAAGCACAAATTTAGGAATAACAAGATTACAAGCTTACGTGTCTGCACACCACCTAGTGCCACCACTACCACGTGACAAAAATGCTCCTCTCATTTTCCCACTTCATGTTGATTCAGTGGGTAGAATGGGTTACACATTACACGGCTTTATGTAAAGCCAACTTTTTTTGAAATGTAAAAAGTAAATATATAATACTGCCAATTAAAAAATATACCTAAGTACAATTAAATTATAAATTAAAATTATAAAAAAGAAATCTTAATGAATTGAGATGCCATTTTGTACATTTTTTCCAATATGTATAAAAACTGTTTTACTTATTTATTTACTTGAGACAGGATAGCCATCCTGAAATTCACTCTGCAGACCAGGCTGGCCACCACACATTTTTATTTTATTTTATTGGCAGTGCTGGGGATTGAATCCAGAAGCCCAGCAAAGAGTGGGCAAGCAAGCACCTTACCACTGAGCCACATCCTCAACCAAAATTATCACTGTCTTAATTAACAGACAACCAAATGCAATGAGCAGTCCTCCTGGTATCTGAACTTGAGTAAATCACCTAGAAAAATACTTGTAAAAGACAATTAAGAAATTATTTTTATACTAAAGAATTGCTTTTTTTAGACAGCTAATGATTGGTAGAGAGGGAAAGATATTTTCTTCAGTCGGCGCAGCCACTGGTTAAGACTGCCCATGCTCCTATAAGTCTAAGGATACCTGGATCGCCTCCCCTTCAAAGGGGAAAAAAGACAAAAAATAGAGGGGACTTACTACAAAGAGGAGCAGACCATTGAGACAGGAAGGGACAAGTGGGTGGTGGAGGTGACTACGTATGTACGTGTAAAACCATTAACCCTGAAACCACCATTGTGCAGTTAATATGCACTGACAAAAAGTAAGAACTGTTCAGCTGGGGTCTGATGGTCTTAGAGTTACTTTAAAACTATTCTTCAGGAATTTCATTTTGAAGTATTTTAGTATGCTACCAAGGATTTGCTTTACAAAATTCAGCATGAAGGGCCAGGGAGGATATGATGAGAACACTAGTCAAACAAGACTGGTCGGATGCTGGCCAAAGTTAAAGTTGAGTTATAGATACATGATAGGTCCTTGAAAAGTCTCTGTTCTTTTCAGTGGCAAGGCACACACAGCATCTGCTTTAGGAAACAGAGTTCTTACTTCATGAACATTATCAGATTAGAGGAACTGTTAAATAAAGGATGGAGAAGCAGGTTGATCGCACTGGGAAATCTGGAAAGCAAATTACAGTAACTTATCCATGGCAGTAGGAAGGGCTGATGCCTGATACAGCACTCACCGTGCACACATACTATTCTGTGTTTAAATTCCTACAATAAGGCATTTAGAATGTTATGTGCAGCTATAATTCCAATGCTGTTAAATGTATATGCACATGAGAAAAAAGGAAAGGCACACACACCTAGATATTGATGTGTGGTCTACCTGTTGGTAGTAAATGCTTTGTATTTCATCCTTTATGCTTATAACTTTTCAAAAAATATGTAACATCGTTATTCAATTTTTTTCTTTCTTTTTTTAATCTCCCACTGCTTGCTGCTTGTTTCTTCACTTAGTTACTATTTGCTAACAATCTACATAAGGATTACAGCCATTTCTAGGGCTACAAAACTATCACCACTGCAAACATTATTATTAAGTATAGGAAACAATACAAAAACATTTATTTTGAGACACGGTCTCATTTCATCTTCCTGGCTGGTCTAGAATTAACTACACAGACCAGGCAAGCCTCAGGCTCACAGGGATCTGCCTGTCTCTGCCTCCCAGTACAAGCAGGGTTAAAGGCGTATGCGACTACACCTGGCTTGGAAGCATACTTTCAGTCAGTTACTCAGGTCGATTTCTAGGCACAGCATACTCCTCAACAGTCTCTTCAGAGAGCTGTTAGCAATTAGTAAAAATTTTGCTAAGTGACTATATTTTATTCATACGTTTCAAGTTACCTTCCAAACCTGGGCCCTCAGTTCAGCAGGCAGTGGTCTCCCTTGAATTATATTTCTCAAAGTTTCAAGATCACAACCTCCTGCTTCCAGGGCTTCTTCAAGATCTTTTTCCCTAAAAAGGAAAAGAAGAGAAGAGGGGAGGGGAGGGGAGGGGAGGGGAGGGGAGGGGAGGGGAGGGGAGGGGAGGGGAGGGGAGGGGAGGGGAGGGGAGGGGAGGGGAGGGGAGGGGAGGGGAGGGGAGAAGAGAAGAGAAGAGAAGAGAAGAGAAGAGAAGAGAAGAGAAGAGAAGAGAAGAAGGGGAGGGGAGGGGAGGGGAGGGGAGGGGAGGGGAGAAGAGAAGAGAAGAGAAGAGAAGGAGGGGAGGGGAGGGGAGGAGAGAGGAGAAGAGAGGAGAGGGAGAGAGGAGGAGAGGAGGGAGGAAAGAAAGGTCTGGTCATTAAAACTACTCTTGAATCATTTTTATTCTCTTGTACAAGATTCACTCTTAAGGATGACCTGCAAAAGGCTACCTCTCAGAAGAAAAGGTTTTCTGCAGTCAGAACACAACACAAGGCGCATGCAGCAATCATACGTTCTGCTTCAGGGATAGAGTTCTGCCTTCCCAGGAATTACTGATCGGAACTGTTAGGTAGAAGATGGCACAAACATGCTGATAGCACTGTCCACTCGTGAAGACAAAGCACAGCGATGTAGTCACGGCAGTGGGGACGGCCTGACGCAGCACTCCCCATGTGCAAGGAGCTGTCCTAATGGTCTACGCATGTTCGCTGTTTGTTTAGAAACATAATCTCATTTACCCCAGGCTGGCCTGAAACTTAAATTTCTCTTCCTCCTCCCTCCATCTTCTAAGGGCTGGGACTACAGAGCACACAGCCATCCCAATCTATACATGTTCTCTCTAACCTTCACCATGGTGCAGTTACGATGCGAAATGAGGCAAATGTGGGTTACGAATACTTAGGAGACAACTGAAGGAACCATCCTATGATATCGGAAATAAGTATTCTTGTGTTTAATGTGTTATCATCTCATGGCAATGACTGATAACAAAGTCAGGAGACAAATTTTAGCAGTCTGGATGCCAAATACATACCCATAATATTATGTATAACAGTGGCAAAATGAGAAAGCCTGAAATCCCACCAGGAAATCCCAAGCACTGCAGCCGGGACTACTTAGGGCATAATTCTACAATCTTATTCCCAGAGCAGAGCCTGACTTACAAGAAGCGTTACATAAATGTCAGCAGAACAGGGCTCCATGTTATATTAAAAACAATAACATGGTACGGGAGAATTGTCTGTAATCTGTCAATCATATATTAAATAAATGGTGATTGGCCAAGCAGGAAGTATAGGTGGGAAAACAAGACAGGAAGTAGAGGTGATGCAATGAGAACAGGAGAATTCTGGGAAGCAGGAAGCTCCCTCCACCATTCCTGCCCAGACTGCCAAAGAAGCAACATGTGAGCTGACAGCTGAAAAAGGTACCAAGCCATATGGCTAATGCAGATAAGGATAATTGGGTAACATAAGTTATAAGAGCTAATAAGTAGCCTGACCTAACGGGCCAATCAGTTTATAACTAATGTAGACTCTGTGATTTTCTTTGGGGTATGCCGGCTGTGGGGTGCTGGGCGGGACAGAAACCCCAACAAGCCGGGTCCCATGTTACATCCCAACAAATGGACTATGGATATTTTTTTTTAAAAGAGGGGGAAGTGGTGCGGGAGAATTATCTGTATTCTGTTAATTATGTATTTTAATAAAACGCTGATTGGCCAGGCAGGAAGTATAGGTGGGTCAACCAGACAGGAAGTAGAGGCGGGGCAATGAGAATGAGAGAAGGCTAGGAAGGAAGAAGCCCATTCCTCCATTCCTGCCCAGACCACAGAGAAGCAAGATGTAACCTGCCCCGCTGGAAAAGGTACTGAGCCACATGGCTAACACAGACAAGAATTATGGGTTACCGTAAGATGTAAGAATTAGTTAATAAGAAGCCTGAGCTAATGCGCCAATCAGTTTATAACCTAATGTAGACTCTGATTTTATTTGGGGCTTGCTGGCTGTGGGGTACTGGGCAGGACAGAAACCCCAACAAGCCAGTTTTCATGTTACAAAAACAAAATACCATCAAGCAAAGCAGGGGGCAGTTGTGCTCAATCTACCATATCCGAGGAAAAAAAGAATAAAGTTCATTTTCTTTCCACTGTGCATGATTAAGACGATCAGTTAAGAACTTCCACAAGGTACGAGCTGTTTTGTAGCTAGAAATTCCACTTAAATCCATTCCCTAGGAATTTCAGAGGCTGAAGTTTCAGTCACTTACTATTTTAGCATTGATTAAAATACATTAAAATCTATGAAAATGTAAAAAATATCATAATTCAGTCACAATTTCTAGGATTCTTGAAGCAACTTAAGAAGAAAGGTAGGGCTGCTAGATCAGGACATCAGGATGCTATCTCACTTCTGTAGTTTTAAAGAAAAATCAGTGACTCTGAGTAACTGGCACGGTTCTCAGACCACTGTTTAAGTGCACACATTCTTTAGGTTGTTTCCTTAACAAAGGAATTAGATGAAAATGGAATCACTCAGGCACAATCAACAGACAAGCACTGGTCAAGTACAGAGTCTCCATAAAGAGTCCAAACCCACACTCGACACTGGCGACTTCTGGTCTTTTGCAAGTGATCACTACAAAGCTGAGAAACGGAAACAGATGAGAGATTTCAAGTTCCGTGATCAAAGTTCAGGCCAGGGAAGACTGGTGAGCGGCTAATCCATGCTAACCAGGCTGTATGAGACAGGCGATCAGAATTCGAAATGTGGTTTCTGTGAAATTAAGAAGACAATGTGTGCATGGTGAATAAATACCATATGCTGTCAAATGTGCAAATGAAATGAAGAAAATATCCTTTTATCAAGATGGAATTCTATAACACAAATGAACTAGAATTTTTCCAATTTCTTAGTGTCAAACCTTATTTTCTTTTTGAAATAGCTCTGCTACATGCCTCACTATTTCAGACAACAGAGCTAGTGTCTGGTCAAAACACCTACTCCTCCAAGGACTCTCAGAGACATAGTAGTGTCCAAGCACACCTCTTAATGTAGCTGCTGCTGGACTCTGGGATGCTGTGCCCTGGGGACCACCTTCTACGGTGGCAGCTCAACTGTAAGCAAGTACCATAGAGACCAGAAACTACTATACTTAAAGTAGTAAAGACACCTGCCGCAAACCTAAATAATTAAAAACAAAGGTGTCTTTCGAGGAAGCCAAAGGTTCAGCTTTCAGACATGAAACCCCACCAGCACGCGTCCCTGTAGTAAAGCCTTGCAAAGACTGAAGCTAAGGCCGTAGGAAAGGAGGAGCCAAGAGGGGACTTCACATAGCGCTCGGCCCCCAAAGAGACTCAAGTCTCAGTCTTTGAACATGCAATGCCTACAAGTCTAACTGGGTCTGGCAAAGTTTGAGCAGGCAGGCTGTAGTTTTTTTAGTCTTCTTTGGCTATATGAAACTACAAACTCACCTTAAGAGCTAAAGCTTGGTACAAATGTACTAGAAAGGCAGACAAAGTCTCAAAACAGTAAAGTACAGGCTTTATTCATAAAAATAAGTGAATGATTCCCTTTGCTTGGCAAGTTCAAGACACCACAACTACAAAGCCTTATGGCTGGAAATAAAGAGAAAAGCACTTCCCTCCTGGCTCTGTAACTCTGAAACTGTAACATATGTTAGAACACAAAGGGTGCTTCAATGAGCTACCAATAATATGCTTACAAAATATAAATAAAAGTCCATCAATGGGTTTCAAACTCAGGAATCATGAGGCTAAAAGGTAAGAGGATTGTGAAGAGAATTGTGGAAATTCAAGGCCAAAGTGAGACCCTGTCTTAAAAAAGCAAAACAAAAGAAAAAACCCTGAAAGAAAGAAAGAAAGAACTATCTCCAAAATTTAGTGTAATCAAATTTCCTCTCATTGAATGTTTTGTGGCAAAACCCTCAAAGCACTGTAAGACAGGCTGCTTTAGAAGCATAGCCAGCAGATACTAGCTCATACTCCAGCTACTAACTGAGCTGGTCCCCTTCCAACAGACAGGAACGACAACCTACACAATGGCACAGGACACAAGCATAAACTACATCCACTTCCAAACTTAAAATGCATTCCCAATGCTTCTAGGATTAGTACATTCAACTGGAAAAAATTATAATTGTTTTTAAATAAGCCACTCAATAAATCATATGAAAAACATGACTTTCAAAACAATAAAGATTATCAATTTAGCCTTGGTTGCCTCTGCAGAGTTGAGGGTGAGTCCCTATAGCTGAAGACACTACACACTTTAGACACGGGACATGAATGATTTGCGCTCAATCTGACCTGAAGGCCTCTTTCCTGTCATCTACCTTTCATGGTTTCAGAAAATACTATGAAAGCTTCCAACAGAGGAAAGCAACAAACTACACAGTCCTACTCAGACGCAATACCTATGAAGCATGACAACGACCAGAATGCCAAGCACTCCATAAAGGCACAATAGATGGCACTCATAAGTCAATGGCTGTCTAATTAAACTTAAAGTCCACTCAGCAGGCAGGAAATCAAGCCTAAAACTAGAACCCAGCCAACTTCCTGGGGCTAGTGAGGTCATGGATCTTAGAAAAGAATCCACTACCGCCACTTTGCTAGCCCAGCATAATCCCTTACTACATGCTACATCTTATCTTCTACCCACAGAAACATGTAGCAGTCACCACTCATCATGGAAGACAGTGTGGAAGACTGCAGGAGCCAGAAGTATTCTGTGAAACAGCCTCTCCTAGAAATGGCTGCATAAACAAGAACAAGTATCACTGGACATGTAATATGGAAAAGGGAAATTTCCTGCTACTAAACAGAGAACTACAGGCAATGACTGGCTGCTGGGAGAACGGTAATTAACCTCTCCCCAGGATGAGTCCTCACTGGCTGTCCTATGCAGAATGGTCAGCCTTGAAATCACACACATGCCTCCAACAGAAACACGGAGCAGGATGTATTCCCATATATTTGTGTGCACAAATGCAAACACACACACACTTATCAATATAATCAAAGTAAAAGAGGCTATCAACTCGGGGAACATGAGAGGGGCTTGAGGGTGGCTGCAAGAAGCTGGAGAGAGGTAAGCAGAGAAGTGATGTCATTCTATTTCAATTTAGAACATTTTTAAAAATAAACAACATTTAACAAAAAAAGAAAAGTTATAGACAATCTCCAACTGGGGGAAAAGCCGACTACGTATTAGATTTTTTTTCTAAATTGTTTTTCCCCCAGTGATGATCAAAAAACTTCTTTTACTCACAATTTCAAAACCTATGAAAACAGTTTAATTATATACATTGTTTAAACAGAAAGAAAACAAGACCATTCATTTATTCTCTGCCTCTACATATTTACCTACTTGGAGTATTTCACGTAAATTCAATCATGACACACGATTCTTCCTTTAGCATGATGTTTCAAGCTCTACTCATGCTGAAGTCTACATATCAGCACATGTTTTTACTGCCAAATAATCTTCCATTGCATGAATATATCATATCTTGTTTGCCCATATGATAATGGACATTTGAATTGTTTCAAATTAGATATTATGATTATCTACTAAACTTAAGTCAAGTAGCTAGATTTACCCTTAAAGAGGTCTGGAAAAATTTAAGAAGCAAATCTACTAAAGAGATAAGAACAGCTCTTACTGGCTTGCAAGTCATCCTGATTCATTTAGATGTAAGGCACTGTGTGTACACGGTAAGCCATGATTACTTCATATGTGTAGTATGAAGGATGGCTTGTTGGGGTTTCTGTCCCACCCAGTACCCCAACAAGCCAGCAAGTTCCAAGGAAAATCACACGGAGTCTACATTAGGTTATAAACTGATTGGCCCTTAGCTCTGGCTACTTATTAGCTCTTATAACATATATTACCCCATTATCCTTATCTATGTTAGCCACAATGGCTCCGTACCTTTTTCAGCTGGGCAAGTTACATGTTGCCTCTTCGGTGGTTTGCGCAGGAGTGGCTGAGGGAGCTTTCTCCTCCCTAGCCTTATCCTATTCTCATTGCCCCCGCCTCTACTTCCTGTCTGGTTGATCCGCCTATACTTCCTGCCTGGCCAATCAGCGTTTTATTAAAATACATGGTTGACAGAATACAGATAATTCTCCGACACCACATATGTTTAACAGGTATACATCATTGTTAGCTTTAAGCCTGACCAATTGTTTATACTTCTAAAAATAACTAACCATCCAGCTGTAAGCACTGGCCAGCAGCATGACAGGCAGTAAGCATTCACTTCAAGTTGTTCCGTGGCTTAATTTGCTATGACTGTTAGCATACTGGTTACAAATCACTACCCTTGAAGACCCCGTATGACAGTTGGTAGAAACGCAAATAGGAAGCTTTGTTAGAGAATCATCTGAACAACAGCTATGGATAGAGTTCAGTGACTACAGGGAGCTTTGTGTAACTTGCTACTTTTTTGGGGATTCAAAGTTTTTTTATTGATTTTATTGAGCTATACATTTGTTTCTGCTCCCTTTCTTTCTTCTTCCCTCCCCTTCAACCCTCTCCTATGGTCCCCATTCTCAGGAGATCTTTTCTACTTCCCATGTAGATTAGATCCATGTATGTCTCTCTTAGGGTCCTCATTGTTGTCCAGGTTCTCTGTGATTGTGACTTGTAGGCTGGTTTTCTTTGCTTTATGTCTAAAAACCACTCATGAGTGAGTAGATGTGATAATTGTCTTTCAGGGTCTGGGTTACCTCACTCAATATGATGTTTTCTAGCTCCATCCATTTGCCTACAAATTTCAAGATGTCATTACTTTTTTTCTGTTGTGTAGTACTCCACTGTGTGAATGTACCACATTTTCTTTATCCATTCTTTGTCAAGGGGTATTGAGGTTATTTCCAGGTACTGGCTATGACAAACAATGCTGCTATGAACATAGTTGGGCACATGATTGAACACCTTTGGGTATATACCCAAAAGTGGTATTGCTGGGTCTTGAGGAAGGTTGTTTCCTAATTTTCTGAAAGATCGTCATACTGATATCCAAAGGGATTGTACCAGTTTGCACTCCTACGAGCAATGCTGGAGTGTTCCCTTTACCCCACATCCTCTCCAGCATAAATTGTCTTCGGTATTTTTTATCTTGACCATTCTTACAGGTGTAATATGGAATCTCAGAGTTGTTTTGATTTGCATTTTTCTGATGACTATGGAAGCTGAACATTTCCTTACGTGTCTTTCAGTCATTTTAGATTCCTCTGTTGAGAGTTCTCTGTTTAGGTCTATACTCCATTTTTATTGGATTATTTGTTCTTTTGATGACCAATTTCTTGAGTTCTTTGCATATTTTGGAGATCAGACCTCTGTCTGATGGGGGTTGGTGAAGATCTTTTCCCATTCTGTAGGCTGTCGTTTTATCTTGTTGACCATGTCTTATGCCTTACAGAAGCTTTTCAGTTTCAGGAGGTCCCATTTATTAATTGTTTCTCTCAGTGTCTGTGCTGTTGCAGTTATATTTAGGAAGTGGTTCCCTGTGCCAATGCATTCTCATGTACTTCCCACTTTCTTTCTATGAGGTTCAGTGTGGCTGGCTTTATGTTGAGGTCTTTGATCCATTTGGACTTGAGTTTTATGCAGAGTTATAGATATGCATCTATTTTCATTCTTCTACATGTTGATATCCAGTTATGCCAGCACCATTTGTTAGACTTTCCTTTTGCATTTGATATTTTTTTTCTTCTTTGTCAAAAATCAGGTGTTCGAAGGTGTGTGGGTTAAAATCCAGGTCTTCAATTCAGCTCCATTGGTCCTCCTGTCTGTTTTTATGACAATACCAGGTTGTTTTCAGTACTGCAGTCTGTAGTAGAGTTTGAAGTCAGGGATTGTGATGTCTCCAGAAGTTCCTTTCTTGTACAGGATTGTTTTGGCTATCCTGGGGTTTTTTTTGTTTGAAGTTGAGTATTGTTCTTTTGAGGTCTGTGAAGAATTTTGCTGGGATTTTGCTGGGCATTGCATTAAATCTGTAGATTGCTTTTGGTAAGATTGTCATTTTTACTATGTTAAATTACCTACCCAAGAGCATGGGAGATCTTTCCACTTTCTGGTGCCTTCTTCAATTTCTTTCTTCAAAGATTTAAAGTTCTTGTCATACAAGTCTTCCACTTGTTTGGTTAGAGTTACTCCAAGATATTTTATGCTATTTGTGGCTACTGTGAAGGGTGATGTTTCTCTGATTATTTTCTCAGACCATCATCTGTGTAAAGGAGGGCTACAGATTTTTTTTCTTGAGTTAATCTTGTATCCTGTTACACTACTGAAAGTGCTTATGAGTTGTAGATGTTCCTTGGTAGAATTTTTGGGGTCGCTTATGTAAACTATCATATCATCAGCAAATAGTGAGAGTTTGGCTTGTTCTTTTCTGATTTGTCTCCCCTTGATCTCCTTCTGTTGTCTTATTGCTCTAGCTAGGACCTCAAGACCTATATTAAATAGATATGGAGAGAGTGAGCAACCTTGTCTTGCTCCTGATTTCAGTGGGATCACTGTGAGTTTCTTTCCATTTAGTTTGATGTTGGCTGTTGGCTTGCTGTATGTTTCATTTATTATGTTTAGGTATGTTCCTTGTATCCCTGCTCTCTGATGAAAAAGCTTTCAACAAAATACAACATCCCTTCATGATAACTCACTGCTTTTAAACACAATCTCAAACCACCAACACTTTCTAGGTATTTCACAAACACATAGGATGGAGCATTGAGAATTTACAGGATTTTGAGAGCTTAACTTATTTATAAAATCTTGTCATCTGGGTTTGGTGTAGGAAGTCCTTCAGCATATGTGTTCCTTTTATTGGTTAATAAAATAAAGCTGCTTTTGGCCAATGGCTTAACAGAGTAAAGCCAGGTGGGAAATCCAAACAGAGATGTAGAGAGAGAGAGTAAGCAGAGTCAGGGAGATGCTATGTAGCCACTGCCAAAGGAGACAGAAGCCTGGGAACTTTACTGATAAACCATGAGCCTCATGGTAAAAATATAAAATAATGGAAATGGGTTAATTTAAGATATAAGATCTAGCTAGCAATATGCTTAAGTTATTGGCCAAGCAGTGTTTTAAATAATATAGTTTCTGCGTAATTATTTCGGGTCTGGGCACTCGGGAATGAACAAACGAACAGCCTGTGTCAACATGGGTTGGTTTCAGAATAGAGTATGATTGTCATAAGTATTTTTACTTTTTTTTAAGTATTTTTACTTTATACTGGATTGTATATTTATAAGCCATAGGGGAACATATCACATTTTTAGCTTAAAACTTCATGAAACTATGATTATGTCTACAAAAACAGCCCTGGAAGATTCCCTTATCAAATAATATAATCTTTTCCAGAATATGTGTGTTAACCAGAACCCTGTATCAAGTAAAGAAGATGCTAAATATACTTCTTTTGGTCAGACAGCCCACACGAATGTGGCAGCTATAGGATTTCCTCACTATGCAACAGCAAAAGGATAAAGAGATCACAGAAATTCAGTTCTGTAAATGTTAAAATTAACTATAACTCTTTTTTAAAGATTCCCTTTCTTATCCATAAGCTATGAAGATCAAGCTGTAGCAAATGGTACCCATGGCAGCCCTTGGTCTCTGGTGCGGGAGAATTGTCTGTATTCTGTCAATCATGTTTTAAATAAATGCTGATTGGCCAGGCAGGAAGTATAGGTGGGTCAACCAGACAGGAAGTAGAGGTGGGGCAAGGAGAACAGGAGTATTCTGGGAAGCAGGAAGCTCCCTCTGCCACCCCTGCCCAGAAGACCCAAGAAGTAGGATGTGATCTGCCCCGCTGAGAAAGGTACCGAGTCATGTGGCTAACATAGATAAGAACAATGGGTTAATATAAGCTACAAGAGCTAATACAAAGCCTGAGCTAATGGGCCAATCATTTTATAAGTAATGCAGACTCTCTGTGTGATTTTCTTTGGGGCTTACCAGCAGAGGAAACTGGGCAGGATGGAAACCCCAACTAACAAGCCAGCCCTCATGTTACAGGTCTCCTAAGGGATAACTCAAGTAGCTATGACCGGGTGAGAAACTTCCAATAGTTGCATGTGTGAAGCTGAGCTGTGTTCGTTGCAAGGCTTTCCAGACAAAACTGAAGAGCTTCTCCATGGGAACAGTAACCTCCAACTGCTCTTCTTCCCCCCATGCTTCCTCAAGGCAAAAGTCCTCAGCACCTTCCTAGCCACCCATGCATTTAGTTACTATTTACTTGTATGTGAGCACATGCACATGCCACGGCACATTGTATGTGAACATGTACACATGCTACAGCACATTGCATGTGAGCACGTGTACATGCCACAGAACATTTTATGTGAGCACATGCACATGCCACAGTACATTGTATGTGAACATGTGCACATGCTACAGCACATTGTATGTGAACACATGCACATTTCACAGCACATTGTATGTGAACACGTGCACGTGCCACAGGACATTGCATGTGAGCACGTGCACATGCCACAGCACATTGTATGTGAGCATGTAAACATGTCACAACACATTGTATGTGGGCACGTGCACGTGCCACGGCACATATGCAGAGGCAACAGGACAACTTTCAGGGTAGTTTCTCCCTCCAACACAAAGGTCTTGGACTTCAAACTCAGGTAGTCAGGCTTGGCAGCAAGCATCTACCTGCTGAGCCATCTCACCAGCCCACTTTCCACAGAGAAATATGTCTGCAGTCAAAGCAATTTACTTGGGAAGTTAAAAAAGTGTTTGCTTAAAATAAAGAATGGGATGAAAATGGCAAAGTCTGCCAGAGACATTATCTATGGCTGCTACACATTTCTTCTTTTTCTTTTTGGATTTTCAGCAAAGAGTTTCTCTGTGTAACAGCCCTGGCTGTCCTGGAACTCATTTTGTAGACCAGGCTGGCCTCAAACCACAAAGATGGCCTGCCTCTGCCTCCTGGGTGCTGGGATTATTAGAGTGCACCACCACACCCAGCTCCATTATAAATTTCTAATTTACCAACAATTAGAAATTTCTAATGTACCAAAATACAACAACTAAAAACAAACAAACAAACAACAGTATTAATTGTCTTGAAAACACCGACTTAGAAAAAACAGACTGAAGGAGGAAAAGTGATCATTTTGCAACATCTAGGCAATATTTCCCAAAAGTACTTTACTGGTTGAAAAAAAAAAATCCTAGTTTGGCAAGAATGTATATGCCAGATTTACTTTTTAAAACTGGATTTCAAGCACTGATAAAGATTTACTTGATAAGAGAGGCTTTCACATATCTTCATGATGGTTGTTAAATCTTGATGGAATTTACAAAACAAACCCCAAGACATTCTGATATTCGCTGGATATGATAGTTCCCACATTATCTTAGTACTGAGGCAGGAGGACTGCCACAAACTCAATGCCAGTTTGTAGCCTAGTCTACATGCTGGGTTCTGGGTCAGTCCAGACCCTGTCACAAACCAAAAAGGATTTCTGGAATTCACCTGCACATTCATGAGAGGGTACATTTTTCTAAGGAGCATTTCTATAACTTCCATCCTTCGAAACAAAGGAAAGGGTCAGCAACATGACTCAGCAGGTAGGATGGTTGCTGGTGCCTGCTGACCTGACCCCAGCATCCACAAGAAGGTGGAAGGAGAGAACCAACTACACAAAGCTGTCCTCTGTTCTACACACACACACACACACACACACACACACACACACACACAGAGAGAGAGAGAGAGAGAGAGAGAGAGAGAGAGACTCTTTACAGTGGAAATAATACACAGCTTCTTTTGCATTTAAAGCAAGTAAGTTACTTATTTCTCCATAACTGAATTAAAGCAATGGAAAAATTGCTGAGTTGTTAAGGTTATCAAAACAGTATAATTGCATATATGTCCTAAATATTACCACAAATAATAATAAGCCAATCTTTTAATATATGATAGATTACTTATTATATTAACATACAATATAATATAAATACATTATATGATAATTATTTAGATGATGTAGGTAACCATACTTTAAGATTAAAAACACAAACAAAAAACCTGTGATTTGGGGCAGGAATATGAGAACATAATATTATAAAATAAAAGATTACATATAAATATACATAAGTTTCTCCTCATTGTCTAATCATGTCAATCATGAACTATTTCCTCCCATGGATATAACAGAGGTAGTGATGCACACAGCTCACAGATGTATCCTTACATCTGTACAGGGTCCACAAAGTGGACACACATATACGCTCAATAATGCGCATCTCTGAATACCGTACTTTACAAAACACAGCCAATTCAATAATTGAACCATATTTTTATGAGGGCTTTCTTTAGGAATCTCTTTAAAAATATGTGAAATATATAACACAAATGTAGTCAGTATTAGAAATATGTGAAATATATAACACAAATGTAGTCAGTATTAGAAGGAACCCAGGGCTTTCAGAAGGAAATGTTAATTAAGTACACACCTTTCACTAACAGGATTTGCCACAAGCCCTCCACGTCCATCCCCTCTCCTCCGAGAAGGCAGGAACAGTAGTCTAAGCCTCCTGTCTCAGAGTGCTGCTGTGAGATGCATCACCTGTGCGTGCACACGGGCATGCAGCAGGAAATGCTCCATACAAATGCTTGGAAACATTGCTTACTTCCCTGGCTAAATTTCTTAAATATCACCTGGTATGGTTGGAGTCTGAATACTTTCTCACAGGCTCACATCTGAACAGTTGGCCTCACACTGGCACTATCTGTATCATTCCTTCTGACAAGATGATGCATTAAAGCAACCAGAACACAGCACTACAGCGAACAGCTCTGGCTTTAATACTGCCTCCATCCCCCCGCCCCAAACTTTACCCAGCCGCTTGAATATAAACAGTACTGAGTGGATATTTGTCAGGCCATGAATGCTTCACTAAACGACTTTGCTTTCTGATATGTAAGGGCGGGTATTGTCTTTAGCTGACACCAAACAGAGGCCGCATTTCAGCATTGTGTAGCAGAAATGCTCTGCTAAGCATAGTGTAACAGCTCTATCCAAAGCCGTCATCTTCATAAACTGGCTGTCCATTACAGATTACATTACATTAGAGAAGTTTCTTTATAGACCTGATTCTTTTACAACTAAAAAGTTTAATACTTGAAGAACTCAGCAACACATTAAACTCAAGAATTAAAGTATTTATTGAGTAAGATTTTTAAATTAAGTTCAGAATGCTAACAATCATATAATTATAAGAAAAAAAGTTTGGTTATAGATTTGGATCTCTGAGGAGTATTCAAAAAAGAATTATTCAGAAAATAAAAGCATACAAGCCGGGCGGTGGCGCACACCTTTAATTCCAGCACTCAGGAAGCAGAGGTAGATGGATCTCTGAGTTTGAAGCTAGTCTAGTCTACAAAGCAAGTTCTAGGACAGCCAAGGCTGCTTGTTACACAGAGAAACCTTATCTCAAAAAAAAAGAATAATAATTTAATTTGATTTTATCTTTCTAGACTAGTTTTGCAATTAACTTTAAATCAATTTATGCTATAAAATTAAATTATCTTAAGCTATAGAAATCTTGTGAGAGATTTCACCACACTCTCTGAGCTTCCATGGTTGCAGTGCTAGGAGTAGGAAGCTTAAACAGATCACTTTGCTTTCCGGAAGGAATGAGCATTATACCAGCCAGCAATTAGCTCAAGGGAACATAAACATTAGGAAACGTGTATGAAATGACAGCTTGGTATGCACTGATCATGGTTACACAAACGCTTGCATTCATTCATATACATTCATCCAACAACATTTCCTGAGCTACCTGCTATCGGTCATTTCCCTTGAGAAGTTCACTATCTATGAAGCAGTAAGTGAGACATCTCATCAGTTCATGTGCTTTCTGCCAAGTCTGATTACCTGCGTCCAATAACCGGAACACACATGGTAGAAAGAGCCCTGGTTGTCCTGGAACTTGCTCTGTAGACCAGGCTGGCCTCGAACTCACAGAGATCCACCTGCCTCTGCCTCCCAAGGGCTGGGATTAAAGATGTGCCCAGCCAGGCCCACTGGAGTTGATGCTCTTAAATGTGCCTTCTAATCTAGATCATAAATTCCTTCAGCACAGAGCCCGAGGTTTTTCTTTCCTCTCTTCCTTCTCCTCCATCCTCCTTCCTCCTGTCCTCCACTTTTCTCCTCTTTCACCCCTTTCTTCCTCTCACTCTGGCTAGTTCACACTCTGTGGTTTCTGAGACAGGGTCTTTACTCCGCAGCCCAGAGTACTAAAATGTACTGTGTAGCTCAGGTTAGCCTTGAATTTGCACCAATTCCCCTGCCCCGGTCTGAGGGAATAATGCTAGGACTAGGAGTAAGTCATCATAGCCAGGCTAGTGTGAGCCGTAATCATAAGGATGAGTTTGGTGGTAATATGCACAATAAACTTTAGAAAGCCTTACACATGACACAGTTAAAATTAAAACATGACAGCTGAACTAGAAACCATTCTGTAGCAATCTCATTTACCAAGCACACCAGGAAAAGTGGGTTTACTTCTATGGCTCCCTATGTCAAAGTCTTCCCTTACTCTATGGGAGGTGGTGGGGAAGAGTGGGACTGGAGAGAAGAAAGGGTAGAAGAGATGGAGGGAGACTACAAATCACAACAAACATCCATGGAAATAAAACAAGAAAAAATAGACTGTGCTGGACAGTTCTGTCAATAAGACACAAGCTAAATCATCTGAGAGGAGAGAGCCTCAACTGAGAAAATGCCCCCATAATTCAGGCTATAGGCAAGCCTGTAGGGCATTTTCTTAATTAGTGATTGATGCAGGAAGGCCCAGCCCATTGTGGATGTTGCCATCCCTGGGCTGGTGGTCCTGGATTCTATAATTAAGCAGCCCCCCTCCATGGCCTCTGCATCAGCTCCTACCTCCAGGTTCCTGCCCTGTGTGAGTCACTGCCCTGACTTCCTTCAATGACTGTGATATGGAAGTGTAAGTCAGATAAACCCTTTCCTTCCCAAGTTGCTTTGGTCATGGTGTTTCATCATAGCAATGGTAACCCTCACTAAGGCACAGATGGTAAAAGGATCTTTAAGAGAATAAGTGTGACCACTATCAACCATCCACTCAAGTACACACGCCCATAACCACACACACAAAAGAATCCCAACCTAAGAACTTCCTTACAATGGTTCAACTCAGAAAACATTCTGCCCTATAGTCCTCAATCAGCTGACTAAAGGCCGTTTACAATACAATTCAATCTTCCCAAACTTTAACTTCATCCTATAACCAGGTAGGTCACTTTCTAGAAAGTTCTGTATCACTGATTTTTAAAAGGTTTCCATAATGCGTCTTTCATAAGTCTTTCACTAAGCTGGCAACACAGCTCAGCATAGGTGGCGTACTTGTTTATAATGTGCCAGGCCCTAGGCTGGATTCCCCAGCACCACTCTCCAGCCGGCAGGGGAGGAGGGTTCACTGATTTTCTAGACCTATCTTTCTCTTAAGTCAAGCAGCTGTGGTTATTACCCTCCGACAGATCGTTAGTTTTCTTGCCTATATCCTTGCCATTTCTCTACTCTCTTAATGGCACGGCACAATCTAGTATTTAGCCACTAGCCATGTATGGTATTTAATATTTGAAATGCGGCTAGAACAACTGAAATTCGGTATAAATGTAAAGTGTACATGAGCTTTTTCATATGGGTAAAAATTAAAAACTGAATCTGCATGTGGTGGTGCACACCTTTAATACTAGCACTCGGGAGGCAGAGGCCAGTGGATCTCTGTGAGTCCAGCCAAGACTACATAGGCTGTCACAGGCCAGCTAGGGCTACACAGTGAGACCCTGCCTCAAAAAAACACGTAAGTGAATAACTGTCTTTAAATAATGAGTACATGATCAAATAACATATTGAATATATATTTTAAAATACTGTAAAAGTTTTACCTCTTCTTTTAGTTTTCAATGAGGCAAAAGGGAAAAATGTTTATTTACGTAGCTCACACTATACCTATTATTTTGAACAGTGTTAAGGTAAATCTTACTAACTCTTCCGGGTCTAACTCACACACCAGTGCCTCCATGAAGCTTTTGTATGTATGTAACGTATCCTCTTCTGAACTCTTACATTCACAACCTCAAAGAAGGAAATTAACTTTATCTTGTTACCTTGTGCACCTGTCACAGTCCAAGTCCAATACAAGCTACTCGAAAGAAACAAGATGTACGTTTTCCTCCTCCACTCTGAAGAGCACGTGCACTAAGATGCTGATGTCTGCCAACTGAGGCGAACATCTCAAGCACTGTAGTCTCAAGCCCTTTCAACTAGTTCCATTTATGTCTACCAACTCCTTGCACTGTGTTTAGGCAAACAGTGCCAGTGATCGATGTAAAAAAACAGTGTGAATGAAAAAATAAATCCATGACTATTACATGTGGTCAATATACTTAGATCAACTGATCAAACTACTTCCAAAGTAGAAGCGTTTGCCAAAAATTAATGACACTGGGTGGGGAAAAAATGCCTACCAAAAGGTACTGGAAGGGGTGGGATTGTATCACAGTTGGCAGAGTGCTTGTCCTTGCACACCTGAAACCCTGGGCTTAATCCAGCACTACATACACCGGGTAAGATAGAGTTTGCCTATAGCCCAGCAGGAGAGAGCAAGAGAATCACAAGTTCAGTCATCCTCAGCCACACAAAAAGTTCGAGGCCAACCTTGAGCTACAAGACTCCCTTTAAAAGCAAAATCTTCCCACAATCCCAGCGAGGTAGACAGGTCAAAGCTTGGGAGAAACAATAACAAAGTCTAATACGCCATCCAAAGCTATGAAATTAAGTTGTGAGGAAAGTGGTGGGAAGGAAAAATAACACGTGAGAAAGACAAATGTTGGAAACTGCTGCGAGACAAACAAGATTATTAATAATAATGAGGATAATCTGAACAATGTGGGAGGAACCCTGCTGGGTGTATCTCCCAACCTCTGCACTGTCAAAGGTCGTTATTTCCAAAGATCTTGTTTCAAATGCTATGAGCTCTTCATCAAGCAACTTCCTTCTTAGCGCTCCCACTCCAACTCCCTGGCTAGGGAATAGGAGAACTCAGTGTTGAAGCCACCCTCTCTGCTGGACCAAGAGGGAGGACCTGATTTAGGGGCAGATCCAGGGCGACCCCGGAAACCCCGGGATTCCGTCCCAGCCGCAGGAGCCCAGGGGCAGAGGGGACCCGGAGACAGAGGGGGCGGGGCAGGGGACTCGGAGGAGGATAGGTGCCTGGCTCCACGCCGAGTCAGCCGGCATCTCCGGACAGGTAGGATGGAGAACGGGAAGAGAGGGGGCCTCTGGGAATTAAACCTGGGCTCGCACTCACCAGCTGTCCCCGCCCGACGTTGACAGTGGCAGAAGCTCTTCTCCTTCCGCCATTGCTGTTGACGTCCACGTCACTTTGCCGAAAAGTGGACCAGGCGCCGAGACTGTCTCTGAGACTCAGTGTCGTAAAAGGAGTTTTGAAGTCTGAGACTGAGGCTCAGCAGAGCGAAAGAGTAGGGAGGCGAGGAACTGGAGCGATGCAACGTCACCGCGTCCCGAGGGCGAAAGGCGGAGCCTGGCGCTTGTAGGAGGCCGCAGCGCGTGGAAGACTACATATCCCAGGATGCCATGGGGCCGCGAGCAAAGTGGGTGGGGAAACAAAGTTTGTGGGCGGGACCTCGGGGAGTGGGCGGGGCGGGGCGCGGTTGGAAGGTGTGGCTCGGAAGAGGCCTTGGGAATGTGGAGCATGCAGCTTGGCGTCTCCCTAGCGTCTTCATTCCTATTTGGGTTGCAATTGTGAACCAGAATTGAGAGAGTCCCAGCTAGTGGAGAGAGGAGGGAAAGTACGAATTCACACAGAGGTGGGCTACATTCTCTGTGTCTGAATACTTAAAATTTGTAAATCAAACTATTCTGTAAACAAATGAATAAATAAATAAACAACTTCTAGCTTTCGCAGGCAGAAGAATCAACTCTAGTTAGAATTCTGAAACTAAGCCGGGCTGTGGTGGCGCACGCCATTAATCCCAGCATTCGGGAGGAAGAGCAGGTGGATCTCTGTGAGTTCGACTGTTTCATGGTGAAACCCTTCTCAAAACAGCCCCCTCCCCCACAAAAAAATCAAGATCCTTCCCTTCCTATCCTGTCACATTTGTTCCTCCTAGATGGACCTCCCTGTACCACACCCAGGCTTCATCCACAGAACCAATATTGCCAAAACTCTAGCCCTTGGCTACTCTCTACCACTACATAGTCAGGACAGACCTGAAGAAATACTTTGAAGTCCTAGGAGCAACAATGAAGTTAACTACATAAAACATAGATAAATCTGAAAATGTCATGTTAAACGAGCAAAACAGATTACAAACTAACGGCATTGTTTATGTTTGGTATCAATATATTAGGAATAGAAACATGTACACTGAAAAATGCAGGGGTGTTGTGTGTAGAAAAACTGGGAAGGCAATTACATTTTAGATGGGGCAGAAATGACCAGAAACAGCTTCAAGTAAACAAGTTTCTGTTTCATTGGTTGTTTGGATCTTTTTTTTTTCTTTTTCCCATTTGAGACAGGGTCTTACTATGTGTAGCCTTGACTACCTTAGAACTTGCTACATAGACCAGGCTGGCCTGGAACTCATAGAGATCCATTTGCCTCTGCCTCCTGAGTGCTGGGAATAAAGGCGTGCGCTACCAAGCCCAGCTCGTGTTTGCTTTTTAGAGATGGGTTTTTGCTGTGTTGCCAAGGTTGGTCTTGACTCCAAGCTCGTATCTTTGAGCTCTTGGGCTCAAGCATTCTTCATGCCTCAGTGTCTCAAGTAGATGGTATGGCAGGTGTTCACCACTGCACTGACTCTAACATTTAGTATTTCATTCTTAGGAGCTGAGCAGTACCTTCAGGAATGCCCATTATGTTTCATAAAGTATACTCTGGTACCTAAAGTGCTCCATACCTTAAGAAATGATTTAAACAGTCTAGTACAGCTGACTTTCCTTTCAAATAGGAGACTGTAGTATGAGGGCTGGCTTGTTGGGGTTTCTGTCCTGCCCAATACCCCACAGCCAGCAATTCCCAAAGAAAATAGCACAGAGTCTACATTAGGTTATAAACTGATTGGCCCATTAGGTCAGGCTTCTTGTTAACTCTTATAACATATATTACCCCATTATCCTTATCTATGTTAGCCACATGGGCTCAGTACCTTTCTCAGTGTGACAGCTTACATGTTGCCTCTTTGGTGGTCTGTGCAGGAGTGGCGAGGGATCTTCCTCCTCTGTAGCCTTATTCTATTCTCATTGCCCCGCCTTTACTTCCTGTCTGGTTGACCCGCCTATACTTCCTGCCTGGCCAATCAGCGTTTTATTAAAATACATGATTGACAGAATACAGATAATTCTCCCGCACCAGGAGACAATAAAAAAAAAACCTGAACATTATCACCTAGAGTAGATGTATAATGTTCTTCATTACAGAAAATTCCTTTTTACTCAGAATGTAGCTATAGGTGACCATTATCAATCAATCAATAAATAAAAGGTGTGATTCAAGGTCAGATCATCTTTCTAATGCACAGACTCTCTGATGGACCCCAGGAGGTTTCAGAGAAACGGCTCCAACACTATTCAGTCAGTGACATGCAAGCAATGGTTCGCGGGTCAACATGATTCTAGCCTCCAAGTGCAGTTTATTTTTATTGTAATTGGTGACTGTGTTATAGTCTGTGTAGTAAACTATCACAAATATATTACTTAATATCTTCAAACAGTTCTTTGCTCTGTGAGAGTAGGTTGAAACTTGAGAGTTCTTAGTCTTTTCAGACCAGCTATGCAGGCATCTGACCTGTACAGATCTCAGACCCAGGTCCAGACAAGCACTGTGCTTGTTTAAATGGTCTGCTTCTGCCGTCTTAAATTAGTGTTTGGAATAAAGAGTCTTTGCCTTTTCTTTCTTTCTGTTTTTTTTTTCCCCAAGACAGGATTCCTCTGTGTAGGCTTGGCTGTTCTAAAACGTTCTCTGTAGACCTGGCTTCAAAAACCAAAATCCACCTGCCTCTGCCTCTCAAGGGCTAGGGTTAAAGGTGTGTGCCGCTGTGCCTACTTGAGTCTCAGTGGTTTTATTTTGCACCAGTGCTCACAATTAGGACAGCTACTGCTCAATAAAGGAAATAGCATCTTCTGCCTAATGGAACAATTTCCTTTGGTACTAATACGCTGGGGGCGTCTGTTCATTTCTCATCTACCCATTCCAAATTTCGCACAATCTTCATTTTGAGACCATGATGTTTATAATGAGTCCCATCTCCTCCAATGACAGTTGGAGGCCTATGTTTTTGAACTCAGCTCCTCACAGCACCAGGATGCTTTTGGTTGTCGCTCTTAAACAGCTTCCTCTGCTTCATTCCCCTGGTGTTTGGGTTGTTAATATCCAAGCTGCTGAGATAGCACATGTTTCAATGGTAGATCAGTCTTTCCTTTTCTAATCTTCTGTAAAAGGAATGGCGGGCCGCTTCCCGCCACCTGCCCAGCTAGCTTTACCTGAAATAATTACATGGAAACTGTATTCTTTTAAACACTGCCTGGCTCGTTAGTTTCAGCCTCTTATTGGCTAATTCTCACATCTTGATTAACCCATTTCTAATAATCTGTGTAACACCACGAGGTGGCGGCTTACCGGGAAGAATCTTAACCTGCGTCCATCTTGGAGAGGAGAGCTATAGCGTCTGCCTCACTGCCTTCTTCCTCCCAGCATTCTGTTCTGTTTACTCCACCTATCTAAATTCTGACCTATCAAGCCAAGACAGCTTCTTTATTAACCAATGAAAGTAACACAATAGACAGATGACCTTCCTCCATCAATCTTCCTTTCGTTCTTTCTCAGCATCTTCTAGATCTTCCTATACCTTGCTTGGTCTTCTGAAAAACCAAATCCCACACTAGATTATTGATTGGGATGCTAAGATAGTGTGGGTAGCTCTGGTCATTGAGTCCTTTCATCGTAAGGCCTTGCTTTCCCTCTGGCTCTGGTTTTCACATCCCCCCTAACATGCCTCCTTCCTGGAGATGACAGTGATTTTTACCACCTGCTGAGCACTTTCTAGCTGACTGCATATTTTTGTGTGTTCTTTCCATTATTCAAAAGGTCCTTCTAGTTATTTGGATTGTTTCATGTTTAAAATATTAGCATGATGTCACAAGTAGAGTGTATTAAATTCTAGTAATAGACCTCTGCTTCAGACCAAACCAAAAATAAAGCTTTTAAGTTTTAGAGATTTCGTAATGAAATAATGTGCCAGCGCGTTCCTCACGATATTTTTCCTCTCCTAAGTATAACATCTAATTTGCATTTCTTTATTAGGAGAGAGGGATGTAGAGTCGTTTTCTATTTTTTTTTATAAGCCTGGTGCTGTGCTTAGGTGGAGTTGATAGTGGTGACCTGGGCACAAAGCTATGCAGTCACAGCATCATCAGTGAGATGGTGTGTCCCCAGCCTGCATTTACCCATCAGTCCTCACATTCTAAAGGAAAGGTACAATATTTTTCACATTTTCCTTAAATAAAATAAATTTTATTTTTATTTTTTAAATATTTTATTTATTATGTACACAGTATTCTGCATCCATGTATGCCTGCAGGCCAGAAGAGGGTACCAGATCTCATTGTAGGTGGTTGTGAGCCACCAGGTGGTTGCTGGGAATTGAACTCAGGACCTCTGGAAGAGCACTCAGTGTTCTTAATCTCTGAGCCATTTCTCCAGCCCAAATTTTATTTTTAAAGGAGAGTATTTTACATGAATTATAGAAAACTTTAAAATGTTGTTATTTGGTGTTTGGGGGGTCTATGGTGGTTTGAATGAGAAATGGCCCCCATAGGCTCATAGAGAGTGGCATTGTTGGAGGTATGGCCTTGTTGGAGTATGTGTGGCCTTGCTGGAGGAAGTGTGTAACTAGGGGGTGGACTTTGGGATTTCAGAAGCTCAAGCCAGGCCCAGTGTCACTCTCTCTTCCTATTGCCTGCCAATCCAGATGTTCAACTCTTGGCACCTTCTCTAGCACTATGTCTGCCTGCATCTCACCATGTTCCACCATGATAATAATGGACTAAACCTCTGAAATTGTAAGCTATTTCCACTTAATTGTTTTCCTTATTATGAGTTGCTGTGGTCATGGTGTCTCTTCACAGCAATAGAAACCCTAATTAAGACAGGGTTATATAATTATGTGAATTATGTTGTATAACATATACTTAATTCTTACTATTTCTAAAACAAATAGCAAATTATCAAAAAATATTTGTTTAATGAACTGAGGGATGGGCTATTTTTAGAATAGATGAAATCATTAAATAGAAACAACTGGTTGGTATCAAGAACAACTACGATTATGAACTGATCTGTATGGTCATAGTAACTGAAGTCTATGGTAGTTTCTTTTGATTGATTTTATTTATTTTCTTACTTATTGAAATTAGGTCGTGCCTGCCTCAAATTTCTAGGCTCAACTGATTGCCCTGCTCAGCTTCCTGAGTAGCTGGGAATATAAGGGCAGTCTGCCACACTTGCATTGTTACTTTTCATTATAGAATTATAGCCTCTGTAGGGGGGGGTATATGACTCACAACTCTTGAACCTTTATCCCAAATTCATACAGCTCTTTCAGGACTCACGTACATTCTTAGGTAATGATGAGATAATAAGGTCAGAAGTGTACCTTTGTGTAACAAGTTATCTCAGAACTCAGTTACTTGAAAGAAGAAGCAATATCTCTCAATTTCTTTGCATCAGAAATTTGGGAACAGCTTGACTTCATATTAAGGCCCATGTTTTTGTGTTGTTTTGTTTGAGACAAACTCTCACTATAGCCCTGACTGGCCTGTAACTGGCTACATAGACCAGCTAGGGCTCAAACTCACTAAGATCTACCTGCCTGTAACTCCTGAGTGCTGGGATTACAGAATCTTTTGAAGACATGATCAGGATATTAGCCGAGGTGGCAGTCATGAAGGCAAAGGAAGGTTCCCTGGGGTTAAGTGGTCAGTCCCTTCTATATGGATGGTTGGTCACTCACACAGCTGAGAAGCCTTTTAAGCCCACCCCATCTGAGCTTCTTCATGCACTACTTGAATGTCCTCTTGACATGGGGTCTGCTGTCCCCAAGAATAAGAGTTGAACAGAGGGACTGGCAAGATAGCTCAGAGGATAAAGATGCCCACCAACAAGACTAACAACCTGAGTTTGAGCCACCTACAGAGAGAGAGAGAGAGAGAGAGAGAGAGAGAGAGAGAGAGAGAGAGAGAGAACATGTAATAAAAAGTGAGAACATAATTGAATAGAAACCAAGATCAAAACTACAATATTTTTTATGCTCTAGCCTTACATGTCACTTACATGTCAGAGCCCCATCACTTCCACCGTATCCTGTGTATCAGCTCTGTGTGTGGAGGGAAACTACATGGGGCTTGGAGGCCAAAGACAAGAGTTCGCATGTTAGAGGCTGGCTGCACAGTAGAGCCTACACATCCTTCATCGTCCCATAGGGTTGATGAAGGTCAACCTACTGACCTTCTGAGGTCCCTGCTCATATCACCTCAGTCTTCTTTGTAAAACATTCCTAGCAAGCACTTTCATCTGGGCATACGCAGCTTTCTGTGAGCTTTGCTGTTTCTTTATTTGGTAAGAGAGCATCTTGAATTCTTTCACTCTCTCAGAGTCATTTATAAGTTCCTAGACCGTGCTAGCACAAAATACAAAGCTGAGAACAGAGTTCGCTCAATGTTCTTGCAACAGAACAAAATACTTGTTTTTGTTTGTGAAGGTGTCATGTGAGGGCTTCAGGATTCTAAACATTTCCAGGAATTTCCCTTTAATCTAATAAGGACAATTCTTTTCACAATTATCAAAGAATTTCAAGTATTTATAACCTTGAAATCCCGTCAAGGATTCATATTCCGAGACGATTTAAGCTTTTGAAGCTTAACATTTAATTTAATGATGAACAAAAACAAGCTAATTCCTGTTCGCAGAGGAGAAGAAGATAGTTGGCAGCAATTTCAGCGTCTGCTTTTAATCGTTCAGAGGTGTTCAGCAGACAGCGGTTGAAGCAGCTGTGAGCAATGCGGCTTCTCCACTGGGTTTCCAGTAGTCGATGCTTCTCACTCAAGTCGACATTGTAATAGGCTGTATAGATGAACCCAAAGGAAGCATGGGGAAAGAGACTTGAGTTTGGGGTGTTTAATGTGGGAAGCTGTTTTACTCTTTCCACATTTCAAGTGTCTTCCCAAATGTTCCAAGCAAAATGCTCTTCTTCGCGGGGTTGAGTCACTCCTGGTTGGAAACAGCGGTAGTAAACAGTATTTTAAGTGAAACAAGACAAGTTTCTAAAAGGTGAACTCTTGCTTTTGTGAATTAAGACCCCTAAGGACACACCACTTGTAAATAGTGTCCTTTAGAAGACAGCAGTGTTGTTTTTATGTGTGCATTCAAGGGTGTCTTCTTTCACCCCAGAACCCTATTTTTTAGGTGTATTCCTTTCAAAATAAGAAAATTATCAATCAATAACCAAAGGTAGTTAGAGGAAATTATATGATATGTACTTTAAAAATTAGGTGTATACCCTAATTTCTTTCTCCCCTAATTTCTACAAATATGTTTGTTTATAATCTACAATCTAAGTTTACTTGAAAGGAATATAGAATTTAAAGAAAATCCTAAGACATCATTAATATGAAAATGACCACAGAGGCAAAAACTTGTACTGGTTCAAGATAGCTACAAATGTGGTCTAACACATTTGTCTATAACAGCATCATTTATAATGCCAAATGGTTGGACACCTCTGGTCTGCATAAAGAATTTCTTTTCTGGACTGGAGCAATGTCTCAGAGGTTAAGAGAGAAAGAAAATGAGGCCATGGCTGCTGACCACTGCAAGGTATGGTTGAGGAGAAGAATTGTATTGTAGATATTGAAGGAGAGTTCAGCCAGAGGCAAATGGAAGAAATGGAAGGATTCAGACTGAACCAGGCTATGGCTAGGGCAGAGGGTGGGGCAGGGCAGGAGACAGGGCAAGAGGCCCCAGAAAGCATATGGATGAAGTGGCAGGTTTATATAGGAATGAGAAGCTGAGTGGTGGGAAGCGAAGCCCAGCCTCTGGCCTGGATGTGATCAGGGTGGTGGGCCGGGTGCAAGTGCTGGGAGAGCCACAGGTTCTGAGTGAGCCTTGTTCAGGTTTCTTTAGGACCTCAAAAGAGTGCTTGTTGCTCTCGCAGAGGACCTGGGTTTGGTTCTCAGCACCCACACAGTAGCACACAGCCATGAGGAACTCGGTTCCAGAGGATCCATTGCCATTTTCTGTCCTCCTCAGGAACCAGGAACACACAGGGCACACATGCATGAGCACAGGCAAAATACTTAAACACGTAACACAAATAAATCTTTAAAAAATGCTTCATCTTAATGAATTTGCTCTTGGTTTATTTCTGATAATCAACCAATAGGTTTCTGCTGTTATTTCTCTCCGATACGCTGATAGCCCTTGGATTTTTGTATTTCCAATTCTGCTTTCTTTTTGTGCTCTTGATCTGTATATCCAGCCATCTGTTTGATGGTTGTGCTTACGTGACTCGCAAATATTCTGAACTAACATTTCTAAAACAGAGTTCATTGTCTGCTTACCTGAGCGCTTCCTGTCTTGTCCACCGTGTTGGGGAGTTTGCATTGTGTCGGTTTGTGAGCCAGAGGCTTAGGCATTGTTCTGACTTCCTTCCTTCTCCTTCCCATAAATCATTAGGGCCTATGAATTTCTGCCCTGGAACTGTTTAGTATGTGGGGTTCTTCTTATTCACCCATGCTGGTTTTGTTCTTATTGTTCCTCATCATGGTTTACACGAATTTCTTAATGCGTCTCCGCCTTCTCCCACATTCTGTGCAGTTAGCACAGCCTCTACTCTGGGGCTTGAAGCATTCAGCCCTCAGCATCGGTTTCCACAGTGGTTTTTATTGCGTTGTTTTCCACCATCTGAACCTCTCCACACAGTTTTCAGTGTTCCTCCCCTCACACCCCCATCATCTTAGAACAGACCCCAGGCTACACATTGTTACCTGCTTGGTCCAATGGACATGTTTGAATTTGTGTCTCTTGTTGCACATTTTCTAGAATGACAGTTTGCTTAAAATCCTTTTATGGCATGGCGTTCTCTATGTTCCACACCACCAGTAACAACGCTCTTGCACTCTGACTCGAGTATTTCCCACTTTTTTTTTTTTTGAGACAGGGTTTCTCTGTGTAGCTTTGGAGTCTGTTCTGGAACTCTCCCTGTAGACCAGGCTGGCCTCAAACTCACAGAGATCTGCCTGCCTTTGCCTCCAGAGGCCCATCTTCCCTTTAAGCCTTCACATCAGCCACAGTGCATCAAACACCCAGATGTGCCGTGGTACACCATGACTTCCTGTTTGCTGTAGCCCCAATCTCCTGCCATGTTGCAGTCTGCTTACCAGCCTCACTCAGTTAACTGCTCCTAACTGTATGACTTGAGCAGCGTTTCCTCGGTTACCCCTCTCCCTAGGCAGAGTAGCTGCTGCATTTGCTACCACCGCTCCTTAACATACATCAACTCTTTTATTTATCAATCTTATGCTTAGTATGTGGTTATATTTGAGATGTATACACATGAGATACATACACATGACATCCTGAGACTAGTTTATCTTTGCATTGACAAAGCCTAGTATAGTGTCTGATACATAATTATAATTTGCTGTATGAATAAAGGGACATAAGATGCATTACTATAAACACTTGCAGAGTAATTACTACATGCTGCATGTTGTTCAAAGCACTGCTACCTCATGCAATCTTGTCAAAAACCCTATAACAGCAATGACTGAATATGCAGTCCAGCTTCAAGTAAATAAAAGAGCTGAGTCATTTCTTCATGACTTAAGAGGAATCTCGTTAGAAATAAAAATGATGGTCGTGTTTGTATTAAATGAGAGAAGCGAATGAAGACACACAAATAATGAGAAAGCAAGGGCCTGAGTTCAGAGTCCAAACAAGTAAGAAGTTCTCAGACGCCCAGCTGATTTGTTTCTGCATAATGAAATCCTTACCGGCAAAGGCAAAATCTGGTGCCATATTTTTTAACCTCAAGAAAAATAATTTCACCATGCAGTGATATATGCCTTTAATCTCAGTACTTGGGAGGCAGAGACAGATGGTTCTCTCTGAGTTTGAGGCCAGCCTGGTCCACAAGGCCAGGACAGTCAGAGCTACACAGAGAAACCCTGTCTTAAGAAGAAGAAGAAGAAGAAGAGGAAGAGGAAGAGGAAGAGGAAGAGGAAGAGGAAGAGGAAGAGGAAGAGGAAGAGGGGAAGGATAGAAAAGAAAAAAAGGAAAGAAGAAAGAAGGAAGAAGAAAAAAGAAAGAAAAAAATTCTTTTGCCACAATATTATTACTAGGGAGCTGGAGAGATAGCTCAGCGGTTAAGAGCATTGCCTAATGCTCCAAAGGTACTGAGTTCAATTCCCAGCAACCACATGGTGGCTCACAACCATCTGTAATGAGGTTTGGTGCCCTCTTTCTGGCCTGCAGGCATACAGACAGACAGAACACTGTATACATAATAAAATGTAAAAAACAATATTATTACTAAATGTATTTGTATGTTTAATGATAGTCTATTAGCTGAGTTTAAGCCTCTATTTGTATATAACACTATGATTAAATTTTTTCCAATAATAGTCTTTTCAGTATCCTATAAGGCCCTAATTAACCTGTAACCCTAACATTTTCTCCTTACCAGACATCTTTTTTTTTTTTTGTAATTTTATTAAATTATAAAAAGTTTCCATTTACGCCCCTCCTCCCAACGCCCTCCCACTCCCCCTCCCTCTCCTCCTCCCTCTTTGTCCCCAAGGGAAGTCAGGGTCTCCTGCCCTGTGGGAAGTCCAAGTTCCTCCCCCCTCACTCCAGGTCCAGGAAGGTGAGCATCCAAACAGACTGGATCCCAAAAATCCAGTATATGCAGAGGAAACCAGTCCCAGTGTCATTGTCAATGGCTTCTCGGAAAGACTGCAGGCCAGCCACATTCAGAAAAACCAGCCACATTCAGAGAATCTGGTTGGATCACATGCTCGTTCAGTCACGGTCCATCTGGCCTTGGTAAACTCTCATTAGATCCGACCCCTTGTATCAGTGGGTGATAGTATCCCTCGCAGTCCTTCGTCATTTTCTTCCTCCTTTTGCTCCTCGTTTGGATCTTGGGGGGCTCAGTTCGGTGCTCCAACGCGGGCCTCCATCTGTTTCGTCATCCAACGCCAGATGAGGGATCTATGGTGATAAGCAAAATATTCATCAGTATGGTCACGGGCCAAGGCCGGTTCAGGCACCCCCTCCTCTGTCCAGAGAACAATCTGGGGATCTCTCCTTGGACCTGGGATCCCATATATAATCAAGTTTCCTGTAAACTCTAATATGACTCCCTTAGTTGAAATATATTCTTCCCTGATCCCACATTCATCCTTCCTCCCTTCCCCCCATCCCGGTCAACCGAGCTTTCTCCATTCCTCCCCTACTCCCTTCTCTCTAACCCTCTCCCCTTCCAACAACCCTCCCACCCCCCCCCCCCATGCACCCAAGATTACCTGGGACTCTTGACTATTTCCTACCTCCTGGCGGATAGGTAAATAATCTTCATCAGGTTCGTCTTCTTATTTAGCTTCTCTAGGATCACGAATAATAGGCTCAAAGACCTTTAATTATGGTTAGAATCCACTTATGAGTGAATACATACCGTGTTCCTCTTTTTGGGTCTGGCTTACCTCACTCAGTAAAGCGTTTTCTATGTCCATTCATTTGCATGCAAAATTCAAGATGTCATTATTTTTTACCGCTGAGTAAAACTCTAATGTGTATATGTTCCACACCTTTTTTAACCATTCTTCTATTGAGGGGCACCTAGGCTGTTTCCAGGTTCTGGCTATTACAAATAGTGCTGCTATGAACATAGTTGAACAAACGCTTTTGTAGTATGTTTGGGCATCTCTAGGGTATATTCCCAAGAGAGGAATTGCTGGGTCCTGAGGGAGGTTGACTCCCAGTTTCCTGAGAAACCGCCACACTGATTTCCAAAGTGGCTGCACAAGTTTGCATTCCCACCAACAATGGATGAGTGTTCCCCTCATTCCACATCCCCTCCAGCATAGGCTATCATTGGTGTTTTTAACTTTAGCTATTCTGACAGGTGTAAGATGGTATCTCAAAGTGGTTTTGATTTGCATTTCCCTGATCGCTAAGGAGGTTGAGCATGACCTTAAGTGTCTTCTGGCCATTCGAAGTTCATCTGTTGTGAATTCTCTGTTCAGATCAGTACCCCCATTTTTTAATTGGGTTAATTAGAGTTTTAGTGTCTAGTTTCTTGAGTTCTTTGTATATTCTGGAGATCAGACCTTTGTCTGATGAGGGGCTGGTGAAGATCTTCTCCCAGTCAGAAGGCAGCCTTTTTGTCTTACTGACAGTGTCCTTTGCTTTACAGAAGCTTCTCAGTTTCAGTAGATCCCATTTATTCATTGTTTCTCTTATTGTCTGTGCTGCTGGGGTCCTACTTAGGAAGAGGGCTCCTGTGCCTATATCTTGTAGACTACTTCCCACTTTCTCTTCTATCAGGTTCAAAGTGGACGGATTAATGTTGATGTCTTTAATCCATTTGGACTTGATTTTTGTGCATGGTGATAGATATGGATCTACTTTCATTTTTTTACAGGATGACATCCAGTTATGCCAGCACCATTTGTTAAAGATGCTTTCCTTCTTCCATTGTATACCTTTAGCTCCCTTGTCAAAAATTAGGTGCTCATAGGTTTGTGGGTTAATATCCGGGTCTTCTATTCGATTCCAAAGGTCGATTTCTCTGTTCTTATGCCAATACCAAGCTGTTTTCAATACTGTAGCTCTATAATAGAGTTTGAAGTCAGGGATGGTAATGCCTCCAGAAGTTCCTTTATTGTATAAGATTGTTTTGGCTATCCTGGGTTTTTTGTTTTGCCATATAAACTTGATTATTGTTCTCTCAAGGTCTGTGAAGAAGTTTGATGGGATTTTGATGGGGATTGCATTGAATCTATAGATTGCTTTTGGTAGAATTGCCATTTTTACTATGTTGATTCTCCCAATCCAAGAGCAGGGGAGGTCTTTCCATTTTCTGGTATCCTCCTCAATTTCTTTCTTCAAAGACTTAAAGTTTTTGTCAAATAGGTCTTTCACTTCCTTGGTTAGAGTAACCCCAAGATATTTTATGCTATTTGTGGCTATCATGAAAGGTGATGTTTCTCTGATTTCCCTCTCTGCTTCTTTATCCTTTGTGTATAGGAAGGCCACTGATTTTTTGGAGTTGATCTTGTATCCTGCCACGTTACTAAAGGTGTTTATCAGCTGTAGGAGTTCTTTGGTAGAGTTTTTGGGGTCACTTATGTAAACTATCATATCGTCAGCAAATAACGAAAGTTTGACTTCATCCTTTCCAATACGAATCCCCTTGATCTCCTTATGTTGTCTTATTGCTATTGCTAGAACTTCAAGCACTATATTGAAGAGGTATGGAGAGAGTGGACAGCCTTGTCGCGTTCCTGATTTTAGTGGAAAGGCTTTGAGTTTCTCTCCATTCAGTTTGATGTTAGCTGTTGGCTTGCTGTATATTGCTTTTATTATATTTAGGTATGATCCTTGTATCCCCAGTCTCTCCAACACCTTTATCATAAATGGGTGTTGAATTTTGTCAAATGCTTTTTCAGCATCTAGTGAGATGATCATATGGTTTTTTTCTTTCAGTTTATTTATATGATGGATTACATTGATAGATTTCCGTATGTTGAACCAGCCCTGCATCTCTGGAATGAAGCCGACTTGATCATAATGGATAATTTTTCTAATGTGCTCTTGAATACGGTTTGCCAGTATTTTATTGAGAATTTTCGCGTCAATGTTCATGAGTGAGATTGGCCTGTAATTCTCTTTCTTGGTTGTGTCTTTGTGTGGTTTTGGTATTAGGGTAACTGTAGCTTCATAAAAGGAGTTAGGCAATGACTCTTCTGTTTCTATATTGTGGAATACGTTAAGGAGTATAGGTATTAGCTCTTCCTGGAAGTTCTGGTAGAATTCTGCATTGAAACCATCTGGTCCTGGGCTTTTTTTGGTAGGGAGATTTTTGATAACAGCTTCTAATTCTTCGCGACTAACAGGTCTATTTAGATTGTTCACCTGTTCTTGGTTCAACTTTGGTATATGGTACTTATCTAAAAAATGTCCATTTCTTTTACATTTTCCAACTTTGTGGCATATAAACTTTCGTAGTAAGATCTAATGATTCTCTGAATTTCCTCTGTGTCTGTGGTTATGTCCCCCTTTTCATTTCTGATCCTATTAATTTGCATGTTCTCTCTCTGCCGTTTGATTAGTTTGGATAGGGGTTTGTCAATCTTGTTGATTTTCTCCAAGAACCAGCTTTTTGATTCATTGATTCTTTGGATTGTTTTCTCTGTTTCTATTTTGTTGATTTCAGCCCTCAGTTTGATTATTTCCAGTCTTCTACTCCTCCTAGGTGAATCAGCTTCTTTTTTTTCTAGAGCTTTCAAGTGTGCTGTTAGGTCTCCAATGTGTGCTTTCTCCGTTTTCTTTATTTGGGCGCCTATTGCTATGAACTTTCCTCTTAGCACTGCTTTCATAGTGTCCCATAGGTTTGAGTATGTTGTGTCTTTGTTTTCATTAAATTTAAGGAAGTCTTTAATTTCTTTCTTAATTTCGTCCTTGACCCAGGGGTGATTTAGTAGTTGACTGTTCAACTTCCATGAGTTTGTTGACTTCCTGGGGTTAGCATTGTTGTTGAATTCTAATTTTAATCCATGGTGATCTGACAAGACACAGGTGGTTACTAATATTTTTTTGTATCTGTGGAAGTTTGCTTTGTTACCGAGTATGTGGTCAATCTTCGAGAAGGTTCCATGAACTGCAGAGAAGAAGGTATATTCTTTCCTATTTGGGTGGAGTGTTCTATAGATGTCTGTTAAGTCCATTTGATTCAATACCTCCAATAAATCTCTTAATTCTCTGTTAGGTTTCTGTCTGATTGACCTGTCCATTGGTGAGAGAGGAGTGTTGAAGTCTCCTACTATTAGCGTGTGTGGTTTGATGACTGCCTTGAGTTCTAGAAGAGTTTCTTTTACATAAGTGGGTGCCTTTATATTAGGGGCATAGATATTCAGGATTGAGACTTCTTCCTGATGAGTTGTTCCTGTTATGAGTATGAAATGTCCATCTCCATCTCTTCTGATTGATTTTAGTTTGAAGTCGATTTTGTTAGATATTAGAATGGCCACACCCGCTTGTTTCTTAGGTCCATTTGCTTGGAAAACCTTTTCCCAACCCTTTACTCTGAGTAGGTGTCTGTCTTTGTGGTTGAGGTGTGTTTCTTGTAAACAGCAGAATGTTGGATCCTGTTTTCGTATCCAATCTCTAAGTCTGTGCCTCTTTATAGGTGAATTGAGTCCATTGATATTAAGAGATATTAATGACCAGTGGTTGTTGACTCGAGTCATTTTTTTTTTTTGGGTAGTAGAGTGTATGTGTTTTCCTTCTTTGGGTTGTGCTAGTGAAGGGTCGCTAGATGTCTGAGTTATTGTAGGCAGTGTTGGCAATGTTGGATTCCTTGGGATGTAATTTTCCTTCTAATATTCTCTGTAAGGCTCTTACCAGACATCTTTATGCCTACTTGTAAACAGCATTCAGGTAGCCAAAGCTGGGGGAAGGAACTTTGAAGAAGGACACTTAAAAGAAATTCCACACTAGCTCAGAATTGAGCATAATAGAGGGTTTTTAAATTTAGGAGTAGACTCACAGATCACAATCTGCTGCTGGAATGGGGAACAGCAACCGAATCCCACAGCCAGAAAAGAGGCTGGTGTGCGCTTTACATCAGCATAAATAGTACAAGAGGCCACGCCCAAGTGAGCAGGTGACTTAAAGGCTACTGGCAGTAGGAGTTCCTACAGCAGAAATTCAGATATTGAATGCCATGATCAAGTGCCCCTAAGTGCCAGGTGTTCTGATGCCAGGGACAGAAGTCCATCCTGCTTGGAGAGAAGCATTCCTGTATAGAGGGGATGGGAAGATGCGGCTCAGACAGGATTTGGTGTAGAATGGAGAATGAATAAGCTTCCTAAACAAGATGGAACCACAGAACCTAAAGGAGATTTTTTTACAAATGTGGGTTTGCATTCATGCTAGGTTGAATGTGGAGGTCAATGGAGACACAGACGTTGGGTAGGATAAGATCCTAACCTATGGGGCTGGAGAGATGCTCAACATTTAAGAGCACTGGCTGCTCAGCCACAGGACCTGGCTTCAATTTCCAGCACCCAGTGGTGGCTCACAATTGTCTGAAACTCAGGTTCCATGACTGTGATGCCCTCTTCCAGCCTCCACAGTCACACATGTCACACGTGCATACTCAGGCACACACATATACAGGGACACACAAACACATACAGTTTTTAAAAAAAGTTCCTAAACTAGGATGGCTGACACTGAGCAGAAAGAAAGTGAGAAGTGTAAAATAGAGCAAGATTGTGAAAGACATAGTACCCAATTAATTATGAGACGCCGGAGAGGGAGAGCAGGGTGGCCCAGTTCACGGTCCCCAAGAGATTCGGTTCCGATGGAGGTGTGGTAGAAATGGAGCATGAGACGATTGCAATCAGACTGTGTAGGTCACATCATGAATAATTTCCGAAGACCTAAATCCTGAAAACCTCTGATTCTACTCATTCCCGTGGGATAAAATGTAGCCAACCAAGGGACAGAAAATGGCGTGACTTGGTTGACCTTTTGGGAATAGAAATTTGGAAAAATTCTCAAACTTTAGAAACCTGATCCTGAATTCTATCCTAACAATTTATCTCATGAACTATTTGGGATATTTGCATAAATAGGTGAGAGTCTGTACAAAGATGCTTGTGCTTGGCTTGCAACGGAAAACAAACAAACAACGTAACTGGTGGATCTAATTGTCCGTCACTGAATGTTTCCTCTAGCCAACGAAATGCTAGGTTGTCCCTAAAACAAAATAAGTTAGAGTTGTGCATGCTAAGATGCACATGCATGGAAGATGTTTTTAATATATGGAAAAATTAAGAAAACAAATTCTAAAATAACATATCCAGCACAACCTCACTTCTCCCAAAATTTCATGTTCACATAGTAAGGTATGAAAGAACATATCTGGTTGCTGTGTGTGGTAGTGCACACCTTCAATCACAGCACTTGGGAGGCAGATTTCTGTAAGTTCAAGGTCAGCCTGGTCTACATAGTGAGTTCCCAGACAGCCAGAGCTATGTCATGAGACTCTGGCCCAAAAGAACAACAACAATAGATTATATTCAACATCACTAACTTTGATAAGTCTAATGTAGAAGAATCTTCATTTTATACATCTATGCATTGATCAAAATATTTCACTAATGAGCATGTATTGGATTTGTAAGGAGAATAAAATATTAGGAATCTCATTTTAGAAAATTTTGGAAAATCAGTTATAGACTTTAAGGCTGTCAGTGAGTCACCAATATTAAGATGAGATGCCTTGCTGGAATAAGCCAGGCTAACTTAGCCAGGAGAGACACTGGCATGCGGCATCTAAACGTGTGAAAGTTAGCGATCAGGTTCTTTCCGGTTGGGCACTTCCAGAACATTCTAGCCCCTTTCACACCTTCTCACACCATGTTCCATCTCTCCCCACATGGCCTTTGTGCGTGATGTGCCTGTTTCCTGCCTGAAGCAGGTCCCCCTACTCTACAGGCCCCAGCATAGGTCCCCAGAGACTCCAGTTACCCACCCTTCTGCAGACCTCAGTTGTTAACCTCCTCACAGACGTGTGGAGGAATCCTTTTGGCACATGAAAGCCTGCCCGTTATCTGTGTCTCTATATCCACCATGTGTGGCTGGGGGAGTCAGGAAACTAAAAGTGGGGGAGGGAACATTGAGTGATATACACATGAGCAGTGGTTATGTCTTTAAACTCTTCTTCTTCTTCTTCATTACCTATTTCTTTTATTTTTACTTTTTTGTTTATTTTTGTTTTTTAATGTTACAATTTTAAACATAATTTCTTTATTGAGTCTTTGGGAATTTCACATCATGCACCCCAATTCTCACCTATCAGTACTCCCATATCCTCCACTCACTCCTGCAGCACTCCCAAAAGAAAACTTAAAAACAGAACAAAACATAGCAAGCAGACAAAAAATAGGAATTAAACAAAGCCAATCAAACAAACAAAAAACCTCTTTGCTTCTCCACCTTTCCCAACTCTCCAACACCTATTCATTGGTCCTGGTGTCGTTGGGAGCGACGTGTCACGTAGTAAAGTAATATCCTCCTTCCTTCAATCAGCTTTACTAGCAAATGTTCATTGCAGTGGATCTGCTTCAAGACCCCTGGTTTCTGGCACACACACACCATTGGCACTGAATCCTCACAAAACTCTTCTGAGAGATCCCGTGGCTACCCCGAGTTGTTGTAGAGATCCCGTAGGTATGGTCCCTTCACGAGCTCTAGCAGGACCTAGATGGGGCAGATGTTAGGGTGGGCCAACCCAAGGCCCCGCTGTGGGCCTGGCTGGAAGCTGAGCCGGTCAATGGGGGCCGCTGTGCCTACCCTTCTCCGGCGAGGGTCGGAGCCAGCTCCCTTACACCCTTGCCTTCAGGGTCGGTTCTCCCTCACCTGTGGTGAGGGGTGGGCCATACCTCTCCAGTGGAGTGGGAGCGTGGCGACAATTCTCCTGGGAGGGTCCAGGCCAGCTCTCCTGCTGCAGTGTACAGCGAGAGGCTGCGTCCAGCTTTCCCAGGGCCAAGGAAGAGCGGGCGGCTCAGCATGGCCCTTTGATTTCCTCACGCACGGTTCCTCTGGCCCCCTGAGGTGACACGGGCCACCTCATCAATACAGATCCCAGTTGTAGCTGGACCATGGCATGGATCACGGCAGCAGCTCAGGCCAGATAACATCCTGGCTGCAGGTAGAAGCACTGGCCACTTAGATCAGCATGGCTGCAGTGGCGGCGTGGCCCTCAGACACCAACAAGGCCACAGGTTGTGGCCCTAACCCCCAGCTTCCGTGTGGTCATTGGTGGCAACATGGGCCTCAGACTTGAAGATTCCAGCCTTGGTAGGACCACATGTTTTCGGTTTTTGAGACAGGATTTCTCCTTATAGTCCCCGTTGTCCAGAACTCACTCTGTAGACCAAGCTGGCCTCGATCTCACAGAGGTACCTGCCTCTGGCTCTTGAGTGCTGTGGTTAAAGGCGTGTGCCACACCTGGCTTTATTTCTTTGCCTTTTAAGTTTATTTGTGGTTCTTTGTAAATGTTTTGCATATGTGCTGTATGCGAACCTTGAACTCATCTGTAGCTCGTTAATTCCTTTTTCAGTCCTCTGTATATCTGAATAACGGAGGGAGCTGGAACAACGGGAAAACACCCACTACCCAAGTGCGTTTTAAAGCTTCCTCGAGCCGTTTCTAATGTGTAGACCATATGGAGAAGCCCTGGCAGAAGGCATCCTGAAGCTGCACCTTTCTCTGGAAAACTGGAGAACACTTAGCCGGTTCCGTTGGACCGTTCCTTACAGCCGGCCTCCAGATGGTGTCGGACCTACATCTTTAAACAGAGGTCGGAGACAGGAAGCTCTAGAAAGTCTACGGCTAAGGGTACCTCTGAGTACGGCTTTGAATTCGGAACAGCTGACTGCAGGACTAATTTGATTACACGTGCAGCTGGTTTCGAGACAGTTGTCATAAACAGGAGCAGACGCCATGCCTATGGGGACCCAGACAGATTCCCTTCTCTGTCACTCATGCGACTCAAAGACTTTAAGTGCATACAAATGTTATTTCAGTATGCTAAGGCATGGGGGATCCTGAGGCTCTGGGAGATTTCGACTTGCTTTTTCTTCACGGCCCGACTGTTAGAACTCTGATTCCCAAAGTCTTGAACGTTTTACCATTTGAGGGGACTCTGGATCAGGACAACTGATCCCTAGGTCTAGGTTGGTGACAAATCAGACCCGACTGTGGCTTTATTTAAATAGCCTCTGCTCCCAAAGCTTCAGTTTCCTATAGTGTGGTCCCCTGAAGTTCTAATGAGTGACACTAGGTGGCACTCGTGTAACTCTAGTGGGGAGCAGTTAGAGCACGTTTGACTGCCAGGCTTCAGTTTCATAAAAGACTACCAGGGATAACTGGGAAATAATGCAGGTTCAGGGGAATTGTTTTTATTAAGAACTTGGGGTCTGTGATCGCCTGCAGCATTTTACAAGATTACTTTATTAATTATGCCCAGCTTTCATAGTCTTCTCCTTTTTCCATCTGAAGGTTTCACATGTTGAATAGAAATTATTGCTATGGCTGAGTCACATTTATTTTCTTGTTCTTTGTTTTTTGTCTTTGGTCGAGGACTTACTATGTAGTTTAGGCTGGCCTCAAATTAGAAAATGTCTTTGTCTTAGCCACCAAAGTACTGGGATAGCCCATCTAGTTTACATTTGTAACTGTGCGCGTGTGACATAAAAGCACTTTATTTGGGCACTCACCGAGCCCTCCCAGTTGCGCGCCACTCATCAGTAACTTTTGAGAGAGCGCGCTCATGCCAGCAGCATTCTTTGGGTCCATTTGGCTAGAGAAAGCCACTTATTCCTCCATGTGATGAGTTGTCTGTCGCTAGGCAGGGTCAGCCTGACATGGCTCTTGTTCCAAGCCTTGCTCCTCAGTGTTTGTTTGTCCAGACATCTGAAGTTCCCAGTGGAACTCTTTCCAACTCTAGTTCATCTCAGGAATTCAGTCCTGCTCTACTGAATCGGAACACCCATTGTCCTGAAGATGATACGTTCTTCGCTGACCAACGTCATCCAAGTCACCTGTCGCCTTCTGCCCTCACCTTGACTGTGCGTGACTTCCTTCTCATGTCTCCATCTCTGTCTCTCTCTCTCTCAAGAAAGTGTTACCAGCTTGCACTCAATTGTCTGTCATTTTAATGTTACCTTCTTCTGCTCATCTGATCTTTGTTTTTCATGCCTGGCAGACTGATTTCTTTCCTTTTGTGTGTTGTGGTGGTTGGTTGGTTGGTTTGTTGGTTTGTTGGTTAGTTTGCTGGTTGATTGGTTGGTTGGTTGGTGGTTGGTTGGTTGGTTGGTTGGTTTGTTGGTTGGTTGGTTGATTGGTTGGTTGGTTGGTTGGTTGGTTTTGAAGCAGGCTTCCACCATAACCCAGGCAAGGATGGAACTAGCCCTGCCACACAGCTGACTGAACTCACAGTAATTTCCATCCAAGGCCTTCAGAGTGCTGGGATCACAGACAGGCTCTCACACCCCACTCTCCTCTGAAACGTCTGTGTGCCTCACTAAGAAGTTCATGTAAATCTGAGTAGTAAAGGTCACCTGACAGCCTGTCTCATTAAAGCCTTATTTACAATCTGCACATCCAGTTCTGATCTACTCCATTTACATTGCCTGAGTTTTTAGGAGACTGCTGACATTCATCCCAGCACTCAGGAGGCAGAGGCAAGTGGATCTCTGTGAGTTCGGGGCCTTGTCTACAGAGTGAGTTCCAGGATATCTAGGACTACACAGAGAAAACTTGGCTCGGAAGAAGAAGAAGAAAGGCCTTCACCCCATCGTACTGCCGTGTGCTGCGGATTTCTGTGTTCTTCAGCCAGTCACTTCCATTCTCATCCCTCTAGCTGTATGGAGTGACCCTTAAGGACAGGGCTATTATTTAAACAAGCCAAACTCTTCTTGTTCAATACTGGAATGTGCTAATAAGAACTTATTAAATACTGAAAACACAAAAACATGAATGAATAAATTATTGAACTAAAAATGAACCCGACACATGTCTATTGCTCAGGGCAGTGTCAAGATTGTGTATATGTCACCTCACTTAATCCCTAATCCTCCCAGCACTATCAATTCTGTTTCAATAGCCCCATCTAAAATAATTTGCTCACCGCTAAATATAAAAGCTTGCAGAAAATTTATCTAATGAATTTCTGAGCTTCCTGTCTCTGCTTCCTAGGCAGTGTCTAACAGATAGTTTATTAAAAAATTAGATAAGGGATCAAATAGGCAACAGGACCAACAATGGGGGGGAAAGTCAAGTCTCTACCCTTATTTATACAGCAGTGAAGTCACACCCTCAGCTCTGTCTCAATCAGGTATTGTCAAGCATCAAGGTAACAACTTATGACCAAATCTGATAGAGAAGAAAATGACCTTCAGTGCCACATTTTATTCATAATGGTGACTGAAATAATGTCACTTGGTCTACTTACTTCTAAAGAATGTACTGACTATCATAAGTATAATTAGATCATACATTTTCTGTTTCTTCTTCAAACACGATGATAATTGTTTATTCGTTATTTTTTTTGAAGAGTGTTTGAGACAGGTTGTTACTGAAGCAATATCAAGGAAGGACCAGCTAGACATAAAATATTCTCTGAACTCTAGATCCTATCACACCTAATATCTCTTCCACTGTGCCGATCTACCCTGGTTACACAATTATCTGGTTTTTGTTTGTTTTGTTTGAATGTGCACGTGTGTGCTGTGTATGTGAGTGCATGTATGGAGGCATGCTGTATGTGCAGGTGTGCGTATGCATGTGTGTCCAGACCTAAGGCTGTTGTTGTCTGTCTTCTTTAATTTCTCTCTACTTCACATGTTGGGCCTTGTCCTTTTCTGGACCCAGCACACTGCATTTTCTAGTCTGTCTGTTCAGCCTGCTCTGAGGGTTGTCTGTCTCTGGCTTCTGTGCTGGGGTTATGGGCAGGGCACCACTTCCACCTGGTATTTTACGTGGGTGCTGGGCTCTAGACTCCGGTCCTTATGCTGGTGTGGCGAGAACTTTACCTGCTGAGCCATATTTCCCACCCCTTGTTTTGGCAGCATTTGTTCTAGGGTAGACCTTAAATTTCTTATCCTCTTGCCTCTGCTTTCCAAGTGCTGGGATAACTGGCATCTGTCACTATGACTGGTTAAGTGTCTTGATTTTTTTTAAAAGCTATTTTGTCCCAATTACGATTAAGAGTCCCAGTTACTACATCCACAGAAAGGAATGCTTAGCAGCTCAAAAGATACACCTTGTTTGTACCTTAGTACTTTTACCAAGGATTTTCTTTTTGTGAGATACATTCATACTTTTATGGGCAATATGGAGTATTTCTTTTCCTTATTGTATAGTAATCAATGTTATGAAATACATTTTAATTGATTTATCAATTTTCTCTACCAACATATATGTGTAAAGTTTTCCCTTCTGGTTTTTGAGAACAAATGTGCACAGGACTATACACAGAAATGGGATTGCTCTGTCATAGCTTTTATGTGTGCTGGACTTTATTTTGATATTGTCAAACAACTGTTCAAAATAGTTGATCCCGATTAAAGTTCCAAAACATCTGCTTGTTGGTGTCCTTAACAGTATATAATACTTTCTCCAATGAGACTTGATCCATAAAATAATTTCAGGCCAGGGAGTAGCTCAGTGGGTTAAGACACTTGTCACCAAGTGTTGGGTCTCTGAGACCTCCACAGCCTGCAATAAGATGATCCTCCAGGGGCAAGAAGGTAGTTCAGTTCAACATGAATAAGTATTCGGTGTTGGTTCAACCCCCAGGAGTCTGATCCTGACTTGTTTATTTTAGGTATAGTTAAGCACAACACAATTTGGTAAAAACTTATTCTGGTGATAATTAACTTAATCCTACATGCACAGCAAAGTATACATAAATCTCTTTGAGGAACAAAGTAAGCTAAATACAGATTGGATGTGACTACATTAAAACTCTTCATAAACCCCATAAATTAGGTTCTGTAGATTGACTGAGAAAAACCTACAGTCAGGGTCTTGGGGAATGTCTGGTGCTGGAAAAGTCTCTAGCCACACAGATAGAACAAAAGTCACCAGGCTGTTAGACTTGTCCACTCCCAGCCTTCTGGGCAGTGGATAACAAGCTACACCTCCCTTTCTTCTAATGACCAATCCTGTGTGCTTGCCATTCCAGGTTCCCCTAGGCACGAGTGTGAGCGTAAAGACGAGCCTCCTACAAGCAAACGTTATCACCTGAGTTCCACCCCAGAGCCCCACGTGGTAGAGAGAGAACGGCACTCCCACAGAGCTGTCTCTGGCCTCCACATACGGCATGCCTACCACCAATCTATAAATATACAAATTAATGCAATTTTAAAATAAAAGATAGTTTCATATTCCATACGTTTTAAAATTCAAGGAGTTTCCAGTTTCATCCTTCCACTGTCTTGTGAAGGAATCTCAGTTCTTTGGAGGCGAACTGTACATGTGGCTTCCCTGCTTACAACTTGTCTTCCGACAGCCGCTACCCTCAGGTTGACCATTATTAGACTCAGCCTTTGATAGAGTGAGTCAGAGTCCAATGGCCAGACTGAATTTAAGTTTCCTAACTTCCCTGGATGTTTCTCGCAAAGCTCCTTATATCCTTTAGTCCTAGAGACAGCAAACAAATTCCTTCCTGTTTGTAGAACCTGGAGGACTCTAACTGTATAACCCAGGGCCAGGAAATTTAGCAGCCAACAAATGGAATCATTTGCATGCAAATCTAATTGTCTAAAGTCATCTGAACACCAGGAACAAAGTCGTACTGATTTGATTACATTTTCTGGTATCAACACTGTACCAATTTTAAATCATCTGTCATTTTACCGTTATTTATTTTTACGCTGAAATTTTAAAATTACATTATTTATTTATGTATGTGTGCATGGGCATGCAGCTGAGGGTCACATGGGACCTGAGGATTGCCCTCAGTCTTGGCAGCAACAGTCTTGACTCACTGAGCCATCTCACTGACTTTTCTGCTAGATTTTTTAAAGCAAAGTTTAGCCATCATGATTTCACCTATAAATACACTAGTCTCAAGTAAAAACCAAAAGCACAATCATAACTTCAGTACCTTTATCGCCCTAAGTTAGCAGAATCAGCCCTCTCTTCGTCTTTAGTCTGTTTTTAAATTTTTTATTTATTTCTTTTATTTGTGTGGGTATTTTGTCTGGATACACATCTGTGCGTCATGCCTAAAGATACCAGAAGAGGGCATGGGACCCCCAGGACTGGAGTTGAAGACAGTTGGGAGCCACCATTTGGGTGCCGTAAGTTGAACCAGGGTCCTCTGAAAGAACAGGCAATGCACTTAGCTGCTGAGCCATCTCCCCAGTCCCTAGACCACAGGCTGCTTAACCGTCTCCACTCTCCACAGAAGGTGCTATTGTTCTGAAGCTGCCTTCAGTACACATCTTGTCCTTTATAGCCTATTGTTCTTACATTTCATGTGTACTGGGAGGCAGGGCAGGACTTTTCAGTGTTCCTAGAGTCTTGAACTTGGGCTACTGACAGGGAATTCTTATTAAATCCTTGAAAAGGCATGATTAAAGAGTCACACAAGGGAAATGAGTGAGGAGAAGAGGGGGTGCCGCCATGACAGTGAGCTCAGGACATTGAGTTTATTACAAAGCCCTTTCCTTGAGTTGGTTAATTTTTCAGTTTTAGTTTGGGGTCGGTATTTGACCCCATGGAATTAGGAGTCCTTTCCTATGTTTGCCAAATTGCTGAAGCCAGTGAATATTCAAGCAAAAACATGTCCAAATTTGGGGCCACAGAGGAGCCTCTGTGTAAGTTATTGCTCCTGAAAGCTCTCCACACAGCTGTCTGTGGAGAGGGAAAGACGGGGGTCAGGTTTCTTGGATGAGCTGCAGTCCGTTTTCTGAGGATGTGGTTGATCCCAGAAAATACACAGCTAATTTATAAGAGGCTCCGAAGAAGGCAGCTGCCTTGAAGAAAACACATTGAGAATTCTAGAGGTCAAAAAATGACCTCAATTCTTACGGGAAATTTTCACTGGGATGTACCAGAGTAGGCTGTAGGAAGTTGTGGGCCCTCTGAAAGCTCCTGGCGATGCTGTTCTACTTCTTAGACAAAGGAGTGGAAAGACAACAACCTTTAAATGCAGACTCTGCTCGGTCCTGGCTGGAAGGAAGGCCTTCCTCAGCACTCGCCCAAATCCCAGGATTTAACTGTTATTTTCGATTTAACAGAGTCCAACAGGGTAGATGCATACATCAATAAATTCTTAGATCCGAATTATTTTTATAGCCTTTGAGTCTTTAGAAGCTAATAAATCACATTAAGCAGAACCCCGGATTATCTGTCTTCCCTTTTAATGCCTCAGCAAGACCACGCATTATCTCACAAGATCGGAATGTGACAGATTCTATTTTGAATCTTCCAACGACTCTTTTCATTTAGCCTTTCTGAGAACCAGGGTTGAAAAGAATTTGTGCAGGCGCGAGTCACCCTCAGTTCACCGGACCTTCCAGCTCTGGTTTCAAAGAGGCCAGTGTCTTCTTAAGAGCCATATGGACACCCGAGCATGTTCTCAGGAGAATGAAATCCTTGTGCTGAAAGCTATCTACAGAGAACCCTTCACAGAGCCCCGTCTGGTGATATAGAGACACAGCTGCGGCCAGCAAAATGTTCTAAGCACTTAAAGAACAGGACTGTCTCAGTGAACCCAAGAAAACCTAATTAAGGAGACTCTCTGCTGGTATAGGGACTGACTGTTCATGTCCAATGAAACTAGCAAGAAAGGCGTCTCACAAAAAAAAAAAGGAACGTGCCGCCTAAGCATGTTACAAAGTACAGCTGAGAGCTACACTCATCACCATTCTCATTCTCTCTCCTCATGTGTGAATGTGTGTGCGCGCATGTGTGTGTGTGTGTGTGTGTGTGTGTGTGTGTGTGTGCTGGACCGATGCATTTCCATGTGCATAGAGATGCATTGACCCATGATTGTACTTGTTGAAGTGTCTGCCTCTCTCACTCTCTACCTTATTGTTTTGAGACAGAGTCTCACTGAACTTGGAGCTCATCATTTTGACTAAACTGGTCATAGAACCTTTGGGATTCTGCCCATCTTTGCCCCGGGGTTACATGGATGTGCTGCTATACCTGACTTGTATGTAAGTGCTGGGGGTCCAGATTTGGGTCCCCACGTACAGCAGGCACTGTACCCATTGAGTCATCTCCAAAGCCCTGCCACTGGATCTCTCTGACTCGTATTTGGCGTGTGAAAATACTTAGCATATGCACAATTATCTACTCAGAAATGGATTTTGGTAGTCTCTCTTCCAAATTGCAAGTATGTCAATCCTGAGGGTGTGTGTGTGTGTGTGTGTGTGTGTGTGTGTGTGTGTGTGTGAGTGATGCATTTTGTCTTAATGCATGATTAGAAATTCAATTTTGGATACTGGAGAGTGGCTCAGGAAATCATGGTGATTCTCACCAAGCCTAATGACTCATGCCCAGAACTTTGAACCTACATGTTGTAAGAAGCTAATCACCCCTGCAAGTCACCTCCCACAAGTTTTCTTCTTACCTCCACAAGTGTGCAGCAGCATGCGAGTGTCCTCTTGCCCGTTAGTGATAATTTCCCATTCTTCTCCCCACCAAACGCCTAATGGCCACCGTTCTGTCTCAGTGAACTGTATTATTCTATTATTCTAACTCTCTTGTTAGTGAAATCTTACAGTGTTTTTCTAACTCACTTATGAAGGTTGTTACCGTGTCCTCAATGCTCATTCCTGCTTTGGAATTTCCATCTCAAAGACTGGATAGCATTTCATTGTTTGTGGTCCGGATTCTGTTACTCCTTCCCCTCCCAGCCACTGACCATGACATTCAGCTGCTTCTACTTTCTGACTACCGCTATGGGTATGTGCATACAAATATATCTTCGAGATCTTACTTTCTAATATTTTTTAACTTATGTGTATAGATATTTTGCAACTTATAAGCAATATGTTTTTAAAATGTCACAGAAAACCACCTGGGTGATAACTGAATAGTACATGTTGGGCCCGTCTTAGCTGTCATTTATCCTGACATTTTTTAAAAATTTCATTTTACATTCCAACCACGTTTCTCCCTCCAACCTTTTCTCTCACCCACCCCTCCTTGCCTTCCTCCCCATCCCCTCCTCCCAATGGGTCAGGGCTCCCATTGGGAGTCAACAAAGTCTAGCACATTAAGTTGGGGGAAGGACTAAGCCCCCCCCCTTGCATTAAGGCTGAGCATGGCATCCTACTATAGGGAATGGGCTCCAACAAGCCAGTTCATACACCAGGGATATATCCTGGTTCTACTGCCAGGGGCCCCTCAGATAGTCTAAGCTTCGCCACTGTCTCTCACATATGGAGGGCCTGGTTCAGTCTAATGGAGGCTCCACAGCGGTCGGTCTAGAATTCATGGAGTTTCCATGAGCTTGGTTTGGCTGTCTCTGTAGAATTCTCCATCACGATCTTAACCTCCCTTGCTTATATATTCTGTCCTCCCACATTCTTCAATAGGATTCCCAGAGCTCGGCCTGGTGCTTGGTTGTGGATCTCTGTATCTGCTTCCATCAGTTACTGGATGAAGGCTCTATGATGACAATTGGGGTATTCACCAGTCTGCTTACAGGGAAGGCCAGTTCAGGCAACCTCTCCACTATTACTAGGAGTCTTAGCTGGGGTCATCCTGTGGATTCTTGGCAATTTCCTTAGCCCTAACCCCATAGTGGCTCTCTCTATCAAGATCTCTCTTTCATTGCTCTCCCACTCCATCCCTTTCACCTTTGACCATCTTCTTTTCGCCCCTCAGTTGAAGAACGGATAAAGAAAACGTGGTACATCACACAATGGAGTATTACTCAGCTGTAAACACGATGACATCATGAAAGTTGCAGGCAAATGGACAGAACTAGAAAAAAAATTATCCTGAGTGAGGTAACCCAGACCCAGAAAGACAATCACGGTGTGTACTCATTCATAATTGGATATTAGATGTAAAGCAAAGGATAACCAGACTACAACCCACAGCTCCAGAGAAGCTGGGTAACAAGGAAGACCATGGATCACCCTGGGAAGGGGAATTAGACGAGATCTCCTGGGTGAACTAGGGATGGGTGGGGGAGCGGTAAAGGGGAAGAGATGGGAGATTATCTTGACACTTTTTGCTCACTTCCTGGCTGCAATTTCCCCTCCCTCTTATATTCCCCTACCCCATTTTGTTCCCACTCCCCAATCCCCCATTTCTGTTTAGGAAAGGACAGATCTCCAATGAATACCCTCAAAACATGGCATATCAAGTTGCAGTAAAATTAAGTACTCCTCTTGTATTAAAGCTGGATAAAGAACCCCAGTATGAGCAGGAGGATCCCAAAAGCCAGTAAAAGAATAGGAGAAATCACCTGTTCCCACTGTTAGGAGTCTACCAAGGGGATCAAGCTACACAACTGTACCGTATATGCAGAGGGCCTCGGTCAGTCCCGTGCAGACTCCCTGTTGTTGGTTCAGTCTCTGTGAGCCCCTATGAACCCAGATTAGTTGGTTCTGTGAGTTTTCTTGTGGTGTCCTTGACCCCTCTGGCTCCTACAATCCCTTTTCCCCCTCTTCTGCAGGATTCCCTGAACTCTGCCTAATGTTAGGCTGTGAGTCTGCATCTGTTTCTGTCAGTTGCTGGATGAAGCCTCTCTGATGACAACTAGTCACCAAACGAGTCACAGGAGATAGGCAGTTCAGGCTATGTATCCTCTCTTGATAGGAATCTTAGCTGGGGTCATCCTTGTAGATTCCATTGTGCCAGGTTTTTACCTGATCCCGAAATGTTTCCCCTTCCCTATAGTCTCTTTCAGTACTTCCCACAAACATGATCATTCATGTTCCCATCGCCACCCACCCCAGTTCACTCACGGAGTCCCTTTCTAGGGAGATCCAGGAATCCTGCCATGAGCCTTCCTTGTTACCCGGTCTCTCTGGGTCCATGGATTATAGCACAGCTATTCTTTATTTTACCGCTAATATCCACTTAGGAGTGAGTGCATACCATGTCTGTCATTCTTGGTCTGGGTTGTTACCTCACTCAGGATGATTTTTTTTCTAGTTCCATCTATTTGTTTCAAATTTCCTGGTATCATTGTTTTCAACAGCTGAGTAATAATACTCCATTGTGTAAAAATACCAAATGTTCTTTATCCATTCCTCTATTAAGGGACATTTTGATTGTTTCCGGGTTCTGGCTACTACAAATAAAACTGCTACGAACATAGTTGAGCAAAGTGTCCATATGGTATGCCTGAGCATCCTTTGGGTATATGTCCAAGAGTGGTATAGGTGGGTCTTGTGGTAGATTGATTCCCACTTTTCTGAGAACAGTCACACTGACTCCAAAGTGGCTGTATAAGTTTGCACTCCCACCAGCAGTGGAGAGTGTTCCCCTCACCTCGTATCCTCTCCAGCATAAGCTATCATTGGTGCTTTTGATCTTAGTCATTCTTACAGGTGTAAGATAGAAGAATCTCAAAGTCATTTTTAGTTGCATTTCCCTGATGGCTAAGGATACTGAACATTTCTTTAAGTGTTTTTCTGTCACTTGAGATTCTTCTGTTGAGATTTCTGTTTAGATTTGTACCCATTTTCAACTGAATTTTAAACTTTAATTTTTAAATTTTATTTGGCTTGTTGATATCTAGTTTCTTGAATTCTTTATATATTTTGGAAATCAGCCCTCTGTCGGATGTGGGGTTGGTGAAGATCTTTTCCCATTCTGTAGGCTGCCGGTGTGTCTTATTGATGGTGACAGAAACTTTTCAGTTTCATGAGGTTCCTTTTATTAACTGTCACTCTCAGTGCCTGTGCTATTGGCGCTCTGTTTGGGAAGTTGTCTCCTGTGCCAATGTGTTCGAGATTATTTCCCACCTTCTCTTCTATTAGGTTCAGTGTGTCTGGATTTATGTTGAGGTCTTTAACCCACTTGGATTTGAGTTTTCTGCAGGGTGCTAGATACAAATCTATTTGGATTCCTCTATATGCTGACATCTAGATAGACTGGTGCCATTTATTGAAGACACTTTCTTTTTTTCATTGTATAATTTTGGTTTCTTTGTCGAAAATCAAGGGTCCATAGCTATGAGGGTTTACATCTGGGTCTTGGATTCAATTCCATTGATCCACTTGTCTGTTTTATGCCAATCCTGTCCAGTTATTATTACTACAGCTCTGTAGTAGAGCTTGAAATCTGGGATGGTGATACCCCTGGATGTTCTTTTATTGTACAGGATTGTTTCAGCAATCCTGGGTTTTTTTGGTTTTCCTTATAAAGTTAAGTACTGCTCTTTTAAAAATTGTAAAGACTTGTGTTGGGATTTTAATGGGGACTGCAGAGAATCTGTAGATTGCTTTTGGTAAGATGGCTATTTTTACTGTGTTAATCCTACTGATTGATGAGCATGGAAGATCTTTCAATCTTTAGATATCTTCAGTTTCTTTCTTCAAAGACTCGACTTTCTTGTCAAACAGGTCTTTCACTTGCTTGGTTAAAGGTACACCAAGATATTTTATATTATTTGAGGATATTGTAAAGGGTGTTGGTTCTCTGATTTTTCAGCCTATTTATCAATTGTATATATGAGGGCTACTGATATTTTTGAGTTAATCTTGTATCCAGCCACTTGACTAAATGTGTTCATCATCTGTAGGAAATCCCTGGTAGAGTTTTGGTGGTCAATTATGTATATTACTCTATCATCTGTGAATAATGATACTTCTTCCTTTCCTTTTGTATCCCTTTAATTTCCTTTAGTTGCCTTATTGTGCTAGCTAGAACTTTAAGTACTATATTGGATAGGTATGGAGAGAGTGGACAGCCTTATCTTCTTCCTGATTTTAGTGGAATTGTTTTGAGTTTCTCTCCATTTCATTTGATGGTGGTCTTTTCATAGCGTCCCAGATTCCCTGGATGTTTTGTGTTAGGAATTTTTTAGATTTAACATTTTCTTTGACTGGTGAATCTATTTCCTCTACTGTGTCTTCAACACCTGAGATTCTTTCTTCCATTTCTTGTGTTTTGTTGGTTTTGCTTGCATCCGTAGCTCCTGTTCACTTACTCAGATTTCCCATTTCCAGGATTTTTTCCATCTGTGTTTTCTTTATTGTTTCTATTTCCATTTTTCACTCTTGAGTAGTTTCCTTCATCTGTTTGTTTTTTTTTCTTGACTTTCTTTTTTCTTTCAATTTTTTGTTTGTCTTTTCCTCAATTTCGTTGAGGGATTTTTTTTCACATTCTTTTTAAGGACCTCTATCATCTTCATAAAGTCATTTTAAGGTTATTTTTTTGTGCTTCAGCTGTGTTGGATTGTTCAGGTCTTGTTGTTGTAGAATAGCTGGGTTCTGGTTGGTTGTAGGATAGCTGAGTTCTGGTAATGCTCTATTGCCTTTTCTATTAATGTGTTTTTACAGTGGTGTTCAGGGAACTGGATTTGGGGTGATTACAGGTCTAGCTGTTGATTCTTGCATTTGTCTTTGTTGGGTGGGTGTTTTATTCCTTGTTTTCTCTTTCCTCTCTGGTCTTCTAGTCTCTGGTAAAGCTCAAGCCTTCTTCCAAAGTTGTAGACCAGGATATGGAGCCTAGGAGAGGGGTTTCAGTTTGTGGTTCCTATATCTGGTTGGCGTCTGAGGTCCCTAAGACCAGTCTGGCCTCCAGTACAGCTTCCTAGGCTGGGGTCCCTAGAGCTGACCTGTGCGCTAGCAAAGCTGAGGTCTATTTCTGAGGTTATAGGCCTTAAGTTCCTAGATCCTGCCTGGCCTCTGGCAAAGTCAAAGACTTCTTTAAAATAAAAGGCAGGGATATGGAGCCGTGGGATGGGGGTCCAGTTTGGGGTTGTTGGACAGGCTTAAAGTGGTTTACCTTTAAGTGGTTGTGGGCTGTGTCTTCCCTGGGCTCCCTAGGAACACTCCAGCCTCAGGTAAAACTGTCAGGGCTGTGGGCCTTAGCATGGAGCCCAGGGGAAGGGGGTCTTTTACCAGTCCTGTGAGATAAATTGTCTTAGTTACTTTTCCTGTGGCTGTGGTAAAATACCCAGTGTAGCACCTTAGGGTGTAAAGATTTTATTTTGCCTCACAGTTCAAGGGCATAGTCCGCCAGGGTGGGGGGGGGTCACTATTGTTCTTTAAAAAACATATGGTGATGGGATGTTCTGGGCGGCTCGCAGAGCAGCTGCTAGTCCGACAAGGATGGCTGTGGGTTCCTGCAAGATCTCCAGGGTGGCAGCGCCATGCGGCCGGGGGAGTCAGGCGGGTGGTTATGGCGGATAAAAGGCTCACAGGACATAGTATTATTTAAAGAAGAGGAAGACATTTATTGCTTAAAGAAGAGGAAAACAGAGAGACATAAGAAAAACATAGAGAGAAACAAAGACACATGTACACACGACAAGAGATAAACACAAGAGAGAGAAAGATGGTGACAAGGGAGGTCAGAAGTGGCTGGGGGTGGGCGTGGCTAGCTCTTAAAGTGACCGCAAAGGAATAACAGTCACTGCAGCAGGAGTCGGTCACATAGCACCCATAGTCAGGAGGCAGGGAATGCTGTGCTCAGCTCACTTTCTGCATTGTATACAGTCCAGACAATATTGCCACCCCTATGGGCAGCCCTTTCTTTCTAAGTAAACCTATGTGAGCCCTCACAGGCATGGCCAGAGGCTAACCTCAATGTTAATCCCTCAAGGGCATGCACCAAGGTTTGTCTCCTAGGTTATACCAGACCCTGTCAAGTGGTCGTACTAACCACCACACACACACACTTACTGTGTTTTCCTTTGAAACTGCCTTGTGAGACATAATTTGTTCAAGGCCACATCACTCACAGATGGCAGAGGAGATTTTATGCAAACGTAGTTTCCCCAACACCTTCTGTTGAAATGGTTTTTTCCATTACAAAATAGTTTTGCCTTTTGTTGCAAGTCTTCTGATCATATTCATGAGAATTTATGTGTTCTATAATCAAATTGATGGTCTGTGTGTCTTCTGATTACATATGTGAGAGTTTATGTGTTCTATAATCGAGTTGATGATCTGCTGTCTTCATGCCAGTACCGCACAGATTTCAGTACCATAGCTTTGTAGTAATCTGAAATCAGGAGCATGAGAACTCTGGTTTTTGTTTGTTTGTTTTTATATCCTAACCAAAGCTTTCCTTCCCTCTCCTCTTCCAAATCCCTTCCCCACAATCCCATCCACTCTTCCTTTGTTATTTCAAATTGATATTGAAATAACAATATCATTATTGATACAGGCAGGAATCCCATGGATATCAGCCAGACATGTTATATCAAGCCACAGTGAGACCAGGAACCCCCTCCTCCACCAATGTTGGATGAGGCAATCTGGCAAGGGGAATGGCTCCCCAAATCAGGCAACAGAGACATCCCCTGCTCACACTGCTAGGAGTCTCACATGAAGAACAAGTTACACAACTGTAATATCTATGCAGAGGGCCTAGGTCAGTCCCGTGTATCTATGCAGAGGGCCTAGGTCAGTCCCGTGTATCTATGAAGAGCTTCCTGGTTGTTGCTTCAGTCTCTGTGAGTCCCTTTAAGCCCAGGTTAGTTGGTTCTGTGGGTTTTCTTGTGGTGTCCTTGAAACCACTGGGTCCTACGATCTTTCCTCCCTGTTTTCCGCAGGATTTCCCATGCCCCGCCCATGTTCCGCTGTGGCTCTCTGCATTTGTTTCCATGAGTTGCTGGGTGAAGCCTCTCTGAAGACAGTTGAGCTAGGCACCAATCTGTGAGTGTAGCAGAAGATCATTAGGAGTTATTTCATTGACTTTTTAAAAATATTTACTTATTGCCATTAGTATTTGGTTCTGAGACTGAGACAGAAGTTATCTGTGCAATGGCCATCCGTGGCCTTTACAACATGCCGAATTCATCCATGCCTAACTTGTTCAGGGCTTTTCTCATGAAAGTAACTGGGTTTTGTCAGAAGCTCTTTCTCCATGAATAGAAATGATTGTATATTTTCTTATCATGGAAATGGCTTTGATTCGTGGGCTAAACCTATACTAAGAAAGGTCTGAGTAGTTCAGAAACTACAATTTATGAAAAGTAGTTTATGAAACTATGGTTTTTCTCGCACTTCTTGGTGAGGCCCTGAAGCCGCAGGGCGATTGGTAATGAAAAGTCCCCAGACTATCTTAATACAAAATATACAGCTTTAATAAACAGAATTAAGACTTACACCAGCTTACACCAGAATCCAAATGATCTGTCCGGACACAGGAGCCAGGCGAGAGAGCTAGTGGGAGCACACTTGCAGATTTATAGGCAAGCTTTAGCCTAAGGGCGACACGCCCCACAAACAGAAAGTGATTGGCTGAACTCCCCTATCAAGGCCCCACACTGTAATCAGAATCAGCACTAAAATCAGTATATTTTCCTTCCCCCATTTGTCACATTTCCTAAGTTTAATGGTAGCTAATGGCAGCTTTCTTCATTAATAGGAATTGGAGGGGAGATAACATCAGGGTGGACTAATGAATGCTGGCCATTGCCTAGGAGCCATTTTTAATAGAATAAATTGATTTTTGTTTCTAAAAATTATCTTGTAGTAAAATTGATTTTTGATATATAATAAACACATGTATAGATCAAAGTAAACTCTACCACAATTGCTACTAGAGGAATTCTATCTCTATCCCTCTCTACCTTCAACTCCACTTTCCCTTTTTTGAGAATTTCATAGAGTATATAACATCATTGTGACTGGACACTTCCAGGTGTCTGATGACTTCGCTAGGAAGCATTTTGAGCAGGATCATGCTAAGTGCAAACCAGTGTCATTATCATGGCGGCCATAGGCGTAACGCATTCCACTGGTTTCAGGACGCCAGCCTCTGAATTCATATGGATCTCCATCTTCTGTTGGGAAAGGGTGTTGGCTAAATTATAAGGTTAGTTGTTGGGGATTATGATCAGACTTAGCTCCTGGGCTGCAAGACATGGTAACAGCAAGTGAAGTCACCATCTGGGATACACGATCATTTCATGGGCCATAATGTTTATTATCAACAGATGAAGAACATCAAGGTAGGAAGGAAAGAATAATAGAAATGCAAAAAATGTTATTTTGGATAGCTTGTAGAATAACTATGTTTTTATTTCTCCTGCAATAACCCGTGGACTAATTTTCTGGCCTATTTGATGAAATCCATTTAGTAGAGTAAAATGAAGTAGTCATAGTGTATCCTTTAGAATGCTTTTGGCTACAAGTTAATGGAACAGCCACCTGAAAGTATCTGACATAGGGGATTTTTTTTTGTGCTCTATAGCAGGCAGTTCCAGGGCTGAATCAGTGGTCTCCATAATGCTATTAAGCGCCCAGCTCTTTCCATTCTCCATTTCTCTATCCTCAATATGAAGACAGCAGCATCTCATATTACCTCTTGCTTGCACGATGGTTGGAGCAGCTCCAGACATGTCATTAGTATACAACTGCATCCATACATACAAAGCAGGGGACATCAATACATGTGTGTGTGTGTGTGTGTGTGTGTGTGGTGTAGTGTGTGCACATATGACACTGTCTTCCTCTGTCACTCTTCACCTTATTTTTTTAGACAGGGTCTCTCACTGAACTTGAAGCTCATTTCTACACAGGGTCACTGAGATCCCAGGGTCTTTCTGTTTCCCTCTCCCCACACCCTGGGATTCAAGCACACACAGCAGTGCCTGGCTTTTGCACAGGTTCTGGGGATGCAAATCCAGGCCCTTTGTCTGCACAGTAAGCACTTTTCCCCAGTCTACACAAGGGAGTTCTTACGTGCGCTCCTTCCTCCTTCTTCCTCGTCTTCCCTTTCCACCTTCCGCCTTAGAGAAAGGCAGTTTCCTAAACTGACCCAAAAGACTTCATATAGAATGCACCACTTGGTAAAGCGTGTCCCAAGTGTTGCAATGTCTCTTGTACTTCAAGGGGAGCAGGAGGGAAGAGGGCGAGGAAACCGTCCCTGAGTCAGCGGCTCCAAGGCACTTCTAACTACACTGCACATAGAAAGAGCTTGGGCCTTCCCAGCTTTCTGTTCCGTTTCTCCCTCTGTCCCCTTCAGTGTTCTCTTATCTTCTTTTACCCTTTAGAAGAAGCATGGCAATCCAATTGCCCGCCCTCCACAAACTAACGCCCTGCTCGTCACCCTACCTCCTCTTTCCTGGTAGGTTTCTGTAGCACCCATTTTCAAAGACCATTTGGAAACTCCATGACTTCTCAAGAGAACTAACTACCAGCCTTAGATTGGAAAATACATTTTTAATGCGTAGTCAACAGATGTTGACTATGAACAAGAACTGAGAATATTTATAAATAAAACAAACAAATCAAGAGTGATTTCCCAGTGTTAGCCTGCAGGGAAAAGCTTGAGAGTTGAGAGGCCACCCTCATTTGTCCCTGCTACAGCTGTGCCCCACAAGATGCTTCTTGTCATCAGAGCAATGACTTCAGTTTTTCCATCCCAACCATGGGGAGAGTAAGGAAAGCAGAATTTACTTCTGGAAGCAGGGCACATTTCCACACGCATGCACGGGAGAGCCATTGCTAGGCAACATTGCACTCTCTGGATTTGGAAGACTTCCTGCATTTGTCAGAACGGTTCTGAGTCATCCACCCAGTGGAGACCACAGGACAGAGTGGTGAGAATGGACACCCTTCCTCTGTGCGGCCAAGTTCTCTGCTTCTAAATGAACTGCCCCCGCTGCTGTCAGAGTCACCATAATCCAAATCTCTTTATTTCACCACCTTCTTTCCTAATCATTTTACCAGATAATCTTTTTTTTCGAGACAGGGTTTCTCTATAGCTTTGGAGCCTGTCCTGGAACTCGCTCTGTAGACCAGGCTAGCCTCAAACTCACAGCAATCTGCCTGCTTCTTCCTCCCAAGTGCTGGGATTAAAGGCGTGCGCCACCGCCACCCGGCCAGATAATCATTTTTAGGAGAGAAAGAATGAGGATTTTTTTTTAAAGACCTTACTAGAAAATGAAGTCTCACTGAAACACTGACCTGTTACTAGATTAACAAACAAACCAACAAACAACATAGTTTTTTTAGGAATCTATTTAATAAAGACTTCAGAGAAACCTAAAAATCATTGGCAAATGAAAGCTGAGTTAGCAATGAAACTGTGAGCCAGCCCTGGTGAAACAGACTCTGGGTTGAACCTTTGAGAGGCTCCCTTGGCTCTGAGGACTGGAAATGGGCTTTCCTGTGGAGAAGCCAGCAATGATGTGCTTTGTGGTACAACTAGTTATGGATATTCAGAGACAAAAAATGTTGATAACCACAGGCCACAGTGCTGTGGAATTGCTGGACACATCGCAAAGCAAAACCACCAGCAGCTGTTTGAAGCTTGCTTCCTATTATGAATATTGCACCAATAAAACCAGTACTAAGTAACGCAGCAGATGAAAACCCCAGCCTTCATTAGACCGGTTTTGTTGGAATGGCTGGGGTGCTAACTGGGCAATGATGCTTTGTCAAAGTCGGTGGGTATTCTGGCTTAGGTATTCTGGGGTTATGTGGAAGGAGTTGGAAGCCTGGTGCTGTTATGGCAGGACATTTCCTTAATCCATAGCTTAAGGGAACCGAGGAAAACCTAGATGAGTCAGGGGGTCGTGATCAACCATGGGGTGAATGTGTACATTTGTGGAGGGCTACAAAAGTTGACATAATATTAATGAGAAATGGAGAAACTCTCACAGGGTCCCACGTCAGATAAAGAACTGCAGGCAACGAATGACTATAGAGAGACAGTCAGCTAGCCTCTCCCAGGGATGAGCCCTCTCTAATTGGCTACCCAATCCAAAGTAGTCAGCCCTGAAATCATATGCCCACAAACAATTCTAGATACAGCAGGTTGTATTTATATATTTGTGCATACACGTGTGTGTAATAATAATAAAGAAAAAGATGCTCTCATTTTGAAACTGTGGGGGGACATAGGTGGAATTGTATGGAAAACAGGTTTAGGTAAGGTAAGTTCCTTCACAGCTGGGGAGCTGGCTCCCTTTGGTGCACCCAGCATTGTGAGCTTGCCACACAAGATAAGGGTCTAATAACTAAATTTTGAATAATGGCCAACTCTTCATCACCACCACCACCACCATCAACCACCATAACCATCATCAACCACCATAACCATCATCACAGGGTATCATGTATCCCAGACTGACCTCAAATTCACTGCGCAGCTGATAACAAGCTTGAACTCGGGATTGTCTGCTTTACCTCCTGAGGGATAGCAGGCATACACACACCATTACACATGGGGGTTACGAGGTGCTGGGGAATGAACTCAAGGCCTGTGTGTGTTGATACAGGATCAATCTACAGACAAATAAGTTGAGGTCTAACCATTGTATTTGTGCCTTTCCTAATCAACACTGTGATGGAAGAGTGTGGACTAAAACAGGGGAATCTGAAGTCGGTGGGCTTCATTTCAATAGCTTATATTGAATTTCAATTTCTTATAGCTCTGCCCTGGACAGGCCACCTAAGCACCAGCAGCAACTCAGCTGTAGCCACAGCACAACTCTACGTCGTTATTGACTCATAACTCCATCCTATGTAGTTAATTCTGTTCCCAGTGCCTCCGTCCCTGCATTTAAAATACACACCAAAATGGATGTGCCTTAAAGGTCTGGGTTTCCCAACAGTCCCAAGTGCCTCTCTGCAGACTCTTATGTGCTCACGCACACCCAGACATGCAAGCGGACAAACTGACTTTTCATTTTGCTCTTTTTCTGTCCATCTTGAGCACACTTTTCCTCCTCTCTCCACATTGCTGTCAGGGTTGGGGCTAGACTAGAGTGACACACTTTCACCAAATGCTTCCCAGGAACATAAGAATAAGTCAGGCACCATGGCATACACCTGTGCTCAGGACACTCAGAAGGCAGAGGCAGGAGGATCATTTGGGTATAAGACATCCAAGCCCATTCACTGAGATCCTGGAGCACATACATGAAGAGTTTAGAAATATGCAGAAAGAAGAGTGTCATATGGTAGGGGTGGGGGTTAGGGACATGGGACGGGAGATAAAGAATATCAGGTTGTTCCAATTTCCCACACTGGGGGGTTATAGTGAACAAGGAGGACTTCCGGACTCCACCAGGGTGAAAGTCCTGAGGGGCAAATTGCTTCGTGTGCACTGGCTTTGGAGAAGCAAGAAAAAGACACGAATTGCCATTTGTTTTTTTCAAATTAGTTTCTCATGGATACAGCTTGTGTTTTTGTATAGGTTCTTGCTGTTATTCCTTTGGGACACTTTAAGAACTAACCACGCCCACCCCAGCCACTTCTGACCTCCCCCGCTGCCATTTTCTCTCGTGTGTGTGTATGTGTGTGTGTGTGTGTGTGTGTGTGTTTCGTGTCATGTGTACATGTGTCTTTGTTCTCTCTATGTCTGTCTATGTCTCCCTTTCTTTAAGTAATAAATGTCTAGCTTTATGTATAGCCTTATGTCCATTTACTCTGCCATCCATTGCATCCAGCCGCCTGACTCTGTCGCTCGCCCGGGGACCCTGTACTGCTCTGGCGGCAGCTTCTGCCTGGTTTGCAGGCCACCTGGGCCATCCCAACATCATATTATATTTTTAAAAAGAACAATATTTGGTGCCGGGACTCGAGAGATTCACCCGCCAAGGGCCAGGGTTCCAGCTTCACCTTTCGTCTGGGACTCTGAGCTCCAATTTCCGGGACTGAATCGGGACCGAGGGCCTTCCTCAACACCGTCAACTGCCTGGACTCCTTCCTACAAACAACACTGGCTTCTAATTGTAAGTTTTCTCACTCCAGCCAGCTTATCTGAGCCTTTTTAACCTGGGATTGACCGGTCCTCCCAGTGTTTCTGGGCTCAGGGAGGGGTACTTCTCCACCCCGTCACTGGCTTACGGCTTGCATCCTGTTAAGCGCATGCATTCCCTCACCTGGTGGCCCGGGACCTCCAGTCGTCTTCCTCTCTTATTTCATTCTTTTCTTCTTTCTCATCTTGCTCATGGACGAAAAGGCTGATCCGGTTTGGCCTATACCACCCCACACGTGATTGAGGACACTCACCCACGTGTCCTGGGAGGTCGATTATGATTTGCATCTCACCTAAACGGGGAGCCGTTCCCCATAGACTGGAGATGCCACGATTTTTGAGGGTTTTTCACGGTCTTAACCTGATAAAGCAAGTCGTACCAGCCTAAATATGCCTTAAATTGTCTGTTTATGCGGGTTTCTCACGATTCAACAACCAGGCAGCCCCCGGCTTTTAAAATTCCCGTGGCTTTCCATTCAGGCCACAACACGTGGCCGCCATGTTCATTGGGGACAGGTGACTTTATTGCTAGATTCAGTGAGTGCCAGATCACGCGACCAAGCTTTCTCATTCTTATGAATGTCCTGCCTTTCCTCTCCCTCTCCTCGGTGTTCTCGTTAACTCTGATTACAGGTGTTTTGCATAGTGACGTGCTTTCTGATAGGGCCCATCAGAGAGCATGCATTCTGCCTAATTCCTGTTCAATCTCTCTGTATATAATGATTGTTCATTTCATTTCGTTTCAGACTACAAAGTCATAATTCTCATATTTTAAACTGGTATGTACTTTTAAGCTGTTTTCTACCATTGTCAGTTCTGCCACTAATCTTAATGTTACAAACAGTTTTTTTCTTTCTGTCTGTCTTTTCACAAATATGGATCTTACCTGTTAAGAGTCAATACAGTCAAACTCAAACCCAATCTTCCAGACAGATTCTATACTGCAGCTATACCTAATAATCAGCCCTCAACTGCTCAGAGATCTGGGGAATGCGATATTTAAATGTTCAATTATTTAAAAAAACTTTTCATAACAAAAAGAGACAGGTTGGTTCCTAGCAAGCACTCTGTTTCCTCCGAGAAGACAGAAGACCAGCGTCCATCTACAGTTTGCTTCGACTGCCAAGCGCTGACCATTGGGCAAAAACTGCCTATCACCTAAACTGGAGACCTCCAAACGTGGACAGGATCACTGGAATCAACAGCCTAACTGCCCAGGGTCAAGGTAGGCCTGTCTTCCTAAAGATTTCTTAGTCCACAAGGTATTCAAAAGCCTGGCAGGCTCTACATTAAACAACAAAGGTCAAATGCAACCTTCAGCGACCAGGGAGGACCAAAGAGTAGCTCTAGATGCCAACCAAGTAAGTTCTCTGTCATTTTTTAATCAGTAACTCAAGTAAAATCTTATTCTTCTCAAAGATCTCTGACAGTCTGATAGCTAAGAGGTTTTGCCAGGTTGTCTCACCAAATAAAAATACTTTTCATTATAATTTCTGTTTTTACAAACCCAAGAAGTTCTTAGTTCTTAATACAATGTAATATATATATATATGTAATATATATATATGTAATATATATATATATATATATATATATATATATATATATATATATGTCTAAAACTTTTGTTTTTCTTATAAGTTCCAGGGAGCCAATTTAAAGAACCCATCATAAACAGGTCAGATACAAACCTCTCAATTCCCTGGTTCTAAAAATTTTTTCTCAATTTAACTTTGTCCTCTGTTCTGCCAATACCCTAACCAGGTACAAGGGACACCAGACATTTCCATGCCACAGACACCTGTCCTGTTGGGAGCAGAGACCAGCTATGCCAGGATGTGACCAACACCCAGCTTCTCTCGGATCTCCCTCACCCCCACACCCCCCAAAGACGATGCCCACAAATCAGCCAGAAGCAGCCTTGAGAATTCGCCGCCCCAATTCCTTCAAACTGTAATGTCTAACCTTCTACTTTTTATTATAAAAAGGATCCGGAAATGTTATTCCTTTGGGACACTTTAAGAACTAACCATGCCCACCCCAGCCACTTCTGACCTCCCCCCCCCGCGCCATCTTCTCTCTCTCTCATGTGTGTGTGTGTGTGTGTGTGTGTGTGCGCGCGCGCATGCGTGTGTGTGTGTGTGTGTTTGTTTCGTGTCGTGTGTACGTGTCTTTGTTCTCTCTATGTTTGTCTATGTCTCTCTTTCTTTAAGTAATAAACGTCTAGCTTTATGTATAGCCTTATATCCATTTACTCTGCCGTCCACTGCATCCAGCCGCCTGACTCTGCTGCTCGCCCGGGGACCCTGTACTGCTCTGGCAGCAGCTTCTGCCTGGCTTGCAGGCCGCCCGGGGCCATCCCATCATATTATATTTTTAAAAAGAACAATACTCGCCACAAGCCAAGTCTGTCTCAGAGTGGAATCAAGGGTGCCTTCTTTGGGAAGGTGCTTAGCTACTTGTTGAACACTGGTGTCTTCCTGGCGTCTGTAATGGTTAATTTGATGCCGACTTAACCAAGCCATGGAGTTCCAAGATAGCTGGTGGATTATTCTGGATGTTTCTGATGAGAATTTCCTCAGTGGAATCCTCAGAAAGCAGACTGACTGTCTGTCCTACATAGTATGTGGAGCCTTGACTAGAAAAGGCTGGACTCTCATCAAGAGAGAGCACTCAGCAAACTCAAGAGTCCACCCACAGCATAACACCTCCTGCCAGAATACTTTTGGACTTCTGACCACAAGTCTTTTCTTGAGCAGGACTCATCTAGTAGAATGTAGAGTCGCAACCATCACACAAACCAAACGTAAAAAAGAAATGTTTACCTACCAATCACACACAGAGAGAGAGAGAGAGAGAGAGAGAGAGAGAGAGAGAGAGAGAGAGAGAAAGAGAGAGAGATTTCTGTCTTCCGATCGATCCCTGACTGATACATCTTTCTACCTTATATCCTTATAAGTTTGAGATACAACAGTTGCATTTCTTTCCAAACTAGCACTGTAAAAGAGGGCTGTGGGACAAAGGGCCAGGAGCGCGGGGTTAGAGGTTAGTGGGTGTGACTTTCTTTTGCTCTGTTCTGGGCAGGTCACCCAAACACCAAAGACAATTGCTGAGATGACTATAGCATCGCCAATCCCTGGTGTATTGATTTTCCACTGCTACTGTTGCAAGCTCCCACTTACTCTGAGCTTAAAATCACAAATTCTTTTCCATTTATGGATAGAATTCCAGCAGCAAACATCAGTGCTGAGCCTGGCATGATGGTTAATATCGACAGTTAACTTGACAGGACTTAGAATCACGTAAGAGACAAGTGTCTGGGGAATGGCTGTCAACTTTAAACTGAGTACAAGACACAAAACACACATGAGCAGCAGCATCCTGTGTGCTGGAGTCCTGGAATACACAGAAGGGGAGGCCAGCCGAGCGCCAGCATCCATCTCTCTGATTTCTGACTTTTGATGCAGTGTGGCCAGCTGCCTCCTGCTCCTACAGCCGTACCTTCCCCAACACGACAGACTGTAGTCTCTGGAACTGGAAGCCCACACAAACGCCTCCTCTCTTCAGTTGCTGCTGCTTCTTCATCTTTTTCTTTCTTTTCTGATCAGGCTGGTCTTGAACTCACAGAGAACCACCTACCTCTGCTGGGACTAAAGGCTTGCACCATCAGGCCTGGCTTCTATTTTTATTTATTTCTTACTCATTTACTTATTTTTGGGTTTTCAGGACAGGGATTCTCTGTGTAGCCTGGCTGACCCGGAACTCGCTCTGTAGACCAGGGCTGGTCTCGAACTCACAGAGATCCACCTGACTCTGCCTCCCAACTGCTGGGATTAAATGCATGTGCCACCACTGATAGGCTTCGAAATTGCTTCTTGTTAGGTACTTTGTCACAGTAAGGTGAACAACTAGCATAAGTAGTGAAGTGGCACATACTTATAATCTTAGCACTAGGACTACTGAGGCAGGGGGATTATGAGTCAAAGGCCAGCCTGGGCAGACAGTGAGTTTGAGGCCAGCCATCGTTTATATTCTAGCTAGTGCCGTTTTAGTATCAGTTCTAGAAATGCTTTGTGTTCCCAACATAGTTTAAAGAATCAGTCACTCTTAATGCTTTTATCTTGGGTAGCATTAGAGAAACTTTCCTTTGGCGCATTGTACTTTGGATACCAAGGATGTAGCTAAGCATTGCTCGGTCTAGTCTTAACAGGAAAACTTGGTTGTGACTCACTTCCACTGCTCGGCTCAACAAGTGGTCCATCTTTGAAAAATTTATGAATTCATCCGCCCAGAAGACTGAGTCTATCTGGCTAGCTAGAGGACTCAGTTTCAGCTTGCTTGCTCTTGTTTTAATGGTGGGCCCCTAGGGAACTCACCCACTCTCAAGTACAGGAACTTCAAATTCTTAACACTTGGTCTTGAGCTCAAAAATCATTTATTGTTTTCATTCCAAGGACATTTTACTGCACATATTTTCCTTCTTCTTCTCCTCCTCCTCCTCCTTAGTCCTTCTCTTCACCCCATGCTGGGAATCTCTTTGTTTATCCATATAGTTGAGATGATATTGGATTCAGTCAATCCAGTAACCCCCTGTTGAGATGACTCCGAAATATTTCAGCTTTGCCGGAGGTCTTCACTTCCTTTACTTCATTGTCCACTTTTGCCTTCTGCTAGTCTTCTTTTCAAACCTTGACTTCGCCCCTACAGGAAATCTTTTTTACTCTTTTTCAGCATCAGGTGAATTGCCAGGATGACAAAAGAGGCCACCAATGTCAATGCCCCTGTCACTGTGTACATAAGCCCCAGGAAAAGGCCACCCCCTCCGATCCACGTCAGGGTGGAAAGAACAACAGATTTTTCTCCTCGGAACACGGTAACCGGAAAATCTAAGAAGATCTGTTAAGGACTCAATATATCATCTGTCCCATGGCATACACAAATACACCAGATTAGGTTATATGAAATTGATCTTTTTTGGAGACACAAAACGGTTAATTATTCAACTTCACATGTTTCAACACAGCCAATTAGTACTTTATCTTGCTAGAATAAAACTAGTCAAAGCCAGGTTCCCCTCCACATAGCTAGAGTGAGGACAGGAGATGCAGAGTATATTGAGCTGAATGATTTGTCAGCAGTCAGATAAGGAACAGGTATCTAACTCCCTTTGATGACTCCGAGGCAGCAGAAAGAATAGAATAGTGTTCACAGCAAGCTGAAGGTTCTAATCACGAACCAGAAGACTCCAGAGAGGTTAAAGCACGAATTCTTTCCACGGATAAAAGTCTTTAAGAAGAAGAACAACAAAGAAAACGCCAGGATGAACAGTGAAACATTTTCGGTGAGAACTCTAAAGCGGCAGACTTGTTAGCGTTTTGCAAAGGCAGTGTCCCTGCTGCTGGTGAGAAAGTGTTTGAAGTGGGTTTACTATGTAGCATTTTAATGATGTCATCCTCATGATGCATGTGGCCTGAGGGTTTTAAACATCTGGTGCCTTTTGTAAACGAAACTAATAAACAAACAAAGCCTTCTCATAGCAACACAGAGGACAGAAGCATTTCCCAGCAAAGCTCTTAGAAGGCTTCAATCTCTTGGCAATGCGCTATTTAAAGGCACAAGGCAACGTGTTAGGGACAAGTCCTCTGTTTCTTTTTCAATACTGGAATTCCTCATTGTCACCTGGTCCTTAGTGCTGCCTAACCTCATCTTCCCGCCTACATTCTCTTCCAGGTCATTTGAAAGGGAGAGTCCTGTTCTCACCTATGGGGCCTGCACTGCTGCAGTCCAGACTTCAGCCAGGCCACACGGGTGGTGAAGCATTCACCACATTCACGGGTGGTGAATGTGAAGGGCTCACATTCAGGGCTGAAGTTGTGTATGGACCATACAAAGATCCCCATTCAGGTGTGGCTGTTAGCAGTCACTGGGGAGAGCATGTCCGGAGAGGAAAAACAGCATCTCCCTTGGCTTCCTTTCCTCACTCCCAACCTAAATTATAGCAGGGGGCAAAGGCGGCATCTTGATCTTTTTTTTCTTCTGCAGTTTCTTGTACAGTTTACTGTTATGATAGTCACGGAGCCCATGGAATCGGGAGATTCAACCTGAGAGACACTCAGCAGGCAACATTCAATCTCTGCTGTAAAACAACTACTCCAAAGGAAAACAGAAGGTGGACAAGGCAGAGATGCCACATCAGGCTCTCATAGAGGAGCATTGCTACACTCCTGTGAGAGAGTTCCACACATCTGCCCCAGGAGAAAGAGGAAATCCCGGAGAAGGGCACAGGGCCACATGTGGACATTTGCACTTCACACTGTGCCCAGGCTGTTCCATCCCAGGACTAGGCGTGTAGCTCGGTGGAGGAGCATTTGCTTAGTGTGCCCAAGGTCCTGGGTCTGATCCAACCTCAAAAAGAAAAAAAGAATTTCTAGATTGAACCTCCCTGGGAGTGAGACTGTGGAAGTGGCCAGTTCAGCGTGGAGAAGGGCTGGCCTGCAGGGTGACCTCTAGACCAATCCCAGTCAGCTACCCTGGCGTGCTATATGTAAGGGTGTGGATGCCTAACTGGGTGGATGTTTCAAAGCTGGGTGCGCACCTGACTAGGGAAATGAACTCCTAAGACCACAGTTAGTTTAAATTATATGTAATATATAAATACTTAAAGATAAGATTTGGTAACATTTTACAGCTAAAACGTCATTGTTTTTTAAAGCCAGGCTCACATTTGTATTTTTCAATTAGGAGGGAAACATCATAATCCATTATTAGAAGACATGAATGCTAACTCAGCCCGTCTGCCTGTTACTAAGACATCAGCTCCCACTGGCAGGCTCTGTACCTACGGCAGGAAGAACACACATCTGCAGTGCAGAGTTCACAGTGTTTCTGGCACGGACTGCGTCAAGCTGTCCACATCCACATAGCGACGTCTTCAATGAGGAAGCCATTGTTTACTGGTTGGTCTTTATCTAGTCCATAGGTAGGCTGGATCAGGTACAGAGGCTGTGCATTTCCCGGGGTGGGGGGTGGGGGAGACGCAGGCTCCCTTGCTCTAACACACTTTTGTCTAAAAGATCTATGGTCTGTGCCAGTGTCTGCGATTCTCGTCTACCCTCCAGATGTACTGTGTATCCCCTTAGCTTTTAGTTTTGATTCTCCATCTCATCCCACTCCATGTGGTGTGTTTCCCCTCGCTGATTTAGATGTTTGCATCTGCTCTTTATTGATCTTTCTTGGGGACAAAAGTACTCTTTCCCTATCTATGTACACCTGGCATTGCTACTGCCTGTTGTTCCTTAAAACGTTGGAGCCCATTCACCATGTGGGGATGCTCTACTCAGTCTTAATGTGGGCGAAGGGACTTGGTCCTGGCCCAACTTAATATGCCAGACTTCGTTGATTCCCCATGGAAGCCCTTAGTTGAGAGGAGTAGATGTGGGGGTGTGCTGGCAGGGAGGTGAGGGGGACAGAAAGAGGGGTGGGAGAGAGAACTGTGGTTGGAATATAAAATGAAATAAATAAATGTAAGATACATAAATACATACTTTAGACACAGTTATATGATGATGTTATGATAGCAGGAGACATATCACTCCCAAATATGCCACTTTGGTATATTCTTTCGACTTTAGAGACTTGAAAATCAGCAAGTGCAAGAAGGGCATGCTGACTGTCCACTCTCTGACAACACAGAGACGATCATGCTAACCGTCCACTCTCGTCTAACAACATAGAGAAGGATGAAAAATGCCCACTGACACTAGAATAAATACGTTTAGCTAGGCTTGGGGACAAATGCCTTTAATCTTAGCACCCGGGAGGCTGCAGCAGGTGGTTCTCTGTGCATCTGAGATCAACCTGGTTTACATAGTGAGTTCCAGGACAGCCAGAGATACATGGTGAGACCCGATTACAAAAAGAAAAAAAGGAAGGAAGGAAGGAAGGAAAGAAGGAAGGAAGGAAGAAAAGGAATATCTTTACCATCACCTGGCAACCTGTGCAAGCAAATTTGACTAAAGTAACCTTCAGCTGTTCTTCCATAATTGACACTCCTTTAAAACTAATATGTAAATACACGAAGCCACTTTTTGGGGTCTCTATTTTTGGGGAGGGTTCTAAACTACAATAATATAAACAAAATATGAACAGTTTTCTCCTGACACGTCAGTCCAGAGTCAGACACCCCCGCTCCCCCGCTGTTGAGGAGCTAGTATCTCCCGTCTTCGTGTGGATTGTTGTACAACAGTCGTCTGTTTTTTAGTGGTACACACATCAGGATGGAAAGCAAAAGCAGAAAGAAGGAGTTCAACAGTAAGAGGCAAGATTTTGCTTTCACTTCAAAAAGAGGACATGGCACAGAAGGATACTGTAGGATATGCTGAAAGTGTAGTTGCCGGCAGGTAAGCCATCGACAAAGTAGTGCACGCGGCTGAGTCGGCGGTACAGTTTTTTGAACGTGGGAAAGGCTGCAGTCCGCATCCACACAATGAAGTCCTCATTGATGAAGCCATTGTTTCCTGGGTCCTCCGTATCTAGCTCATAGATAGGTCTGGCCCAGTGCGGAGGCTTTGCACTTCCTGTGGGGTTGGGAACATGAGAAATATGGTAGAGAAAAGTCAGTTCTCTCTTTAGCTTTCCTTAGAGAAAGAACTGCATTTGCAATGGAAGGGCAATAGAAATTTGGCTTTAAAAAGGAGAATATGTAGTATGATAGGGCATCTCTTGGGTATATTCCCAAGAGTGGAATTGCTGGGTCCTGAGGGAGGTTGACTCCCAGTTTCCTGAGAAACCGCCACACTGATTTCCACAGTGGCTGTACAAGATTGCATTCCCACCAACAATGGATGAGTGTTCCCTCACTCCACATCCTCTCCAGCATAGGCTATCATTGGTGTTTTTGAGTTTAGCTATTCTGACAGGTGTAAGATGGTATCTCAAAGTGGTTTTGATTTGCATTTCCCTGATCGCTAAGGAGGTTGAGCACGTCCTTAAGTGTCTTCTGGCCATTCGAAGTTCATCTGTTGTGAATTCTCTGTTCAGTTCAGTACCCCATTTTTTAATTGGGTTAATTAGAGTTTTAGTGTCTAGTTTCCTGAGTTCTTTGTATATTTTGGAGATCAGACCTTTGTCTGATGAGGGGTTGGTGAAGATCTTTTCCCAGTCCGAAGGGAGCCTTTTTGTCTTACTGACAGTGTCCTTTGCTTTATTTGTTCAACTATGTTCATAGCAGCATTATTTGTAACAGCCAGAACCTGGAAACAACCTAGGTGCCCCTCAATAGAAGAATGGTTAAAAAAGGTGTGGAACATATACACATTAGAGTTTTACTCAGCGGTAAAAAACAATGACATCTTGAATTTTGCATGTGAATGGATGGAAATAGAAAACGCTTACTGAGTGAGGTAACCCAGACCCAATAAGAGGAATATGGTATGCACTCACTCATAAGTGGTTTCTAGCCATAGTTAAAGGTCTTTGAGTCTATAATTTGTGATCCTAGAGAAGCTGAATAAGAAGGTGAACCTGAAGAAAATCATAAAGTTATCTTCCTGGATATTAGAACTAGGCAAGATTGCCAGGCAAACTTGGGTGCACGGGGTGGTGGGGTGGTGGAAGTACGGGGAGATGGTTAGGGAGAGGGGAGAGGGGGAGGATCGGGGATGGATTGGGGGAATGGGGGGGAGGGAGGAAGGATGGTTATGGGAGCAGGGAAGTTTATATCTCAACTAAGGGAGCCATTTTAGGATATGCAAGAGACTTGATTCTGGAGGGGTTCCCAGGCCCAAGAAGAGGTCCCCAGATTGTACTCTGGGCAGCAGAGGAGAGGGTGCCTGAACTGACCTTGGCCCATAACCATACTGATGAATATTTTGCATATCACCACAGAACCTTCATATGGCGAAGGATGGAGATAGAGACAGAGACACATATTGGAACACTGGACTTAACTCCCTAGGCCCAAATGAGAAGCAGAGGGAGGGAGATCATGAGCAAGGAAAGCAAAATCAGAGGGGGCCTTCATCTGACAATGGATGGAGACAGAGACAGAGACCCACATTGGAGCACTGGAAGTCAGGACCGCGAAGGGCGCGTTCACCCACTGATACAAGGGGACTGATCTAATGAGAGCTCACCAAGGCCAGCTGGACTGGGACTGAACGAGCATGAGATCAAACCGGACTCTCTGAATGTGGTTGACATGGGGGCTGACTGAGCCCCCAAGGTCCAAATGAAGACTGAGAAGCCATTGACAATGGCACTAGGTCTTGTTTCGTCTGCATGGACTGGCTTTTTGGGATCCTGGCCTGTCTAGATGCTCACCTTCCTGGACCTGGAGGGAGGGGGGAGGAACTTGGATTTCCCACAGGGCAGGGAACCCTGACTGCTCTGAGGAATGGTGAGGGAGGAGGAGAAGGAGTGGGGGGAGTGGGAGGGTATTGGGAGGAGGGCAGGAAGTGGAAAGAGTGTTTTCGGATACTTGAATAAACAAGTCTAACGGGGAAAAAAAGGAGAATATGTGTACAGCTTAATTTACAGCTTAATTAATCCTTAACTATACTGTTTTAAACATTCTAAGGAAGAGCGTATAATAATCTTGTAGGATTAAAAACATTATATCAGGGTCAGTAGGATGGCTCAGTGCTAAGGGTGAGTGATGTCAAGATCGAAGACCCAGTTCAATCCCTGGAACCCCACACAGTGGGAGATGAGAACCAGCTCTCCAAAGCTGTCTTCTGACTTCCCCACTTGCACTGTAACACACTCATTCCCTGCCCCCACACATACTCGCACTCACCCCACGGGAACACAGCTACATGTTTGAACCCCAGGCCAGTGTGAAGCCCGGAGACTCAGGCATTGACTGCCCCCACACTCAGACTTCGATTTCCTGCTGAGAGTATTGCTATCCCCACTCTACAGAGCACTCTTGAAGACAGAATCACACTCACATGTCCACTAGCATTTATTCTAGAATCTGGAACATGACAGGTATCCAATTATCAGTTAATGCTTCGAGGGATCAAAGAGTCTTATTAAATCTGCCAAAAGCTGATAGACTCCACGTTGAATTTCGGGTAGCTAATCAACCACAGTAAATTGTGCGAGGAACATTTACTACTGTAAGACCAGTCCTACTTATAGGAGACTCAATAGGTAAATACAAGTCCTCTTGCATATGTGTGATGTCACACGCTTAGAATCCCAGCACTGGGAGGTGGAGACAACTAACTAATCTCAGTCAGTCAAGGTTACATGGTGAGCCCTTGTCTCAAAGACAACAGCAACAGCAACAACAAAACCCATAACCAAAATACCATTCCTTTCCACCTGGGATGGTTTGCTTCCCAGAGCCTCCCAGGCACAGGCTAAGGTGCTTATAAAAGCTGTACTAAGTCTGCTGTGATTATCAGCTGGAGCAGTTTATACCATCCATACTTCCCCTGGACTGCTAATCCTCCTCTGCAAACAGCATGGAAGATACCAGTCATTGATTCTAATAAAAAAAATGTGTTTGGGGCTTACATTGTAGACCCCAGCTACTTACTAGTTTGTTTTGTAACCATGCCCCAAGGTGATGTACGCCAGGCATATCTGGTGTCTGAAGCAGCTTGTTAGAAATGCAGGTTTGTGCCAGGCAGTGGTGGAACACACCTTTAATCCCAGCACTCTGGAGACAGAGGCAGGCGGATCTCTGTGAGTTCGAGGCCAGCCTGACCAACACAGCAAATAGGCTTCCAGGATAGGCTCCAAAGCTACAGAGAAACCCTGTCTCAAAAAACCAAAACAATAACAAACAACAAAAAATAAATGCAGGTTTGGGCAATCTTACCAAAAGCAATCTACAGATTCAACGCAATGCCCATCAAAATCTCAGCAAAATTCTTCAAAGACCTCTAAAGAACGGTACTTAACTCCACATGGAAAAGCAAAAACCCAGGGTAGCCAAAACAATCCTGTAAAATAAAAGAACTTCTGGAGGCATCACAATTCCTGACTTCAAACTCTACTACAGAACTACAATACTGAAAACAGCCTAAGAACATGTGTAAGAACAGACAGGAGGACCAATGGAACCGAACAGAAGACCCGGATATCTTTGAACACCTGATTTTTCACAAAGAAGCAAAAAAAAAAATCAAATGGAAAAAGAAAGCATATTTAACAAGTGTTACTGGCATAATTGGATACCAACATGTAGAAGAATGAAAATAGACCCATATCTATCATCATGCACAAAACTCAAGTCCAAATGGATCAAAGACCTCAACATAAAGCCACCCACACTGAACTGATAGAAGAGAAAGTGGGAAATACACTTGAACTCATTGGCACTGGAGACCACTTTCTAAATATAACCCCAGCAGCACAGACAGTGAGAGAAACAATTAATAAATGGGACTTCTTGAAACTGAAAAGCTTCTGTAAAGCAAAGGACACGGTCAACAAGACAAAATGACAGCTTACAGAATGGGAAAAGATCTTCACCAACCCCCATCAGACAGGTCTGATCTCCAAAATATACAAAGAACTCAAGAAACTGGTCACCAAAAGAACACATAATCCAATAAAGAACACATAATCCAATAAAAAAATGGGGTACAGACCTAAAGAGAGAACTCTCAACAGAGGAATCTAAAATGGCTGAAAGACACTTAAGGAAATGTTCAACATCCTTAGCCATCAGAGAAATGCAAATCAAAACAACTCTGAGATTCCATCTTACACCTGAAAGAATGGCCAAGATCAAAAACACGGATGACAACTTATGCTGGAGAGGTTATGGGGAAAAGGGAACACTCCTGCATTGCTGGTGGGAATGCAAGCTGGTACAACTCCTTTGGATGTCAGTGTGGCGATTTCTCAGAAAATTAGGAAACAACCTTCCTCAAGACCCAGTAATACCACTTTTGGGTATATATCCAAAGGATGCTCAATCGTGCCACAAGGACATGTGCTCAACTATGTTCATAGCAGCTTTGTTTGTCAATAGCCAGAACCTGGAAACAACCTAAATGCCCCTCGACCAAAGAATGGATAAAGAAAATGTGGTACATTTATACTATGGAGTACTACACAGCCAAAAAAAAATGACATCTTGAATTTCGCAAGAAAATGGATGGAGCTAGAAAACATTATTTTGAGTGAGGTAACCCAGACACAGAAAGACAATTATCACATGTACTCACTCATAGGTGGTTTTTAGACACAATGCAAAGAAAACCAGCCTACAAACCACAATCCCAGAGAACTTAGATAACAATGAGGACAATAAGAGAGATCTACATGGGAAGTAGAAAGTAGAAAAAGACAAGATCTCTTGAGTAAATTGGGAGCATGGGGACCTTGGGGGAGGGTTGAAGGAGGAGGGGAGAGATTGGGAGGGGAGCAGAAAAAAATGTAGAGCTCAATAAAAATCAATAAAAAAAAATTCAGGTTTGTTTTCTTTTTTTAAAAAAAATTTATCTTATTTTGTGTATCTGTTTATTTTTCTCTTTTTAATTGTTTGGATAGGCAAAGAAAAAGGCTAAATGGCATGACTGAAATTAATATTAAATTTTTATGTTAAAAAAGCAGTTTGCTATTTTACAAAAAAAGAAATGCAGGTTTGTCTATTTTTAAAATCATTTTTTAAAATTTATTTTTATTTTATGCTCACTGATGCATGTATGCCTGTGTAACGGTGTCAGAAGTTCTGGAACTACAGTTACAGACAGGTGTGAGCTGCCATGTGGGTGTTGAAAATTGAACCTGGGTCCTCTGGAAGAGTGGCCAGTGCTCGTAAACACTGAGCCAGCTCTCCAGCCCCAGAATGCATGCTTTAAGCCCTCCCTACCACCTTCCAATCCCACCACTTCCCATTTATCTGGATGGTGTCAGATGCATGCTTTGGTCTGAGACATTAACTTCCTTCATTATCCAAGTTAACTTGGGTCATTTGTTTCCATCCATCCATCCATCCATCCATCCATCCATCCATCCATCCATCCAATAATAACATTTCTTGATTGTTTCCTTTTATTTAGCTGTGAAGAGCTAAAAACTGGAGTGCATGTTTAATGTAAAATTAAGTGCATTTTTGTAGTGTAGCTGAAAATGACCCAGTTTGGTTGACATTATTCCACATGGCAACCACAGTGATGCTAATGGCCATGTGAAATAAAAGTAATGCAAATCAGGAGAATATCTGAACTTATTTCAAAGACTGTGATTAAAGACTGTGCCCAGACACTGGTTTAATTCCTGCAGAAGGTCCATTTCTATATCTTTCCTGGAGCATGGCTTCATTAAGATTAGATGGAACTGGGTGTGATGGCACACACCTTTAGTCCCAGTACTCAGCAGGCAGGGGCAGTGACTCTGTGAGTCCAAGGCCAGCCAGAGTGAGACTATGAGACCCCATTTCCAAAAAATAATAAATAGATTTATTTTTATTTTCATTTTATTGTTCTGGTTGTTTATATAATTTTCGATACAAAGTCTTTTTCCATATTCCTGAGTCCTGCCTGGGATGAGCAGTACACCTAGCCTAGTTTTGGGGTGTGTGTGTGTGTCTGTGTGTATGTGTGTGTGTGTGTGTGTGTGTGAGTGTACGTGAGTGTACGTGAGTGTGTATGAAAGTGTACCTGTGTACATGTACATGAGCATGTATTTGTATATGAGCATGTGTATGCTTATAATAGACGCTGTGCGTTGTTCTGAATAGCTTTTTGAGGTAGGGTGACTCCTGAACCTAGAGTACACCAGTGAGCTAAACTGGCTGACTAGGGGCTCCAGGGATCGACCTGTTTCCCCCATTCCCTGCCCTGTATGAGGGTCACAAGTGTGCATGGCCACACCCACTTTTTATGTGGGCACAGGGATCTGAATCAGGTCCTCCTGCAGCAGCGGGCACTTTACTTCCTGAGCTCTCTCTCTGGTCGCTAGGTTTTGACTTAAAAACTTTTCTTCATAGCCAAAGAGAGGTCTTAATGTGTTGACTTCAGCCCAGGAGAACTGTGAACAGTTAAATAAAGCTAGTTTTATGTGAATGTCTTCAGACAGGAAAACTCAGGCAATAATAAACCTTTGGGTTTAATTCCTCATGGAATCAAAGCAGTGCTTTTAGAAAGTCAATCATGAAGATAAAAATCTGGCATTTATTATAGATGTTACTATAAACTCAGTTGAGAACTTCAATGATCAACTTTAAATTGTTTGCTTTTGTAGTAATAAAAGAAGTGAAAATTTGGTGGAGCAGAACCCCAGAGTGAAGCTAATTCTCTCAGTTAGTAGAGAAAGCAACAGAGAGGAAATGTCCTTAAACTCGTACGATGTATGCATAAATCACAATAGTGCCCATTAACGATACCACATTACTTATTGAGAGTTTCAGCCACACAACAAGTATTTTTTTTTCTATACTGGCAAAATATTTGCAAAATCCTTAGTGACACTCGTGACAGGTAGCTACATATTTCAGCATGCATGTCATCAGAAAGAAGTCTGGAGTGCTTGGAGCTTGGAGGAAGGCTGGTGCACACCAACCACTCACGCTGTGTTCTACAGTGACCCCCAACTTTTTCTTTAATGAGCCCTTTAACTTCGGGTGTACTTTGTGCATGCTAATTGAAATTTCTTTTAAAGTATGCAAACTAGGTAACGTCAGAAATGTTAGGTTGGGGTGACTTTGTGAGCAATGCTTCTTAAAAAGTAAGCCTCCAAGCAAAGATTAAAGTTTACTCAGGTGACAGCAGAGGAATGACTGGACATATTACACAATGGTAGTTCAAAATAACATTCAATTTTTGAACTTTATAATTAGGCTTTGGATTATCTTGACTTCCATAAAGACTATTGGTAGCACTCGCACTTTGGGTTAAGGACTTTTTGTGCCAGAGTGAAGGGATACTGAGAAAGTCCAAGATTTATACTGTAGCATCTAAACTTCACGACACATTAAAAAAAATAGAAAAAACTGTGAAGCAAAAAAAAGTCTATGAAAATACTTGGATTAAAATACTCGCATATTCACTACAATGAAATAAAAATTGACATTCTCCTCTGTTCCAGCTGGTTTTGTGTGTCAATTTGACACAAGCCAGTCATCAGCGAGGAAGGAGCCTCAGCTGAGGAAGTGCCTCCATGAGATCAGCTGTAGGGCATTTTCTCAATTAGTCATCAATGGCGGAGGGCCCAGCCCATGGTGGGTGCTGCCATCCCTGGGTTGCTGGTCCTGGGTTCTATGCAATGGTGGGCCGAGCAAGCCATGGGAAGCCAGCCAGTAAGCAGCTCCCCTCCAGGACGTTTGCATCAGCTCCTGACTGCAGAAGCCGGTCCTGTTTAAGTTCCTGTGCTGACCTCCCTGGGAGACAAATGGCAGTGCTGAAGTGTAAGCCTAACTAAACTAACCCTGTACCCACAACTTGCTTTTCGGTCGCGTGTTTTGTCGCAGCAACAGAAACCCTAAGACACTAACCCATTTAACAAAATTGACTACTAGTATGGAGACGGTATTTACTCAGACTCTTGAGAATGAGAGAAGACTCATTTAAAGGTGCTGACAATCTCAAACTGATTAACTACAGAATTCATTTTTTAAAGTTTAAGACAATTTTTTGAAATAATTAAAAGAATGTCATAACATAGATGGTTAAGAAACCTATTAAGCATGTGAATGGATATTCAGGAAAAGTATTCTATTGTATTATCTTTTAATGTTTGATAATTACTAAAACAAATATTTCAAAAAGACATTTAATAAGCGTTATATATTTTAATTTTTGAAAAACCAGCATTGTTGAAAGTAGATCTAAAAAATTTAGAGTAGATTTGGGTAGAATTGTTTGATAGGTCCATCAATACTATGTTGATTTATTAATCAATACATGAAAAATTAAAATAAGTAGATAGTTATTTTTATTCTCAAAAATGTATCCAGTTGAAGTTGGGCATGGTAGTGCATGCCTTGAGACAGAAGGAGGCAGATCTCTGAGTTCAAGGCCAGCCTGTTTTTCAGAGTGAGTTCTAGGACGGCCAAGGCTACACAGAGAAACCGTGTCTCACCACCCCCGATGTGTCCAGTTGCAAATGTAGCTTAAATACGAGTTTCCTAAAACATTTACTTTTTCTTAATGGTTAATTAGAACAAAACCAATTATTTGACAAAATAGAGAACCAATGATTTCACAGTTGTAAAAGGTAAGCAATGTAGGAAATGGGTCCAGGATGGGGAAATTTAGAGCAACAGGAATTAAAGAAATAAAAAAAAAAGATCTCCCTGCATGCACACACACACACACACACACACACACACACACACACACACAGAGAGAGAGAGAGAGAGAGAGAGAGAGAGAGAGAGAGAACCAGGCATGGTGGCACACACCTTTAACCTAAGCATTATGGAGGAGAGGAGGGCAGATCTCTGAGTTCTACAGTAGCCTGGTGTGCACAGTGAGCTGAGAACAGTCAGGGTTAAGGAGAGGGACCCTGTCTCCAAAAATGGGTGGGGGCGGGAGTAAGGCTATGGAGCAATTGTCTGGATCTTACCTGCAAATGCACTAGCAAGATCACTGGTTCTTGGGTTCTGAAATTTGACATACTTATCTGTCCACCATGTAAGTCCGCTCTTTAGCATCGGGACTTCTATATGTATAGACGAATTAAGGTGATATGAAAGAGTTATGGTATCTGAAAGGAAATTTAATATTACGGTAAAGATGATAGGTAGCCATTTTACCACCTTTCAAAATGCAGACCCAGACACAGATGAAAAACAAATTAGGTTTTGTTGCAGACACTCAACACGCCTACATGCCATAGATGCTGAATCATGAGATCAGTTTTTCCTTTACCAACATTGAGCCAATTATTGAAAAATATTCTTTGGCTCCATTTAATTTGTGTTCTCTGACTATTCCTTCAGATTGCTGGCGAGGGAGAAGTTATTTACAAATGAAACCCCAGACATCAGTGTTCTGGCTTATCCTGGATAAATACTTGGCATTAAGTAAGCAAATAAAATGAGCCATTCAGCTGCCCGGGTAACATCCTGAATGTGGGGGTGGTTACACACTTATGAAAGAGGTAGGAAAAAAGTCACCTACCATTGAATATGCTGTTGGCAATTGCACCGCAGGGAACGATAGGAGTGTTGTTGTGGGACACCTGGAACGGGGCACAGTTGCTAACATCCTGTGTGTGAGATGATGTATCAGTGAGAAGTGCTCTTGGCAAACTCTCAGACCACTGCAAGAGAGAACTCTGGCAATGAGCATCAACTCTCATTAGTGCATTGGCATGGCTAAAGATTATGGACTGTTGCTACCTGTTTTCCTCAGGGTTTCTGCTTACTTAGACTAGAAAACTTCAGTCTTTGGAGACATAAGTGCATATGGATGTCTAGGTATTTTATATCCTTTTTAACAATACAGAGCACGCCAAAACTATTTGTGGGAAGGATTTTTACCTTCCTATGCTGAGTATCACATTCAGTCTACATGGAAACACTTTTTAAAATCCTTTTGGTAAAGTTACCATGTTCAGAGGAGTATTCAGGTCAGATTAAATAGCTAGATGACTTCACATGGAACTGCTAGGTTATCACTTCATAGACTGTCAGATTGGAAAACAGTTAGTGAGAGCTTCTCTCACTAACACAGGAACTACTGAGAATAAATTAGAAGCCTAGGTTAGACCCAGGCTTTTGTACTTAGTTGAACCAAAGACTTTTATTTAAGAAAATTTCCTTTAAGTAGGCTAGATCAAGGACCTTGGTTATAGAAAGCCAGACAAACTTTGTTAACAAGTGAACCAAACAGAGATCATGGTCTTTGTAAACGCGTGAAGAATAGTTAGTTGGTTAGCACACAGACTAACTGCTTTAAAGTGGGCCAGTGCCCTCTCCCAAAAGTATTTACCTAAAATGCTCAGTCCCTTCACTTTAAGAATGAAGCAAACATTTCTATCTTCAAAATTCTAGATGCTGAGCCCTGCCCCACTCCTGTCTTCTAGACTGAAATAACCCCTTGTCTTAAGAAGAGAGTATTATACCAAATGGGACTGAGCCTTACCCAAATATCCTTACCCACCAGTTGACTATTGCTTCTTGACAGAATATATCGATAGAGGTTCTGATAGAAACCATACAATTTGTAGTACATATAAACATTACCCTGCATGGAAGAGAAATAAGAAGCAAATAAGATTCCTCTGGAGTCCTGGGATTAAAGGCGTATACCACCATGCCCAGCCTTAGGCTGTGTATTTTCAATGCATAAATGCAGATTTATGAAATTTGTCTCTTTGTGGCAATACTAGGAAAAACGCTTGGCATATCATGCTCTAAAATTTTGAAATACTATTTACAAGATTTCAATATCTAGATATTTTTCCTTGATGAAACACAAGTTTCTTTTTGGGGTCCCCAATTGATCTGAAACAGCTGGATCATCAGCCGGTCTGACGTAAGCTTTCCCGAGCAACTGAAGTGGCTTGAGTAATTAATATTCAACAACATTCCAGTGATTTTCCCAGAAAGAGTGGGGGGTGTGGTTGGGTTAAGAGGAAGCTGCTGCTCATCCAGGATTTGCTGGTGCTCTGGAGTGGGACATCTGTCAGCAGTTAAGGACCTTGTGCGGGAAGAACAGGCTTTGTGTTAAGATGTTGCTGGAGATGCGTTCCTGCGGTGTATTTATATTATGGCATGGTGGGACAGCAGGAGTAGCCATAGCAGCTGTTGCTTAGGTTAGGGACCTCCGTGGTGCTGTGTCATTGTACTAAATGGCAGTCTAGGGGCAGCTGGGTGGACAAGAGTGAGTAGCGAGCATATTTGGGGATGGATGAGGGCTGGCACACTGAGCATTTCAGTGGGGACTTGGTTTTAGATGAACAACCTTGTATGAACCTCCTTGTATGGAGCATGGTTCTGAGTTTGTGGGATAGTTGCCAGGCAGCGACTTGAAGGAGGTGCTAACTGGCGGGGTTGACTGTGGGTTTGCGTGTATTGCTCAGTGAGATGGCCCCCAGGCCTTGTCTTTGCCCCAAGCTGAAGCTGCACGCAGCCATTTGGGGGTCACCATTCTATCTTCCATTTCAGAAGCTGTCTCGATGCTTCTTTAGGGGAGGACAAACATACACCAAACACTTTGAGTGTTGCATTGATATAAGCACCCAAAGCCATGGATACAGTTTCAAAGTAATTCCAGGTGATGCAACTTAGAACTGGAGTCACCCAGCATATGCAGGGCAGGTGAACGCACATGCTGGGCACACAGGAGCCAGGCAACCAGAAGCTCCTCGTGAATGTCATTAACTTAGCAGCAAGCTCTGTGCTTTCCCCCACGGTCACACAGAGAGGTGACAACTGATACCAGGTTTTCTCTTTGGGATTTCTCCTCCTTCAAAAATCTAAAAATTTTGAGCCTTCAAGAAGGAATGAAAGAATTCAGGAGAAGTATGGATGAACTTGGGAGCTAGGAGAGGGCAAGAACTAGAACAAGGAAGGCCGCAGGTCGCAGTGTTTCTTAAGACTTCAGGATGCTGACGTGACTGGAGGCTTCTCTTCTGGGGAGAGCCTACCTTAGTAACTGGCTCATAAGATCCCCCTGGAAGTCACCCCTTAGTTGCCCACCCAACAGGGAGAGTGGAGAAGAGATTTTTAGGCCTCCATGGTTTTTCCTAACTGGCAAGATGTAAATGAAAAATATATTTTATTCTACTACCCGAAGATATTTCAAATGTCTATTCTGCACCCTACATTCAGCACCCCTTCCTTTCAGTGTCCCCCCCACCAGGCCTGGTCCCCTCTTGTCCTTCAGAATGCCACTACACATAGGAATCCAGGTACAGGCTCATTTTCTCTCATTCTCCTCACTGAACACCCACCTTCGGGCTTACAGCTCATTCAGCTGGTCCCAAACCTGAGTCCTTATCATCTCTTGAAAATCCATGCACTCTCCCCTCCCCTTTCCCTTCCCTCCCTCTTTCCTAAAGGTCAGAGTGGACCGCTCTCCTTGCCGCCTTGCCTTCTGCTCTGGGAAGTCTCTTCACCAAATCTCCCTAGGACCTGTATGAACATGAGAGCTGAATCCACCAACAGCAGGGGTTCATCTTTGTATTTCTTGGCATTTCTCACACTGCCAGTGAGCCAAACTGAAAGCCTCTTTCGGGATCAAGCAACTACCATTGTAAGATGACTTGGGGTAGGAGAATCCAAGGAGAAGACTGCCTGGTAAAACTCTTTGACAGTAATTTAATGTGTGATCTCGGCCAAGTCACGTAGCTTCTCGGTCCATTAACAGTTTCACGTAGCATGAGGTGTTAAATGCAATACATTCTATAGCCCTGTCCACATAGATATTTATAATAGAACCCATGTGACTGATCTTACAAGCCATGTTGGAAAGTTTAGAATCTTGAGGTTGAGGGCAGGCTTTTCAGGGACACGTAGAACTCTGATGCAAGGGAAACTCCCACAAACCTCCAAGTGTGACCCCAGCTAAGACTCCTACCAATAGTGGACGCATAGCCTGAACTGGCCATCTCCTGGGGTCAGATTGGTGACTACCTGAGCTGTCATCAGAGAGCCTCATGCAGCAACTGATGGAAACAGATGCAGAGACCCACAGTCAAACCTTAGGCTGGGTTCTGGGAATCTCACTGAAGAGAGGGAGAAAGGATCAGAGGGGCCAAGGATATCACAAGAAAACCCACAGAATCAACTAACCTGGGCTCATAGGAGCTCACTGAACCAACAATCAGGGAGCCTGCATGGAACTGACTTAGGCCCTCTCTATATATGTGACAGTTGTGTAGCTTGGTCTATTTGGGGACTCCTAACAATGGGAGCAGGGGCTCTCCCTTATGCTTTGGCTGGCTCTTGGTAACCCATTCCTCATACTGGAATGCCTTGCCCAGCCTAAATAAAAGGAGAGGTGCTTAACCTTATGACAACTTGATATGCCATGCTTTGTTGATACCTACGGGAGGCCTGCCTCTTTCTGAACAAACAGAGGAGTGGATGGGGTGTGCAGGTGGAGGAGAGGTGGGGGGAGGGATGGGGGGAGAGGAGGGAGGAAACACTGTGGTAGGGTTGTAGAATAAATAAATTAAATCTTAAAAAGGAATCTCAAGGTTTACAAACAGGCAATAATAATAACAACACAAAAAGGCTGACCTGAGGTTGCAGGGTCAGTGACTCAAGAGTCACCATTTCTACTGTGCTTCCTTTCTATAGTTCTCAGGTTTTGGAAAACATTTGCTGGAAAGTGCAAAACCAGCACGCAGTGCACTGAACTCACCTCCATTTTCTCCATAAGGTAGAAGGGGACAGAGCAGGTGCACTTTTTGTCAAAATTAGAGCTGTCTTCTCGTAGCCGAGCACAATTTGCACATATGTTTGTGTAATTAATCTGGCAGGCAGGAAAACACAATAATTCATTTAAAAGTTATATGAATCCACATCTTAAAATTCAATGCCCACGCTATCTGGAGTCTTCAGTTCTTTGGAAATGGAGCCATGACATGGCTGGAGGACAGCCTGCTGTGTGGGTGTTCTTTTCTGGGGTGCTTGGGAGGAGGCCTTCTTACTTCCCTTTGGTCGCCAGGAGGCATTTTGCCACCAGCTGGGACTCCATGTTTCTGTTGTATACTTATTTGATCAGTGGGGATGAGGCAGCTTCCTTCTCGGCCACGGGGTGGGGGGATGTATTGCTGGGAAGGTCTCAGTCAATGACTCGTGAAACTGCTTACAGCCCGAGTCTAATCACCTTTACAGGGAACTCACTATTTTCCATTTTATTGTATGGAAAATATTCACATTAATTATTTCACATGACACCCTGAGGAAGTTAACTAAAAGTGACCAAGCAGGAAAACATTATTTCCCAATAAGATTATTGATGTATGTGGAGTAATTCTCAGCCTGAGAAGGTGTGTTCTGCTTTTTGAATGTTAAATTCTGTGGAAATTTTATATAATAAATTCTCTTTTAAAAAAGAGTCAAGTGTCCCAAGTGAGTGCCTGCTGTGTGCTTTGGCAAGGCACTCAGCCTCAGTTCTGGGAGGATGGAGCTGGGAGAGATTGCGAGGGGAGCTCAGAGATGGGGCCAGGGGCTGCGTGTTCCCCAATCTCGTGGGCAGCTTCTGCTTCCCTGTCTGTGATGAAGACGATTCTGGGAGAGTAGAAGCTCAGAGAAGCAAGAAGAGCACCTTTCCCTTTGGTGAGGTGCTGGAAAGATGCAGAACTCTTTTGGAGAGAAAACTAACAGGAAGGAAGAAATATCTTGGCTCTTTGTGACAGAAAAGTGAAGTGTCACTTCACTTTTGCACAACGCTCTAAGTCACCATTTTCTGCACACGTGGTATGGCTTGAATGGCTTCTTTTCTGATTGTGGGACTGTGCTTCACTTTATAAGGGCCATAAAGAACAGGATGGTATGCCAGGCAAGAGCAAGCACAGACAGCACACTGAACCACACCAAGGGGCCTGGGGCTCCAGTGTGGTCAAACTCCCCTTTTGATATGGGGATTATAATATTTGACCTCCAGGGCCCTAAATTTTGATTATCAGTAAACTTTATGGAACAGTCTATCTATCAGTGATTCACACTAGAATGCACTTTATTTCTTAGATTCCACTCCAAGTTACGGAAACATAGGGTTAGAAGTGTTTCATGACCATACAGGCTTTGGTTAGACGGCATCTCTGATGCTTTCTACCGCTAAGAATTTTAGTGAGAAATACATATCCCACTATCTGTGCACATAATGACAGTATCTTGCAAATCAGTGTCCAGTTGAGCTTGTAAGCCTATAAATAAAATTGGAGCAAAGACTGTAGTCTGCTATTCATAGAATCTGAGAGGAGTGACCTGTGAAGAGATTGATTCCCCTCATTGAGGATATAGTTAAAGACAATGAAATTAGCACAATAATAAAAATCATTAAAAAGATACCTACATTCCTACATTTTTTGGAGTCCTATTCATAGTATTGTGGAATTGACCTCATCGTCCAGTGACAGATGAATAAAGATGATGGACTACATCACAATAGAATATTGTTTGATCACAAAGTCAGAATTCTTGTCATGTGCAGCAAAATGAATGGATATGAAGGACATCAGAACAACTGCTATGGCCTGCTCTCACTGGCGGATGGAAGCTTTGACAGTTCATGTGCAGGGAGAAGAGCTACTTAGGCAGAGACCAGGAAGGGCAGTGGCGGGGGGGAATGGAGCTGAATGGGGTGAACCAACACAGAAAGAGGGATCCTGTGCTCCACAGTGCAGCAGTATATCTACGGCTCAGCTTCCTAGAGATTCCAGAGAGATCTAGAAGAAAGTAGCTAGAATCTAATCATAAAGAAAGGAGAGGAAAATCGTGATTCCCTTGATTTGCCCAGTATATCGTTGTAAACATACGCTAAAACAACTCACTGTGCACAGTAAACTACTGCAACCATGGCATATTAATTATACAAGAATAACATTTAAAAGTTCACATGCTTTTTAAAAAACCCAAGATCTCAATTTTTGGTTCTGGGCTCATTAACATAAATGGATTATTGGGGTCTGGCAGGCTTTTGAACTCGCCTCTCTCCTTCTACCTCTGTTTCTTGCTTGCTCACTTCTCTAAGATCACCTGACTTGGGTGGGATCTTGTACAGAAATGTGGCTGGAGGTGACCAGTGTGACAGTGAGAATGAATGAAGTCAACGCTAAGGGCTCTTTCCCCATCTACATCCCTGCCAGCCCAAAGTTGGGTGGGTCTGGTCATATCTCGCTTCCCATTAAGGGGCTGTGTTCTCAAAGTGACTGCTCCCATTTATAATCCCAAACTGAAAAGCTTTGGAAATTAAACATGTGAGACATAACAAACCTCAATTTTCTTGGTGCTCTTTGCAGACAGTAGAAGGATGATGCCCATACAGAGGCAGAACCCTCCTGTGGCAAAAAAGATAGAGAGGACCACCGAGGCAGAAAATTCTAGATGGTGGGCAGGCAACGTCTGCTGCTTCAGGGCTGTGTTTTCTGGCAGTCTGGACAGGTCATACTGGGGCATCGGTTCCATTTTGGTACTGTAGGCAACTGACATTCTATTGGGACATTTAGAACAGTCATACTTGTAGTAATATCACATAATGCTAATGCTACGTGAAAAATGACATGAAGTTGTGACATCATGTTTATTTCCTGTCTTGTTCTCTAAGCAGCCCCGCTACCTGCAGTGCACAGCTCTCGCCAGTCCCTGCTGGGTGCACTTTATTTCAAATCAGAAAGCCTGTTAAGTGCCATGCACAAGAGAGTTCTCCTTAACGTCTGTAAAAACCAACTACTCATGCTCAGAAGCAGTTGTTGTGGGCTGTTTCTGAGGTCTGTTGTGTAAATCTTTGGTGATTGATACCAACTGAAGCCAGGCCTATCAGCTTTCCCCCAAATAAGGCTAACACGAATATGAACTAAGTTGGAAAAATAGTCTGAGGTCACAGCTAGTTTTGCTATGCTGTGATGATACAGAAAGGAGAAGCAGACAGGAATTTGCAGGATATAAGTGCATGTATTTAACTTCAGTTGCTTTCTTTCTGCTTTTCATAAGTAAGAAAGACCCAGGCAATGTAGATTACATTTCCTTCTGGGGCTGGAGTGATGGCTCAGTGGTTAAACTGGTTGCTCTTCCTGAGGACCCAGGCTTGATTCCAAGCACCCATATGGTTGTTCCCAAGTGTCTTTAATTCCAGACCCAGGGGATCCAATGCCCTCTTCTGGTCTCCTCGGGTACTGCATGCCCATGGTAGACAAAATACTCATAACTCAAGCACAGACAAAGTACTTGTGCACATGATTCAGGCAAAATATTCATACATATAAAATAAAAATCTTGAAAGAAAAAGTCTCCCTTTAGCCTCTCTCAAGTCGACTCCTTAGAGGTTAGTGAAACATTATCAAATATTTAGCTTTGCAATACAGTATTAGCTCTGGTTTGAGGGTTTTCTACCTTGGTCATTAACAATTTATCCCTTTAACAAACTGCCAGAGAAGACACAGACTTCGAATTTTGTAAAGTAGGCAGAGAAGCCATGATGTGTCAATGAAGGCAATGACAAATGAACCTGATTTAAAAGTATATCAAGTAAATGCAAATATATACAGTAGGAAGTTTCCAATTCAGAATCAATCTTTATACATGCAAAACAAACAAACAAAGAGAAAATTATGCACGGGAAGTTTTCAGCATGCCACTTGACTCTGCCCTGAGTGGCAGCTAGACGGACGGCTGCTGTCACCCTCCAGACAGTGTGCGTGCGATGTAACAAAGTTAGCATCTACTCGTTGTATTGCTAAATGAACATGGCTAAGGGTTTGTGTTTAAAGGACAGCCACAGAGTACAAGGTTAGATTTGTATGTATAAAACTGTCCCACAAGACATCAGGCATGTTTGTGACTTAAGGTCCTACTCCAATATTGAAACAAGAAAGGTCAATAAAAGGATTATTTCTGTTATTATTATTAGCTTTCTTATAAAACAAGATGACAGACTTAAAGAAGCTTCACAGGCAGTGTGTTAAAACATGCCTGTCCAGAAAAATCAAATCCATAAACATATAAATATGTATTATAAAGAATTGTCTTACACAATAATAGAGGCTCAGTCCCAAATCTGCAGAGTCCGGTTAGTGTCCAGTTGAGTCCTGAAGACCAACAGACTGGCGTAACCTTAGCAAGAGCCAGTTTTTCAGTTAGAATTCTGTTACTTGTGGGTGGGGGGACTCAGTATTCAGTTCTGGTCTTAAATGGAAGGGATGAATTTCACTCACGATACAAGGATTAGAGAAGAGTTGAAATCTTCATTAACCTGTCTTACCTGTTCTAGTACATTTGCTGTGTCAGTACAAAGACCATGATCCTCTGGATCTGAAAAGCAGGGCAAAATCACTGATTTAATTAAGTCAAATGATTTAAATGTTACTGTTATCATAGCCAACCTCCCAGAATAATGCCTCACCAACTCTCTGGCACCATGTGGTTCCACCAAGTAGACATATTAAATTCTATAACCATAGTAAGAGCAAGTATTTCTGGGGCAGCATTCTTAAGAGAGATAACCAGATGTGCATTATATAGCCATCTTTTTATATTTACTCCTTTCTCTAAACCTTTGATCTTTTAGTTTTTATTAAAATTTTCTCACAATATATTTTGATCACACTCTTTCCTTCCCAATTCCTCCCCACCACTATTCAACCTCATATTCCCTGTCGAAAACAAACAAACAAAAAAACTCCACAAAAAACTAGTAAGGCAAACAACCCAAGCAAAACAAAATGAAAAGAAAAAGCCCACAAAATAATAACAAAGCAAAACAAATCTCCCAAACTTTAGATTCTGTTTTCTATTGGCCTATTCCTAGTGTGGGGTCTGTCGTGGAGTTTGGCTGGTACACCCAGGCCATTCCATGGGAGAAAAAGGATTTTCCTTTCCCAGCAGGTAGCAACTGCTAATAGCTTCTTGACTGGGGGGTGGGATTTTGTGTTCAGTCCACTTCTCAGTGCTGGGATCATGTGTGGTTTGAACATGACTCTGGTTTCATGCCTGTTGTCACAGGCTCTGTGAATTCACGTTTCACTCCCGTTGTGTTGAGAAGACGCTACTTCCTTGGAGTCATCTATCACCTCTGGCTCTAACAATCTTTCTGTCTCTCCTACCACATAAATAGATCCCTGAGCCTTGAGGATAGGGGTTTGATGATGACATCTCACTTAGGACTGAGTGCGCCAAAGTCTCTAACTCTGACAATTGACCAGCGGTGGAGCGGTGTTTTTTTTTTTTTTTTTTTTTTTTTTTTTTTTTTTTTTTTTTTTTTACATCATCCACTGCAAGAAGAATCTTCTCTGATGAGGGTTGAGAAAGAGGCACTGATCAATGGGCATTATGTTATTAGGAGTGATTTTTATTGCTGCCCCTTTAGCAGAATAAGAGTTGTAGGTTTTTCCTAGGGTCCATGACCGACCTCAGGTTCTTGATCAGTTAGTTTAGCAGTTTTGAATATCAATTCCATCTCATGGAGTGGGCCTTAACTTAAACCGAGTTCTAAATAATACAATTTACACTTGGAAGTACATTTCATTTGCTTTGCTTTTTAATAATCAAGTTCCCTCAACTACACTTTTGACAATTGGATAGCTGTTGTGTGGCACAGAATATTTAGCTGCACCCCTGACTTATACCAACTAAGTGTCAGTCACACCTCCCACTGGATGCCAATAGTAGCCTCCTACTCCAGCATGCAGCTAAAAATAATTTTAGGAATTGCAAATGTATTCTGAGGTTGAGCAGTAGTGGCATATACTTTTAGCCCAACACTTGAGACGCAGAGGCATGAGGATCTCCGAGTTTGAGTCCAACCTGGCCAGCATAAGAGTTCCAATCCAGTCAAGGCTAGTAAGACCCTGTCTTATAGGAAAAAATATAAGCAAGTGAGGAAAATTGCCTAAGTACCATTCTGAACTGACACCTATTTGCCAGTAGCTTGTTGTGTGGTAGTCTCATTAGAGAGCTTGGAGAGGGATTTTCTTAAACCTTGTCTTTTTCTTTAACCATGATGTAATCTTCTGGTATATACATACACTTTTTAGGAGATGCGAACACATGTCTACTCACTGGAAATGGAACCAACGACAGACCAAAGTAATGCAGTGTACCTCATTCAATCAATGATCTTATTGCATGTGATTGCAGAAAGATGGGGGTACTGACCCCCCCAACAGCTACATTGCTTTAATCTCATCCCAGCATGGAAGGTAACTGTCATCACTGTATAGGTGGAGTCTACTCTTCATTAAATAGTCTACTGGCTATGTTTAAGTAACTCTTAAAACCACATGCAGTTGGGGCAAAATTACATGTGGATGGAAGTAGGCGGCAGAAAGAAGCAGCTGGAATCTTAGCTGAAGGTCTAATGACTCCCAAATTTCTGTTCTATGCAGGAATGTCAGTCGTAACAGTTGTTCTGGGTAAGACGGTGACGGTGGCTGATGTTTGTAGGACCACAGTTCACAATACCTTCTAGGCAATATCACACATTTACAAATTAGGACTGCCTTGCATCTAATTGTCTTTTCCTATTACCTGCAGGGATGCAAATATAGTAAATGTGTGTAGAGTCAGGACATGGTTATGTGTACAGGGTAGACACTTCAAACATTCCCAATAGTCTCAGTTTTAAGGACAACTTGGTGGATTTTTCTGAATTTTGACAGACTTAGACTGCAATGGATTTATAGGAAATTATGCGTGGTATGTGTTTTTCTAGATTATCTAAGATATCACTTGACAAACAGTAACACGCCTGGATTAGGAAGCTATGTGATCCATTTTATTTATCATTGCATAGGGAAATCTCACTTGTTAGGGTTAAAAGGATAAAAGCAACAGGGTTTGGTTTGGCATAACATAATTTCAAATAGTTTGAACAGAATTTCATGGCCAGAGTGGCTTTCCTTTCTTTTTCCTTAGTTGAGCTCCGATCAGGATCTTTGAAGATGGAATGCACCCTTGTCTTCTCTGAATGCTTGTGTGGCAACTTTCAGCTTGAGGAGGTGCCCAGGCATGCTCACTAGAGTGCAGGAGTGTGTGCTTTGCTGGACTGTTGATTTGCCACCCAGGGAGCTAGAATAACTTCAATGTGAAATTTAACTGCAACGGCATCCATTTTCCTTTATCATCTGTTTGCTGTAAGCTTGAGTTTCCAAAAAGACAGCTTGATTTCCTGAATGAACTCTGAGTCCTGGGCCTGACTTCCATTTCTATTATTTGAACCGAGCATGTTCTTTGTGGGACTCAGTTTTATTGTCTATAAAATATGAACAAGAACTGGACATAGTGGTGCTTGTGTCAATTCCAGCACTTGCAAAATAGAGGCTGGCAGATCTATGTGAGATTTTAAGTTAGCCTGGTCTACATGGTGAATGCCAGGACAGCCAAGTGATACGCAATGAGAGTTTGTCTCAAAATAAACCAACAAACGATAAATTAAAATGTGGATAATACTTTTAGGATTGTTTCAATGATGAAGCAGACTATATATTGATTTGTACACACCGTGCTTGGAACAGAGCACATAATTATATGAGTAACAAAATAGAATTTTTTCTTAAAATTGAGCTTTATTTTATGTACATTAGTGTGGAGGTGTCAGGCCTCCTGAAACTGGAGTGACAGACAGTTGTGAGCTGTCTTATGGATGGTGGGAATTGAACCTGGGTCCTCTGGAAGAAAACCCAGTGCTCCTAACTCCTGAGCCATCTCTCCAGCCTCCAACAAAATGGAATTCAATCAGTGGCCAAGTATGGTGGCACACACCTTTGAACATAGCACTAAGGAGGTAAAAGTAGGTGATCTCTGAGTTTGGGCTAGCATGGTCCACAGAGCAAGTTCCAGGGCAGTCAGAACTATGCAGGGAAATCCTGTCTTGAAACAAAACAAAACAAACAAAAAAGGATCAATAAAATAAAATAGTAATGGATTAAAACCTATAGAATAAAATATTCATGTGTCCTCATTGGTGTAAAAAAATAACTGAACAAAGAAACTAAGAAAAAGAAAAGCTCTTTTTCATAGGGATTCCAATGAAGATCAAAAGAAGAAATAGAGAAGATACTGCATTCATGATCTTTGGCTGCTAAAAATTACTGGGTGCCTTGAAGACAAAAGCACTTATAGATCTTTAAAGCATCTCTTCCAAGACAGATATGGACTACAAAGGAAAAATGATACATCTTTCTGCCATGGAGGAAAGTGGCAGATGGCACCTTCACCAGGTGTTCAAGGCTGATGTCACGGGAACTAAAACACAGTGACTATGCATTCCCTGATCCGACAGAGAGATGGACACACTACCACTGTGGTTCTGACCAAAAGCCACAAGACTGCACGTCATAATAGAGAAAATCGGAATTTAGGAAAGCTCACAAACAATGGTGAGCACTCATCCAGTGGGGTCATGAGAGAAGCGGAGAGTGATGGCTGTCAATATGAGGAGGAACAAGCACAGCAGGATCCTCCAGGGGTCATCAGAGGAAAGACTTGTGACATCACAATAACATTTCCAGTTTAACTGCACCGTGCTGAGGTTGCTTTGTCAGTTTTGGTTCCTGTGCATTGGGTATATTATTAGATGGTAACATTGGGAGAACCTGAGGAAGGAGACATGTGAATTATCTACATTATTTTTGCAAAAATTGTGCATACTGGAAATTATTTCAAATTAAAATCAAAACATGTAAATGGATAAGACTGCTGTATTTATCATCTGCCTGTATAGGTATACTTGCTCTTGCTAGCTTTGTGGGCCACACTGTGTGCAGAGGCCATGCTTCACAGAGAGGGAATGTAGGAGGCAGGGGCACCTGGCAGGCAGAGAGCTATGACGAGACCACAAATAACAAGATGCTGTACATCCAGCTTCCTTTCGAGCTATGAAAAAGACCAAGCAGGCACCTATCTCCCCATGACGGGATCCCTTCTAGCTGACCTGCCTGACAAGTGTTCTGAGTCCAGTAGCTCACTTTCTCTCTCTGATCTGACCAATCAGAAATGAGGGAAGGGCGCTTCATCCCAGGCCACTAAAAGTATATTTAAAACCCTAAGCCCTCTCTGGGATGGGGGTAGGGGATGATGGATTTTGGTTTCCAGAACCCCTAATCACTTGTGGGAAGTCTACTTCTGAGTTATAGCCCCAGACACCATGCTTTAGTTTACCGCAGTCTCTCTGCAAGTTGTGTGAGGTGGCGTACCCATTTTGCAGCCTCAAAGACTGATGCTCAGAGTTCAGGCTCAGGTTCTCAGCTGCTGCTTCCTGTCCCACACACAGTCAAAGCAGAGGAGGAAGAAAAACTCAGTCTGCTCAACAAAAACAGCATATGCAAGGCAGAGCTTCTTTATTGTATGAGGGCATAAGCCAAAGGAGAGGTTCATAGCACAGGTGTCCGAAAGTCCCCATGAAGCGTTTGCAGTGAGCAGGACTAACACAGCTCCATCACTGTAGCTAGCGACTGAGTGCTTGCAGCCTGCTGGCAACTGGACACTTCATCAGGACCAGGGTTAGAAGAGGCCCAGCTTCAAGGACTCTGACTTGCAGAGGTCCAACACTCCCACTTCTAGAAGTTCAAACACTTCCTTTCTTATCTAAATGAGAGAAAAAAAAACAATAGAAATGTTAGCATCACACAAAAGTAGTCCTGGTGAGCAAAGTCCATGCCTAGGGTCCCAGGTGTTCGTACAGCTGCTACGGCCAGGATCAGAGAGGGAAAGTTCTGCCATGTTTGATCCAGAGTTGAGAGTCACACAAGTAAAGGAAGAGGACTATGTAAAACATCAGTTTCATTAAAATTTTCATCATAAGCCTTTATGTTCGCATCCATCCAAAAGAAAATGCCACAGAAATGTTCAGAGACTCCAAAGTGCTTTAGGTAACCCAGATTTTCACGCAAGGATCCAATAAAGGATTGACTGCCTTGTGATAATTGTTAATGGCATGATCGTAATAAAACTACCTATGATGACAAGTCCCTGCCCCGGTATGGTGGATTCCTCAGATTTAACACCACATCACAAACCATCAAATCCGGCCTCATGGCTGACAACTAGTTAAAAAAAAGTTTCTTCACGGAGGCAGAGTGCACCCCACTATTATATGTGTGTGCATCTCAATGGATTTTAACTTGAATTGATGCCTAATACAACTCGTCAGTCAATTATAATGAACTCGGTTCAGTTTGGGGAAGTAGTTTTATGTGGCAAATTAACCCCAAGATTCAGTTACTTGCATGATTTAGTCCTGGTAGGTGACTGACACCCTTATTTATTATTATATGATCTCCTCTCCACAATATCAGATTAGATTGAAAAATTGTTTCATGATAACATGGTGGGTGGTAAAATGAAATTTCTACATTATGGAGGCAATGAACTATTTTTCATAAATATACAGTGAGCTGTGTGTGCGGTGCCCACAAAGGCATTCAGTCGTTCAGTTTGGATCCACTGAGACGCAGAAACCCTCCACACAAAACGAAAACATCTTTGTAAATTATATAAGTAGGTTTTGTGGGGATGTGAAGAAGCCAGCCACGAGGCAGCCCCTCCTCCCGTCTATGTAAGAATAAGTGGCAGAGAGGAGTGTGTCTGTGACGAGAGGCACAGGAAAAGGGCAAATCCTCCAGGTCGTCTAGCTTCTTTGAAGTACAGATGTCCTAGTGGGGCAGGGGCCATGGTCATTTAGTGGGCAAGCAAGCAGACTGTGTATTACACATGGAAAGGATACAGTTATGTCTAAGCGGATGAGATGGCTCTATAATAGTTACCTCAGCGTTAAAGACAGAAATTATTTCCAAAGCTAGAATGTGCTGGCTCCTCAAGTCAAAGACTTTATTATTGTGTTTGAACTCAAGTTCAAATTGGGAAAAAAAAAGATTAAAGACAACAGCTGATTACACATTACCTCGGGAATGTCCATCATTCTCCTTAGCTTCTGATCTCTCCAGTTCCAGTCAAAAACCAGAAACTTTAAGGGGTTCAAATTAAGGCCATCTGAAAGACACAGCAAGAATCGTGGTAGTAAAGACCTCACGACGTAAGCCTATTAAAATGGTTTTCATCCTCCTGGTTGCCTCACTTGCGAGCCTCCTCCCCCCTCCAGCAATGAACCTCTGCACACTGACGCTTGCTTGATGGGAAACACATGCCACACTCTGACACATGCAGCTTTCTCACTGCTTCTGAGGACAGAGGAGCGACACTGGGGAAGCCTGTCAACACTCAGGTGCTCCGCCCTCTGTCTGTGAAGGCCAGAGGCTGGGGTCTCTTTCCTGACAGGGATTTGAGAAGCCGTTTCCTGTAAACAGGAGACTCTGGCCTTCAGAAGGGTTGAGAGCACCGGAGTCTGCCTGATTCTGAGAGGTGCGGGGAAGGATGCTGATGGGGCTACCAGGTGATGAGACTGGCGAATCACGTAAGGATCGCACCCACTCTGTTACTCGGTTTACCTAGAATTACCGCATATGAAGACTGGAGGAGGAGGCCCAGGATTGTTTGGTCCTCAGGTCCTAAAAGGTGGGTGCAAACCCAGCTCTTGCAGTAGTTCCAAGGTCTTGCCCGCCATGCTTGCAAACAGTACTCGAAGCTTCCTCCCCATGCAGCTACTCCCCCGCAGCCTGTCCCTGCTCAGTCTTCCCTCTGCCCCAGATACTTTCCATGCCTCTTACACTACCTTGTAGTTGCAACACTCTCACTGGAAGTATCATAGGAAACAGGGGAAAAAGAGACTTGAAAACAGACTCAGCGCTGCAGAATGCAAGCAGAGAAACCTCTTCTTGAATGGAACCACCTTTACCCAGAGCTTTCAAACATGCACTGACAAAAGAGCTTTCTTTCTGTGATGTCCCAGTTAAAAAACTTCCAGAAGCTTAACACTACTTCCAATGATGATCACTGTTTTATATATAATTTTAAAAAACTGGATAAAATCCAAGTATCCTACACTAGAAGTATTGCAGACAGACAGTGTAATACATATATATTTCAAACGAGAAGTAAATCGATTTCCTAAGAAGGAAAATCCTCTAAAGGTACAAATGTATGTATTATAAATGAGATATATATTATATATATATACATATTAAACAAATACATTATAAACATGTGGAATGTTATATAATCTCTGCTTCATAAAAACATATACTTGTTGTATAAAAAAACTGGAAGGCGGTATACTCACAATTAACTAGAAAATATCTCTGCCAGGCAGTATTGGCTCATGCTTTTAATCCCAACACTTGGGAGGCAGAGGCAGGCGAATCTCTGTGAGTTCAAGACCAGCCTGGTCTACTACAAAAGCTAGTTCCAGGACAGGCTCCAAAGCTACAGAGAAACCCTGTCTCAAAAAACTACAAAAAAAAAAAAAACTACAAAAAAAAACCCTAAAAAAATTACATTTATTTAGCACATGCACGTGTGTATCGGCGTAGGCCTGTGTGCCAAAGTGAGAGAAAGGAGGTCGGGGGACAACTTAGAGGTGCCGGCCCTCCTGGCCCTCCATTCCACCGTGTGTGTCCAGGAATCAAACTCAAGACCTCAGGCTAGGCGGTGAGCACCGTTAACTGCTTAGTCACCTCACCTGCTCCCCTGTGCCTTCTGCTTTCCTCACAGGCCTAGAGTCAGAACATTTCCTTAGTTGCTAAATGGAAACAACACATCTCTGGATATGGTTCCATAGATCCCAGTGCTATGGCACCGCGTTCATGTCTGGAAACTCTCCTCAGAGAGTGGACGGATCCACACTGTGTTAAGATAGTGACTTATGTGGCACCGCCCTAGTTCTGGCAGAACCTCAGCTCCCAGGGTGCTGGGCTATTTCCATAAACACCTTCCATGCAATATAACACCATGGCTAATATATTCTAACTATCCATCCAATTGGATTTAGAAGTAAAAGTTTTCATTAATATCACATAAAACATCAACAGTCCAACATTATTTTTCCATATGAAACAGGCCGTCATATAGAGTTTCCCCAACTCTGTAGAAATCTAATCAACAGTTTGGACAGCTTCTTTCTGTCTGCCTCCCTCCATGCCTAGCTGTTTCTACTTTAAACCTCAAAGAGCCCTGTTTGTAGGTGGTAGGGATCGGGTAACAGAAAAGTCATGGGTCCCAGAGGGGGCAAGCTGAACCCTGAGATGAGAGCTGTGGGGGCGGCGAGGACCAACTTGAAAATCTCTCCCTGGCCTCTCCCAACGCCCGACGCCCATACAATTGCCTCAAATCTGTCTTTCTTAGAAGGATTCGGTACCTAACACCTGCTTTCTAATTTCAATGCCTTTCCATGTCTACAAGATGAACACCCCAGTATCAAGGAACCCCTGAGGGAGGGGGAAGGCTCTGGAACTAAGGAGGCCTGGTCTGACACCACGGGGGGTGGGGGTGGGGGGTGAGTCACCCATCTCTTCTGAAGCTATGCTTTCTCTCACAAAAGTCCTAGCCAGTAAGGATGCTGTGGGTACCAGTTAGAAAGCACATACAAGGATGTCCAGCACAATACCAATTACAAGAAATTCAAAAAATGTTTGTCTCCTGTCTCTATCAGGGACCTTCGGTGTCTTAATTCTATGCCATTTGCACAGAACTCTGCAGCCAGTGGGCTTAATTAGCTGTAGGTATTGTTACCTGGCGAGGAATGTCAAGCATTTTAGATGATCCTTCCTGAGTTACAATATTGCTGAAGGTGTTAATCTGACATATACAAAATAATTCAGGAATAGATCCAGAAGACAAAGTCACATTACTATATTAAGCAATTTGAAAATGAAGAATGAAATCAATAAATCTGAACTAGCCTCCCAGCTCAGGTCTGGGATTTCAGCTGCTCTGGAGGTTAAGAAAGACCCCAAGATCAAGGCCGGCCTAGGCAGCTTAGTGAGACTTCCTCTCAAAGTAAAAGTAAAAAGAGAACTGGTGATACAGTTCAGTGGTAGAGCATTTGCCTAGCATGCGTATGTTGCTAGATTCAATTTCCAGCACCGTAAAAACACACCACCTCACAAACCTAAAGGTCTAGTTAAGAACAGGTAATAGGTTTACCAGAAGGTTTTTAGGTTTTTGGCTTGAGGAAGTTTGCAAACTATTAAAACCTACCAGGAATCCTGGAAAACTTCCTGTACAAAGCACTAAAAGGGAAAAGTATTTGGGATGAATATTCAGGAATATCTATGTCCGTACCATTTATAGAAACGGTATTCCCATTTCAGTACATTTATCCCATCCTAACTAGAGTGGAACTCTTTGAGTGCCAAGCCTCAGTCTCCTGAGAAGGGAGTATTCAGTATAGCATCCTCTACCAAGTCCAAGGACTGCTAATGGGTAGTAGAGCCTGTGTGGATCCACTCTGATGCTCAGAGCCACTGGAATTTGAATGTGTTTAGTGGGGCAAATGAATTTCAGTGGGCCACAGTCCTTGTCATTACCCACAGCACTGTTCAAACCGGCTGGCTTCTGAAATCAAAGGCGGAGTTGATTTCCCACTGGGTGATCATAAAGGTAAGCAAGGACTGTTTTTCTTTTTGTAAAAAAGCACCCCAAATGTGCTTCCCTAGACTTACACAGGGGCAAGGGAAAGGGGTAGCTATTGACAGAATTCTCACCATCCTCACTTCATACCTTGTTTAACAAGCTGTTTGATTCTCCCTGGAGTCCCCACACCCAGGTGTATCACACGCTTCTCCAGCAAGTTCACTTGCTCCTGGACCTTTCCAAGACGGAAGAGGAGAAAGAGAAGGCAGAATCACTAACAGAGTGCAACCACAGGCCACTTGAGAGCACTGCATCTCTAAAGAAAATAAAAAAGCAAATAGGACCACTCTTGCCCTGAAACTAATTCTAGGACAAAGAAGATTTTTTTTTTTATAAAATTGGTAAATGTCCAAGGAACTGGGACTCAGACCTGAGCTTCTATTCAAGAGTAGGAGCAAGGCAGTGACTGCAGGGGGCCAAGGTGGCCGTGGAGAGGCATGGAGTGCAGAGAAAGTCACCACAGTTGCTAAATCTGTCATACATATCGAGGGCAGATCAAAAGGAAGCAATTTCTAGGGAGATTAGAGAGGCTGAATGGGAATGCTGAGGACTTGCGATGCTGTTAGGGACCACTTGCATCTCTTAGCAGAACTACAGGCTCTTGCTTACCTTTATGTGTTTTGCAAATAATTTCATAACTTTGGCATCTCCTTTGAATGCTGTCAGTGACCTAATGAAAAGGAATATATTAATTAACTAATGTATTGACTAGATTATGACAATTTACTCATTTAAGAACTCACTATTTAGAAATTATAGTTTATCATTCAAAAGACTGTTCTAAATGTGTGCAGTTACGTTTATATCTACGCACAGGAAGATCATTAGGCAAGTCCATCTCTGCAGTCAAACTGGAGTAGGCTTTCAGGCACAGTGGTGTGTGTGAAATCACTCAAGAGGCTGAGGCAGGAGGATTGTGGTGAGTTCAAGACCAGTTCTAGGTAATAGAACAAGATACTATCTCAAAAAAGAAAAAAAAATCAGAAATGGGGAAAGCCTTTTGCTCAGGTACATATCTGGGTGTCCTTCTGAGTCAACCACAAGGCCAGACACTTTGGTTTCTATGATTATTCAAATGCATATCTCTGTAATTCTCTAAACAGAATTTCTGTGTTTCAGGTGTCTGGCAGAAAATTTTTCATGCAGTTCTGCATATTATGTCTCAACCACCCCCCAAACAAACAAAAACAACAAAACTGATTATAAGGGGACATCTCGGAGCAGTGAAGTCAGCCTGTGATCAGGAAAGCCCAGGCATCTGAAAGTGTGTTGGGATGTCCAGACAGAGAACCACAGGATGAGTGCACCAGGGAGGAGGTCAGAACAACCCCCCAACTTTTCTATTTTGTAGACTGAACTTCTCTGTAAAATTTCATACATGAAAATGTTCCAGCCTAAAGAAGAGAAGGAAGGGAGGGGAGAAGGCAGGAAGGAAAAGGAACACCGGATTGTAGATCTTGATCCCTGAGCGTGTGAGTGAAACGAGTGGCACAGGTGGCAGCTGTGGGGACTGAGGGGAACTAGAGACCACACGTCCCTGAAAAGGTCGGTATTTATGCAATTACTAAGATGAGAGATTACAAAGCCAGTGTTAAGTCTTTATTTCTGGTGAAGTCAAGCATCTAGGTTTTTATATGTGCAATGTATTGAATCAATCTCTCTCTCTCTCTCTCTCTCTCTCCCTCCCTCCCTCCCTCCCTCCCTCCTCCTTCCTTTCCTCCCTATCTACCTTTCATACTAAATAGAGTTTTGCCATATACCTGATACTGTCCTTGAACTTGTCACACAGGCTGTCCTCAAATTTACAATCCTCCCATTGCTGCATTCCCAAATGCTGGGATTACAAGCATGCAGCAAACTGCTCAGTTTCATTTAAGTTTTCTAGGGCCAAAATGCTACTGGGTAGACTCATCCTTGAGTCGCTGACATCTGGTACACACTGAGGTAGCACACTCAGTTTTAGGTACTCAACAGTTTGGATCTATTTAGTGACTATGACACCTGGTACATAGGTGAGGTAGTTCTTTCAGTTCTAGGTACTCAACAGTTTGGATCTGTTTACATTAACTGAGATGATCAGTTCTGAGTCAAGGCTACCCTGCTTGGTACCTCAGAGGAAAGGCTTTAGAAGCACCATTCTGACAGGAGGCCCTCACATTCTACAGTTGCTCTATGAAGAGCCAGGTTACACCCTCTGTGCATTATTTTATTTGAACTCACAGAATGCCATGTGTCTGTGACTGACATTTCCAAACACATCCTGTCCACGGAAGTTGGGTCCATCTCTATAACTTAACAAGGCTTTATGGAAGAGATCATGAACACCAGTTCCAGCTGGCTTCATCTGATTTTCTGATGTTTATTGTTTTCTTTTTAACCATCTGTTTCTCATTTGGTGTATTTCTGTATATCACCTAAAATTCTGTTTTGAGTTAAAGTGGGTATAATGAACAAGTAAGTTTTGAGTTAAGCTTTGGAGTTATGCTTAAGATGGGATATTACTTTCCTTTATGTCATTATAGTTTGAGAAATACTGTTGAACAGGAGGAAGATAAACAGTGAAACATGTGATCTAATTTCTATTACAAGTGAGTTCTTAATTACACATAGACATTCTCCATTGCAGGGTTAACAAGGAAAGCAACAGGACTATGGTTGTCAAGAGAACAGATGTCCTTACAATAGAATTATTAAACATTGGTCCTTGAGCCTGCTCAGATCACACTTTAAACTTGAAATGGATCATAATATATCTGGGGACAGTTGGTAAATGAAGTGTGACAACACAGTGCTTTTATGCCCCTTAGAAAGGAATTTATATACAACTTGTTTTAGAGAGGTCACATGTAGGCCAAATTCTTTGCCATTAGCATCTCAGCTTGCACTGGGTTTTGTAGTCCTGTCTAAAACTCAGAAAGGTTGATGTGAATGCTCTGATTTCAGGGCAACAAGTACAGATGGATACCCATGATATAGGTGGGTCTTCTATCTACCTGTTGTTTCATTGGTTAATTAATAAAGAAAACTGCTTGGCCTGATAGGTCAGAACATAGGTAGGCGGGTAAGACAGAACAGAATGCTGGGAAGAAGGGAAGTGAGTTAGTCACCATGACTCTCCTCACTGAGACAGACGCAGGTTAGGATCTTTCCCGGTAAGCCACGACCTTGTGGTGACATACAGATTATTAGAAATGGGTTGAATCAATATGTGAGAGTTAGCTAATAAGGGGCTGAAGACAATGGGCCAGGCAGTGTTTAAAAGAATACAGTTTCCGTGTAATTATTTCGGGGGTAAAGCTAGTCGGGAGCAGGGTGGTGGGACGCAGTCCACTCGTTCCTTTTGCTACATACCCAGGTAAACAGGAGTACTGAAGATCAATTATGTTAGGAGCAGGCATAGTTGAAAGGAACATTTTGCTTTCCTGGAGGGTGTGGGGCATGATTTAATGTGTGTGCTGAGGTGGAGAAAGCAGAATTTGAAGGGACAGTAAAGTTTAACAACTACTTTTCTAAAATCACGATTAGATTAGTTCATCTAGAAAAACAGATGTTAAATCGCCATGGAGTCCATACACTTGCACCTTAGGGTACTTGACAAAGCTCCTGTTTCAAGACAGACTTCCTTTGTTTTGTCTCCTGTCAAAGCCTGGTTCCCAGACAGGGCTTTTCCCTGTAAATGCCACCCTATTCTGTCTGTTCTTTGTTCTCTGAATGTTACACAGAACCAGTGAAAGATTCTTTCTGTTTATTCTACAAAAAAGCAGTGAATGGAAATGCCCATGAAAGCTCTTAATAAAGTGTCAACTTATCTTTAATATAGATCTTTTTTTTTCTTTTAAATTTTTGGTCTGTTTGGAATTTATCTTCACAGAAGGAGTGAGACATGAATCCAACTTTATTGTTACAGATGGCTACTCAGTTGTTGGATACAACTGTTGAACAATCTAGCTTCCTCTGCCTTTGTCACCTTTCCTGGACCCTACATTTTCACATGCATTTGGGTCTGCTTCTTCCCTTTCAGTTCTTGCCCACTTCTGCCTGTCCTGCACGTGACAGTCCCAGAGGCTCTGAGCTGCTGAGACTACGACACATGTATTGCACTCTGAAAGTGATAGCGCCTCTTCTCAGTGCTCTTGAAAAACCTTTTTGGCCATTTTTAGCTGTATAATTTTGTAAAAGTTTAAAATTAGTTTGTAAAGTTAAAAAATTTGCTTGGAGTTTTACTTGGAAACCAGTGAAATTTTGTAGCTGCTCCTAAGAAAAACAGGCATATTTACAACACTGCGTCTCCCTTCTCAAGAGTATGGCACCCATTTAATCTAAGAGCTTTGCCATCTCAGGATGTTTTCTTTATATAGGTTAGCAAGTTTGTTGCCTGGTATTCTGCCTTTCCTTGTTTCTAGTTTGAGTCAGATCACCCCTCCCATTTGCTGGCTGTTTTTCGCTAGTGTAGTCTTGGTGCTTTTACTCTTGCCCTGCACAATGTGTTTTTCCACACAGCGGTGTAAATGACTCACGGCACCCCCCCCCTCCCCGATTCCTTTCATGGCACCCTACGTCAGGACTCACTGCTGCACACAGGAGATCTCCCTCTTTCACTTTGAGTCTCTGCTCCAATGCCACCGTTCGTGTCCCTCTCATTCCCATGCCTTGTTTTCCCTTCTACAATACATCACTCTTTAGGATCTTGTCACACATATCTACTTGCTTACTGTCAGCTTTTCCAACAGAGCATACATCCCGTAGGGCAGGGACCCAGTGTTACTCATGGCACACAGAATACACAGGCTGGCATCTATGAGAAATCACCCAGGAGCCCCAGCTGCCGACACTGACCTGATGAGCTCCAGGGCTCGGACAGCAGAGCTGCAGATGATCAGCATCAGGACTGACTTCTTCTCGCTGTGCGTTTTCCGAAGCTTTACCCACTTAGGACAGACTGAAAGACAGCAAAACAGTGCTGCTAACACTGCATATTCTCCAATTATCTATTTCTAAGTGCTTAAGAAGAAAAAAAACAAGCACTGACTGTTATTACATTTTCTGGTGGTTCAGACAGCAGATTAAACTTTATGTTTAATGCCTGAAGACACTGCTGATCAATAGGGTAACTCTGATTCAGTCTTGTTAGATTTTAGTTTAGCCTTTTGTTTGTTTAAAGACAGGATCTCACTGCATAACACTAGCTGGTCTGGGACTCATAGACATCACCTGCCTGGGGTTAGAGACATGGGTCACCACACCCAGTCGAAGAGAAACTTTAAAGAGACAGCCAGCATAACCTAGAATGAACTGACCATAAATAATACTTCAAACTCACTATTTATTATTATGCTCATTAAATAGGATTAGAATTTCAATATTTTAAAGTTTTTATGCCAGAATATTATTCCCATTATAATCCAGGTTTATATTTGTAAAGTTAAATTCTGAGAAATGTTTAATAAGCACAAATTTGGTATCATTGTACCACTCAAAAGCTGAAAGAACAATGTCAAATCGTTCTATGTAAGTCACATTATTGCTGGAAACAAGTAAATGTTATTTTGTTATGAATAATCTAGCTTTTTCTGGTTATACACAATACAGACTAAAGTATCAAATCAGATTGGCTGTGATAGTGAGGTCTGAATTCTGAACATGTAAACAGAAGTTCTCCCAGCTATTAAAAATCACATGGCTCAGTTTCTTGATCTTTCAGGTAAGAAGGTCAAGTTCAAGGAGACTGGAGGCTCTGGACTAGGACATCACTTTCCAGAGTCCTAGACTAATACATCTAATATATTATAAACCCAAATGGGGTCTGCACCCAAATTTCCAAAGCCAGAGCAAAACGGAAATACATTTAGATATTAAAATGACACATCAATTAACAAGCATCAGTATGGCCTACAATCTCAGCATGTGAGTAGCTGAGGCAGGGGAATAATGAGTTTATTATTGAGCCCATATAGTATGACTGCGAAAAACAGATGTAACAATAAATACCTCTCCACTTAAGCTAGAAACATTTAATTTTAAATGTAGTGATACATATATAATATATATATATTATACCACATTAAATAAAATTGCAATGTATATGCTTAATTTAGAGAGACTAACCTTACTTATTAAATTTGGGTTTTTTAGTTTCCCTTGAAACTAGTTTTTTAGTTTTAGGGAAACTAAAAAAGTAGCCCAGGCTAGTCTTGTTAAGTGTTGCTCTTCCTGCTTTAGTCTCCTGAGCATTCTGGGATTATGGGTGCACTGATAAACCTGACTTCAAACCTGATCTTTTGTGGAATAATGACCTGGTAAATAATTTTTAAAACATCAGATTTTACTTACTTTCTTTTAGATATGAAGAGAGACTGTGAGTCAAATCATTGGCCTTAAGGAAACAGGAGTCTAGAAATATGAGAAACATGCTTTGCTAAGAACTTTGCAAGTACACAATCAAAACAGATTAATATGAATGATAAATTCTTGAATGAGTTATAAAACATGAGTGACCTGGAGGCTCATTATTTAGTGTTATTTAAAATAACAGTAGCAATAATGACTATTTTTTCATTTAAAATATTTTATTTTTAGATTTGCATTTTTACCATGCATTTATATCACTTGTCCCCTCTCCCACTCCCTTCTTCCCCCAGCGTCCCCATGTTTCCTCTGTCCAGGCCCTTCCATGCTCCCCACTCTTAAATTGATACCATCTTTTTCTATTTTTATTGCTAAACACACATCTATAAATGTAACATGTTGAGTATATTTTTGTTGTTTGCATATTTATGGGGATGAGCACTCTGTACTGGATAACCTGGGCTCGTCCCTGAGGTAGGAACTTTAAACGCTCCAGAGTAGTGAAGTAAAGGCTCTGCACATCGTTTACACTTGAAATCTATGAATGAGGAAAAGGTAAGGTGAAGTGGCTGGGAAATTTATGAGAAACCTCGAATCCATTAGTTACCTAGAAGAGTGGACTGATGCAGCAGTGAGGGAGCAGTCAGCAGGATGGCAAAGATTAGAAGACACACGATAGTAAGAGCTATGGAGAATGTGGGCTGATGTAACATTTACCAAATGAAGGTAGAATGGACAATGGATAAACTTGTTTGGAAAGTACTAATATTAAGATAATATACTCTGTGATTCTCTGATTTATTTTCTGGGTAAATAATGGCAATTTCTGTGTGTTGTAAAATGGATACACAAAAAGATTAATTTTGGCAAAATTTATGATCTTGAGGTATGGGAAGCCCTACAGGTGTCCACAACTGGGAAAAGGGGTGAGTGCTTTGTGACAGATGAAAGGGCTGGAACACTATGTAGCATCTCAGAGAAGTGGCTTAGATGTACACAAAGCTACATCTGGTATGTCTGAAAGTAGTGTGATGTGAAGAAACAGAATGAGAGGCTCTGCAAATGTAATTTAGATAAAATAAAGATATATACCCAAATGGCATATAAAGTGCATGCATAAAAAGATGTAGCAATTGTCTAGAGTAAATATTTATGAGGAAAGGAAATATAGCATAGATTTGGAAAGAATGGGAATAATGTATCAAAATGCCACAATTCAGCCTAGCTGTAAAATACAACATGACACGTCAGAATAGAGCAGGGCAATTGTTGATAGTGACAGTCACAGCTTATGTAACATTATGGTTATCAACTCAATTCCTTCTATAGGAAAAAGTTTCTATGTAAACATTAAGGATGTTGGGGGGTGAATTACTACTGAATTAAATTTGATTTAATTTAATAATACATAAAGCTTATATTACATAACACTTTCCAAGTTGTTGCCTAGTAGAGGGAGGGAGTCTCTGATGATCTTTACAATTCTCCTAGATGAGATGAACAGTGATAACAGAATGGACTCTACTTGGCTAAGTCCCTGAGGGTGACTTGTGTTTCTTCTGAGGAGACTCCTCGGTGAGTTGGTTGCAGCTAGACTAAAGGCACGTAGGATCACTGATATAAACCAAACCAGCTCTCAAGAGACAGCAGAGGCTAATCAACTCCCAGTGTTCTTTGGTCTGGGAATCCCTAATTAAGTTCCCATGTGTAAGATGTTAGCGGTGTACAGCACAATTAGTGGTAATTAAGAGGACATGTGCCTGCCCTTCAGACACAAACGACCTCAGATTAAAATCCAGTCAGATGCTTGACCAACTGATTAGAAACAATACTCTATTATTTACATTTCTTCTTTAACCTATACCTAATAACAAATGGCACCTTTTATCTCTTCAGCTAGCACAGTTACTATCCCTGGAGGCTGTTCTTGGTCATGGTGTGGTGACTAGGGTCTTTTCTATGAAACCTTCTAATGATGCCTTAATTGACTATGTCTCAAAATAGTCATCTATTAGCTGGTACTAAAGCCTACCCCTTCTGGCTGTTTCCAACATACTTTTTCCCTCCTAAAGAAAAAAAAATCCATGAGTCCAGGATCTTACACAGTTATGTTATGGGGCTTTAATAAAACAATAATATAACACAAACTTATTATGTAACTTGGATGAATTCCAAGGGTTTCTTATGAACGTTAGCTCTTAACAATTCTGCAGAGAATCAAGGTTTATGATGTTCTCTGAGGTCATAGAATACCAGGATGTTCTTCACAAATCCTTCCAGGGCACAAGTTACATGTTAAGAAAAACTAGAAGAGGAAACTGAGTCACACTAAAAACTAGACACCAGCCTCAGCTTGAGTGAGGATTTGTGACAGAGGAGCAGCCAGGACACAGTCTCACACTTGAGCAGCAGCCCTCTGGGCTCAGTAAACTTGAGATTCCAGATACTGTTTGCATCTAAGTGTAAGCCTTCAGTTCCCTCAAGGGCAATTGTCTTGGAAAAGAACACACAGGGGCACTCCTGCTGCTAATCCCAAGGAGCACTTAAAAAAATAGTCCAGAAGAATTATAACTATGCAGGGAACAGGCTGCTCTCCAGCTTCTCAAGCTGCTGGGATGCACAGAGCTGTAATGGAAAGTCCGCTACTGTTGACTTCTTCCCCAAGTAGCATGAGTTGTTTTCAGTAGCCTAGAAATAGCTTATCTGGGGCAGTGGTGCCAAAGTGCCTTATGGTTTGCTTTCAGGATAACATCTGCTTTCTCCTATCCTTGCCCAGGAGTCTTACAGATGCACACAATCTAAGAGCTCAGAGCAGGGACTGCAGTTTTGCAGATCTTTGAAATTTTAAACAAGGCATGGGAACTTAGACCAAGGTGGCTTCTGTGAAATGCAGAATTCTATTATGTTTGGTGAGTTGGCTTCAAAGAGTCTTGGGTACAATCTGAATACTACTCTACTCCAAAACTGAAATCATGACCACCACAACAATACAACTAAAATGCTTACTACAAAATCTTGTTAATTTTTTGGAGACAGGGTGTTTATTCTATAGCTCAAGCTGGACTCAGACTTGCTGTGATCCGTCTGCCTCAGGTTCCTGAGTTCTGGGATTCAGGGCCCAGCTTAACAAGCTTCCTAAGGCTACAGTTCTTATTTATAAAGAAAGGTCAACAAAGTTTCACACCAAGACTTTTAAATGTCTGAAGTGTCCTTATGTGAGTTTAATATCTATCTTCATTAGAGACATTTATTCCTTGAAGAGTCTGCTAAAACTGTATACTGAACAATTAATCTTTCCAGTAAAAGATAAAGCACATCCACAAACCTTAGTATTCAATTCAGCAAAAACCGTTTTTTCAGAATCCCAAATAAATCACTAACAGTTAAAAAGTATTACATGGAGGGAAGAGGATTAAGAGCAAGGAAAATGTATAAATTCCCACCAGTGGAGATTCCTATAAAACAGTAGAGAAGAAATGACACTGTGTGTTCCCTGTCCTTAGGACAACTGACACAGGCCACACCTGGTAGGCTGAGCTCTTCTAGCTCAACTACGGACCGACTGCCGCTGTAATGGTCCTTGATCAGCTTCTGAAGGTCCCCAGGGGTCCCTGGTTTGGGCTCTGATTTTGCAAGAATATCAGAAATTTTCCTCTAAAAAAAGAGAAGAAAAAAAAAGGTAGAGCATTAGATTTTATAATGGCATGTGGCATAGGTTCATTTCTCTGGCACGTATCTTTTGGTGGCAGCTGAGTGGGAAACCTTATTGCATACTTCTTAGGCATAGTGAATGCTTGAAACATGAAGAAAGGATCGAAAGGCCTCCTTGTAATGTCTGGTCTGTATCTTTTGGAAGTGAAAACTTTGCATTCAGCTCAGCAGTAGGGTATTTTTCTGTTAAAAGTCTAGAAGTCTTCTTGTTATGCAAACTTCTCTTCTACTCCTAAATACCCTGGACTCCTGAAAGAGCAGAATTTTGAGCACTTCTTGTACAATCTGGCTTTTAGGTGATGAGCCTCAGACTGGATTTCTACAGACTGAGCTGCGCACAGGTGCTCACTAAAAGTGGACTTGATGTTACTGACTGTCCTGATTTAGGAGGCGATCCCAAGACTCATGAAACACAATAGAACAGATGTCACAGAAGATACTTTCTCTCTTTTGATGTGGACTCTTTTGTAAAAATGTCTATTTACATAATATACATATTTATACTCCTTTTATTAAATGTTGTAATATATGGAAGCGCCATTGTCCATTTTTGTCATAAACTTCCCTTATTTCTTTGTAATGCGTCTCCAAAGACCCAGACTCCCACACTCCCAGTGTCAGAACTACTCAAGGTCGCATCAAAGGCATCAACCTAATGTTGTCACCGTGGGCATATATTAGCATGACCTCTGCCAAGCTAAACTAGCAAGAGTTCTGACCTTGAACCTCTGGAACCTAATACTCCGCTCCTCAAGGCTCTCTGTGTGACTCAATTATCAAAGTGCACTTAAGGCATTTCTTTAAGGATGTGCCAGACCTCAGCCAATTTGGTATGTTCTGCCTTTCTATTTGGGCATTTGTGAGGAAAGAAAACACACGTCTGCACACTTCTTTCTGAATGCTTGCTGTTAAACAGCGGGGGTTTGACCCTCTTTTCTCTCCTCCGCTGACTTCAGCAGCAGACTCTGGCTGGCTGCGGAGGACTGCATCACTGCTCTCACAGTGTGGGAGATGCTCTCACGGTAGGGCTGCTCTGTAAAATGTCTGCATGGGAGCAATGGCCCTTCTCTGCACAGAGACACAGTATTTAAGAGGAGGGGGAGCAGCTGCCTTCAATTATGGCTCAATTAGAGGTAGAAATACCTGAGAGTTCCTTTCTCTACCTGTTTTCATTTTGTTTTTACTTAGTGTAAAGGCTTGAAGCTGGAGTGAATAGAAAAAGGGGAATGGATTTTCTTGGATAAAAGCAGGTATAGGAGAAGCTCTGGGTCCTTCTCGATTAGAACCTGTGTATAATGCCACAGTGAAAACCCAGCAGGCCAGAAAGCTGTTGGTCTCTCACAGGAGTGAAATGGGAGTCAAAAAAGTTTACTTTTAGTTCCCCAAAGAAAATTTCTTCCTGGAGACCATAAGAAAGTTAACAGATCTCACTGACTCTTACAATTTCTGGATCTCTTAGTTGGGGGCCAAAATAACTTCACATAAGTATGATATATAAAAATGTCATGGAAGTCACGTGTCCACACCACTGTGACAAACTGTTGCTGGTACCTTTTTCCATTTCCTGGTCTTCCGGGCTTCCTCTTTTGTTTCCTTTGGTTTCCTCAAGAAACATTCTGTAGGCTGTAATAAAATATAAATGAGAAAACTTTCATCTTTGCAGGATGAAGTGTCAATGACTGCTATGAGTCCCGAAGCTTTTTCCGTCGTGCACAAACTCCTCTGAGTACCTTGGTCACATTCCACAGCGATGCGGGAAGACCCGCTGGAGCTGTGATGCAGAGCTGAGCTGACAGAATTTGAGAAAGCACAGATGATGTAAGACTGGAAAGATCTTTGAACAGCGATCAAAATGTGTGAGTGAGTGAGTGTATATATGTGCTTGATGTGTGCAGATTATTAGAGATGGAAGCCAGGGGCTGGTTTGTAAGATGCTGGCAGAAACAGATGTGCTTAAAATGAGGATGTGGCAAGGCGGTCAATGACCAGAGCAACTGAAGTTTTCCATGAGTTGCCTGTGCAGAGGGCCGCACTTCCAAGCGGCCTTGTTTATAGCACCCACTCCTTCCCCGTTTTCAACAAGCAGAGAAAATCCAAGGTAGGATGTATTTACTTACGTTTTTACAAACCAGCTGTGCCAACCAGCTGTACCCATGTAGTCATTTAGAAATGACCACAGAATAAATGTTCTTGTTAACGGACTGAAAACAGGCTCCACACTGTAGCACCAAGAGCGATTAATTTGCCAGTGGCCTTGAACCCCAAGGACCCCATATAGTTTCATACTGTTTTTAAGTTGAGTTTCGTTCTTTAAGGTAGTAAAGCAGGAAATTTGGACTAAAACCTTGATTTATAAAATGGAATGTGCAGGTTCCACAGATATTAATCATAAGCAACTAAATAAAATGTTTCCTGTGCTGAGTCCAAGTAGAGGATGTCTGTTTAACCAGTCACTCGCTGGCTGCCACCTTTTCTCTATGACGCTGTTCAAAATGATCATAGATGAATCTTTTTAAGAAAGTGAGCAGATTAAAGGCCAGGCATGGTGGTGTACACCTTTAATTCCAGCAGGAGAGGCAGAGGCAGGTGGATCTTTGTGAGTTTGAGACCAGCCTGGTTTATATAGTGGGTTTGAGGACAGCCAGAGCTACATAGTGAGACCCTGTCTCAAACAACAACAAAACCTGCAGATTAGAAATGCCTATGGCCTCAAATCAAAGAGGGATACATTGGTCCATAAATTCTTTAAGACACTGGGCCAGCAGGAGCAGTGTTTAGATATTGTTTCAGGCAGGAGAGTACATTAAAATAACATGGGAATCTTTCATCCTTAGCTTCTTCACAGTTTCAACAAAAAGCCTGTGAAGACCAATTGCCCTGCAGTTTAAGAAAATAAAGATATTGTCTTTCTTACTTAGAAAGTTAAGCTGTCTTGTGAATTTAGATTCATGTCCATTTTATATTGGTACATGCCAATAAGAACCTGGGCCAAGGCCGCTAATATGTCACAGGAGAAGCCAGATGGTCATAAGCATCTAATTACAGAACAAGGAAGCATTGAGCTCCCCTTCCAAGGCCAGTGCCTGGATGGAATTAGCAGAGCCCCTAGAGTGCACATTGGACCAGGCCTATAATCTCAACACTCGGGAGGCTGAGGCAGGAAGACAGCCATGGGGTCAGTGAACAAAAAAATGAAATGAAAAGAGGAGGACATGACTACCCTAAAGTATGGGGATTTTAACTGTAGGGATGGAGAAAGAAGGCAAAGGGAAAAGTGCAGCCTGGGGCTCCTCCCAGCATTCCTCACTCTGCTCCCTCCCCTAAACCTCTCCCTTCCAGGGGCTGGGCTTCACTTCCCTTCCCCCAGTTTGATCCCTATATATCTCTCTCTATCTGTCTGTCTATCTATACAATTCTGCTGTCTTAGGTACACTGGTCTCTTGGTCTCGGCCCATGCTGGCTTTCTTGCTCTCTCTTCAAATAAATGAGCTTATTCAAATCACCATAGATGGAGAATAGCTAAAGCCTCTGGCATGATACCCTGTGTATTGTCTTGTGAGGCCTATTCTTGATTGGTCTTGTGGATGGAGGCCATGATAGGACCCACACACAAGTCAACTTCCCCATAAAAGACTGGTGCATAGATTATACATGACCTATACCTATTGTCAGCGAAGGATTCAAAGAGCCTCTTGTATGGATACTGTCACAGGCCTTTTACAAGCATTTCCATATAAGTAAGCAACAGTTGAAGCCATACCAGAGATCTCACCCAATTGAATGTTACGTATGGGCACCCACGGAGAAGTGACAGCGACAGGAGTGCTCATTCCACAGACGCATCTCTCCAGACCATGCAATACATTTTTCTAGTACAATATATAAAAACAAAAATCTGGGAAACCATGCCTCCTTGTTTACAGTTAGGAGAACATAGCCTTTTGATGGGCAAAGAAAGTAAAATCCCGCAACAGCTGATGCCAGAGTCAAGAAATGTTGTAGTGTGGCTATAGACCAACTTCAGAGTCAATAGCTGTGATGCTCACAGTGACTATACAATGTGGTTATAGACTGACTTTCGAGCCAACAGCTGTGATGCTCACAGAACTGTACAGCGTTGTTATAGACTGACTTCTGAGCCAATAGATGTGATTCTCACAGGGTTATACAATGTGGTTATAGACTGACTTCCGAGATAATAGCTGTGATGCTCATGGGACTATACAGCGTGGTTATAGACCAACCGACTTCCAGGCCAATAGCTGTGATGCTCACAGTGACTATACAACGTGATTATAGACTGACTTCCAGGCCAATAGCTGCGATGCTCACAGTGACTATATAGCGTGGCTATAGACCAACTTCAGAGTCAATAGCTGTGATGCTCACAGTGACTATACAACGTGGTTATAGACTGACTTCCAGGCCAAGAGCTGTGATGCTCACAGTGACTATATAGTGTGACTATAGACTGACTTCTGAGCCAAGAGCTGTGATGTTCACAGTGACTATACAGCGTGGCTATAGACCGACTGACTTCCAGGCCAAGAGCTGTGATGCTCACAGTGACTATACAGCGTGACTATAGACTGACTTCTGAGCCAATAGCTGTGATGCTCACAGTGACCATTACCTGTTTGGTCTGTTTGGTTTCCTTTGGTGGTTCAGGAACTGAAGCTGTGTCCTGCTGCATCAGCTCTGTGTCTCCTCCTTCCTCACCACCTGATGGTTCTGAAAGGAGATACAAAGTTCAGCTGTTAACTTTGTGTGCCCCTCCCACACTCTCCCGAGAGATTTAGAGGCTTAATCTCTCGATCCTTTCTCTAGAAGGTGATGTTAACAAAACTTACCTAAATTGGAGACTGATTTGAGCATTCAGATACCAGTCTTGTTTATAATCTGAAACACTAAAGATCACCTAACAGTAGGGAATGTTTAATTGCTACAGTTTGGGTCTAAAATGTCCTCTATGGTTTGATTAAGAAATGGTCCAACCAGGGGTGTGGTGTGCGTGCATTTAATCACAGCATTTAGGAGGCGGAGGAAGAAGGATATTTATGAGTTCAAGGCCGGCCTGGTCTACACTACACAGCGAACCCAAGATAGCTAGGACTACATAGAGAGACCTTATTTCCAAAAAGTACTGAAACCAAACCAAACCAAACCAAACCCGAGACAAAAGGATGTAGTAGTGCAACATCTAGAAATTGGGGCTTAAACTTTGAAATTAGGCTCTGGGGCTATGTGCACTTGATTAGTACAACTAGCCTCTACTTCCTAGAGGATAAGCCTAGAAGGAATGAAAAGTTTTATACAATAACCATTTCATCCAAGCTAAATACTACAGAAAAATGATGTCCCCATCTGTGGCGGTTTGAATAGGAATGGCACCATGGAGTCATATTTAATGCTTGGCTTATTGGGAGTGGCACTCCACTTGTTGTAGTAGGTGTGGCCTTGTTGGAGAAAGTGTGTCACTGTGGAGACCAGCTTTGAGATCTTATATGCTCAAGCTAGGCCTACTGTGACTCTCCTTATGCTCCCTCTGGATTAAGATGTAGAACTCTCAGCTCCTTCTTCAGCACCATGTCTGCCTGCATGACACCATGTTTCCTGCCATGACAAATAATGGACTAAACCTCTGAACCTGTAAGCCAGCCCCAATTAAATGTTCCCTTTAGAAGAGTTGCCATGCTCATAGTGTCTCTTCATAGCAATAGAAACCATAACCAAGACACCACCCTATCACCAAAGCCCTGGACTGTAACCTAGGTGGGCTGCAAGGATGCCTTTGATTCTTCTCCTCCTATCACAAGGGTGTTTTCAGAGATTATCAAGGAGGGAGATGGGAGATGGGTTTGCCCCTCACCATTTCTGCAGCACCAACAGGGAACACCTTGGGAGCCTTAAATTCTAAATTCTCCTATTTTAAGAAAGTTGTCTTTCCCATCCCACCGAGATGACACTGAAGGAATCTAGTGGTGAGTCAGGGCCTTCCTATTTACTTATACATCTTAAAGTTAGGATACAGAGCAGAGCTAGACCTTCCATACTCCTGAGCAATAGTGAGGTCTAGAGCAACCTCTAAAGAGCATACACAGATAAACAATAAGATAAAGATAAAATGAAGTGAGAGCATCAGACACACTCAAGTAGCCCATAGGAAGAGAGGAAAATGAAAGCAGGTGTAAATTACAGAAAGTAAATGGGAAAAGACCCCAGCAGATTTAAACCCCAACATTTCATTATATTACAAAGAAATAATGTGGGGACTGGAGAGGAGGCTCAGCTAGTGTGAGCACTTGTTCTTTCAGTTCCCGGCACCCATGCTAACAGGTGCCATCTGTTACTTTGGCTCCAGGGGATCTGAGGCCATCTTCTAGCCTCCACGAGCACTGTCACACATGTTTACACATGTGTACACACACACACACACACACAAATAAAAAAGAAAATAAATCTTTACATAAGGTGTAAACATACCAATTCAAAGACAAAGACTAATAGAATGTATTAGAAAATGTGACCTAACAATATATTAGTTATAAGAAACACAACAAATATAATGATATAGGAAAGTTCAAAGGGGCGGAAGACAGAACAGCAGATATCGGTGAAAAGGAAAGCTACAGTGGTGGCACAAGTATCAGAGTGGACAGTTGTCCTAGTTAGGTTTCTGCTAAGATAAAATGCTGACCAAAACCAACTCGGGGAGGAAAGTCCCCCTGGCCCTAGCTTAGAACTCACAATCTACCACTAAAGGAATTAAGGGCAGGAATTCAAGGCTGAAACCTGGAAGCAAAAACTGAACAAGAGGCCATGAAGGAACAGTGTTTACTGGCCCACTCCCATAGTCTGCTCGGCCAGCTTTCTTATACCTCCCAGGACCCCTGCCTAGGAGTGGCACTGCCCACAGTGGGCTGGGCCCTCCCCCTCCCACACCCATCATTAATCTGAAAATGCACCACAGGCTTGCCAAGAGGCAATCTGAAGACAGTTTTGAAACTGAAGTTCCCTCTTCCAAAATGATTCCAGTTTTTGTCAAACTGACAAAAAGGAAAAAAACAAAAAAAAAGAAAGAAAGAAATAGAAGCACAACAATGAAATTTACCAGAGAATTCGAGATGAGAGAGAATAAATAAGAGTGAAACACTCTTCTATCTTTCTCTCTCTTGTTTTTTTGAGACAGAATTTCTCTGTGTAGTGCTGGAAGTTCTTAAATTCTCTCTGGATACCCTGGAACTCGCTCTGTAGACCAGACTGCCTCGAACTCACAGAGATCCGCCTGCCTCTGTCTCCCCACTGCTCAGATTAAAGGTGTGCGCCACTGCCGCCTGGCAAGAGAGAGTGAATCTTTTAAGAAGATACAGTAATCCTAAATGTGTGTGCACCAAATCCTTGAGCTACAAAGCAGGTGGAAGCCAAGCCTGACACGCGGGAAAGCAGAGACAGATAAACACACAATTCAGTGCAAGTGTTTATGTATGTTCAACTGTCATGGAATGTACACAAGGCAGACTACACTGCAGACCATTAGAAGTTTTTTTAAATTATTTTATGTGTACAGATGTTCTGCCTGGTTATCTGTGTACCACGTGCATGCAATGCTCAGGGAAGTCACAGCAGGGCACCGGATCCTCTGGAACTGGAGTTAAAGGTGGTTGCAAGCTGCCACATGGGTGCTGGGAATCAAACTTTGGTCTTCTCTTAAGAGCAATGAGTATTCTTAACCTCTGAGCCATATCTCAAACTCCAATATATCAACAGATTAAAGAACTGAAGTAGATAAGAGTATGTGTATGTATAACAATGTTCAGTGAACATCATCCTTAATAATTAAAGACTTAACTGTATTCTGAGTCAACAGGGCAAGGATATCAAAACCTCAGATTTGCTCAACAAAGACAATATGGCAAGGAAAGGAAATAAACATACACATTGGAAAAGACACAAACTATACCCATTTGCAGATCATATGATTGCTTATCTTAGAAAAAAATCCAGGGAAATCCAGGAACTAAAGCCCATTGTTCATGTAAAAATTCCTACATTGGATTGTATCACTGAAATCTTGTTTTTCTTGTCTCCTATCCTATTTTCATCTGAGACCCTTCAGTGAAGCCTTAGGTGACTCCACAGCCTTTTTCCGTTCTCTGTCTCTGCACATCTTACCACATGCTTTCTAAACTGTAACTTGTAGATTAGCACATAATTTTATTCTGCCTCATGGCATGTAATGGTATCAAATACATACTAGGTTTCCTCTCTACCTGAACCACATGATTTCTGAGAATATGCATGAGTGTCCAAAGCATTCAGCTTAAGGTTAGTTTGGAATTAATAACATCCCTATTTATATTTTTAAAGAATTATTTTATGTACGTGAAGGGTTCTTTTTGTATGCACGTATACATGTGCCCCATGTGCATGTCTGGTGTTTAAGGAGGTCAGAAAAAGGGTAGATATCCTGAAACTGGAGTTATGATAGTAGGAGCTACCATGTAGTGCTGGGAACTGAACCCATGCCATCTGCAAGAGCAGTAAATAACAGCTGAGCCATCTCTCCAGGCCCCAGTCCTTATGAAAATGTTAAATTTCTTTTTATTTAAGGCTGGATTTCTCTGTGTAACAACCCTGGCTGTCCTGGAACCCGCTTTGTAGACCAGGCTGGTCTTGAACTCACAGCAATGCGCCTGCCTCTACCTCCCAATAACTTTAAGATTAAAAGAGTGTCCTACATAGAACTCTGTAGTCCTCTATTTCCTTGAATTTGCTATCTGTAAAATATAGGCTATATTTGGCTAACATAGTTAAAAATAGGTAAAATATTTAAAAGACTCTCTGTCCATGAGAAATATTTAAACTATCTTGTTAATCAAATACACCGAATCTCAGTTACTTCTTGTTCCAAAAATTATTTCAACTTTTGAAACCTTTAACATAAAATGAGATCATCTCGTCACCGTGTCTTGAACACATTAGCTGTTTCCTTAGACTGATATTTTTTGGTTCCAAAGGAGGAAACTGCTCCTCTGAAGTAAGGAAGGTACTTCTGTGATTTCCATTAAGAGAACAGTGCAAGCAAAGCACAGCAGGCCAAGCTAGCCAGTCTTCAGGGCTGCTGGGAAGTGAGGTGACGCCGGGCCTGGCCCACTTGGTCCCAGTGGGTCATTCAGCCTGTGAAGGGGCGGCACGAAGACAGGCTGCTTTTCTCCAACTCCCCGAGGACTATTTAAAAAACCACATAGCCAGAGGGATTGGTTGAAGTTTTCCAAAAGAGGAGTCAAGGACAACGTCCTTTCCCGAACCATAGCAACAGTATCAATTACAAACAGAAGGTCGCTCAGTTTTCTCTCAGTGTTCGCCTTTATCTCTATAAATATCTAAAGTCCAACTTCCCAGCACTGAGGCCTTGAGAGGGATGCTACAATGGAATCACACAGTCAACTGGTCTTTAAAACTTTGTGAAAGAATGTTATTTAAATCACAACCCATTCTTACTGTGATGGCTACTCTTGTTTGTCAACTTGACTACATCTGAAATTAACTAAATGCCAAACAGTTGGGTACACCTGTGAGGGATTTTTCTTAATTAAATCATTTGTGGAAGTCACACTTTTAATTCGGATCTTTTTGAGGTGGGAAGAACCTTTAATCTGGGCCACACCTTCTGGTGGCAGACTATATAAAGGACATGGAAGACAGAAGCTTTTGTTCTTTGCCTACTTGCTCTTGCTGGCAAGTTCATTCCTTCACTGGCATTAGAGTGTACTTCTTCGGTATTCTGGCATATACTGAAGGCCAGCTGAGATATCCCAGGCTCATGGGTGGAACTGGATTCTTGGACTTTCTGTTGGTAGACAGCGATTGTTGAACTAGTTGAACCACAGACTGTAAGTCACTCTAATAAACTCCATATATTTATTACAACTTACTTTCTGTAGTTAGTGTCTTGCACAGGAATCTGGAAACTTTAGGTAAACGACCATCCAGAGAGTAGGTGATTGGCTGCAGAGCAGTTGTGTTAGATGGGTTTCTTATCACCATGATAAAAACACTATGATCAAAAGCAACTTGGGAGGCAAGGGTTTATTTCAGTTTATAGCTGTAGTTCATCAAGAAGGGAAGTCAAGGCAGGAACCTATGGCAAGAACTAAAGAAGAGGCCATGGAGGGGCACTGATTACTGACTTGCTCCCATGGCTTTCCCAGCTTGTTTTCTTATGCAACTTAAGACCACATGCCCAGGGTGACACCACACACAGTGAGAGGGGCCTTCCCACATCAACATTAACCAAGAAAATGCCCCACAGATTTCTCCACAGGGCAACCTAATGGAGGCATTTCCTCAAATGATCTCTTCCCTACTTCCCAGATGACCCTAGTTTTTGCCATTGATATAAACACTAGTGAGCACAGCACTTATGGCCACTGTTGGCATGCTACTGTACATAAGGAGTCTTAGACAAAGTAGAATGAGTGCAAGTAGTTGTGTCCTGATAAATTTTACAATAACATTTTAACTGGACTTGGCCACACTGACTTACTACATGTAAGTTAAAAATAAAAGAGGTTTCAAGGTTGTTTTGCATAGCATAGTTTCTAATTGTTTGATAGGGGCACCTATATATGATAAACTTGTTTTGATTTGTGTTTGTTTGAGTCAGGGTCTTACTATACTTACCAGGATGGCCTCACATTCACAATCTCCCTGCCTTAGGGTCTCTCTGACTGACTCTCTCTCTCTCTCTCTCTCTCTCTCTCTCTTTCTCTCGTGCATGAATTTTTGTTTGCATGTATGAATGTACTTAATGTGCATGTCTGGTGCCCTTGATGATCAGAAGAGGGCATCATGTCCTCTGGAACTGGAGTTACAGATGGTTTCGAGCTGCCACGTGGGTGCTAGAAACAGAACCCAGGTCCTTTGCAAGAGCAGCAAATGCTCTTCACTACTGAACTACCTTGAGAGGCCCCTTCCATTAGTCTCCTGAGTGCTGGCAAACTTGGGTTTTTTTTTTTTTAAGAACTTTTCTGGTTCTGAACACTTATCTTTTGATCACTTACATATATATAAACATCTCCCTACTTAATTTTTGTCCGTTTTAAACACTAATTCTAACAATTTTTTTTTAAATTGCATATAACCTAGGTATACTGGCACATGACAGTTCAGGAACTTTTAATGGCTTCCTGTTGAATTGCTCCCTTATAATTATGTTCTGACTGACTTTTCACCTGGGGAGTGGTAACAGTGTCTGGCGGTTCCCTGGGAAAGCTACATCATATAAACTGAAAAGTAATGCTGCATATAGAGCCTTAAACGCTCTAAAGAGTTTCCCCACAATTACTCATCCCTTGGAGCCGGATTGTTTTACTTGGCCAGGAGAACCAAGGCTCAGAACTCTCCTCAGGAACCATGTTCCCAGCTCATTAAGAGACTCTCACCAGCACCACTAAGCAAGCACACGTTCCCACACTTCAGCCTTCAGGACACCGTGAGGGGAGTAGAGGACAAGGCAGTGAGCAGTCATGCTGGGGAAGAGGCACTCAACTTCACTGAGAGGTTGTGCATTAAAGGAGGTGCCATGTTTTAATGGCTTCTGTGTTACACCCATAGGACAGTTAATACAGATATATTATTGAGGTGGTCAATTAGGCCACCTCAACAGAGAATCATTTTATCTGTAAGTGCACCTCGCTTAGGCTATTCGAGAAATATCTTTAACTTTAATATCTCTTACTTCCTGCCAGCATCTTACCTCTTCCTGTAAGTTAGAAAAGACCTTCCGAAAGCAGAACAAAGACTGTCTTAGGACTGTTGTGTAGCATGGAGCTCCACCTTTCAATGAAAAAGAAAACCAGGGAGGAAGACATGGGGGAAATGGAAACACAGTGGAGGAGGTGGCGGCAGGGCCACAAATTCATGTCCAAGTCTGTTATGCCAGAACATAGTCTTTGACCACTGTGACAGGGCTGTTCAAGAGAGCAGGTTGGTCTCCAGTCGTACCATGCCTGGCCAAGCTAGTCGAGGGTTTACGCATCAGGATATTGGAGCCCCCAAAGTCTTCTGAAGGCTTCATGCTGGAATAGCTTATGCCATTCTGTGTCCCACCCTACTCTCTTACATTTTCTCTTTGGTATTCATATTCTCTATAAAAAAGGAACCGGGAAAGATCTACCTTCTTTATCTTTTAAGCTCCTTAAGGTCCCTTCTTCCAAAGGATCTGACAGAAGAAATGTTCTAGGACAAAGGTCTGAGCCGGTACTCTGTAATGCAAGATTTTTTTTTGTCTTCTGAACTTGGGGCAATTCAGAATGGGGAGTGGGGGCAATTTCTTTCCCCCGCTTATTTTGTCATTTTTTTTATGGCAACAGCCACAATTTCATCCATATTTCAATAATGGTTCTATTTTCAATCTGGGATGTTCCTAGGAACAGATTCAGAGTTTTGCTTACAAAATATGCTGCATGTTCCCACAGGAAACTTTAAGGCCAAACATTTGGAGCGGCATGGAAACACATGAGATGAAGTTGCTCTTTTGGTCCTGACAGTCTGAGGGCAGTAGAGGGTTCACACCAAAAAGAGCACCTCAGAGAGAACTTGGCTGAAGAAAGTCTGAGCTGCTTAAATGCTAATGTTTCCCCTGCCATTTTAAAGTCAGTTGAGTTAAATCTCGGTTATTATCTAAAAAGGCTGACTGGTCTAGTTTTGTAATATTTTATATATTTCTTTTAAAAAATTAAAGCTGAACTCTGGAGTTGTAGCACATGTCTTTGGGAGGCGGAGGCAGATAAGACTCTCTATGAGTTCAAGGCCAGCCTGGTCTACATAGAGTTCCAGGACAGCCAGGGCTACATAGAGGGATTCTTTCTCAAATAAGTAAGTATATAGATAGATATGTATTTATTTTCTATGTATGTGTGTGCTAACTTATCTGTATGTGCACATGTGTGCAGATGCCTGTGGAACCTGTAAGAGCCAGTTGGCTACCCTGGAACTATCTGTACCATTTGTGAGGCAACACTTGATGTCGGTGCTGAGATGTGAGCCACTGAGACATCTCTCCAGCTGTCCTTCTTTATGCAAAATGCACAGAAAAAGCTCCTTGCAAACCACTAGCCTATGCCCCCTAAATTAATTTATTGTGTGCATACAGTTTCGTGTGTGTGTGCGCACATGTGCGTGTGCCACAGATTAACCTTGCGTGTTGCTTATCTGTCTGTTTTTTGGACACTGGGTCTCCTGTTGAAACTAAGATCACTGAGAAGGCTGTGCTAGGAAACCCGTGAACTCCTGTCTCTGTCGACAGCTCCCAGCTCTAGATTACAGACAGACGCCACCATCCTCCTTATGTCAACACGTCCGGCCTTTTACATGGGTGTGGGGGATCCAGCTCAGGCTCTCACGCTTGCATTGTATGTGCTGTGCTGACTGCGCCCTCTCCCTGGTCTCTGCAGGACACCTTCAACAGCTCCCAGAATAGTGCTCGGGGTGGCTGTTTTAAGAGGTGTCAGTATAGAGGAGATGGGAGAACACTAGGAAGGCTAAGGTTTTTAGTTCCAACTTTTATGATTTTGAGCAAATCACTTACTTTATACTACAGCTTTCTCATTTGTAGACATATGAAGTCATACTGCAGTGAATTACGATTCTCTTTTGGTTTATGGTAAGTTCTCTTGGAAGGTATACACCCGAGACACGTCAAAATTTCCAGAGTGTGGCAGAATGTTGAAGCACTGAAGGAAAGGGTCACATCCTAAAGAAGACAGGTGACGGAGGCTCTTCATGTGGGTGTGCAAGTTATGCCATTTCTTCCTAGACAGAAATTTCCTAAGAGAGACACCTGAGTCTGCACTTAGCCTCGTAACCCAGTGCTGCAGTGTGTTTTCTCCAGGAAGAGACAGAATACAGTGAAAGGCACAGTTCTGTTAGGATTGTCTTTGGCCCTCACAGAGACTTCAGCTGCCTGCTGATTACTTACTGCATACCCTTGATATGTCTTGCAAGTCCATAAATACTCATGCTTCCCACAGAAAAGACCTTTCTTAGGGCCCAGGACAATGTGCTTCACTGTTTTGTCCTGAGAGTTTCCTACCGCTAAGCTGGCCTAAGGACATCAGGCTATCAACTCACTGTCAAGTCCATGCTAAGAGGGTTTATATTTAGAATGTTTCAGAACCTCAGATCCTTCATGATGATGACATGGGATAAAGCAACACTGAATAGCTAATGGAATATATAAGATGGTTTACAATCAAATCCATTTGTTAGTCAAGTTAGATAGGTGTTCTTTGTTTGACAATTAATTAAAAAGACCTTGTAAATAAAAAACACCACTTGGCAAAATTTTATAAAAGATTGTTTACCTCTTTTCCTGATACAATAACATGGTTGGAGAGATTGCTCAGCAGTTAAGAGCACTGGTTGCTCTTCTAGAGGATTTAAGTTCAATTCCCAGCACACACAAGGCAGCTCACACCTGTCTGTAACTCTAGTTCCAGGGTTTCTGGCTCTCTCACAGAGACATACAAGCAGGCAAAAATATCAATGAACATAAAATAAAAATATATATTTGGAGAACATAATATATTACATATATTACAAAAATATAAAAAATTTAAAAGAAACAAAAATTTGGTCCCACTATAAAAGATGATTTGATCATAAAACAAATTATGATTTGATGCATTTGTTTCCACATTTGGCTCTTGCTCTGTGTATATACATGTGTGTTTTCATATGTGCACACTCAATTTTATATACCAATAATTATTTTCTAAATATAAACACTTTACCCTTTAATATTATATATAAACATTTTCCTATGCCATTAAATAGTTTTATTGTTTTGTAGGAAGGGTCCTCTTATGTTGTTAGGATGGCCTTGAACTCATGATCCTCCTGCTTTAGTCTCCCAAGTTCTGGGACTGTGTGATAAGATCAGCCTACCCCCAGCTCTAAGTCATTTCATACTGTGCTACATGGTGTCTTTTTAAAAGCTGTACACTGCCCTGAGATACTCCATTTTACAAGCCATGCTAAACTCGATGTTGAGTGAGAAACAGAGGCAGGGGACAGACAGTTGAGAACTCTACACTGTCCAGTGGGTTTCAGGCTCATTTTGAAGCCCCCGCACTGCTGAAATGGCCTATTCGAATCGCCTGTGTGCTCATCTGACTATTTGGTAGTAATTCTGTACTTTGTTTCTACATCCTCTACGGGTTTGCACTTTGCCTAGGCAGCTCAACTCTGACCACATGTCTTGACTCTGTAGACTAATAAAGATTTTTATGCAACTCCGTGGAAATCCTCTTTTCATCTCTATCAGCTTTCTTCAAGAAGGCCTTTGGGAAATTCCTTGAACTCTTCTGTGGCCTCTTATAGCCATTCACACACACACACACAGACACACACACACACACACACACAGAGAGAGAGAGAGAGAGAGAGAGAGAGAGAGAGAGAGAGAATTATGATCTAAGAGTTCAATGGTAATAGGTATGATCAAAATAAGGAACCTGTGTGTCCCCAAAGGTCAGCTACTGAGAAAAATCAGGACTACCAACCAATTGTGACTGACAAAACTGATACAGCTTGTGAATTTATCGTTAGCCCACAACTTTCGACACTGTAGAAAGTTACAATCATGTGTGTTTCTGCTCAGGATAGTGCCACTACATTTAGTTCCTAATATGTATGTTCCCAGAAGACTTTTTAGAAGGGAAACGACACTATACAAGAATTTTAAAAAACAAGGCCTTAATATCTAATTCCTAGAAGATTTGAGTCAACTTATAAGCGATTAGCATTGCGAAATATTACCTGTGTTGCATAAGCCAGCAAACAGTGGGCATTCTATTCTTTATACTACCAACCAGTAAGACATGACATGACATTTTAATTTGATTACAGGCAAGGTTCAGCATCTTTCTTGTTTTAATAGTCATGTACATTTTTACATGGGTAGAATTTCTTAACCTTTGCTCATTTATCAAGGATTTTTCAATGTCTGCAGTATCTACTTATTGAACTCTTTTGATGTTAGAGTTAAAATTTCATTTTAAAATTATTTTTGATGTATAAATATTTAAACTATATTAAGATCAAGTAATCATGTATTTTCATTGCAATTCTAATTGGAGAATTCCCTCATTTCAAAGTAGGTAACTATGGGGGGTGTCTAACCCAAGGCCCGGGGCTATATGTGGTCAAGGACAGCTGTGAATGGCCCCCCAAAAGTCAAAAATTTACTCCAAATGGCATCAGAATTTTTTTTTCAGTTTTCTTTTTTAACTTGAATACACTAGGCACCCTCCACCAATGAACTACATTCCCAGGCCTGTTTTTACTTCTGATTGTCAGACATGGTACTCTAAATGCCCAGACTGTCTCTGAACTCATTCCATGGCCTAGGAAGGCCCTGAACCTACTATGTCCTTGTCTCAGTATCTCTAATTCTAAGTCATTGGGTTTACCTTTGTCTGAGAAATTTTATGTGACTGCAGGTATATTGGTATAAACAGTCATATAAACAAAGCATTTACTGATAAGTCATAAACTTTTATTTTAAAACAATTCCTTGTTATACATATAATTCTCACCACTTATTAAAGACAAAAATTTGCATACTAATTAGATGCATGTGTCTGTTTATTTTTTATATTAAGAACTACATTTTGGGACTAGAGATGGATCCAAGGTTAAGAGCACTTGTTGCTCTTGAACAGATGGGTTCAGTTCCCATCACCCCCTTGGTGGCTCATAACCATCTGCAACTCCAGTTCCAGAGGATCTGGTGCCCTCTTCTGACCATTGCAGGTACTAGGCATACACACAGTACACATATATACATATACATACAGACAGGCAAAACACGCATTTAATAGGGCAAATACATTTTTTTTGTTATTTTGGTTTTTTTTGTTTGTTTTTTGAGACAGAGTTTCTCTGTAGCTTTGGAGCCTGTACTGGAACTAATTCTTGTAGACCAGGCTGGCCTCAAACTCAAAGACATTCACTTGCCTTTGCCTCCTGAGTGCTGGTATTAAAGGCATGCACCACCACCACTTGGCTAAAATAAATCATTTTTTAAAAGAAGAATAAAAACTGAATATTTGATACTGTCAGTCATACATCTTCAACATTTCCAGAGTTGATTGCTATTTTAATTTTTTAATTACCAGTGGCTGAGAACTCTGCTCCATATAAATACATAATATAAAATTGTAGAAGTATGATTAGGGCCATTTTAGGAAGCTGGAATCCTATCCCAATCCCAAGTCAAAATTCACTTAACTATTTTGTAAGAAAGACAAATTAGAAAGTCATGTAGGAATGTTAAAAATTAAACATTCTAAAATAATTTGGTATAAAGATACATTAACCTGATATTTATATGCTGAGGATGGTGGGAAACTGTCATGTCTTTTTTTCTGTCTATCCACTATATTTCTTTTAGGAATGAAACTTTGTATTATAGTAGGAACACTAATTTGGAACACACAACAGTGTCAAATATGAGCACAAATGTTTCGGGCGGCATTTATTTGGTGTCATGCAGACATGAGAAGTGCAAAGTGTCCAAGTCAAACCAAGGCTGCAGTTTCGTTGTGAGAAGCAGCATGGGTGTATGCCCCAGACACACCTCAGCTTTACTCAAATTCATTACATGGTTGATTCTGAGTTAATTTTTGGTCACTGCATATTCAAAAGCCTTGTACTATTGACAATTCTTTAAAAATCCCTGGTGTAGTTATACGCCCCTATAGTGGGTAACAACCTTGTCAAGAAATTGTGAATTAGAGAATTAGAATACTCACCACAGTATAGCTGTCTTCCCTGGACTGTGGGCTGGGGCAGGGCATTCATATATTCACATATTATACAAGTAACAGTATAGAATCTGGCAGGTATTTTCCATCAATATTTGCTGAAACGTGCCAAGAACTAACCCCATAATAAGAGCGAGTGGTTAAAGTGTGTGTGTGGTATATGAAGAAGGCATTATGTCCATCTGAGCACTTCAGTAGCCACCAAAACAAACTACAGGGCAGACCTTATGGCCTGCAGAGTCATTGGAACAGCTTGGAGAATTAATCATTATTTCACAAACGTGAGGAGAATTCAAGTCCAGGAAACCCACAATTCAAGACCAAGTAATACTGAAGACTTCAAAATAGAGCTGTCCAGTGTGATCTATAAAACAGGATACACTTCATAGGAACCAAGAAACAGCTGTTTCCCCATTTCAGTTTTAAAAGGGGAAATAGGCTATGGGGCTCAAGGGTATACCCTAAGCACACGGAGGAAATTTATTTGCTTAGAGAAATGTGACATGGAGCTGGCAAAAGGCTTGGTTTGTAAGAGATAATATCCTGGTGGGTGAAATTAAGAGGATAAGAAGGATACACAGAGTCACTTCAGTGCTGTGATTAATGGGAAAGGAAACACCAATAAACACTGGAGAAAGAGAATGAAAAAGTAAGGTGGAAACTAAAGAGAAACGTATGTACTCAAGGGAAGCCACCAGCTATAAGAACCAAGTATCGCTTACAGTAATAATGACTTTAGTTAAACAAATTTCAGGTGAAGATGACACTGATTTAGACAGAAGAAACCGAGACCCCTGTCAACAGTAGCAGCATGAATATTGACTTTCTCGGTGAGTAAAAGGGATTTTTACAGCATTAAAACTATCTGTAAAATACATTAAGATTCCATGGGAGAATTTTAGACTACTACAATACACTTAGAAACAGGCAAAAGACAAAGAAGTAGGTTTAAAATTTCCATTTAAAATTTCATGTTTAAATTTAACCAATTAAGCATTGTTGAGTTGAAAAGATTATACATTTTGTATGATCCACCATATTCTCTCAAGTGACAGTTAGCAGCCAGCATTCTTTAGCATTTCTTAAAAGCATACAATCATTATAATTTGGGGAAAATGATCTAATTCTTTCTTTAAAATATTAAAGTTAATGTTGGTTTGTTCAACTCTGTATTTCCCATCTCCTTCCTATGACTTAGGATGAAAGTATTCATTGTGGTCATATGGATACGGGTTCATTCATCCCTCAGATATTTAATGGGCACCTGTTACATACCTGGCACCCTGGTTCTTACTCTGAGAAACTGTCACTAAAGTGGGAAAGAAGGGAGTGTGCAAACAGTTAAAATGTGCTGCTAGATCACTGCGATGGAGAATAAACATAGGCTGGCAGAAGTTGGGGGCTGGGTCACTAAAACGAAGCACCGAGAGTTATCTAAGTTGGAGGAACTGTGTGCATTCTGTTCATTGAAATCCACATCTCTATGCAGAAGGAAAGGTACTTTATTGTGTGATGATTTAAAAATGAAAAATACAGTGTAGGTAGGAGATGCCTATGAGCAGAAGTTTGATGTCAACAAGGGCATCTTCACATGATGAAAAACGACAGCAATGGAAGAACTGCTGCCAGATGGAGCAACATTGCCTGAACCTGAAAACACTGCCCAGTGCAAGCAGCAGAAATGAAGTGTGTCCTGTATGATGGGATTCGTAGGCAAGTACAGTAGGCAACATTAACTTCTGATGCCAGGTGACTTCGGGGTGGGAGGACAGGATGGGATTGACTGGGAAGGATCATGGGAAATTGTCAAGAACGATGGGGTGTGAAGAAATGCAGTTTTGGTCAAATCTGTTTGGCTAGCAAACTTATTAAATGTAAATGATATCTCAATCAAAATAAGACCTCACATGTCTTGGCTTATTTCTTACAGCACAGATTCCCGAAAAATGCTTAAGTGGGGGGGGGGGGGAAGAAAACCTCTATATCATGTTTTTAAGATGAATTGGAGTTTCTTTTGGGTTCTTAAGGAAATAACCATAATAACCAGTGAAGCATTTTCCTCAAAGGTAAGTCTTATGGAGATACAATGTGTGAGTAGGCAGCAGTAGACGGCAAGGGAGGCAACAAAGCTAACATTAGGTGGGGCGTGGGGTCTGGAAAGGCATCCAGAAAGCAGTAAGTCTCATTTGGAAGAAGACTCCTGAAGAGATGTGTGGGCATGGACGGGTAGGGCTACCTCACTCAGAACTTAAGCTTGGAGGGCTTGGGGCATGGCCCAGCCTCTGCAGGCAGAGCAAGCATTCACAAAGAAACCTTGGGCTCCCATGGTTTTCTGTCATGGGCAGCAGTCAACCGCACTCTGGGGAGCTCCAAGCAACTTTGAAGGTGAGTCCCTTCTACTGGACAGAAAGGTGAAGGCCAGGTCCAAGCCTTAACCATGGAGGCATGCTATAGGTAAGAGCTTGAAGACAGTCACAACAGAGACAAACATGGTTCTAAAACTGATATAGTCATGCTCCCTACTTAAAAGCAAGTTTGAGTCCCATAAAAAAGCCGAAAGTCAGCCTTTCACAGTGAGGAGTCAAGGCTGCTAAATCTACAGGCCTGAAGACGGTTTTCTTTTTGAGGTTCACCCTCTCACCCTCTGTCCAACTTTCTTTTTCCTTTTCTGCCAACAAGAGCCACAGTTCACAACAAAGGCAATGAAGGAACAGAGTCCATAGAAGTAGATTTCCTTACTAATGATCACAGCCACTTTGGCTCAGGTCGTAAAGCATGGCCTCTTCCTCGGACTAGCAGCTGGGCGGTAGGTGTACAAAGGCGAGTGTGGTTTTTCACTATTGTTTTAGTACACAGAAGAACACATATTGTCACATTTTAGAGAACATGAACTAGTTCGCCATCTCCTAAGTCAGGTGGCACCACCATCTCCAGGAAGGAAAGCAGGTGAGACCACAGCAATGACCTCACTAGCTACTGAAGTGGTTCCAAGGCTTCAGCAGATGGGTGCAAGGCTTCTCTCTGCAGACTGTAGCACAGGCACAAATAAATCTTCCCAGGAACATTTTGCCTTACTTTTCAGTTATTTTAACTTAGTGATTAGAACTTAGTGGAAAAGGTTAACATGACCTTTTACATCATAGACTCCACGTGGTGATTGCTTTTAACATAGAGAAGCATTCCCTAGCACCGCTTTCTGAGTTGTACATCAAGCCCCAGGGCTAGAGTTTATTTATATTGGCTACTTTATACCTTCTCACTCACCCCTCCAGTTTCCCCGACTTCCATGCCAAAAAACAGACACAGAGTTTTTCCTTTTTATAATTTACTATGTTGAACATACATCCAAGTCAGGATGTCCCTTTCATCCACAGGAAGAGTCTGGGGCCACCTGACTCACTGACAGGACAAGTACAAAAATAGAAAAGGCAACCTGGCTAAAAGGAGAGACCAGTGGAAACTTTGAAGGCAGCACACATCTAAGAAGCTATGTCATATGAAATTAATTCTGAAGTCAGCGATTAGAGTCAGGTTACAGTCCAACCATAATTCTGCTGCTAATTACTCAACCCATTACAACACTTATTTCATTGAGAGACACTCAGCCATGACTTCTAACGGTGGGCTGGGGCAGAAGGAAGGAAGGAGACAGCCAGATAAATGGCAACTCTTTCCTTTTACAAATAGACATGCCTAACAGGCTCCTAGCTGAAATGATTATTTCTTGCCTAAGTGAGACATACGTGTCACATTCTCCCCTTTCCAGCAAAACAAGACACCTCGGACCACAGCTCTTTAGTAAATCACTAAAGATTACTGAAGAAATCATTTGGTTTATGCTAACATAAGAAGCACCGAGACTGAGATGTCTACAAAGCAGTCAGTCTCCTTACAAGAAAGAGGAAGGGGTAAGTGGGGTGGTTTGAACAGGCCAGCTTTATGTATTCTGGACTCCTAAAGACTTCAAGGTTCAGAGAAACACTAAGAATGAATGGCAATGCCAGAGGAGAGCTGGGGAAAGAATGCCAGTACCACGAACAGGGGCAGTTATACATGTGGGGAATGGGTTAGGACAACATGAGGTGACAGCCCGACAGCTTGAGAGTCACACACATCTGAGCATTCTAAAGCATCAGCATCAGGACAAAGAAGAATACGGGAGGACCATCACCTCATGGCTGCTCTACAGCAGACACCACCCCAAGGGCTGTTTGTCCACTATCTCGGATGCTGTCCTCTCCCTTCCTGCACAGGTCCTAGGTGGCCCCTTACCACCTGGAGGTGTATCCCCTACTACTATTACTACTTGCACTTGCGCAACAACATTGAGAGGTGGGTTCTGTGGGAAGAGACCCATTCTATGACTGGTTTGTTGTGATGTTTCATCATGAGACTGCTGAGGTCAAGGTCAGCAGTAGTGACCTGGGGGTCACTGGAAATGCCTGAGCTTCCCTGGCATTCTCTACCATTTTCATTTCTATCCCCCAACTTATTCACTTCAAAGAAAAAGAAGGGGAACAGTGATGCCTGACACTGAACTGTACAACTTAATGGTCAGAAACCAGACTTGTCACATGCAATCAAATCATCATAGTTGAGAAATCAGTTTTCATTCCAAGTTCTAATTTTATTGTTGGAGCTGAGAATTCTCTCACCTTGCAACTTTTATTTTGGAAAATCTCCAAAGCACACTTTTGGTCATATCTGAGTAATTGAAACATGAAAAAAATTCAATGTTTCGGCCACATTAAATTCTAACCAGATGCTCTTAAAGTTTTTGCATGTACACATCACCTTTTGCTCTAGCAGAGAGTGGTGGAAGTGTGTCCACCAGACTAGAAATACAGTACTCTTAAGAGGCACCATAAGCCACTGACATAGTACCTCTCCAAAGAGGAAGGAAAGGAGGATGCCATTGGCCTCTCTAGTTCTCCCTTTCTCCTCAGAATATGGGGAATCCAAGTACAATCACATTAACACTAAATGCCTTCTAAATGTCAGGAACAACAATGGGGAGTTGGCAAGGATTCAATCTACCGGAAAGCAGATTCTCATAAGAAATATTGAGACTAGGTTCCCACTCGAATGACTAGAGCACCAGTGGCAGTGTTTTCCTTTTCCTTCTGCTAACAGGAAGCACGGAGAGAAAAGGCTCGGGTGTTTAAGGAAAAAGCAGCGCACCTGCAGAGTAGGCGCCCTCACCAATGGAGATGCATTCCCAATCATCAGGTACTCTCAGCACTTGGGAGCTGGAAGAGGCAGGAGAGCTGAGAGTTAGTCCATGTGTGCTGCTCTATGAACTTGAGGCCAGTCTGGGATACATGAGATTCGGTCTCAAACAATCCTTTCTTGCACATAATGCTTCTGTCAAATCCACCATCTGTTGGCTTATAAAATGCCTTATCTATCATGATGGTATTCCACACAGTATCGCTTCTGTTCAAGAACTCACTTCACAGCCAAGTAAGTGTGACAGTGGGCCCACAATCAAGGAATCCACCAGCCTTACTGTGTTCCCAACCATTCTGAAGCAGTTTGCATGACAGAAAGATTGAATGCCCTTTTGAAGACACAACAACAGTACTAATTAGCTGGCAGCAGTCTGGAGGGATGGAACAGGGTTCTCCAGAGGGTGGTATATGCTTTGAATCAGTGTCTAGTGTATTGTACTGTTTCTCCTATAGTCAGGATCCACGGGTCCAGGAATCAAGGAGTGGAAAAGGGAATAATTCTACTCACTATCACTCCTAGTAACCCACTAGGAAGAATTTTGCTTCCTGTTCCTGTAACCTTAAGTTCTGCTGGTCTAGAAGTTTGGTTCCAGAAGGGGAACACTCCTACCAGGAGCCACAACAAACATTCCATGAAACTGGAAGCTCAGACTTCCTCTTGGCCACTTTGAGCTTCTGATGCCCTTAAGATAATAGGTTAAGTCATGAATAATAGTGTTAGGAGGGTGATTGATCCAGATTATGAAGGGGAAATTGGATTGCTTCTCCACAATGGAGATAAGGATTATGTCTGGAGTGCAGGAGATCCTTTGGGGGCAACCTTGGGTGCTACCATATCCTGTGATTAAGGTCAATGGGAAACTACATCTAATCCAGGCAGGGTGACAAAGAATACAGGCCCTTCAGGAAAGAAGATATGGCTCACTCCTCCAGGAAAAGAACCAAGACCTGATGAGGTACTTACAGGAAATGGGCAGTAGAGGAAGGCAGTTATAAATACCAGCTAAGGCCATGTGACCAATTATAGATCTGAGGATTAGAATTGATAGGAGTGTTTCTGCCATATTTTGTTAGGAATGTATTTATAAAGATATTGTGTTTTCATTCCTGAATTTTTTATCACATAATGTAACATAAATTAATACCATTAATTATTAATTAATTTTAATAATAATTAATTTCTAATTAATAAATTTAATTAGAAATTAAATTTAATTTCTAAGATATCAAAAAAAGTCCCTCAAGGGACATTGCCACCTATTCTAAAACTTACAGTGCATTTGCAGTTGTACAAAGGAGAGTTGCACTGCATTGTGTGTATTATGACCTGCTTAACTATATAATGGGTTTGCAATTGTATGCGGGATAGTTATATCATGTTAGGAGTAACTTTTTCCTGGTTATTGTTTTTAATTGGAAATTAACCATAACATAAGGAGATATGATTCTGTGTCAAATTGTCAAGGTGTGGACTTGTGATAGCTATTCTTGATTGTCAACTTGACTACATCTAGAATTAACTAAAACCCAAGCAGCTGGGTACACCTGTGAGGGATTTTTCTTAATTAAATAATTTGAACTGGGAAGACCCACTTTTAATCTGGCTCTTTTGAGGTGGGAGACCCACCTTTAATCTGGGCCACACCTTTTGGTGTTAAAGGACATGGGAGAAGGAAGCCTTTGCTCTTGGCCCTATTCCCTCACTCTCTCTGGCGAATTCATTCCTTTGCTGACATTAGAGTCTACCTGTTTGGGATTCTGGTGTATAATCAAGACCAGATGAGATATCCAGGCTCATGGACTTTACCACTGAGTTTTTTGACTTTCTGTTGATAGACAACCATCATTGGTCTAGCTGGACCACAGCACATAAGCCACTCTAAAAAATTCTCTCTCTCTCTTTCTCTGTCTCTGTCTCTCTCTTTCTCTGTCTCTGTCTCTCTCTCTCCATTCTGTAAGTTCAGTACTTCTAGAGAACCCCGATGAATACACTCACCTTGCCAGACTTTTAGCTCTCCTACCGTATAATGTTTTTATTCAAATGTTCTAATCCCATCACCCTGTATGTACTGCTCTCTCATTTACTTTGTGCTGATTCTTTTAAAAACTAGTCAGTAGCAAAGACTGAGACAGGATCCTAGCCAGGGTGGGGAAAGACTCAGCCTCCACCTGCCTTAGACTAATTACCAAGAGCACCTGCTGTCTCAGGCTTGCCAGCTGGGTTGGGTCTTGGTGCACACTTTTTGAAAAAAACAATTGCTTGGCTGAGCTGCTTTCACTTTGTACAACAGCGAGGTTCTCAATCCTACCAGGAGCTACAGGCTCCCACGACTTGGCTTCCATTTATTCCTTCCAATTACTACTTTCTGATCTGTGCCCTAATGTCTTTCAGTCACATTACCCTCCTTTGTTACCTCAGGGCCTTACAGTTCTGCCTGGAAGGATCTCCCTTCTTAGCTTTTATATAACATTAGTCTAATAACTGTTCCTTCCTTGGAAAGGTCCCAGGCAACTGAAGCACTCATGTCCCTTCCTTGACTTTCTTTTTTATCATAGCACTATCACTAATTATCTGATTACTGGTAACTTTATTTTTTTGAGACAGTCTCTGGCAGCCCCGTCTAGTCTTGAACTGGCTGTGTTGCTAAGGATGATCTTGAACTTCTGATCCTTCTCATGAATCCTGGGATTAGAGTATACCACCACACCCAGTATATATGCCATTCAAGGTTTACCCCAGGGCCTCTTGCATGTTAAATAAGCACTCTACCAAGTGAGCTACAGTTCACAGCCCAGTTACTTTATTTCATTCCTTTTACAGATTTCAAATTCTAAAATGGCAAGGAACGATACTGTCTACTTAAAACATATTTTTTTTTACTATTCAGGACAGTGTTTAAACACAATAAATAACTATTGAATAGATGATGAATATAACTGCAAATAATAAAGTTAGAAGACAAAGAACATCTTTTTATTGTTTCGACTACCATAAATACTATTATACTACTGTAAACTTTGCACTTCTATGAGAGTTTGTTCTTGGATTCATTTTAACTAGGACCACCCTGACTGACTTGTGACGCTCAGAGAATGCAGACCTAATGTATGGCTACAATTAAAGCATTTCAAAAGGACTGATTTAAAAGATCAGGTTTGGCATACAATACGTTCTGAATGGGGATGGGGCAGTGCTTTCTTATTTAAAGACATTTGTGGTTGAAAGAAAGTTGCTATTATGTGTGTGGCTTGGTGTTCCTGAACTTGGAGAAAATTATAAAGAACCTTAGAGTCCAGCACCAGAATACCAAGAATAGGGAGCACAATCGACTCCTGAGAGTCTTGTGAGGTCGCTCTATGGAAACACCCTAGTTCTGTCATTTGGCTCTGCCTTGGGTTGCCATCTCATGCAGCTGCCTGTAAGATCTGTGGTACCCTGATGCCAGGTCTGCCTCTCAATCCTGCCCAGTTGCTAAAACACAAGATTCTGGTTTGGGCCCAGTGAAACCAAACCTAGCAGGTTACCAGGAACCCAGCCACCAGGTCTAGAATCATTTAGGTGTTCACTGGAGGGGTCTCTAGAGTGAGCCACGAGGACTTGTATTGATGAAAAGCAGCTTTTCTCCAGTAACCTGCTGATGTGCTCAGTCCTTAGCATGAGATTCTCTCCTTGATTACCTCAGTGTATGTGATTTCAGTGGCTGCTTGGAATCAGCTCACAGTTCAGACTACCTGGAGCAAAGCTACTATCATTCCTAGCCCAGAGTCCCCTTGTGGTGTTGAAATATCCCACTTGTATGGAATGTCACTGGTCTTCCTGCTTGGGACAGTCTCACCAACTCCTTGTTTCGTCAGGGGTTTGGCCTCTAAGCCTTCAATACCCTTCAGTACAGATTCCTAAGCCTTCAAGGGTTGCCGTGAAGAGGCTCTTACACAAGCGTCTGCTTAGGGCCTGCCACCAAACACAGGACCCCTAGTGGCATTAGAGATGGTTCTACAGTTTTTGTGAGTAAAGCAAAAGGCTCGAATTAGATGAAGTACAAGTGTCTTTTCAGGGGAAACATTCCAGAGTCCCAGAAAAAGTTCTTGAGGTTTCAATCTTATGTTTCCCCCCACCCCCCATCCTAGTTCCCTGACCGACTTCCTGCAAAAAATGCCTCTGGTGGCTCTCTACTGTGTACACAATATAGGAGTCTTCATACATCTAAAAGAGCCTTAGTCATCCAAGCCCAGACAAAGATTCTACTTTACCCGATCTGGCCTGGTCTTTGAGGCAAAGAGCAATTTTCTCTTGCTGAAACCATCCATCCCATGAAGCCTTGGAGACCTCCACCTCCAAAGGTGTGCTCTTCAGCTTCCACACTGAAAAGCACAGCCCCATCAAAACCTGGAATTTGCATAACTGCCCCATCATTAGATGGAGTTCACAACGGGAGGACAACTTTTTATTTTGTCTTTATAGTGCCAATAACCAGCACAATTTCTTACAATGTGTTATTAGAAGTCAGAAAGTCTCTATTAAGTGAATTAAACAGATGGTTATTGATATGCTTACCTGTCTTTATGGTCATTGGAATCAATGGGAGTTAAGGTAAGTGTCTTAGAGTTTCTACTGCTCTGAAGAGACACCATGACCACAACAACTCTTATTTTTATAAGAGTTGAAAGACATTTAATTGGGTGGCTTACATTATCACCACAGTGTGACATGTTGTGTATACAGCAGACATGATGTCGGAGAAGGAGCTGAGAGTCTTACATCTTATAGTCAACAGGAAGTGGTCTGAGGGTTACACTTTCTGAGCAAAGCTTGAGCATAGGAGAAAGCCCACACCCACAGTGACATACTTTCTCCAATAAGGCCACACCTATCCCAACAAGGCCATAGCTCCTAATAGTGCCCTTCCTATAGCTTATGGGGGCCAATTACATTCAAACTACTAAAGCAATGTTTGATCTGAAAATTTTTATCTGGCTCAACTCTTTATAATATGTGTAATTAAGAAGGAAAATAAGATTATCAAGAGGTAACATTTTAAAAGGCCAAGAAAGACAACTCACGTACTTTTGTATTCAGATGCTGGTTCACTCTCAACAGCTTCTGGAATTGTCTCTTCCCACCCCCTTCCCCTCTAGTTTTCAAAGGCCCAAGGCCCATTGGAAGGCCACGGAGGGGTGGCAGCTATGACAAGAGAAGGGCATTGCATAATGACACCAAAATAGGCCACTTGATGAATGTCTCAGAGCTGAAGCAGCTGCCACCTGGCATCTTGGCATTCTAGAAGTAAATGATGAGATTGCCCCTGGAAACCTGAGAGTGCAGGTTACTGGCAACAACAATTTTCAGAGGTCAAGTACACATCTTGCTCATCAAACAAACAAACAAAAACAAAAAACAATCCCCCAAACCTAAACAAAAACTAGCCAAACAGACAGAAACTAGAAAACAAGAACTTAGCCTCCTACTATCACCATCCACACTAGAAAGATGTGAAGCCTAAGATATTCATCATTTCAAAGCACTATCTCAAGTGCATCCTGAAGGACCAGAGACTCGCTTGTTTTAGCAGACTTGTTTTTTTGGTGATACTCTGGATACTGTGTGGCTTAGCCACATCTTCACTTTCACATCTGTCTTTGATCCTACTCTTACAGAACAATAAGAAGAGGGTCATAAATGAAATTTAAATCTGCAACTTTTGATGGTAATAAATTGTCTGCTAGAAAAGTTTAAAATGGTATAGTCGTCTTATTCCCAATTTCTTAGGACACTGAGATGCTATTCAATCACCTTTTATCAGTGCTAGGGATAGAACCCAGACACTGGGACATAGTGGACAAGTGCTATCTATGCCCCTGGATCACATGCCCTGTCCTGAGAAGCGACCCAAAGCTTTCTACCCTGGAATTGGCACCCCACCATTTGTTTACCCACTGATTCTCTCTGTGATACGCCATCATTCATTCCTTTGCACTGACTGCTGGGGGCCAGGAAGAAGCAGCATGTTCTCCAGGACCCCTCCCTCTCAGTTTGGTAAAGACAACAATGCTGGCGATTGCATTACCTTGGAACTGAGGGAAACATGAGTAAGGCTTTGGGGGAACAATTAATTACCCTGGAATGAAGAGGGAACGATGGGAAAGATGAGATCTAGGATATGAATTGTGAGAAATTAGGCATTGGAGGTGCAGAAACTGTTTCCAGTGTACTGTGACCTAAGTCTACCAAGAACCCACTTGCCACAATTAACAGAAAATGAATAAAATACTAATTTAAAACTCATTGTACCAGAACTAGCTCCAGACCTTTGTAGTAATGAGCACTTGTACCAGTCTAGCAAAAGAAGCAGAGACATTTTAAATCACTGATTCATAGACTTGAAAAGTGTCAGTACTAAATGGAACTAAGATATCATCATTTTCAGTGCAGAACTACCACAGAAAAGGGGACGAACGCAGAGAATTAATGAAGTCACTTGAAGACTAGAGATACTTTTTCCTTGATTCTCGCTTCCTGGGGTTGACTGGTCACTGTGAGTAGGTAGAAGCACACCTTCTGTTCTGCTGTGTACACGTGAGTGCACCATCCCTTCAGACAGTCGTGAATTAGTCCTGTGCAGATGCTCATTTTCAGCAGCTACTGTGATATGGAGGCTACAGGATAGGGATTAGAGTACCTGTCCTTAGTCTCAAGTTTTGAAACGGAATTAATGGACACATATCAGTTCCATATTTAAACCTGAGATGAAGATTTAGGATTAATTACCACATTTGAGAAGGTATACAAAGTGACCGCTGCTGGCGCTTGGCTGGAGGTTCAGCTGGTACAGTACAGGTGGAAGGAAGAAGAAAGACCCATGAATGGTGACTGGTAACACAGGCGGCTTACATGTGTGGAGCCTGATTCTAAGTTCAGGTTAAAAGGCATCTTTCTGAAGCTCTCTACAGGGAGACTCACTGCTGAGACTGCTCTGCATGCACGAGCGTGTGTGAGCATCATCACTATGTGTCTCCAGAACTCTGTGATCATCTGGGATAGACACTGCTCTAAGGAAACACCACTCTCCACATCTCGCTTTAGTCACCCCATTTTACTTTCTGTTTCTGTGAGTCTGACAATTCTAGACAACTCACAGAAGGACCACCCTAATAGCATTTGTTGATTGGGACATAGCTTACTTCACTGCAAATAAGGTTGTAGCCTGGGCGGGACTCTCCTTTAGTAAGCCGGAGTAATTCTGCATTGTATGTATCTATGACATTGTACTTACTTATCCACCTAGGGAAGACTGGGATTGTATCTGCCTTTTGGATTAAAAAATGTACTCTATTTAATCTAATATGTCAAAGTTTTATAACTTCAACAAACAAATATAAAACTTATTGAGATAAATCATATTTTCTGTTAATTTGTTGAAATTCACTAGACATTTCACAATTACAGTCACCTCAATTTGAATTAGACATAATTAAATGCATCCCATAACATTCATAGAACAAAAAACATTGTTAAGAATATCATTAAGGCTCTTGTGATGACTTGAGTGGGATTAATGGATTAGAAAGAAATCAATGTTAATTTACTGATTTTGGTCATTACACTGTGATCATATGGAAGTATATACTTGTCTTTCAAGATAATCACACTGAAGTAGATAAATCAATTTAGGAAACTATATATATATATATGTATGTATATTTATGCAAAACACACAGAGGTGGCGATGGAAGATGCAAATATAAAATGTTAAAAATTTAGAGAATTAGTATATATATGCTATATATATTTTCTGTAAGTCTGAATTTATTTCAGTGCTATTAATTAAAAATACAGAGAACAGGGGTGGGCAGATGGCTCAGTGAGTAAAGGCATTGAATTTGATCCTTCAAACCTACATGGCAGGAGAAATGGCTTCTCACAAGCTGTCCTCTGACATGCATTCACACACCCACACCATACCGCCCATCCACCCACATCATACATCCCACACCACCTCCACATACCATATATACATACTCTCATACATACGTACACACATACTCTCACATACCACATATACACACACGCACACCTAAAAAAAAACCCAAAGAATATTTTTTTTTAAAGAGGGACTCAACATCCAATTTTGAATTCCCAGTGTAGTGTCTATCATCTGTAAGACATAGGCAGTTACTTAACGGTTGTTGTCTTTGGCTTCTCATTTGAGCATTAGAAACAAGGCTAGAAACAAGGCTCATTTAAAAGGATGCCATGCAGATTAAATAAGATCATGCACAAGTTGAATTTCAGGCAGCTAGCAGGCATGTGAGGTAGCAGATCTGATATCTAATTGGTACTGTAAAGATATTTGTCGAATAAATGAACATGCTCCTCTCCCTAGTCCCCCGCAAAAGTGATACCACCTAGAGAAAATTAAATTGAGCCTTTTAATTTTAGAACTCTAAAATAGAAAGTTCCAGTAACAGCTGAATAATATATAACAATAAAAATCTATTATATTTTGTGTGTTGGGTGTTGCTGCTGAGTTTCCTTAGCAATTTGTCCGCCTGTCTTCTATAACATTAAACGGAATGGGCAGGCATTCAAATTAAAGAACAACACAGCATTAATAATAGTGAGTGACTGCATACAGTGCCTTGGGATATGGCTGTCAAATAAGGGGTCACAGCGTTATTACCCAAATATCAAACAAAGCTGCAGGATACAAAATGAGGGGCAATCTAATGTCTGTCTGGGTGTCTGCTGCTAGTATGCCTGCACTGTTGTTGACGGCTCAGAGTGGATTGAGGCAGCAACATGGCAGAGGAGGGGACAGGCTGTGGCTAGCAGTTTCTCCCCTCACCTAGAATGTGCAAACGAATCTTCAATGACCCAGGAGAAGGTTTCAGAGAGGCCTGCCAACAAGCAGTGTCCTCTAATCTGGAGAGCAGCTGCTGGGCACAGGCATGCAAATACACAAACAGCGGAACACACAGACACGCTTAGAGAGCCTGTACCTGCCTCTGCTTGTCCTCTGTGAGCAGAGGGTCGCCTAAGCTTGCAGACCAGTTTGGCTAGACCCTTTCTTCAGTGGAGGCTGGCAAAGCTGTGGGGTAAGCATTTCGGCAAGGTCGCCTGTCTTCAGAGTATGAAGGACATTGCCCAGCAAGGAAAGAGAACTATATTTAGTGTTTGGGCCCAGTCGGTGCTGGGCTCTCTGCTGCACCCCCTTTGCAGAACTGTCCCTGATCCCTCGTTGCAAATTCTCAGTGACTTTGAAGCTCATAAAACAAAAACTAAGAGGGTGCCCAAAAAGAAAAGAAAACGTTGCTGGGTGCTCGGGCTCCACTCCTGGATTCTGACAGGGATCAGAAGGGAGATCTGCCAGGCCTGACCAGGCACAGGCACCTGCACGGTAAGCTAAGTGTCCTTGTCCTGGTTTGTCAATCAAAGGGTTGGGATGTGTCTGCGTTATCCACCAGTTGGAAACCCTCAAATGCTCTCCAGAAGTAAGATCCCTGAGAAATTATGCAAGGGGAGGGAGGAAGCCTCAGGTATGATTCAGATTTTATGGAGGATGTCTTTCAGTCTAAGATAGGTAAGGCCAATTGCAAAATAGAGGTCCTATTATGGCAGAGTTTTGTTACAGTGTAGGTGATGAAAGAAAATTAAAAGGAAATGTGAAATTGTTGTCCTCCTGAGAGTAAGATAGGTGGTCAAAAGTAAAAAGAGAGGTTTGAGTGCATGACTTTTCTTGTTAGTAGTCATATTTTGTAAATACCAATGACCGACATACAGTTTCAGGATCACTGTGTGATGAAAACGGAGGAGCATCCTGGAGTTTGTAGGTCAGGAGGAATTCCCCTTTCATGAGAGATGACAGAAGAGATGATGTCTAGAGACGGCATCTCCAGATGATGACTAGGATGTATCCTTGTTACTGTATTCACATTTATTCCTGCGATGTCAGGACTTGACTGGGGGCCAGAGAACAAAGTGGGTTTGGAAGTTTTCAAAAATCTCAAGTAATCCTTATTATGACCTTGTACTGCAGCTCACTACACCGAGCAGGACTGGGTATCCACAGGCAAGTGCACGTCAGTGTAAAGAAGTGACTCCAGACTGCTGTAGAGAACACTGTGGCAACTATGCTCAGTGTGCTCAATGGGACCATTATGTAAGGTGTTGGACAGCTAGGAAATTTCGTATATAGACTAGAAGCTCATTTAACAGAGGCCTATGCTCATTTAAGATGCAATCTCTTTTCATAGTAACCAAATGATCACATCTTTTAAAAAAGTGTCAGGAAACATCAGAACAGGTACAATGGAAATGTTGCCAAACTACACCACATATTCCATGGTATATGAGATCTGCACAGGGGAGAATATGGGGTAGTGTAATTATGGCAATGCTCCTATTGCTGCAGATAAAATGCCTTTCTTATGATGACACAGTCCTATCTGTCAGCCTCTTAGAAAGAAATATTCCAAGTAACTAGTTTTATCTGTAGTTTTCAGTTGTTACTTATGAGACATTCCTCATGCTTAGCTTTAAAACAGCTCCAGCAACACGATAGTTTTTGTTGCTGACATATTCCAGAAGCATCAATAATTTTAACATGCTGTTTCCATTTTCTAAAAAACAAATAATAAAACAAGTATGTAGTGTAATTAACACAGATCTTCTCTGAGGTCTCTGACTTTCCTGTGCAATTTCCCAAAATGATGTGAGGTTTGGGTTCTGATTATAGCCAAAGCAAAACCACTAAAAAAAAAAAAATTCTGGGGCAAAGAGAAGCACTGGTTAGGGAGAAAAGGACAGTGATTTATTCTTAGAGTTTAGTATCTACCAAAGTTCATGCATAATTGTCTCTTTCTAAACTCTACTCAACTAGAATTTCAGTCAAGTACTAGCCTCAGGCAGAAGCACTGTAACTAGATATATTTTATCGTGGCTTCAAAATGATGATGTATTTGGAGAGACTGAGAGTGCAACTTGCCAAGAGTTGGGCAGGTCCAAGGATGGGAAAATCCCCAAATAAATGAGCCTTTTATTCTTTCCTTCAGAACAGAGTTCATACTATTCTTTATCTTAGTCTAAAACAAAATTTCATTACCAAGGATGCTTTAGCGTAGCATGATGCAATAAAATGTTTTAAAATGCTTATTTTCTGTAGTCTAGAATTAGTGATTAAAAGCATTTAGTAACTATTCACATTGAACAAAGAATAATGCTGTTTCATTAATGCCAAGGATAACATTTTCATAGTAAATAGTTTGTAACCTCAGTTGTCCGTCCGTCCGTCCATCCATCCATCCATCCATCCATCCACTATTTTGAATGCTTTTGTCCTAGGCCCCATGTGGACTATTAAGGTTACAATAGTCAATGAAACAAATTCTGTGAACATCTTTGTAGAAAAAATTCACTAGTGATTTAAATACTAGTGTACTGTGCATACTGTTTACCATGATTAACTACTTTTGGCTCATTTCTGATTAAAAGAACCAGAAATGTATACCTTTTCTGAAAATGTTATTCAGTATCTATAAGATAAGGAAACAATTCCAGAAACCATCGCAGCATCAAATAATCAAGCTGGAATACACATTTTACACAAATACAAGAAGATCATGAACACAACAGATGCTAGACAGCAGGCTCACTTACTGATAATGTCTGCTTTTTCAGAACCGGGTCAGACAGGAAGTCCTTAAGGAACACTTTAGAGCCAGATTTGTACTATAACTTCTTAGATAACAGGGTTTCCTAGTGAAGATGCTCAAGATGTTTATGCCGGTGTAGAATCGATCACTGTGCCCAAACTGCACTATTGTGCTGCCCTCCTCCCACCCCTGGCTATGGAAACGTTATGGCATCACACTTATGGAATGTTTTGTTTTGTTCAAAGAACTCATATCTGAGCTACTTGATCCTATGCAATATGGGAAATAGATATTATCATATTTTGCTCAGCAGATCACAGACTTGGATTTAGATATTTAAGGGGCTAGTCCCATCACTTTTTCAGTCTGATATAGACCCTCAAAGTAAGGTTTTAAGTGGAAGATTAACAGAAAACTCTAATTTTTGCACATGAGCACCATACCCTGAAGGTACCTACTGGCTGAGGATGGCACTGGTACACTGGAAACCAAGTCAACAGGGAGATATCCAGCACCTCTTACACCATCGCCTTTTGTGTCCCCATCGTCTTGAGACCATAACTTCCCCTGGCTCTTTAGAGTTTTGCTTCCTTCCTAAAGAGGGTACTGCTTTTTCTGTGTAGACGCTGGGTAACTAGGGTGGTTAACTCTCACCTTACCTCTTCTACTACCATATAGACTAAAATGTATTTTGATAAGAATAAGAAATGCTATCGTATCTTTCAGAATTGGGGGAAAAAAACCTGTCACTGACTGGGACAATGACAACAGAGAATGCTAGTTTCAGTTACATGACAAAGCAAATAGATTTAAAGTGGTGGTTACTACCTCCAGTCTAGCAATATAAAACCCTGACACAGCAGATCAGACTCCCCTGTTCTATATCCTGCTTCTGGGGAAAGACAGATGGGTCCTTGTGGAGAACCAACAAAACCCTGTCCATGAGACAGTGCTAAGTGCGTAGACTACACTACAGTGTGTACAGCGGAACGAAGCAGTTGGGGAGTGAATGTGGGTCTCTCTGGTGACATTACAGAGTGGGCTGACCTGCCACTTCTGCTGCTCTGTTAGTTACTTTCCTGGTTTTCACAAATACCTAACAGAAGAAATCTAAGGGAAGGGATTTATTTTGGTCCACAGTTTAAGAAGGAATCAGTCCACTGTGGTGAGACGGCATGGGGATGGGAGGTGGCTGTTCACACTGCCCCTGGGGTGAGGCAGCAGAGGGATGAATGTTCCTGCTCACCCGGTTACCCGCTTTATTTTATGATCAGTCTTGGACTGGAGTCCAGGAGATGGTGTGCTGTCTACATTCTGGGCTGATCTGCCTTCCATAGTGAAACCTCTCTGCCAGAGAAGGAAACACCTTCAGACACATGACCACAGCTACGGACACACAAACACAGACGAGGAGTGCACCGCACCACAATGAGCCAGTGCTACCTGTTAGCTGTGACCAAGTAAAACCACAAGACCTCATCTCCCGGGTTTCTTTTCTTCTCTTTCTTTTTTTGTATTCTTATTTAAAGTTTGCTATAATTTTGGGGATGTTCTGATGAATTTCTCTCCAGTTTACGGGTTGGAATGGAATCCTAGATCATCAAGATGGATCTAGGGGTGTCATGGCTATAACACTGAAACCAGGAGATCATAGCAAATGGAGAAAGTAAAGCTGCTTCTGGGCTTCTCCTCCAAGCTGCTGCAGCTGGCCCAGAAAGGGAAAGAAACAGAGCAGAGCCTGGGCAGCAGCATGAGACTGCCAGGTTGTGCCCGGGGACACCAGTGACACCAGCTGTTCCTCATGTCGCTATCCACATGCAGCTATTTTAAGAAACTTTGCATTTGATCAGGGAGCATGTGGGGTTAAGCCTTATGTTTTCCACTTTGTGTTTCGATCCTAGGCAGGTGCAGTTAATAGTTCAAAATGTAAAACAAAACAAAACAAAAACCTATTTTCTTACAACTAAGACATAAATAACTAATGCTGTGGGAGAAGCATGCAATAAAGATGGGACTTCTGGAGGCTTGGAGGATCATGAGTTCCAAGCCATCCAGAGTAATGTAGTGAAATTAACTAAAATAAAACAAACAAAAGATCGAAACTCTTCTTTAAATCTAATTAAGATTATTTAGAATTTGCTTTAAAGTATTGGTCATTTATAGCATAATATTTGTTTGAATGGGTTTTAGTTATAATATTATAAAATAAATAAAATTATATAAATTTTCTATAAAATATATAAAATTATAATATATAGGATTTACCTAAAAATTCTACAAATTCTATAAACTTTGACTTGAATTAGTATAGTGTATAAATATTTGTGCTAATGCCCATTAAGATATCCCACATTCTATTTCTCATGTGTGGCACATGACTGTTGAGGATGCTATAAGGACAAATGAAGCTGTGCGACAAGACTGAACTGTGTTTCATCATTTGAACTTTTACAGATGGAGACAGTTTATCCTCTGTGAATCACACCGTCCCTAGAGATACAGAGTGCAAAGAAAAGAGGCGAGGCGAGGCAAAACCTTTCAAAAATGTCTTAAGCCCAGTTCTGTAAATTCTTCTAAAATTCAGGTTTCCCTGTCCATGTCCTGTACAAGTGTCCTGTAAAGGCCTGCACCCAAGTTGGTGTGTCTATTCCATCAGTTCAAAGACACATTTGTGTTATTTAGGAGACTGAACAAAAAGGTGTGCTGGAACCTGGTGCTTGGGTCCAACTTGAGAAAAGAAAGGAGGTAGGGTGATCAATGGGGGAGACACAGCCAGGATCGAAGAGTTTCCTGGGAGGTGGGACTGTGTCAGGAAATCCCAAAGTGAGACACTCTGAAAGAAGAGCGATAATAGGACACGATGAAGGCGCAGAGTTTATCTTTGTAACAGACTCATTCATAAGAAAACAGGGCACGCTGTAACACCATATACCAGCAGTCTTCTAGTTCAGGGAGACAGGTGGGTGGGAATTTGGTCAACTGTCTATTTACTGAGCTTCCCGGTTCCTCACACTGGAGGTCTAGGAGCTGATAATGAAACTTGGTAAGCAGTATGATGGCAGGCCCTCCTCCTCACTGACAATAACCCAAACCAGGGCTTCACGTTTATAGAGATGTTCTCTTGCTGCCTTTCATGTAAATGTTTACTAAAGCCAGATATATGCTTAAACAAACTACAGGAAGATAATGCTTGTGTCAAGTGTACAAGTCCTCTGGTTTTCCACTGTTCAAAATCTTGGCAGGTGAGGGGTGTAGGTATCACTCAACAGTATGCTTCAAATTAGGATTTGAAAAGAAAATTATACCTGTGCTTTCCACCCACCTGTGGCATAGAGCAAAAATTTTGTTGTAGTAATGCATCACTGACTGTGACAAAAAAAATTATTCAAAATCATCATCAGAAGTTAAGATCCTGTAGTGATGTAAAACTGCTGTAAAAGCTCCTAAATGCTTACATCAGCTTCTGGTCTATGTCTTGGCAGATGAGCAAGTTTCCAAACCAGCAGAGGTTGATATACAACACAGTGAATATCATTAACTGATATAAATTTTACTAAGTGATGCTCTCAGCCTGACATCAATTACATTGAATGATATTAATGGTCCGATGATGATAATGATTGCACTAAGTGGTATCAGTGGCCTGAATGATACATTGTGATAGTATATTAAGATATGTTAACAGGTTCACAACTATTGGAGAAAAAAACCAAAGACACCAATGGATAGTCTGTAAATTTGGCCAAAATGATCTGTGTGGACAGCAGAGTCTGCCTCTGTAAGACGAGCCACATTTAGGCGTGAGTCCAAAGAAAATCCACACTTTGTAGGGAGTCTTTCTCTCTAACTATGCTTTTATAATAACAAAATTTCCCTATTGCTAAAAGGCATTTTCTTTGGTGAAAGGTAAGGACATAAGATCGTATATGGATTGCGAAACTGAGGGAGGGCAAATGCTGTAGGCACACACCACCTGGAGTTGTTTATTTCTTTGAAGGGGAATAGGTGTGAACAAAACCCTGGGTTTGAAAATTACGTGATTTTGGGAACTAGTCCTCCACCAAGTAAAAACCCACAGGTTATTGAGGATTCCATTCTTGATTGTGTTTATGGGTATGGCTGGAGAGTCAAACAAAAAGTTTTTGGAGGGATGTTTTTGAGGCAAAGACTTCCAGGCTGACCCAGAACACATGATCCTCCTGCTTCAGCCACCTGAGTCCTGGGACTACAGGCATGTACCACCCTGCCAGTTAGAAGGAAGTAAGTGTGTTTGTTGGGCCACAATAGAGTAGCCATTTCTTTCCTCAATGATACTTAAAATTTTGATGTTGTTTAAAAATCTAACAGTCAACAATTTTATTTGTTACTGCCTCAAACTTGAAACAATTCAAGCATCCTTCCACTAGTGAATGAATAATCAAACCATAATACAACTTCACAATAAATTACTCGGTAGCACTAATAGTACAGCAAGATGGATGAACTTCAACTGCATTGACCAAGTGAAACAATCCAGACTCAGGTAGTCACATACGAGTAAGTACAATTATATGGCACTGTAGCAAATGAAAAGCTACAGGCACAGAGAGCAGGTCAGTGATTGCTAGCTTCTAGGACCTAGTAGATGTGCTTTTCAAAGGGGAGAGAGGGACATTTTGGGGTGATGGAACTCCTGCAGGTCTTGATGGTGGCATTTGTGACCAGACATTTGTCACAACTTATAGAATTGTACGTTATCTAAAGGGTAAATCTTATTGTTAGCAAAGTCATCTGTATGACTGAATACTGAGAGCCTTCTTCCTCAAACTTCAAACATATATTCTGCTTTGGTGCTGATACAATGGAGCTTTTGAATAGGTTTATTTTCATTTGCAGAAAACTTAGGGGGCTGGTTTGGCGTTATATTGCTCACTGCTCTTACAGAAGATCCAGGGTTCACTTCCTAGAATACACACGGCATCTCACAATCACCTGTAACTCTACCTACAATACACACGGCATCTCACAATCACCTGTAACTCTACCTACAATACAGACGGCATCTCAAAATCACCTGTAACTCTACCTACAATACAGACGGCATCTCATAATCACCTGTAACTCTACCTAGAATACACACGGCATCTCACAATCACCTGTAACTCTACCAAGAATACACACGGCATCTCACAATCACCTGTAACTCTACCAAGAATACACACGGCATCTCACAATCACCTGTAACTGTACCTAGAATACACACGGCATCTCACAATCACCTGTAACTGTACCTACAATACACACGGCATCTCACAATCACCTGTAACTGTACCTAGAATACACACGGCATCTCACAATCACCTGTAACTGTACCTAGAATACACACGGCATCTCACAATCACCTGTAACTGTACCTACAATACACACGGCATCTCACAATCACCTGTAACTGTACCTACAATACACACGGCATCTCACAATCACCTGTAACTCTACCTAGAATACACACGGCATCTCACAATCACCTGTAACTGTACCTACAATACACACGGCATCTCACAATCACCTGTAACTGTACCTAGAATACACATGGCATCTCACAATCACTGTAACTCTACCAAGAATACACACGGCATCTCACAACCACCTGTAACTCTACCTAGAATACACATGGCATCTCACAACCACCTGTAACTCTAGTTCCATGCATCCAATGCCCTTTTCTGACCTTCATAGGCATGTGGTTTATAGACATACATGAAGGCAAACACCCATACATACAAAATAAAAATTAAAAAAAAATCTTAATTTTAGAAGTCAGGATGCTAAAACAAAGGAGAAAGATTGTCTGAAAAACAACTGATCTGGTTTACTCACTGTTTTTCCAGATGAGGAACTTAGACCAGAGGAAATGATTGGCAGAGAAATCTGCCTGTTCTTAAGATAGTAAAACTGATCAGCCTTTAGAATTCCTGGACATTCATCTTTAAAGATCTTTTGTGTAATACTGACTGTTAAGACAGCACTGTACAATGGAAAAGGAAAGGGGCAATTACCTATGCAAAGATTTTTCTTCACAAAGCTGCTTTCCTGTAGAGAGATTGGCCAAAGCTGCTGGCTTCCAAACAACAGTTACAAAGGAATTTGATCTGATTTTACTCGTTAGACACTACTGCATGCCTAATCTTTAAAGATCAAAAGCCACCAATGTTGCTGCCACTACTGCCACACACTGTCCCCAGTGTAGGGCTATCACAAAAGCATGTTGTGCCAAGCCTGGAAAGGGCATATGCTTGTTTCTTTGCCTACTTAAATGTACTGCAAACAAATGATGTGCCAATCAGTATTCTGGACCCTACAATCTGATGTTGATCTTGGAATTGTAACATCCTAGCATGTAGATATGGAGCCATGCCCAGTCATTAGAACAGAGAAAGGACTGTTTGAGTTGAAAAATGAATATCACATAAACTCAAAGTTAGAATGAAAGCAGTAATAAGATGAGTTCATCAGCACACTGCATAATGCCTGGGAGCAAGTATTCTCCCAGACAGCACTCTAGATTCTCATTTCAGTTCCATTCGGTCTTTAGCACCCACTTAACCTCAAAGTCTTAAGTTTTCTGAACTATAAAATGGGGATAATGACTAAACTTGCCTTTGTTGAGAGCAATAAAGGGGAACTAAGAAGTAGTGAGCACATGTAATGACATAAAAGTCCTTACTGACCAGGTGCTGTCATCACCACCGTTGCTAAGTACAGGAAACTATCATGATACTATAGATTGGGTCTAAGTAATCCAGTCTTGAAAATGTGGTATATTAGGCCCTTCTGAGAAGTTGATAAATATTATAAACCATAAAACATGCAAACGCAAAAATTTCGACTTCCTGAACCAACCAGAGAAGCCCTGGGTGGTAAGTGAAGTACATGTGAATGGTGCTTTCTTTGGACCTAACATATGAACCATGGCTCCAGACTCTACTACACACCTGCCAAGAGGGATGAGTTCAGGAAGCCAAACTTCATGTTTTGGGCACTAAGAAAATCCCCAGGAAGTCCACTATTAAAAACAAACCAGCAATTTCCTTGACTGATGTTAAAGAGTAGAAATACCATTTTCTTTCCTTCGATAATCTCTGGCCTCATGTAGATAATTTTCTTTCTCAATATCATTTTCTTGCTTCTGTCCTAAAACATAAATTGTATAATGGATGTTCAAATACTCAAAGGAAAAAAAAAGATAATTTAAAGCCTCACAACCCAGAGGATTCTGAGTAGACAATAAAAATTTCAAACGTGTTCAAATCATTCCAGAATGTAAAAGGACTTTTCGTCCAGTAGTGGTTATTTATGTAATGCTACCTCAGAAGAATGTTAGCGGTAGAGCATTAAATTACACCTTTTAAAACAAGGCACCTCCACAGGGATTATTTAGTTCTTTTCTAATTTGGAAAGACAGCATTTGTACACACAAGGTAGCAATCTTTACTACCCTGTCACTTAATGAGTGGATCAGGTTTCAGAACGGCTGTACAGATGCATTAAATACCTGCCAAACACGTGGACGGAAAGCACCAGTTCAAATCATAATGGATCTGTTGCTCTCAAAGGAAGTGAAGTGACCAAAAAATTCTGCTACCAACAAAGTGTCAAAAGAGGCCAGAGTGTCTACTGAAAGGAGGAGAACTTCAACCCAAATGCACATGTGCTTAGTCATTTCCATTTCTCCAGATGGAATCATAAGGCTGCAATCATGAGCTAAATAATCTAATTATCTTGGCATATAATTTGGTTATGTCCCCACCTACATCTGGATAGTTCATTTGTTCAAGGCAGTTTCAATTGAGAAGTCCAACCAGGTTCACTCCAGTCGACTACATAGAAAATAAGATTCTTAAAACTTTCTTTTTCATTTAGTCTTTGTGTCTTTCACATCATGTATCTCCATCCCATTCATTTCCCCATCCATTTATATCCACCCTCTACTACCAAATAAAATAAAATAAAACGTAAGAGAAAAAAAGGAAGGAAAAAAAAAGAAAATTAAAAAAGAAAAATCACTCTCATCATGGAAGCTGTGGTGTGACCCAGTGAGTCACACAGTAAACCCTTTTACCCATGCATCTTTACTTGCAAGAGATCATTGCAAGGAGTCTGGTTCAAGTCCTCTGGTTTCTGCTACACTATCAATGCTGGGCCCTCACTGGAGCTCCTCTTGGCTATGCCGCTGTTGCCCTGTGTAGTGGAGATCCCGCTGCTTTGGGTCTGCAGGACTGTCTCCTTCACATGCTCCAGCAGACCTCAGACGGGGTGGATGATAGGATGGGCCAGCACATAGCCCTGCTTCTGGGTCTGGGTAGGTGTTGGTTGGTCAGCCCTCCAGTTCTCCCTTGTCCTCACTACCAGGGTAAGCTCTCCTGCATTGCCCTGGCTAGTACACCCCTTGGAGCACTGAGCAAGGAGTGGGGCCAGTTCTCCCTCTATCATGTCCTTGGGGTCTGTTCTCCCACACCTACACCTTCTGGACCAGCACAACCACCGGTGGGGTTGGCTCTGTGGTGCTGCCCAGGTCAGTTACAGGGCAGCTCTCCTGAGTGTTTCAGCTGGTGTGGGACGAGGCAGCTCTTCCACTCTTATGACCTCAGGGCCTCTCTTCCACATGCCTCAGAGGTTGGTGGGGGGAAGGCATCTCTCCCCAGACTATGCCACCACATTACAGATGAATAATGGGAATAGTTCTCCCATACTCACAACTTCGGGGTTGGTTCTATTCTATTGAGCTGTCCAGGCGAGGTTCAGGGTCTGCTCTCCCAAAGTGTTGGAACTGGTGGTGGGAATGAGGATTTTTTTAATAGTATGGAAGCATGCGAAGAACTGCACCTGCCCTTACGGTGCTAAAACAGCAGCACCACCCATTTGAACAGGTAGCTAAACATCTCTATCTCTGGCAGTCTCTAAACCTGTACGGATGAAAGCTTTCAGAGTTAGATCAGGGATGTTAGTGGCAAGAAGCCAGACTCCATTTGTGTGTGTGTGTGTGTGTGTGTGTGTGTGTGTGTATGTTAAGTCAGAAGAGGGTGTCAGATCCCCTGGAACTGGAGTTATATGTGGCTGTGAGCCTGCATGTGGGTGTTGGATCTGCTGCTAGAGCAGGAAACATGTTTAATCTGTGATCCATCTTTCCCACCCTCTAGTCACTGTTTAAAATGGAACTTTTGTATTTGTGTTTTTCACTCAACTGACGAGAAAACATCTTTTCTTTGCTTACCTTAGCATGGGTCTATTGTCTTATTAGTCAGCAGAGTTATTATTTTTTTTAAGCAGCAAAATAACTTTTGGTATCTTAATTGTTCCAAATACACGAAAGCATACTGCAAGGATCAGAGTCTTAGGTCAGAACTAGCAGAATAACTTAACGCACTGGATGGAGTTTAAGGCATTTTCTGGACTCACAGGGAAACTGACATGCAAAGCGGGAAGGTGAGCAACATCTCTCCCAGATAAGGGAGCAAGCTTCTGGATCCCAAAAACCCTTACTAAGGTTGCACACTTACACATGAGCCCATGCATGAAGGTAGGCGAACCCTTCCCAAAGACGCACGATTACACATGAGCGCATGCATGAAGGCAGGCGAACCCTTACCAAAGGTGCACGATTACACATGAGCGCATGCATGAAGGCAGGCGAACCCTTACCAAGGACGCACAATTACACATGAGGTGCATGTATGAAGGCAGGTGAACTCTTACCAAAGACACACAATTACACATGAGATGCATGTATGAAGGTAGGTGAACCCTTACCAAGGATGCACGATTACACATGAGGCACATGCATGAAGGCAGGTGAACCCTTACCAAGGGTGCACACTTATGCTTACAGATGAGATGCATTCATGAAGGCAGACATTTTCCAACTAAGAGAAAAGTTGCAACTTTCAAATGTTCTAAAGACCCCAAGGAGTTTCTTGGTGAAGCCTCTGATACACACACACACACACACACACACACACACACTTCTAGTTTCTATGCTTTTCTATTGTCTGAAACTTTCTTGTTGGGAGGTAATACTATACCTTGCCTAATTCCGAGATTAACAAACCTGGCTAGTACACATTAGTCAAGCCTAGGCTGGTCTGGAGAAAGACGTGGAAATTTGGCCTGACATTCTTTATCTTCAATTATGTAATTCGCTATTTGGAAGCTTGTAGTTTTTGCTTATAACAGTTCCCGACAGGACTGAGTCATCACTGTATCCTTTGGATGGATAAGCTCTTTTGATTGATTGATGTGGTGTCTGTGTTTGCTCCCTCAACTCCACCCAAGTATTTACATTTCAGATTTTCCTGTGTATCTTATGCACAGCACATGCAACTCTCTAATACAATCCTGTTTGCCTTGGTTTCTGGACTCCCAAGCATAACTCTATCCACCATGTTTATGATGGTAAAAGCTATATGTGAAGAATGACTTATAAAATGATGACATTGCTGAGTCCTCAGAGGGATGAAGTAGTTTATTGATTAAAAGTTCTGTCTGATGAAAAGAAAGATTACAAACTACTTACAAAACAGTGCTTGCATGCCAGGATGGCGAGAGCCTGAGGCTGAGGCATACCCTATAGAGAAGGGGCGAGACCATGGCAAGGATGGCTTCTGAAAGTAAGTAATCTTCTGAGACGTCTCCTGGGATCCAGTGCCCTTGACCTAGCAGTTGTTTCTCATTTTTGCTTTCAGAACTACCTTTGTGCAAGGGATTAATGGCCCTCCTTCAGTCCATTAACTCAGACTGTCATTAATCTCCAGGAAATACCATGTCAGGGCTGCTTAAGGGTAGAAGAGAAATGCTGTGCTTTAGGTTAAATCTGGTTAATCTCCCAGTCCTTTAACTCCCCTGTTACATGACTATTAAGCCTGAATGTCCCTTTGCCCTAGAATTAGTCAACATTTTAGCCACAATCTTCCTTGGAAACTATGAAATTGTTAGATATGAAATCTGTTTAATCCAAAAGAATGGACTTCTGGGAAGATAACTGTCAAAATACATGTCAAAAAGCTCTTAGTCTAAATTCTCTACGTCTTACGTGTTTCGTATGATAGGGAACTAGATGCGTCACTGTGCAGATGATTTCAACCACACTCCCTGGTGAGAACGATACTGTCTACCAAACAATCTTTGCCAATAGTCTAGAAAATTGATGAGGGTATACATCTCTAAATCTTTTACAGGAATGTTTATGGAACTTTTTCTAAGTCATTGAGAAGAGAATGCTCCAGCTAACTACTGTAAGGAAAACAACTTGCAAATAAAGGACCCTCTAAACGTAAATGGAGTTGTGGGGAGAAAGAAAAACGGAGGCCGGCTAATATGTTAGCAGAAAGGCTAGAAGGAAGCATTGGTGAGGTTTGGCTATGGCAGAGAGAAGAAACAACAGAGGTAGAAACATTGGTGTGAATCATGAGAGCAACAGGGCCAAATTCACCAACTCCTGCAAAATGGGAAGAGGCCGTCACACCAACACTGAGTTCCTGGCCATGCAAAGCAAGCTTTGGCTGCTGGCTCTGCACAGGATCCTCCTCTGCCTTGCTCACTGTCTTCCGGGTCTTGAGAACACAGGTTTGTTCTCCAAGCCCTTGTTCTTTAAACAAAGTTGTGAGCTCCGGGTCTTGAGAACACAGGTTTGTTCTCCAAGCCCTTGTTCTTTAAACAAAGTTGTGAGCTGCTAATGGTTTCATTTAAAAGTTTATAAAATGGTAACTGCATTGCTACATCTCTCTGGAGTATCTCAAACAAAATGTGGTTCAAATTTCTTGTTAAAAAAGGCAGCACAGAGTTCTTGAATAAACAAATGAAGACAATTGATGCAGTTACCAGGCTGAGTGTGACCGAAGCTGTGCCATCTTGGCTCTGTTTCTTGCTCCAGGCAGAGGTCAGTGACAGCTGTCCAGCAAAGGAGCCTCCAGCCAGGCATCCCGGTGTTTTGCCTGAGGGAAGTGTTCCATGGCCCTCAGCTACACCAAGACTGTGGCAGGAACCCCATAGAGAGACCTGCCTTAGGGCAGGGAAGTGAGAAGCTACCCAGTTTGGTCCCATAGGGAAATTAGGGATATAAATAATAGATGCTTCATCTAATTGAAAGCCTCTTGGCTTGCGGGGGCGGGGGATTAAATAAGTTGTTGGGCAGTGTGGCAGAAGCAGGCCTGTGGTTCTTATTAGTAATAAGGGCTGCCTCATGAAGATCAGCTGGTTCATGGTTAATGCTGCCAACACTGTACAGAGTATAGACTTTTCTGTGGAATCATCTTAATGCAACAAGAATGCTTATTGCAGGAGGCTAGTTATGCTAAACTCAAGTGTGTTCCTGTCTGAACTTCCCCAGGGGTGGTTAATAACAGGCCCTGAAGTCACCATCCTAGGTTTCCAACCTAGACATGCATATGTCCATTTACCCATTCCAACTTAGGTCCTATCCTGCCCATTCCTTCTTACTCAAAGTTAAGAATGGTTGGTGTTATCTATGAAATTGGCAAATCCAATTTACATAGAAGAACAAATCAGATTATCCCACAAATACCACACACACACACACACACACACACACACACACGGAAAAAAACTCTCAAGAATGTAAATCATCAGTCACACATTCAGTCTCACATTTAACACCGGAACAGCTAAGACTAGTCTGTGTGGGGCACTCTTCAGAGGAGCAACAAAAGTAATGGACTGGCTTTGTAGAGCAAACTGCTCTGTCCCAATCTTAGGGATCTAAATTCTGGCCATTCCGACTGTTCCCTAGTCCTGTTACCCTCCGCTTGGTCAAATGAGCCCCCACAGACGGGCCCAATGACTCTGTTTATGTGTTGGGACTTCAGATCACCAGCTTCCCTTTAAGCACACCTGGCCTGGGTGACAGAGTGCACAGGAATACATAAAATCTGAGGAGGGTGCTTCCTGAAGTCTGCACCCACGTCAGTTAGTCCACTCCTTTCCTTTATGGTGGCCAGCACCGCAAGGCTTCACCACACACATTTTCTTCCTCCACTAGCACCTGCAGGCTGCAGAACAGAGGGTAGGACATTGCTTTTTCCTTTGAATTGCTCTTGCCAACAGGCTCCGCCCTGGCAGAGCTTGGCCGGAGACAAAAAGACCATTTTTTTTATAGGAAGACTTAGGGACATTCCCTAAACAGAAGAATCTCCCCACGCCCTTACACACTTGAAACATTAAAAAAACACTTTAAACAATATATACCCTAGGGGCCAAGTAAATGGCTGAGGTAAAGGTTCTTATCTTCAGACCTGATTAATTACTTGAGTGAGATCTCTGGGACACACATGGTGGAAGGAGAAAACCAATTCCCAAGAGTTGTCCTCTGACCGCCACAGGCTACTGTGATGTGTACCCCTGCCCCTTGTCCCACAGAAGTGTAATAAAATACAAATCTATGCTTCCTGAACTATGCTTCCTGAACCTGGCTGAGCATGAGACGCCATCATGGGTGTTGACATTTGCCACAACAAGGACCGAACAGTTCGGCCCAAGGAGCCTAAGAGCCAGAACATCTACTTGCGGCTGCTGGCCAAGCTGCACAGGTTTCTGGCCAGGCAAACCAACTCCACATTCAATCGGTTTATGCTGAAAAGGTTATTTATGAGTCGTACTAACCAGCCACCTCTGTTCCTGTCCTGGATGATCCAAGATGAAGCTCCGTGGCCGAGAAAACAAGACGGCTGTGGTTGTGGGGACAGTCACAGATGACGTGAGGATTCCCGAAGTGCCCAAGCTGAAGGCGTGTGCACTGCAGGTGAGCAGCCGGGCCTGAAGTTGCATCTTCAAGGCTGTGGGTAAGATCCTCACCTTCGACCAACCGGCCCTGGAGTCTCCCAAGGGCTGTGGCATTATCCTCCTGTTTGGACCTCACAAGGGCCGAGAGGTTGTACTGGCATTCTGACAAGGCCCCAGGAACCCCACTCAGCCATACCAAACCCTATGTCCGCTCCATGGACCGGAAGGTTGAACATGCCAGAGGCAGAAGGGCCAGCCCCAGCTACAAAAAACTAACTCTGTATCTTATTGTTATTTAAAAAAAGCTTTGAATGTTGAAAAAAACCAAATGTACTTAAAAAGCAATAGTATGTGATACTCGCCAAAGGAAAAAGCTAGATTTGCAAACTGCATCTTTAGCAGCTGGGAAGAAAGCTTAAGAACTGAGGAGAATTAGTGCCCATGGGTAGGTACATTGTTCATGTAAGCATTGAGAAGAGACTGAATGCAAACCAAGACGGGAATTTTCCTCATTAAAATGATAAAATAATATAGAATATTAATCAGATCACAGGAGAGGTGACTCAAGGGAAGCAGAAGCAGGGACTGGAAGTACATCCCTGCACTCGCAGCCACTTCTGGAGGCAGAGGCAGACGACTGACGGTCTGAGTCAGTCTCTGGTAACAGGTAGTGAGACCTTGTCTCAAAATATAAAGGGGCTGAGGGTAGAGCTAAGTGGTAAAATGTTAACATAATATATGGAAGACCCTGGGTTCAATATTCAGTACCATTACACACACTCACGCTTAGACTTCTTCTGTGAGCATGTTATGCAAATGGCAGATTTGCTCACTTTTTCGTCCCTCCCTCCCTTCCTTTAAGGTGAGGCCTCAAGAATGGAGCTCAGACTGGCTTTGAACTCACTAGTGTCCTGGCCCAGTCTCATGAGTGTTGGGACTGCAGCATGACGCCACACCCAGCTGCATATGAAGGCTTTGAAGACTTCTTCCACTGTTCTCTGCTTACTACTCTGTTTCTGAGAGCATTTGTTTATCCTCCCACCACTCTGGGCCTGTGAGAGAATGGGTCAGACTGCGTGCATGTTATTCCAAAGGATGCGTTTATTTCCTCCACTGTCACAAATCCCAGTGAGTGTACTCAGGGAGATGGAGGCTGTGAAATGAGCTTCTCTTTGCTGGTCACCCGCTGCTGCGTCTGACCTGAGGCCACTTTTACCTTGCTGTATAGTGGAACATCTCCTCTTGTCAAATAACAATGCTTTCTTCCAGAGCTCTGGTCCTGGCCTGTGCCCTTAGTGGGCTTCTTGCTGCTGGGCAGTAGTGGCTGCTTCTTCACACGGAGCACTGAAAATGCCTGCCTTTGTGAAAGGAAGCAGGGCACTGTGGTTGGCAGGCAAGGAGGTAGGAAACAGACTGGAACCCATGACCAGGAAATGCTGACCCATGGTGTACTTTTCATCCAGCTAGCAAGGTCTCCTAGGTCCTGCCTAGTCTGACGTGCTCTCAACCCTACGCTCAGGTTGGATGCCAGCACCATCCACACTTCCTTCTTTTCTCTACATGTTTTGGAGCTAACAGGCACCGATGTGAATGAGTCTCAGCTGATTATTGCCAGGAATGAATAGCCAAGGAAAGCTGATCTTTTTGCTAACCGGGAGAATTGTCTCAGACTGGTATCAGAATGCCCTCTCCACAGAGGTTACACTTGAGCCTACAACAAAGCACTTATTAACCTCAACATGCTTTGGCCTCCACCACACATCAACAATCTTGGTTTTTATAGCCTGGACACTCTCAACCACGTTTATGTGAATAGTCCCCCCCCCCATTTCCTATACGCTCCTCCTAACTGCATTTGCCCCTGATACTCCCTGTTTTCTCCTACTTCCCTCAAGTGCTCTCTGGATCTCTCTGGAAGCATACAGTACACTGAAAAAACACAGCTCTGCAGCTAGGCTGCTCTGGGATCAATGATTTAATATGAACTTCCTGTGTGACCTGAAATAATGAGCAGCCTCATTATGTATTATGTATCATAATTACATATTATGGCTTTACAGCCTGTACAGTTCAGATGACAGTGACAACTCCATGTAGTCTTTTGATAAGATATCTAAAATGACCTATATTGTTATAATCGAATCCTCATGCCACCCTCCTTAGAAGCCTCACAACTCCTATTCCATTTCCTGTCCAACCATCCCCAGGACATACAACCTTTCAGCCTCTTAAACAGGTTTGCCCCAGGGTCATGGAGTCCATGTTCAATCCTGAGCTGATAGAGTTCTTCCAGTCCACTCTGTTGCTTCCTTTCCACGATCATGTCAACTATCTGAACTCTCTCAAAGGTTGGGGCATCTGTCCATGCCCTGCTGGACTACTCAATTCTGACACCTATTAACTCCTATTCATTACTTCAGAAGGACTTCTGCCCCACGACCCATTGTTCCCTCCCTAATTCCCTTCCTGTTGGGAGGAGGCTCAACCGGAACATGGATGGTCTTCATAACACCTCAGTATCAAAATTTCTTCAATCCAACTCTTTCATTCACTCTGTGTCAACAATCCAGTCATACAGCTAGCCATACTGGGAAGGTTCTACCTTTGTGCTCTTAATATATCTCATTGCATTTAAGTAGTTCACATTTCCGTCTCCTCTTAGTAAACTATGCCTCCACAGCTAGAAACAATCTTACCTAACTTTATCCTTATTGTCAGGACAGCATCTGATGAAATGTGGATTTATATAAGGATTTATGGAATGAACAACATGACAAGTGTTCTGAGCTCAAATACTCCTCCCTGCTCATTATTCTACTTGAATATCACCTTAGTCAGGTAGAAACATCATTACATTTTTTTTTCTGTGTAATATGAAAACAAGGCTTAGAAAAACTGAGTGACTTCCTGAAGGTGGCACAGCTGGATCACCTTAAGAGATCTTTTCATTAGAGAGGCTCACAGGGACGTTCCTGTCACTCTAGGAGAGAACTGACTCCTGTGAGTTGTCTACAAACGTCTACACGTGTGCAGTAGCATGTATGTTCCCTCTCCCAAAGGAATACCTGAAAAACTCAGAAACCAAATCTTAATTCTTCAAATAATTCAACCTTGAACAGATAAAGTGCCAGACACTCTGAAAACTTCTTTTTAATACATAACGAATTCTTTAACTTGTGAAGGTAAATGGTCTTTCCTGAGTGACTGACTCTTGCATCTTCTTTGGGAGGAATCCAGCACAGCTTTCCGTGGAATTTGAGTTAGATCTTAAACTACCTAATTGCAGTCAGTTTATAGTCTTTCTTATCATCTGTGACCTTTACAATGTTTTCCTAGTTTAAGGGAGTCATTTCTAAAAGAGACTATAGTCCTCGGTTTTCAACCTTTCTAATGCTGCGACCCTTTAACACCCATGCTGTGGTGATCCCCAACCAGAAAAGTATTTTCATTGCTACATCATAGTTACAATTTTGCTACTGTTATAAACCATAATGTAAATATCTGTGTTTTCCAGTGGTCTTAGGCAACCCCTGTGAAAGGGTCATTCTGACCCACAGGTTGACACCTGCTGCTCTAGCCAATGGTGGGTTTCCACGGTAAGATTCCAATATTATGTATGATAATGATTTGTAGGAAATTCTGATTTTTTTCAATCACTTTTTAAAAATGCTCTTGCTATTTCAACAACAGAGAGTTGAACTCACTTATCTGGCAAAGCAAGACAAAACAAAACAAACAAACAAACAAAAACAAAAATAAAACTTTGTAAGCTGTTAGGACTGACTCCTTCCATCTACATTTGTGTTCCCTGCCGCCTCATTCCCTTTCTTGGCTGGTTCCTTCTAAATGCTGTATTGCACACATGTGCACACCTATGTGCATCTGTACATAGACTAGAGTCTGTATATGATGCAGAACGTGTCATATTTCCTTTCTGAGGTTGCGTCACCTTGTTTAACACTATACTTTCCAAATTCATCTACTTTCCCACACTTCATCTTCTTTAAGGCTGAGTGGTATTCTGCTTTGTATATGTACCACATTTTCATAACTAATCCATCTGTTGATAGGCATCTCTTTTGGTCCTAGTACCTTTCTGTCATAAGTGCAAGAGCAATAGACATGAATGTTCAAAGAAGAGGAAAGTCTCAGTAGTTATATCTGAACTTATTCAGTCCAATGTTGAAACCATGGTTTCTTCTACAAAGCTAAAATATTCTCCTGATCTTTCACCGATTCTAAAGGACAGCAAATACAGAGAGTTAGTAAGGACAAGAAAGAACTTGAAATAATATGCATAACTATTTATGAATTGCAAAGCTATAATAGTAACAGGTTGCTTTTTGCTCAATGCTTTCTGTATCTTTGGCCCTGTCCTAAAGGATTCACATATCTCGACACATAATTTCCTCGCTATGACCTTTAAACCAGGATGTGCATATCAGCATGCTGATGTTTTGTAAGATGAGCACATAACGAATATTGTGAAGTCATTCTTCAGACTTCAACTTCTATTTTAACTACCCAAGAATCTACCTACATTCACATTATTTTTACCTTATTAAAAGGCAAACGTTTATCTATTAAATATTATATTACTTTATTTTATGAAACAAATATTAAAATGTATATCTTAATATGTCCTGTACATCACTGTCTTTGGGTATGTAGATTTTCTGGAATTCAAAACATGTTACAAGTAGAAGTGCTACTGGTTTCAGGGTGTCTGGAGATGATGCCCAAGTTTTTTAAGCAATCAAGGGCTAGTGTGTGAAGTGCTTTTAAAGCAAGCAAGCTGTCTTTCCTTTTTAACCTTCATCCTTCTCTTTTTCCATGCTGTGTTAATCAGGACATCTTTGGGCAGAATAGGAGCTATTTCAACCACAAGCAATTTTTACATAGACATGTTATAGAACACTTATTGTGTTCTACTTCCTAATAATGAAAATACATTTTAAAATGTATGATGAAAAGCTTTAATCGACCTTTAAAGTGTTCTGAAATTAGTCAGTTTTTCCATATGCTTTTGGGAGTAAATTTCTTTTGAAAAGCACTTAATCATTATAACCATGAGAAAGATGTTAGTATCTTCATATTCATTTTTCAGATGTGGAAAAAATGATAAGGTCCAGAAAAGTCAATCAACACAGTCTAGAACACAGAGTTGAAAAAAGTCATGATTCTAATGGGGGGGGGGGACCTGGCCCCACAACCTCAGCTCTTCATCTCCATGCATGTTTTTGCTCAAGTCTAAGATGGGATCAGAGCAAAAGAACCCACATCACCCAAGTAGAGAATTCTCTAAGGAAAATGCCTAGAAAAACAAGTTACATATGCCTAATGGTATAGTAGGAAATTATTAGTTTTCCAGTATTGTTTTTATTTCCTTCCAGAAACGGCAGAAACAGGAATTTCAGATGCTATCTTAAGTTCGAATGCAAGTTCCTGGAAAACTAAGGAGCTCGGATGTTTTTAATGTATGTCAGGCATTTATTTCTGTTAGAACATGGGTGTATCCCCAGAGGTAGAGTAACTTCCAATGTTTACTGTTTGGAAGGTAAACAATATCTTTAAAGTCAGACATTTCTTTTGCTACACTGCTCTCATGCTATTTTTCCCTTTACAGAACAAGAGAACCTACAGGCTCTCCAAAGAGAGCTTTCATTAAAGCACTCAGCTTTGGAGGGTGTGATGGTTCATCTTCTTGGTCTACCTGGTGGGATTTAGAATCACTACGAAGAGAGATCTTCCTGAGTATGATAATTGAGACCTACTTTAAATGTGGGCAGTGCCTTTAGCTGGGGTTCGGACTATATGAAAAGTAAAGGCTAGCTCAGCACAAACATTCACGGTACTCTGCTTCCTGATTGATGGTGCTGCCTCTAGCTCCTGGTTCCACAACTTCCCTAAGACTGGCTGTGTCTTCAGCTGTGAACCAAAATAAGCCTGTCCATCAGTTACTTTTGTCAAACAGCTTGTCAAAGTAATAAGACAAGTTGTCAAAGTAACAAGACAAGTACTACTACAAGGGAGGAAGTAGACACATACACACCCACTCATATGCTCCTTAAAGATAGAGTTCTAATATTAACATTTCCCACATGATCTTGAGTTAAAATTACTTGTAAGCCCAAGTCACGTCACAAATGTTTAACTTCTGCACGGAGTTCAAGTTTTCCTAAAATATATCAGAGCTCATGTGGAAGGAAGGAAGCAAGGGAGCTCTGGCTGATTTGGAGACAAACGGCTCTGTGAGGGCCACCTGTCACCACTGGCATACCCATAAAGACCTCCCAGGAGAGTAGCAGAGTGAGAACCCTTGCAGTTTCACTGAACAGGCTCCCTCAGTGTTTGAATAGCTCCTGTTCAGACTTGCCCTAAGGTCAAAGGGAAATAACTGAGAGAACGTGTAACAAGATGGTCTGTGTGGTCTTGAAGAGCCAGAGACTGGTACAGCAGAGAAAGAGCGTGTGTGTGTGTGTGTGTGTGTGTGTGTGTGTGTGTGTGTCTGCGTCTGTGTATGTTAAGGGTGGAGGCTGGGCGTGGGGAAACCAATCTACCATCAGGAGGTCCTAGGCAAGCCACACTTGTCCACAGCCCTGTCATGCTTCCAACTCTATGCCTCCAGAACTGCTTTGTGTAAATTTACTGGAAAATGTTACAAGGTAGATGCATAACTTCTTCGCCAGAAACCCCTGATCAGCCTGACTGAATTCGAGTCTCGCATCCCCAGCTGCCCTCTTCTGCAAGGTGTTTCCAATTATTTCAGTGAGCTAATGTTCCCTGGACTATCTTAAAGACTTTGAAAGGTAGGACAATTAAATTTGGTTCCTGGGGGAAAACCAATAGCAAACAGCTGCATGTGGGTCCATGTGGAAGGGGCCTGGGGTCTTGCTGGAAGTGGCACTCATGGAGTATTTCCAGGGAGCAAGCATTGTACAGAAAGACGGGGCTCAAACAGGCAGCCATGAAGAATGAGTAGTGAACACTGAGAACCTTTAAGAGTAACTGTGGCTGTATGCAGCCAGACCAAGAGAGGAGCTGGCTGGAGTACCAGAATAACTTCTACTCCCTTCAAAGTTTGTTCAGAGCTGGAAGGCACTTGGAAGATTACTTAAATATAATTCCTATATTCCATAGTCTAGGTACTGTGGGACAATAGTCTTGTACCCTGTAAAAATTAGTCACTTGTAATAGTTTAATAAATGCTGATTGGCCAGTAGTCAGGTAGGAAATATAGGTGGGGTGACAGAATAGGAGAATGCTGGGAAGAGGAAAGGCTCAGTATGTAGTCATCATCCAGACCCAGAGGAGCAAGATGAGAATGCCTCACTGATAAAGGTACCAAGCCATGTGGCTAACACAGACAAGAATTATGGGTTAACTTAAAATGTAAGAGTTAATAAGAAGCCTGAGCTAATAGGCCAACCAGCTTATAATTACAGTAGATCTCTGTGCGTTTCTTTGGAACTGAATAGCTGGGGCACTGGGCAGGACAGAAACCTCTGCCAACATCCAGAAAACAAAGTGAAGGATGAGGTGATTTGTTTCTCATGATCTGCTAACACTAAATGCCAATGCGAAGAATAGAACCCAGTTGTTTTTGCTACAACATGGCACTTCAAAAGTTTGTCCTTGGACCTGAGGTTGTGTTTGGTGTAGTAGAGTGGTTGGTTGTCCAGAAGGTGCAGGGTCCTAGGTTCCATCCCCAGCACTTGTGAAACCAGTGTGTCTAAGTCTTGCTGAGTCACAGGATATCTTCTCTTTCAGATCATTTTGGAACAATGAATTCAAACACTACACATATTTAAAGGAATTAATGCATACTACTTCCATAGACTAGCACTGTCCCCTCAAGCACTATGCCTCAATAGCATTATACAGATACCAAATACTAAAGAAAGAGCTATAGCCAGAAATGGCTAATTCCACAGCTTTAAACCTAAGCAAGAGAGATTATTTTAGAAATGTTTCTCCTACCCTTCCTTTTTGCTTGACTTCATGTGAAGTAAACAAAGTAAGAGCGTCCTGTCTTCATCTCCATGAATTCTTTTAAGGTTTATAATTAAGTCAATCATCTCTTCTACAAAGTTGGTGGAAAGTATTATTATTACTTAGCAAGGATTATTAGTTAGCAAGTATTATTAAGTGAGAAAGAATGAAAAACTCCTTTGTTTGATATCATAACTAATATTTTGTATGCTACCTAAAAAACTGGAAAAAGCAACCAAACCTCCTTGGATTCTTTAGTTTGTGAATATGTAAGCTGTAGTACTGAGAAAATGCAACTGAACCCTACTTAATAAAATCAGTCCTGTAGGGAAAACAAAGTCTGAAAGCGAGTAAGCACATCAGTAAGTGATTCTTTAAGACAAAGGAAACAAAGGCCATTAGAATATACTGAAAAGTATCTACGTCAAGACACCTCATATTAGCTCTAACAGCGCTTTAATCAGGGACACTTTATCTCCATGGACATATACATAAGAGGATTTTCAGTGATGCTGCTGATTGGTGTTGTATGAAAAAGAAACAACATCTTCATCTCATTAAAGGCTACTTTCTTGGAGGGTATTCAAAAAATGATTGATTAATGCATGATAACAGGGACTTGGTTGGTGCTTTTAACCAAATATCTAAATCAGAAGGCCACAAAAGTTAATATTTACATTAGCAGAGGAAAACAAAATATCTCACTTAACAAATACAGCCTAGAGGAATGAAATCCATTCTGATACTGTAGTGAACTAAAGTAAAAATGGGGGCAGGCAGATGGAAGAAAAATTCCAGGGTAAAAGACCTGAAGACACAGTGAGGAGAAAGAAACTGTGATGAATGAGAGCGGCAGGCATGGAAATGACGGTGATGTCAGAGCACAAAAGAAAAGAAGCATAAGAGGCCAAGATGTAAAACAGCAAGCGTGCTGGTTGTGTCTCAGGTTCTGCAACCACTGCACAGACTAGTTATCTTCCACAGAACGTGGATACCTATAAGGGAATGATTTGTGTTTAGAAATGATTTTACAACCAGAAACTTGAGAATTAAAAGATATCTCAGCAGTTAAGAGCACTGGCTGCTCTTCCAGGACTGGGGTTTTATCCTTAGCACCTGCATGGAAGGTCACAACCATCTGCAACCACAGTTCCAGGGGAACAGGAATCCTCTCTTCTGGGCACAAGATGACACCTGCATGGCGTACAGATGTACATGGAGGCAAAACACCCACACACCTAAAATAAAACCTTAAAAAAGCCTGTCTGCATATGAATTAACTATGCTTTATCACATGCAGTTTTGGAAATAAGACACTGTTACGCTGAATGATTTTTAATTTGGGGAGGATGAAATTATCCTTATTCAATATTGTCCGAAAGTTAACTTACATTAATTTCACTTACAAAACTACCTTTGGATATCAGATCAAGCTTTGAACACATATATCCAATACAGCCGTTCACTTACGCGATGGCCGGGGAACACCACATCCAATACGGCTTCTCGCTTACGCGATGACCGGGGAACAGCCATAATGAGAACCTCTCTTTTTTGTTGCCCTTTCCATCAACAAGCTACCAAATTTCACTAAAAAACGTACGCCAGTACTAAAGTAAAAATTTCTAGTTGAAAACCCAGGAGAGAAGCATGGTGGCCTTGGAGGGTCGGCAACAACTGCTTAGAATGATGACGAAGCACAAGCCATACAATCTTTTAAAACAACAACAACAACAACAAAACCAGACTTCATCAAAATAAAAATTCCTACTAAAGCCACGAGACACTAATACTAAAAAGTTTAAGGAACAAGTCACAACTGAGCCAACCAATGGCACAAATAAGTCACCCTTCTCCCCAGTTGAATACCCGGAACAGAGCCAACTGCTGGTGAGGGCAAGAGGAACTGGAATTCTTATTCTGTTGACAGGAAAGCAGCACAGTGCAAAGTAGAACACAGAGAGTTCCTCAGAAAATGTTAGACAGCCATTTCCAATAAATCTCACTGATTCCACCCACAGAGCAACACTCAGAAAGTTATGTTCTCTTAAAACCTGTACTTCAACAGCCAAAGTGCCTCGATTGCTAACGCCCTTAAATAGGTAGCACCTAAACATTGATCAGCTGTTGAGCAGAAAAGCAAAATACAGTACGTGTATATGATGGAATATTATGCATTCTTCAAGAATATTCCATTCTTCAAGGAATTACATTGGTAGGCACAGCTATTTGGAAGTGCCTCTGGAAAGACTGAAATGTTGGTTCTTTTCATATTACAACCAGGAAAAGAGGCACAAAAGGAAGAGAAAGTAGCCTACTGGTTGCCAAGGTTTGAAAATGGGAAGATACATTGATTAAAATGGTCAGTATGAAGGATCTTTGTGGCACCAGGAAAATTTTCTGTATTTTGGTTATAGCAGTAGTTACATCAAAGTTCTACCACTTCTAATGTTTTAAACAACAAGGAAATGGATCACTTGTGGCTTCCAGTTCTCCAGATACATTTGCTAACATTTTAAGAGGCTCCTCACTAAATGGTTGCAAGGATCCACAGAAGTAGGCTTCATATTCTGGACATCAGTCCACTGTGTCATCAATATCATTTGGCCATAAGTACTGACTGCCTGTCTCAACTAGGAGTTATGTGCTGCTTACAGTTCAGGTGCGAGGGGACCCGTTCCTGCAGCAGGCAGAACTAGAACAAGTGTACAAAGAGAGAAGCTGAGCCAAAGGTATGTCTCGGTAGTAATGCTTGAAATAGTATAACCAAGACTGCTGACACCAGACAAACAGAACTAGGTTTAGGACTCTTCTGTCCCGTTCATCTGTGGCATTGATAATAAGGGAGTTGTTCTGCTAATCAGTAACAGTTGATAATTACCCAAGAATGATTAAAAGAGACGCAGCCTGTGGCAGGTCAAAAGTTTCCTACCATTGCCAGGAAGAAAATGTAACCGTGTGGTGTTCTTCATGCATGTTTTCTGTGGAGAGGCACACGTTTATTTCATTAAAAGCCATTTTATTACCTGGGGGGGAAACATGTCAAGTTTAGCTTTCTAACACGAATCATATTTTATTCAAATGCAGATGTACTTTTGAACTATAGCAGCTATTTGATTAATTCCCCTAGTGCCCAAACTGGTGACCTGTTATATTAAAAATGGTGACCTTTGTGCCACAGAATCTAACCTGGAGCTAAGTTATCCATTAAAATCCAACTTGGGGATGCATCACTCTTCATGACAACACAACCGCCTTCTTTCCTCTTGGGAAGTCTCCAGTGAAATGGGGCGAATAGAACACATGTGTAACTTCTTTGTTTGGTCACTAGGAAGGGGTCATCAGCACACACAGCTGTTCTCAGGAGACATGCAGACACAGCAGAACACTGAGGTGGTAGAGGGCATTTCAGAAACACTGGCGGGAACAGTTCCCTCATGACAGCCGAAAAGCCTATGTTTGAGGACAATTGCCCTCATCTCAGAGCTGTGGTCGGAGGACACATGAAAGGGAGCCACTGCAGATCCCTGCTAACAAGAGAAGAAGGAAGGAGAATAATTTTGTTTCTGTTTCTCAAAAGAGAAAAAAAAAACCACCACCACCACCACCACCACCACCACCACCACCACCACCACCACCACCACCAACAACAACAACAACAACAAAACAAAACCCTGAAGGTTCACATCCAGTTTTTGGAAAATTAATGTACATATAAAAAGCACATTCCTCAAATGGGTAACATGAATTACAAGACCACTATCATAACAAACCACTTCTCCCTAAATGAGAAAACAGTAAGAAATGAATTCCTCCAGGAGGTAAGATGCCCAGGCTATCAGCCATTCTGGTGTGACATATTTCCATTACTCTGTAATCAAGCTATGTAGTACTATAAGCTGTTCTAGACTAGTAATGCTTCTTCCAGGTAATCAGGTCTGGTCATGTGGGGAATCAACTTAAACACTTCCAAGTCAATTCTATCCCAAGTGACTTTTTCAGCCAATGTGTGCTTCCTCTCTGTGGGACTATGTCACAGTGATCAGGCTTTTTAACACATGGGCTTTGGGGGACATTCTAGACCTAAACTTTATGCTAGGCTGGGACAGATTGTAGGTAGGCATTCTCAGACAATACTATGAACCAGCTGAAAACCATGGCTTATAAATATTATTTTCATCTGATAGTGGGGGAAAATCAAGGTCCACTTATATATAACATCCATATGTGCTTGTGTTATGTATAAAAAGTAATACTTCTAAGTTGTGATTTTTGACCAATACCACACATATACATATACACACACACACACATATATATAAGGTGCCCTGAAGAGACAGGGTCACCATAAGGTTCTTCTCATGATGTCTTTCATTTTAGTGATTGCTCCTTTCAAACAAGTCTTTGAAAGGTTTTATTCATTCACTGCAATTGAACAAGCATCCCTGATAAGAATTCATATTTAGGCACAGATTAACTATGATGGCTGACCTCAGATTATGAACACCCATGTTCTCTTAAAAGTATTATGAAAAAAACTCAAAGGAACACTATATTCTACAGGTAAGTTCTGAAATGACTCATTCAGAAGGCTGGGGTTGAAACTAATTCATGTACGTGAAATAATAACATGGTGTTTCTAGTTAACCAGGTTGGAGTGCAGACTCTAGAAGCCTGTCCATGTAGCAGACAAGGTGAATCTCAAGGACCAGCACTTCCTTTTAGAACTGAGCTCTTTTCATTGGCCTGAGACAAGCAGACAGCCCTCAGTTTTGATAAATGCATTGCAATGTTGTATGAAAGGAAGAAATCACACAAAGGATCTCAGCCTCAGTGAAGTCTCTGTAATTCAGTTCCAACTCAGCTAAGACCGACTACTCCAGCATTTTTTTTAGTATGTCAGAAAATATAGACTTCTTATTGTGTGTGCCTGTGGTATGTGTTCATGTATGTATGCCCGTATGTACATACTTCTATATACATGCATGTGGAAGCTAGAAGTCCACATTTGGGGTCTTCCTTGATGTCTCTACAACTGACTGTTGAATACAGAATCTCTTAATGAATTCGAGGATCATCAATTTGCTCAGAGTGGCTAGCTAATGAGGTACAGGGATCCTCGATCCCACTACTCTCTCCAGTGCTGGAAGTACAGGCGTGTGTCACAGAGGCTGGCTTTGGGGAGGGGTGCTGGGAATATGAACTCAGGTCTTACGCTTGTGTGGCAGGCACTTTAGCTACTGACTCATCTCCCCAACTCCAAGATTTCTTATTTCAAGAGATAAAGTATGATTTTAACCAAACAATCTTCACTTCTTAGAAAAAAACAGGTCCTTCCAATAGAATTAGGGTTAACAGGAAGTTATGCCCCAGTGACTATGACGACTTAAACAAATGTCTCTCAAATCTTAGTGTGCATGGAATAAACCTGGTGAGTTTATTCAAGCAAAAACTGCTGTGTTTGTTTGCCTACCCTTCATTCATGGCTGGAATTGAACCTGGAACTTTGCACATGTTTGGCAAGCATTCTAATACTGAGCCCTTCCCTATACCATAGCAACAGTGGTTCAGTAGATCTGGGGTTGAGGCCTGGAATTATTTTTAACAAGCTCCCAGGAGGTGCTGAAGCTCTTTTCCAGGTAATATACTTTAAGAAAATATAAAGTAAGAACTGCTTATTTAAACTAGTTGGTCAAGGTTTAAGGGAGAAAAAGGTAGCTACAGATTCAATCATTTAAGCATGGCTGAGATAAAGAAAAACTACTTGGTTAATTCTTATGTCAACTATTCTGGGGAGTCTTATGTTAAATATCCTGAGGGGTTGTATAAAAATTCTTTCGTCGACACTGTCAGGTACTGACTGCCAACATGCCTGACCCTGAACAATAAAACCCACACATAATTTTTTAGAGTTTGAAATTGCTGCTAAAGAATTATAATTTCATAAATATAGCCAGTCAGTCAAATGTATACATTCCAAATTACCAGATTAAACTTGAACTTTTCCAAACATTAAATAAAACCACAAAAGCAGGAGTTCTCAATTTATTCTTTCAAAACCACAGGCAAGCTAATTCTACAGATTGTGGAATGTACAATAGGTCATTCTCACAAAATAAAGCCGGAGGGGTGAATTATATCTCTTCAACCATGGCGGTTCCTTAAATCAACAAGGGTAAGACTGACTACCATGCTGACAAGCAGATTTTGTGACATTTATGGACCTCACAGAAACAGAAACTTGTAACAATAAATTTAAGCCAGGGTATAAAAATGGGTAGGTTTGTGGGGTGACTATAAAGGTTCCTGAAAGAAAATTGATTGGACCTTGAATCTGAGCCAAATCTGACTGCCCTGTGCATGTCTTTCTGGGAGTAACATTCTTCTGACCAGAATTAGGAATGCCAGGCTGCTATTTATGGCCTGAAAGCTGGCTGGCTCAGAAGCCAATGCCAGGGCCATCATCTCTATGAGAGTCCTGGAAATGGATCGCTTCTCACTGACGGATGGAAAAGCCATCTACTAACCAGCAGCCTGAAACTGCAAGGTGGAAGGAGAATGAGTGTCTTCATCCATAATAACAAAACTGTGGTTTGTCCTCTCCTGTCACATAAAGGAGTTTGCGTAACTTTTTGCTATACCCTATTTGTAAACACTTGCCTCTGAGTTATGAGTATTTATCATTTCCTTTTTAATATGCCTATTTTGGGTCCACATGTTAAAGAGCAGATCCCAGTCTGTGACTCCTACACAGCATACTTTATATGCTTACCCTTTGCAATTCCAGGGCAGAGAGATTCCACGCTCCTAAGAGTGTCTATCAGTAGTTCAGAACCTTAGGCACACCGACTAGACGGTGGGGAGGACCTGTCCTAGGAAACTGGTGTAGTCAGTCAGGCAGCCTGATGTTTAAGTATGCTATTCCTCACTCTCCCAAACAAGTGTTTCTCAGCAAGGGGTGACACTGTTTCAGGCAACTCTGCATGTGGTAGTGTCTGGAGACACTTAGTGCAAGCAAAATGACATTTACCAGAGGCTGGTATCTTGCTAAACATGCTACAACACAGGACAGTCCTGTAACTAAGCCTCGTTTAGCACACATGTCAATAGTAGAAAAACTCTGCACTAAAATAACTGAAAAGATTCAATTATAAAAATAATAGACATAATGTAATATAGTAAGACACCTTAACTCTCCCTGTGAACATCATTATTTACTTGTTTAATGTACGTAAAAGACTCACTTCCTGGAAAAACTTTCCTTTATCAGTTTAATAAAAACAAAACACTCAGGCTTTAAGGAGGCTAAGCCATAAGACCTCAGATACAAATAGAGAAGGCTGTAACCCCCAAGCTACCTGATTCCGGTACGAGCCTACTGTTGAGACTGTAACATTATTCAAATCTTCCCAAGACTGCACTATTAGGTTTTTGTAGAATGCGGTTAGGTTTTCAAGGATATAAACTGAACACAAGGTGCTCTGTAGAACAGTAGTAAATATGACATAGAGAACTCATTTGATATGAAAGCAATTAATTAAACAATTCAAGTGTATGTGATTTCTTGGCTAGTAAGAGGGTTACAGTGAGTTTGTGTTGTTTTGTGGTGTTGGAGCTGGAATCCAGGACCTCACTTGCTGGGCGAGCTCACTGCCACTCTTTCACATAGCTGCTACTGTCCTCATCTGGTGATAACTGGCTGGTGAAACATTCCAGATTGGAACAAGCCTTTCAGTTCCAATGCAAGTCTACTGAAGGCTGACGGGTGATACAATGGCAGCATGCTTTCCTAGCAAGTACCACAAAACAACAACAACAAAACACCATAACCCTCTTACTGGCCAAGAAATTACATAACTTTAAATTCTTTAATTAACTTACATACTCTTTCCTGCCACCTCAACTTCCCTATGCTAATGGGAGGAGAGGAAAAGACACCAGCTCTATAATTCTCCTCACTATTAGCCTTTCTGGGACTTTTTAGAGACTGAAGCTAGAGCCCTCAGAATGTGGACCAAAAATCACTTATGTCTCCATCATCCTGGGGATTAAATTCAGATCTTGGGCTTCACCTCTGTGTTAGTCACTTTGTCGCTGTGACAAGATACTTGAGGAACACCACCACCACCACCAAAACACAGGCAGAAAGACTTTTGGCACAATGCTCCAGGTTTCAATTCATAGTCACTTGGCCACATTTCTGTGTTCTGAGTGAGACAGAACATTATGTCTGAAGAGCACGGTGAAGCTGGTTGTTGAGGGACAGCGGGAAGCAGAGAGAGAGAGAGAGAGAGAGAGAGAGAGAGAGAGAGGGCAAAACTCCACTCTTCCAAGGAATGCCCCATAAGGACTCACTTTCTCAAACGAGGCCCTACCTACTCATCTCTACCACTCATGGTAATGCCATCAAATTATGACTCCATCTATAAACTAATTCATTGAGGTCAGCACTCATAATCCAATCACTTTTCAAAAGCTAGGCAGCTGGCAACCTAGTCTTTGACCCATGTGTCTTCAGGGTCCATTTCAGATCCAAACCATAAAAATCTCTCACTATGTAACTGGAAATGCCCATCATGACTCTAAGGCATCAGCACATGGACATTCCTTGGGTGATTTTCATGGTCAGTAAAGTTTGAGAAACTCTCTATAAAAGGACTCAGGGAAAGTTAGAGCAACACTTTCCCAACACTCCTTTCCCCTAAGTCAGCATGTGCAAGCTTAAAGAACAACAGCCAGCATACTTCAGCAGGGATAAAAGTTAAAGGGGTCCATAAAGACTCAGCGTTGGGACAGTTACTTTTGTGGTGAGCTTAATTTCCCACACTGTAAATTCTTGATCTATCTTCCCCAAGCCCCTCTTCTCGGAGGGAACCTTTGACATAGATTGTTTTGTCCATATGCCATGGCTTTAGTGCATGCATTGGAATCCTAATTCCTCATTGTCAGAGTGGGAATGAGGGGAGGGTATCTGGATTATGGGGGAAAGACTTTATAAATGGATTAAGGTCCTTCCTCGTGGGAGTGGATTAAGAACTCCAGGAGTCTTGTACTGTTCTCATTTTCTGCATTTTCTCTCTCTTGCTTTCCTGCATGACTGTAAAGACTGGGTATTCCAAGGTATTCGCAGCCAGGTTGGATGGGACCTCATACTGCTTCAACTTATTCCTGTAATTCAGATACTCACATTTCAATAAGACTCATTATTTTCCGATATATTTGGAAACTGAGAAGTAATTTACTTTCTTCTTTTTTCAGTTGGGGAGTGAGACTAAGTATTTACATTCCTAATACTATGCTTGTATCTAAAATACTGAGGTAAGATGGTTATTAAATCAGCATATAAAACATAGCATCTTAAAAAAATCTCAATTCCGTATTAGACAGAATAACTTAATACTGTTGGCTAAAGCAATACCCTTCTGGTAGGCCATCACACTAGTGGCATTCTATTTTAGAGTCTAAATAAAGACTCTACAACTGAGGTTTAGGAACTGGGTTTTCCTAACCTCAGCTGTAACTTTTCATGAATTCATCTTACTATGTTATTCACATTCGAAGGTATCGCCTTAGAAATGAAGCCAACCTTGCAATTCCTCTACCTTTCATGTTATTTTTCTTCATCTGTGTAAATTCCCCATACCTCAAAACTTATTTCCTTGAACTAGCTCTATAAGCTCCTGGAAGGTTGCACCCAGCTATGTACCATTAAACACCTTAAAAAAACAAAAACAAAAATAAAACGTAAAACACCTTGTTGATAGTTTCTGTTTTTGTATTTGGCTGTTGTCCTAAGAGATTCAAGTGAGGCATAAGCATTTCTGTTTCACAGATTACAAAGATAAACTACCATGCATCACGGCTTGGGAACTTATTTAGGGTGTGTGCTACGAACTCAGAAGTACCAACACATGGGAATTTCTTATTTTCCTATCCAAGCACCTATTTTTTTCAAAGGATACAAATTCAAAATATAGCTGTCTGTGACCTTGGGAAACCTAATGTGAATCTGCAAACAAGCTTATGTAAGTGTACCCTGACCAGCCTTGCACGCAAACGCCAACTAAATGAGTTTTTATTCTCAGGTGGAACATTAAAGTGTCTTCTGGGAAGAGGCATTTCCTATGTAAATTATAACTTGAAAAGTAACCTTTGTTGTATTCTTCACCATATTGAGTATAGTGATGAGCAAGGATCTATAATAAAGTCATGAAACACCGACCAGCCTAGCTATGCCCAGCATATATTCAAAGGGCTTACTAATCAGCTTTATTAACAGCATGAACATGTGAGTAAACATTCTATTAACAAGTACCTCAGACAACACTAAATGTGCAGCTGGTAGGAGAGAAAGATGTGAAGCCAAACAGTATTAGTGGGGCCCATGGAGACCATAAAAATGGATAGTAAAGTACACGGAGTTCAGTTTGGCAAAAAATGATAAAGTGCAAGTATCTAGGAAAATATAACTCATTAGACTGACAACCAGGGGGTGGAAGAAACCTCGAAAGCATGTCAAAAGCAACCTCACAAATTAGACAATATTTTGTAATGGAAGAGAAATACGCAAAGCACAAAACTGACATTGGCTGCTCATCAGAAGCCCTCAGAGGACGCTAATGTTGGTGTGTGTGTATTAAAAAGGGGAGAGAACCTCTGAGTTTCTGCTTTGGCAGAATAGCTTCCTTTCAGAAAGATGCAAAGCACCTGAGAAACCAGAACAGGGAAATCAAAGGCACAGAGGCAGAGAAGCACACAGTGAGAGTTAAAGCAAACAGCACGGATAAAACCTGGTATTTAACTCTGATCAAAATGACTGGTTACAGTTTGAGGGCTCCCCAGGCAGGAAGACTAACAGATATCCTCCCCAGCCCTTCATACGGCAGAAGAAACAGTGCCCTTTCAGGAAGCATCGGCTCTGCACAAAGCCGTGTGGTTGAAAGAGGCCTAGGATCCCAGAGTTTTACACAGGAGGGATCTAAGAGACAGCACAGCACTCTGGCTTCACAGTGAGGTCTGAAGGCCTCCAACCCGGAACAGCCTGCAGAGCTGATTAGCAATGAAGATTTCTGAGAGGCTGACAATTCAGATAGCCCTCTTTATGACACTTACAAGTCCCTGACTCTGTTCCACTATTTGCAGTTCTCTAAGTCTATAAATTGCCTTCATAGAAGAGTTACTATCACATTATTAGACTGTTTCCTAATAACTTATTTCATATTCTAGACACTGCTTCACTCAATTCATGCGTAGTAAGGAGGTAAGAAATTAGAGAAGAAAATGTAGGAGTAGGAAGTCAAAGGAAAAACTCAGATCAGCCAGGATCAGGAGCACAGAATGAGTAAGGAGCCCCTGGACAGAATGACGTAATATCTATGCACACTGAAAGGCCATTCAGGGCACTCCGTTCTTCCTGCCAAATACATACACTGAGAAGAAAAAAGAAAAAAAAAATCACTCCAAAAGTACCTGGCTCTACAAGTAAGCTCAGGCTAATGAACAAGTCTGGCTTCATCCTATGTGCCTTGCCCGCAGAGTAAAGGTTATGCTTTACTTAGGAATAAGTTGGAGTTTGTTATCTTGATGGGGGTGGATCAGGAGACAGGTAGATGGAAATCTCTGGAATACTATAAAAGGATAGCAGGAAATGGACTCCTTCTCCAAATGTTAAATCTCTCTCTCTCTCTCTCTCTCTCTCTCTCTCTCTCTCTGTATAGTATATGTTTATGTGTGAGGTGTATGCATGTCACAGCACACGTGTGGAGGTCAGAGGACAATTCTTGGGAGAGGATTCACCCTGGCCACCTGATGAGTTCTGGAAATTGAATTCTGGTTCTCAGGCCTGTTCCCTAGTGTCTCTATCCTTAAGTGCCACTCACCTGTGAGCCAGCACTAAACTATAACTAAATCTCTAAGTTTTCTCTCCCAGACTTCCAGTTTCAATAATGGAAGAACGGCTGGCCGGCTGGTGTTCTCAAAGATGTTGTCAAATCTCTTATTTTCCTTTCCTTTTAGTTGTCCCATGGCCTTAGAATTGTGTCACCTTTTAGTCCTCTATTTATAACAGACTCTAACATGTCTTCTTCAGTGCTTATCTATCAGGAAGAAGTATAATAAAGCTTCTAAAGAAATAAAACCTTTAAAAGTTCTAAATACTCTAAAGTATTATTGAAAAAACCTTCTAAAAATCTAAATACAACCACAGAACTAAAAAGAGAAATTCTGGGTCTGTGGGAACGGTCCAGTCAGTAAAGGGGCTGCTGCACAAGTCTCGTGAGGAGTGGAGCGGGCATGGTGGCATCGCTCTGGAACACTGGCAACAGGGAAAGGCAAGACCAAGACAGCGTCCTCAAAGCACCTTGGACAGCTGGTCTAGCTAATCAGTGAGTGCCAGGTTCAGTGAGAGACCCTGTCTCAAAGGATAAGGTGTGTAGGGATCAAGGCAGACACCCAACATAGACCTCTAGTTCACACACGCACGCACGCACGCACGCACGCACGCACGCACGCACGCAGGCACGCACACACTCACCAGTTTACTGGAAGTCTGCTATTTGTTAAGTAACCATGTTGCATTAATGTTGCCTCTTCTAGCAAATGCTGGCTAGGGAGTGCTTCAGCCTGTCCATTTCTGGTTTCAATGGTTTCTATCAACTAATATCCCTGTTAGGGGAATCTGGGCTTGTCCCCAAGGCAAACTAAACAAAGAGAAACCAATAAAAACCAATGAAATAAATCATAAGAGATACAGAGATTATAAACAAAACTTTATAAAAAGTCATTTTATAAAAGAAAAATAAAATTATTTGGCATAGGAATCAAGATTTAAAAAGATTAGAAACTAAACTTAAAAAAAACCACATATACATTTCAAAGTACAGTTTGCACTTATTTTAAGGGAAAAAAAGTCTTTTTTTTTCTTTTTTATACAACTTGCCAAACACACTGGTTATAGAATGGCTTTGTAAAAAGGATTTCTGGACCCTGATAAGAGATCCATAGAACAAATAGTGGAAGAAAGGTGGTATACATATGCAGTTAGGTTACATTTGGAAAACAGATTTTAAAGAATATTTAATAAAATCACAACTCAGATCTTGTCATCCCCAGAGTGCAGTGAGGAGGCTCGGAAGCAAGTTTTGCCTGTCTGGAGCAGCCCTGAGAAAGCTACACAGGCCTCCTGTCTGCCTGCAGGGCCCAGGGGGCCCTTCAGATTTAGAGGTCTACATGCTGCTGCCGGGAAAACAGCTCTGGATCTTTAACGACAACAGCATATCAGCTCCTTCGGAGGTTACACACACATAAACAGGATCTGCCTCATATTTTCCAGTTGTGGAGGAGGGAAAGGAAGGGAAAAAAGCCTCCACAAACCTTTACTGCAGTTAACGGTGGAAGATGACTTTGCTTTTATGCATGCAAGACTGAAAAAGTGGATGGGGCACCAGGGTGCAGAATGTACCCCTGAACAGAAAGAGGAAAACCATTACATGCTCTGTGTGAGAACACTGGTGTGCAACCAAAGGGCAGAAAGCTAGTTAATAATGAATGCTGAACTCTAGGGTTTTAATGGGAAAAGGACACAAGCTTTAAAGAGGAGGGAGGTACTTAAAGTCTTCTTGTGCCAAGACCCACAGAAGATCAAATGGGAAGTCTTGAGGACCGTCGTGCATCCTGTTCTTTGCTGGAATATGAGCCCTGGCCGTCAGAGCAGCAAAGACACTAGTTGTGTACTTAGCAAAGAAACTTTCCAGGCCTTGAGAAAGGTTGACAAAACGCACCAATGGAGGTACTTACAGAATCCCCTCTTTGCACAGACCAGAGTTCCTAATTCAAGTTTCAGCTGAGAATCTGAAGAAAAAAGACCTCCAGATTTCCTTTTTCTTACACTAAGCCCACAAGAGCTCCTCTAACCTTGCTCCCCAAAGCCCCTCGACTCCAATATTAAGGGAGCTACAGACAGAAGCTACCACATTTGTATTTAAATGTACACACTGGCTTTATTTTGTTATCTCAATCCAACGAATGGTGAATGTTCAGCCTCTGCAGCACAACTTTGAGATACAAGTTCTTCCCATCCTGCCTAGTGCACTTCCTGTGCTTTAGCTTAGCTACGCCACCCCACTTCCGGGAGGCCCAAGTCTATCATCTGGAGGCAGAACTGGGCAGTATGATCAGACGGTTGGAGGTTAGATGTTGGAGCTGGATGGCGGAGAAAACACTGCAAGTGCACTGCTGAAAGCTCTGGACCAATGAAATATGTCACAAGCAGAAACCAGAAGCCAAGGAGCTAGGACCAAAACCAACTCTGTTCCAAGCTCCCAGGGCCAAATGCAAGCATAAGCCTGCGTTGAGAAATTCACAGAAGCAACTGAGACAGGTGGCATTGAGGAAAGTCTATCAGTGTTAGACATGGTCCATAATGCGGACAATCCATGGGCTCAGAAAACTGGGGTGAAAGATCTAGGCTCACAATTAGTAGTACTTTAGTTAAAACTTTAGTGCCTAATTCTAAACTATAATCAGTACAATGCTCAAACAGGGTCATGCATTCAACCTTCTCACCTGCGGTAACAGTTCCAAGACTATAAAGATGACATTGTGCTCACTAGCTGGTCACAGGGACTAATGGCCCTATGAACCTCTGCTGGTAGCAGGTGTCAATATTTGGTTTTGGTCTATGGGTCAAGATGTCAAATGACAAAACTTGGATTATCATACATAGCAAAGCCTTGTGGAGGGTATGCAACAGAAGAATCACTGGTTCACAATGGGGAAGTAATGCAGCTGGTGTCCCTTTCCTCTGAGTCCTTTGAATTCCACTCCTCTTAAGTTGTAAGCACTCAAGGATGAAGCCAAGAACCGCAGGCAGGTGAAAGGAAGACACCAAAACATGAAGAGCAGCAGGGAGTGGAAATAAGGAGGGAACACTGGACAAGGACCATATAAGAGGAATAGTCTGGGCTAAAGAAGGGTACATTTGGAGTCCCATGAAATGAAGGATTAAACACTGGACTCCAGAACATTGTTAGTAGAAACCGTGTGCCTTTGCCTTCTCTGGATGTCCTTTTTTCTTCTTTCTGGTATGTTTTAGTGAATGCTTAGCAACCTAGGCAGGCTTGCAGGGAGGAAACAGTACCCACTGTTCCTCCTTCTCTTGCAGAGGGGCCCAGCCATGGCAGGAGGGAGAGGCTGATGGCAGGAAACTGACTGTCGCCTAGGCAGTTCTGTAGGGAAGAGGGGGTCAGGGCCCATGTCCTTTATTCTCTGCTCGGCTGACACACTGCCCCACCATGCCCAGCTAGCTGGAGAAAAGCAGAGTCTTTATGGATGGAATAAGAGAAAATCATGATAAAGTACCATATACCCCTCTGCTTCTCCAGCATAAGTTGATAGTTTGAAACGGTCGAGAAGCTGAAAAGTGGAAGTCGGGAGACGCAAGTCTAAGTAAAAGAGCACGTTCTTTTACAGAATGAGGACACACCAGAAGTGGTGGCATAGGCCTGTGATCCTAGTAGACTAGAAGAAGTTCAAGGACATCCCTGGATACATCATGAATTGTAGGACAGTCTGGGGTGTACAAGATTCTGTCTCAGAAAAGCAAAATAAAAAAATGACAAAATATCATCACCCACAAGAAAAAGCCTCAAACAAACCTTTTCTTTTATAAAAAAGAACTTTAACTAAAAGTAAAACAAACAGAAACAAAATAAGAAATTATATAGGTGTTTAAAAAGGAAAACCACACAGAGAAACACTCTTTGTTCAGTTACTGATGGTGCTGTGGATCCCTGCATTCCCTAAGCTAATATCTAAGTTGCGTTGTGGTATATGAGGCAGAAACTTAAACTGACATGAAGAAAGGCCATGGTATTTCAACTCTAGTTCCAAGAAAGAGCAGAGTGTGCAAACCCAGCTCTAGCACGACCAAGAAAGAGTACTTCCAATGAGACGAGATCGTAACTGTACTACCGCTGTTTCTATCAGCTGTACTCCAAATCACACTCTTTCAGTCTTATGTTGACAAAGGTTCCCCAAAACTTTCAAGGGAGAAACAACTGACTCTCTTTCTTCACAGATCAAATCCCAGTGGTTATTCTACAGGCCACAGTCAATGTTCTCACATTAATGAGGTTCAGGCTCATGCTCTGCCACATCAACAGTGAGCCCGGAGGATTTAGTACTAGCCATTTGGCAATAATTACCCAAATCAAGGCCTCTCTTGTACAGACTTTATGGTCAAGTATATATCTATAACCAAATGCTGTTAATTTTAATGCATGAGTTAAAAATTTTTTGATCTGAGGATCAAAAGAGTTAAGAAGTGTGCTTTAATTGTGACGGGGGAGGGAGTGAATGAGAGCAGGAGAGAGCATGCTCACACTTCCACTGTACAGCAGATATAAACTGCCTTATCAGTTTGTCAAAATGACCTGGGCAGCCTTACGTGTTCACTCTCAGGTCCAGGGCAGGTGTTCCTCGCTCTCGTAGAACGAACCTGCTATTTCTGATTACACTCTTCTAAACGGACTAGCTATCTATTCTATCCCCCACCCCCAAATTTGAAATTTTCTGCAGAAATGAGATCTGTCAAAACAGGTTAGATGTATTTTTATTGGTTCCTCCAGACCATGACGACATTTCCTGAGAGGCAGTGCCAGGAAACTATTAATGTCTGCGAAACAGCAGTGAACATTCTTAGGAGTATAAACTTGTCTGGTACCCCAGGAGACCGCAGTCTAAAGGAGCCACTAGCTTCTTGACTATGCGACTGTTCCAACTGGCTGCTATGTCAATGCACTCACACATACACACACACACACACACACACACACACACACACACACACACACACACACTGAAGAAGGGTAAACTGTCTTACTAAAAAGAAAGATCTGATACACGCAATGGGTGATTCCCTTTCCTTTCTTTATCCACCTGCTTGTCCAGACTAGAGCAGGCAGCAAAGGGCTGGCTTGGGTAAGAGTGTTGCACACACAAGATAATTCACTCAAAAAGTTAATAGATTCTTTCCCAAGCAGAAGGGGTAAAAAGGTCTACACCTGGAACAGGAGAACCGCAGCTTTCTCCCCGGATGGAAGAAAGGCTCTAACAGCCAGGTGCAGAAACCCAGCTGCAATCTTTTGGAGGACATCGTTGATTGCGCTAATGCTAAGAGCTGATGGCTGTGTGTGAGTTCCTAATACTGACAATTGTAAAGGGAGCATCCGCCTTACAGAAGATGAAAAACTAAACTGAACAAAAATGTGGAGATGCTGGACTTTTAAGGAGACTTTCAAGTGTGCAACTGATCTATGGTCAAATTCATGCAGATACTTACTAATATCAGGACTGGATTTGTAGAACAAACAAATTTGTAGATCTATCATATCCCTCTATTTCACAGCGCCACCTGCTGCATGAGGGTGAGAACAAGTTGAACTTTGCTTGGACTGATACCTATGAATTCACAGAAACAGTGGCTTTATATTTTTAATCCATGGAACTCTGATAGCGTTCTCCCTGCTGGTGTGCTTGTTTATCTTTGTCATTGTTCTAGACACCCACAGTCCAGTCATGAGCATGTCATTTGAGGTTCCAGACAGGTAACAAGTGCCCTGCAGCCAAGCACATGATGTGTATTCTCATGGTGAATATTTAATCGCATGTCCTTTCCCACAGCTGGCTCATCTGAATCATGGCCACCAGACGACAGTCTGTCTACAAGACATCCACAAGTAACCCTTTCAGAAGAAATTAATTCCATTCTATTCTCATAACTAAGCCTTTTCAGGAAAACATTAATCACTCAGCCCCAACATGGTAAACATCCAGACTGCCATAAAATACTATGTTCCTTTCTCTGAAAGTGAAGAAGAGAAGAAATTAATCTAGATCAAAGGAATGTTAACTTAACCTTTAACATAACACATTCATTTTTCTGCCTTGAGAGAAAAAGCTGTAAGTCGAAAATACCCGATCAGCTAGAATCATGTGGGTACTTGCTAACATTAACTGGGTTTGCTAGAGCAGAAAGGCAGCTCCCTGAGTGACCGGATCTCTATTTAGATTGTTTAGAAGGTAAGGCAGGTGACTCTCCTGATTAGTTCTTCAGCCCAAGTCTTCCTCCTGGCTCGAGCTCCAGAAAACGGGGACTGTAGGCACACAGCACCATGCACAGTTCCCAAATGTTTTGATTTTGTTATTTTACTGACTATACAGGAGTGAAGATAACCAAGAGGATGACCACAGACAGGGATCAGTTCCAGGGTCAGTGGAGGCGGTGGTGGTTTGACTGATTCCTAGACATCTGAATACCTGGTCCCCAGTTGGTTTTGTATCCTCCCCTCAGTGCTCCAGGAGGTTATGGAGAGGCCTTGTGGGGAAGTGCATCACTGGGGACTAAAAGGCTAGTACCATTTCCTAGGTGCGTTCTCTGCTTCATGATTGTGCTTTGAAGATGTGAGCACTCAGCTTCCTGCTCTGGCCGTTATGCTGTATCTATTCTTGCTGCCATGTCTTAAGATGCCTTTGGTCACCATGCTTTATGACAGCAACAGAAAAACAACAAGCCCACGGTAACCTGGCAACTTGCAGAATTGCTGAGAAGTGCTGAAAAGAGGGAGCAATGGCCCAGTTCATTCTGTTTGAATAAGGATCCCCTAGCTTGGGTCAAGTTGTGACCACAGAAAATGTTCTCATTTTATAGATGAGATTTGGAAACATAGCCAGAACTACGGTTGCAAAACTCTTGTATTCTTTGTGAATGTATCTCAGTGGTCCTGAGAGGGTTAATCAGATCCCATGCTTGTTCTCCAGTACATAAAGTGCACCTGAACAAGAAATCCATGTGGGGCACATATTTTCAGATGTTTCTCCGAGGAAAGAAAACATTGTCTGGAAGCAGAACATCCATCCTTGGAGTAAACAAGGTCGGAAGGCCTGTGAACACAGTCCTATCACAGTAAGTCTTCGCACTGTGCCCGGAATCTCAGAGTTTCACAGGGGCCCCGGGTGCTTAGGGGACAGTCTTCACACTGTGCCCCAAGATCTCAGAGTTTCACAGGGACCCCAGGTGCTTAGGGGACAGTCTTCACACTGTGCCCCAGGATCTCAGAGTTTCACAGGGACCCCAGGTGCTTAGGGGACAGTCTTCACACTGTGCCCCGGGATCTCAGAGTTTCACAGGGGCCCCGGGTGCTTAGGGGACAGTCTTCACACTGTGCCCCGGGATCTCAGAGTTTCACAGGGACCCCAGGTGCTAGGGGACAGTCTTCACATTATTCTTCCTTTAATCACCACTACCCTCGACATCACCGAAACATTTACTCAGTCTGTTTCTAAGCTCACCACATGGCAAATGATTGCCCACATAAACACAACACTGTAGTTCTATATGAATTTGCAACTGAGACCCCTGGAGGGAAAAATGCTAAATTTTCTGTAACTGACTTCATAAATGAGTGACTGACTCCGAAAAGCTATAGAAGACCATTTTGAGTTCTGTGTATGTACCACAGAAAATCACAACAGCTCTGCCAGCCGCTAGTATCAAAAGAACCAGTTAGGACCAGCTATGTTGAAATAGGCAAGAATTTCTTTAAAAGTAAAAGTTATGTATGTTCCTCATACTCTCTGTGGTGGTTAAGTATGCCTTAGAATCATCTAGAAGACTTCTGAGTATTTGTTTTCAAGTTATAGGGGCAAAATCCAGCCGTTTAATAGAATGTCTGATGCTGATGTTTGAGCCATTCCCACCCCAGAGATTCAGATTCAGTAGGTAATGAACGGCCTGAAAAATCTTCATCTTTGGTGCTGATACACACAGGTCACAGTCTGAACAGCAATAAGGCTGTATCCATAGTCAGCTGCCAGTACAATATTATACTAACTGTTTGGTGTATATCTCATCACATTACTGTCTATATGCCCCTAAAGTATATTCATTCATTTTCATCATTCTTAATGTTATTAGACCCATATTAAAGCTAAAAAGAAGTTTTCTGTTAGGCTTTATAATACATAATATATAGCACAGGACACTGCTATGCACATGGCTTGTGTGTGCATAACATATATTTGTAGATTTATTTGCACAGGCAGTATTAGGCTTCTATTTGTTTGTTTATTTAGGTTCATTGCTTTTGATTCAAACCTTTTACTTCCAAACTATTTACTATGTGAAAATTCAGCAGAATTTCTTCAAAAATTAGCTTTCTGGTTAAATGAGTCATATGTGGTAGAGTCAGCATGGAACATACTAGAAGCATTCTTATGCATGAGTATGACTCGCAGTCTGCCCTCAATGACTGTGACACTGAAGATGAGCACTAAATGGAATTCGTAAGTGCCATTGGACTGCAAGTATTTTCCAAGTCTTTGATCAGTGGCCCCCTTCCTTCATTCCAGGCCCTTCACGCCCACGGAGAATTAAGAGGACCTTAAGTAAGTTCTCTGAATCTAATCCTGGGTTGTATTTATTAAAACTTAAAGAATGAAAACCAGCTCTGCCATAAACAAAGTCAACAAGCCCCAGCACATTTAATCCAGCATGGTGCTGGCAAGCACACATCAGTCCCACACCTGAGGAGCATTTTCTAAGGTTTTTTTTTTTTTTTTTTTTAAAAAGGAGCAGCAGTAGTGGCAGCAGCTCGTAGTGTGTGTGTGAAGTTGCCGGGAAGCTGGAAAAAGCCAGTGGAAGCTGGGAGTTGGTGACAAATTGGTCCTTTAAGATACACAGGAAATACCCAGAGGTTTCTGTCTGTTTAGTAAGTTAAACTGCAAAGCAGAGACTCATGAAATGTTTACTTTGATACATCCTCCTCCTTCCCAATCCATTAAACCCCAAATACATTTCCAGAAGACAGCTCAGCAGCCTTAAAAGGAAAGAGCCCTTGAAGGTTTAAAGAGCAGACCTCAGACTCACTTTCAAAAGTCTCCATTGTTTCTGGAATTTCAGGGAAGACACACAATGAAAACAAAACAAAACAAAACAATGCCCCCTCTGCTGCTTCTAGAAGCTGAAGTTGAGGCTTGAGAGAATTTAGAAGCATTTTTTTCACCCTTAGTGTAAAGACTCAGTACTGGCTGTCTGTGGGGACATGTGGCATGATTTTCACATTTGGTTAGACTTACACCTATTCGCAAATAACAGAACCCACCAGGCCATCTTTGTGAAGTGGCCCATTTTACAGAAAGAAGAAATGTAGTGTTTTCAAAATTAGTTTTCTACTCTGCCCCATGGCCAGAGTTTTGGTGAAGTTTTATGCTGACAACTTCTTTTCTCTTCCTAACCTTGCAAACTGTAGCAAATAAATAAAACAACAAGGTTACCACATAAAAAAATTTGATGAGAAACCAAATTTCTCAATTAAAGTGACCCTTACTGATGACTCTGGAGAAGTGTGTGTCCTGATCTGAATAATGATTAATAACTGCACAGCGTGGGGCAGAAGCTTGTAAATCTCTAATATTGGATAGAATTTCCTTTGAAAAGAAAAAAGTCAGGCAGTGGTCATGCACGCCTTTAATCCCAGAACTTGGGAGGCAGAGGCAAGTGGATCTCTGTGAGTTTGCGGCCAGCCTGGTTTACAAAATAATTTATTTCCAGGACAGGCAGGACTGTTACACAGAGAAACTCAGTTTTGAAAAAAGGGGGGGGGGAAGGAGAGAAAAGAGTACTTTACACCAAGAAAGCAAGATTGCCATACTTTGAATCTGAGCAACACACGATTCAGGTACAGGCTGATGATTCCTAAGATGTTAACAACTATCCTACCATTAACAGCACAGTCATCAAACACATAGTAATAATACATTCAAATTCTTCATGGGTGGCCAAGAGGACTGCTCTACTAAGAGTGGACCCAACTTTATACTTTCTATAAAGAGAAAAATCTTACTGGAGGAAGAAGAGGAAAATGAGAGTAGGGTGAGTTGTTAGCAAGCAGCACAAGTGAAGTCCTAGGGTGAGCTGGCTTTAAAGTCAACAGTGTGTAGGTAAGAAGGAAAAGTCAACAAGTAGTGTGTAGGTAAGAAGGAAAGTCAACAAGTAGTGTGCAGGTAAGAAGGAAAGTCAACAAGTAGTGTGCAGGTAAGAAGGAAAGTCAACAAGTAGTGTGCAGGTAAGAAGGAAAGTCAACAAGTAGTGTGCAGGTAAGAAGGAAAGAGCCATTTACCACAGCTCAGTGTCCGTTGTGCTGCCTTTCCTTAAGCATACACCATTGCCACATGGAACATGGCTGAGGTCACATGGCTGGAGCACATTAGCCCTTCTTTCTCTGAACTTCTCCTTTGCAAACCTCCAATGCCACACATTGAGGCGCTTAGTCATGCGGGCCGCATTTTAAATTAATAATTTCATACATGTGTGACTTACCTCACTAACCACAACATATTTTGTAAACTGGAGGTTCACTGGTTGAATTCAGCACATATCCATGTTTTGCTGGGCCCACACAATGTATTGGAAGAATTGGAATTACTTGCTAGCACACCCTCCCTCCACACACACAGAATCTGGGTTTCTGATTTGTTGTGACACCGTGGGCCCAGCACTGAGCTCCCCTCTGCTGGGGCCCTCCTCTTCCTGTGCACTCCCAGAACTCTCGCTCACATAGCTGCTTGAGTCTGTGACCTCTGAATGACACCCCATGCCTAAACAGGACAAAGCCTTTGTCCTCATCTTCCCAGAGTCTAGCAATGTGTTATTTACATATCAGGTGAGGAAAAAGTCCTCAAAGTCCAAAAGCAAAGAAATGGATATGAGAAGTGATGGATCAAGAGACAAGAGGCTAAAAGGAAGCCATGGGTACAAATGACAAGGACTTTTCACTTCCTTAAAAGGGATGAAGACCTTGTTCTATTATAGTTCATAGGGTGATGATCTTTAAATCTCTTTAAGAGGAAATTAAAAGAGGCCTTGCATTTTAAAATGATAGCTTCCCTGAAGACAGGGAACGGATCCAGATGGTCTCAGGAGGCCATCCACTTCCAGGTGTATTTCACTGAGCAGAGCTTCAGGCCATACTTTGCAGTACTGACTAGGCAACAGAGAAATTACCCTAAAGCAGCCTTCCCTTCCTATCTCTCTACAGAATCTCGAAGATGATGACAGGAATGTTGGTCAGGGCCCTCCATGAATTTGGACCAAATGCCTTGCTGTTGTCTCAGCTGAACAAGGCACTCAAGTGTGAGCTAGGTCAGAAGGCAGGAAGAACAGCACCCCCCGAGTGATAAATACATGATTTAAGGACTACACTTTAACGTCAGAGAACCCCGGAAATGTTAGGGCATGCCTGCAATTTCAGCACTCAGGAGGCTGAGGCAGGGAGATCACTGAGTTCAAGACCAGGTTGAGCCACATAGTCAAGCTCATTCTCCAAACAGGGAAGGTCTGGATGGATTTATTTCAGTGGTACACTGCCCCTCTAAGCTTGCACAGGACCCTGGGTTTCAGGCTCATTGCTTCAGATGACACCAAGATTCAAGAGAAAGGCACTTTTTTTTTTTTTTTAAAAGATTTGAGCTCTAAGGGAAGACATTTTGTAGCTTCAGCCTTCTACTAAAAAGCCTCTGCAATTTTCCTGCCAGTTCTGCTGAGACTGACAGGGACAAAAACGAATGGAATGGTGGCAAGGTGCTTGGGAATTCAGAGGAGAAGAGAGTATAGAGGGAGACTTCCCAATCTGTTTTGGGGGTCTGTATTGATCTGAAGCCAGAGAAACCAAGGCTAAGCGGTTTGGGATTTGGGGTATACCACCCTAAACTGTCAGGAAGGAAAGGAGGTCAATAATGGGAAGTCTGCAGAAACATCCCAGAATGAATATCTGCCTTACTTGACTGTTTGGCAAATTGTCTCCGCCTACTTGTGGAGGTGACTTCATTTTTCATTTCAAAGAGTTACAGCCTAAAACCATACCAATATAAGCATCTAGAACTGGGCAGTTTCACTCCCTAAGCAGAGTCTTATCAGAGTCTCTGAAATCTCCAGCTCTGCTCAGTATCCTGCTCTCAGCCGTGGGAGAGACAGTTGGGTACACTGGGTAACAGCACCGAGTCCTGGGTCTGACAAGATATGGAAAGCAGTTCTACTTTGCCAATCAGACAATAAAGGAAGTCAAGCAACTTCCTCAGCCAATTTCTTTGCAAAAGGGAAGTATAAATTACATGCTATCTGGACTCTGACACATGAGTGAGAGAATATACTCACTTAGCACTGCACTTTGGAGCCAGCCTTGAGAACTATGTTTTTTAAACCAGAGTTTTCACAATGTTCATAAAGAGTCAAAAGATGGCCAGGTGAGTAAAAGGTCATCAAGATATTTGAGGAACATGGAATAGTTGGCTCAGCACCATGCTTGCTAATGGTCATTTTAAACAAGGATGAGGCCAGAGACCCCATGAAAAGATTAAGGTCAGAGTGACTGGAATAGAAAGGATGAGCTATGTTGAGACACGCTCACACCTATGGCTCCCAGATGAAGTGCTCTCATTTATGAGACAATGGGGTAGGCAGGGGCTGCTGTGCACGAAGCCAGCTGTCTCATGGGGAGCTTGATCCCAAAGCCTTGGATTTCAACCAGCTGAACTAACTGGTAACAGATAACCAACAACACGTTCCCTGCCTGCAGGCCAGCAGTCTTACAAGGACACACCATGAGAATTTTAACAAGAAGCAGAACACAGGACACACTTTAGTGTTGCCAAAGAACATGTAATATTTCAAAATTTGGAGAAACTGCAGCTATTCTGTCCATTCCAACTTATAAGTCAGTTCCACAGCCTGATAGGTCTGAGCTTCTATTGATCCTTTCCTTGATGAGGTAATGAGTATCTCAAACTAATTTGACAAGATTGGAAGAGCTTGCACCTAAATTCAAGTCATCGTTCCTTAAAGAAAGATCTTACTGCCTTCCTGGCGGGCTATCAACAGAGTACACACACTGGAGAACGTCTACATGCCTTGCAGAGCATGTGGTCATGCAGGTGACACAGTGAATATGATTGTCTGTGGGATGGACTGACTCTGCCAATGCTATAGTGGATAAGGGAGAGCCAAGGAAGTGTTTGAGGATGCAAAGGATTCTAGGGAAAGAATTCTAGACAGGCATTATTTGGGATGCTGAGGTCAGGGTTTGAGATAAGAGACCTCTATTGAAAACCTTTGGGTACTATAGGAAATGATCAGAACAGGACAGGATCAAAGAGATTCTGAATCAGGGCTGGGCTGATCAGAGACCCTCTGAGTGGCAAGACCACAAGGATGTTGGTAAGAATTCAAGTCATGAACTTCCTATAAAGATAGTTCTAGCCTAACGTCAAAATCCTATAGGCCAAGGGGTAAGGTAGAACATGGAAACAAGAAGGACAACGGAGGCAGGACTAGCTGAGACCAGCTAGCAAACAACAGTGCTAATCTGGAATGGTCTGTCCTATAACAATGAAACCAAGCTTAACAGAGCCTCATGGAGCTAAATTAGAAACTGCCGCTCAAGTTCTTGTGTGTAGCAGCAGAGGCGTTACAGAGAAAGGGAGCAAGGGGGAATGAATCCAGGCAGTGTGATGAAAGTGTGCATTTCATTGTTGAGCTTGAAGGTGTTGGTGGAACTCACAAAAGGCAGTGGAAAGCAGAGAGGAAGTGCTGTGTGAAGTTTTACTCTTTACTCTTTTGGGGCGCCTACCACCCAGCTCCCAAATAAACCACATACGGAGGCTTATTCTTAGTTATGAATGTCTGGCCTTAGCTTGGCTTGTTTCTGGCCAGCTTGTCTTATCTTAAATTATCCCATCTACCTTTTGCCTCTGGCCTTTTATCTTTCTCTATCTCTGAATGCATACCTTACCTCTTTCTCCATGGCCTGTTGTGTAGCTGGGTGGCTGGTCCTGGTGTCCTCCTCTCCTCCCTCGTTCCTCCCCTAGTTCTCTCCTGTATATACTCTCTCCCTGCCAGTGCTGCCTATCCTTCCTTGCTCCTGCCTCAAGCAGCTCTTTATTAAACCATCAGGTGTTTTAAACAGGCAACGGGACACAGTTTCATAGAGTTAAACAAACACAGCATAAGCAAAAGTAGCATACCTTAAAATAATTTTCTACAACAAGGAAGAAACCAGTGGTTTTCCCTTCAATTGCCTGAATATGTTTAATGTGCCCCTACCCCCCACCATGCTCCTGAGTATGCCACATCAGTGAGAACATCCAGTTAAATTCCTAAATCCTGGTCCAGGTGGGACATGTGAATAGTGAACCACACACAGGCAAGAATACATGGCTCTGTCTGATTAAATAGCTATTCTGCAGTTCCAGCCAATGAAGAAACATGACTTCTATATTGTAGATCTTCTAGTTTTGTGAAAAGCCAGATATTTGGATTTCTTTGTGAATTCTTCTATTATTAGCAAACAGTCAATTTCCTTTTAAAATAGTCATTGTGCAAGTCAGAAAAATCATCGGGGACAGGATGAACATGGTACTTGAGTTGGTAGGTGATGCTTGCTTTGAATCCTTCTTTGATCATAACTTTAGTTAAGGAAGAGTTCAAAATCAACAGGCATGATCTAGAAAGTATCCGTGTCTGATTCCTGGCCGGCCTTTGGCATCCTAGGGAAGCTCAAGCGGGATAGAGAATCTGAGATAATGTGGCTCTTCAGAACTGTGGCTCTGGGGACAATGTGGCACATACTGACGTAAGCCTAACATCCAGATGCATAAAACAAAGTACAGGATTTGAGAAGTTAAGTGTGGGTCAGAATCAATGCTTGAGAACACTTGGATGTAATTTACTTTGATTCTAGTAGGAAGTTGCATATTAATGCTAGAGAACAAAAATCTGGACCCAGGGGGCAAGTTTATGAAATGTAACATGCTTAGCAAGTGCTATGGCAGTGACCACAAAATTGATTAGTTAGGGTTTCTGAGGCTTTGGAAAGCTTTTCAGGTAAGAAAGACATCAACAGTGAAAATAAATGCTCAGCATGCCAAATGGATGGGAAGCCAAGCTCAAGTGCTTTGCTTGAGACTAGATAAATACAACACTCGTGTATCAGGTTGTCTGCTCTGTTTTACACTTATGCACTAGAGATCTGTGAATGTGACTTTATTTGGAAATAGGATCATGGTAGATCTGATTCAGCGAAAACAGTACTGGATTATGGTGGGCCCCAATCCAGTGACTTGTGTCCTTACAAGATGACGGAACTTGTCACACAGACACACAGTAAATGAACAGTCAGTGCAAAGGCAGACAGATTGCAGAGCTACACTGCTACGACTAAGAGACACTGAGGACTGCTGGCAGCCACCAGGAGCTACAAAAGCCAAGCAAACATTTTAGGGCCTCTGGTGGAGGTACAGCCTTGCTGACACTGACTTCAAATTCTGGCCTTTAGAACTGCGCGAGAAAAACATGTACCGTGCTGTAAACAGTGTGTGCCAGAGCAGCGCACTGGTGAAGCTCCAGGAGGCTGGCTTCCCAGCCACTGATGGGCTAGGGTGGAGCATACACTGACTTACAATTACACATGAGACTGATGCAATATGTAGGGTACAATTCATAGAGGCCCAGGAAGCACAGCTTTATCAAGTCATGACTACCGTGTTTCAGCAGAGGCTAGAGCAAGAAGTACTATGGTCTGAAAATGCGCTTCAGAGCTTGTGCTTTTGGCAAACTTTGACCTGAGTTTGGATCCCCAAACCCATGTGGCAAGCTGGGTGTGGACTTGGGCACACCTGTAACCTGTGTGCGGCATGGGGACAGAAACAGGGAAATTGCTGCAACTTCTGGCTGCCAGCCTAGGCAAAACTTATTAGCTCTAGGTTCAGAAAGAACTTCTCCCCCTCAACTGAATAACACAGTTACAGAGGAGGACACCAGAACCCTTCTTTGTTTTCCCTGTCTGGGCTCTGCATGGATGTTTAACACAAGCATATGCTTGTGCTTGAGCATGCGCGCGCGTATGCTTGCGCACGAATGGACTAAAACAAGCAATATTGACTGGTACGTAACCACATACAGGGTAGTCTACCGTAAGCATTTATCTCAGAGTCGAACTAAATTTCAGTCATACATTACAGTTTTTCTATATCTTAGCCTTCCTACCCCTAGCTAGTGTCTAACTTAGTTTCTTTGTATGTGAGTAGAACTAGAAAAAAAAGCACAAAATAATTAAGATCTTCATATATCTAAAGAACAAGATCCGATATGAATTTGTGGGGCTAGGAGTCTGCCCCTAAATTCTAACATAAAATGTTGGGTAGAGAAACATAGCATTAATTTAGTCAAGGATTTTCATTGTCAATAATTTGATGTAGGCTTTGTACATTCAAGACTAACACTCACTTTTCAGTAACAGCCCCCCCCCCCCCTTTCTGTTTGGAGCCCAAGAAGACAGACAAGTCTTTAGTAGACTCACGTCAGTCAATACAACCTCAATGAGAGCATACAGTGCAAAAGACTCACCTCTACACAGAACTACCATTACTACAAAGATCCTGGCATGAAAGTTACCTTTGTGATTTTGGTGCACAGATGTGAATCCCTTACAAACATGTTACTTACTAGGAGGGGTATTGCTTTGAATCTGCCTTTAAAAAACTTTAAATTCCACTTTCGTAGTGTGTATGTGCATGCCATGGCACACGTGTGGAGGTCAGAGCACAGCTTTCACAGTGACTCTCTCCTCTCACCGTCCGGGTTCTGGGAGGTCTTCTGGCTCGGCAGCAAGTGCCTTTATCCGATGAGCCATCCTGTCCCTACGTCAGTTTATTATTATTTTTTGGACTGAGCATGTCTTCTCATGCAAAACCCCAACAGAACATACTACCATTATCACAACATACTTGCATCTTACTAACATACATGCCAAGAAGATCCTGAACTTGTTCTAATTACTAGAACATCTCACGAAGTCTTGGGCAGGTCACAAGTAATGCCCATTAGTATTCTAATAAATTCTAAGACATGAAAGATGTTTCATGGTAATATTACCTATTATTTAAGGACAAATGGTACCTTGTATGTGCTTCTTAGATATTTTGTGTTTCTTAGTAGCAATATATAAAATAATTATACCACAAATATAAAACTTAATGAAACAAATATGACTATAAGGCACATTATATTAAATGATATATTAGTAATGTTTAGCATATTATAAATATTTTGGGAATATGGGCTCTTAGCATTTATTATTCATTTTTGAATTATAATTATTTCAAAAGATAATATAAACCATTTCTCCTTCAAACTGCTAAAACAGTTTGGTCTAGTTGTATATTGAGGTATCAAAATGAACATATAAGAAATTATAACAAAATGTGGGAAAATTAAGTGCGAGGGAAAGTGTCATTCATTCACATTTCTAATTTGGGAAAAGAGTTTTGTTAACCTCCCTAACCTATCTTCATAATAAATATATTCATGCGATTTAAAAGTAGATTTATATCACAATAGGACTGCTGTTAGTTTGAGGTCAACCTGGGCTACATAATATTCACAACAGGCTAGGCCACACTGTGAGAGTATAGCTCAAACAAACAATAACGACATAAACAAACAACAAAAGAACATGAATCAAAATCACTTGTCTGTATTTTCTCTATGGAGGGTAGGGAGATAACTGTTAAGAGCCTCTGCTACCAAAAACATGTGAAGACAAGTTTGGTAGAAGGAATTACAAAGCTATCTTTTGCCCAAATTCTGACTGTAAAGACTCAATCTGAGGAGCTACTCTGTGCTTCAAAAGCAATGTATAAGATCTGAGAATATTTACAGATTTCTTATAAAAGTAAAATCAGGGGCTGGGGAGATAAATGTGGATACGTGAGTATGAGGAGCACAGCGTGGATGAGCAGCGTCTGTGTGATGCTGGACGGGTGTGGCACCCACCTGGAAGAGCAATGCTTGGGAGGCAGAGACTGAGATCCTTGGAGCCAACTAGTTACGTAGACTAGTCAAGCTGGTAGGCTCTGGGTTCAGGTTGCCTCCATATATAAAGTGGAAAGAGAGCAAAGAAGACACCTGATGTCAACCTTGAGTCTCCACACAAACACACAAGCATACCTGCAAACACAACAACACACACATGCATGCACATACACACACTTACACATGCAAAAAACAACGGAAACCATTAAAATGTTTGTGATTTAATTTAAATCTTCTCATAATTAGGTTACTGTCCAATTTTAGCATTGAACCATATTTAATATCAACTTCAAGATTGTTACATATTTTCATACTGAGCATGGCACATAAATCTTAAAAAATGTTGGCAGATGCATGGACAAATGGTTTTAATAAATGTATTCTGCTAGGTGAGTCTGGTGATTTAGAAATTATTTTCTTTTTGGCTTAAGATACCAAAGAGCTTAAAGTTAAATTGCCATTATGCCTAGTGGCATAATGTGATAGACAGTATGTATTTCTATCCTCTATTATCACTTCTGGCTCTGAATTTCAAACACCCTGACTACCTCAAGTAATAACGCTGTCGTACTGTACTGCATATGTTTTAGGAATGAGGGAACAGTAAGTTAGTAAAAGGAAAAGTCCCTCCTAAAAATATGATATTTTGATACTTTTTAAATCCTCCCAGTGAGTAATTTAAAAAATAACAATAAAAAACCCCAAATCTGATCCAAATTAACACTATTCCTTTCTATAAGTTCTGACCTTCATGGTAAAGTCATGGAAGAGGCATGAAATCAGTGAAGAGAACAGTCTATATAGGCATGATTGCAGTGTGCTGCTCTTCCTTAATGCTGAGGAGTTCCGTGCTCCCAAAGGCGCAGCTTCCAACACTAAGTGAAAAGGAAAGGTGAAACAGAACAAGAGAGCTAGTCAAGCCGGAGGCAAAGCTCCCCAGTTCTTACCAGCTGAGTTTAGACATCAACTTTGGTTCTGACATAAAGAATTAATGTTTGGACCAAAGAGATGACTGGATCAGTGAAGCTCTTGACAAGTAAGCACGAGGACTTGAATTCTGGACCCCAGAACTCACATACACACAAAAAGTCCAGGTCCTGAGGTGTATGTCTGTAATTTCAGCTCATGAGGCATGGGTGAGGGGGAGATGAGGGGATAAATGGCTCTCTGGAGTTCACCAGCAGTCACTTTAGCTCAGTCAGTCACCTCCAGGGCCAGAGGCAGAACCTGTCTCATAAAATAAGGTAGAATTTAATTAAGGAAGACACAAGATGTTGACCTCTTGCCTCCACCCACACACATGTGCGTTATACCCCCCCCACATACATAAACACATACACCACATAAACCCCTACAAAAATTAATGTTCTTTTTGTGATGTTCCGCTAATCCCTTTAAGATGAAATCAATTTACGTTTGAAAATAGACTATTGTGTATGTGGTAACTTACATTCCACGATACAAACAAAAGCACTTTTCAGCAATTGTCCAAGACCATGTTTAAACAATTAGCCCACTCTAGGCCATCATATCAAGCTTTACAAAATTCTGCACAACAGATTTCCTTTAAAGAATAAAATACAATTTAGAAAGCTTAAGATAAATTTAAGTAGGAGAAAAGCCCAGAGCTAAACAATTCTGGAAGGCAGGCTTGTCCGTAGGCAGGGAAACAGCACCTGCACCTGCTGTTTCCTGCACCTGAGGTGGCCAGAAGAAAGGATTTCTGCTCTGTGTTTTGTTTTCCCTCTCTAAGTGACAGCCTCCAAGAGTGGTTTAAGAACCATCTGGCATTTCCACCACCATGCACAGCTTCTTCCCTCCCACCCCACGAGGAATGTGTCACAGTAACTTTGCACCCACACATACGGCTCCAGGGTGGCCACTGACTAAATTGCAGTGAGCTGTCTGTGTCTGCAGCTTGCTCTGGTTAGCTCCAGCTGCAGGGAAGGGCTGGCTTTGCAGCCCTTCTATCTATTCCCTCTCTTCCCCCACCCACCTTGAACAAATGCTGAAGGCGGCTGCCACAGACTACTTGCTGAGCCCATGACTCTAGGGTAAGAGAAGAAAGGAGGGGACTCTGGGGATAAAGAGGTGAACCAGCCAGTTAAAGTCATAGCTCAGTTTCAAGGTACAGACAATGGAAGGTGTGTAGTGTGGTCTAGACAGTCCCATTCTATGAGCTATAAACTTAGGTTATCAGGGCTGGGATCTTATATTTGTGAGACAGGCTAAAAAAGAAAAGACAATGCAGAAAAGTAGAACTCGATGTAGAACTGGATGTGGCTAGTTGATCCATTTATCTAACACCATTTTGGCTCTAGACATTCTTTTATTATTAACGGTGACTCCTTCATTCTCTTAAGCTACGGTCTAGTGTTCTTTAGTGGGGTATTATGTAGAAGATCTACCTCTATGCAAAAAATGGAAACAAAAACCCTGCTCTGTTATTTTATCAGCCAAAATATATGGCCTCTTTTTTTCACAAATGCCTTCTGGGAAGAGCAGGGAAGGCCCCCAAAGGCTCTGACCCTTAGAAAACAAAGATGCCCAAATTCTGAGAGGTGGGAGATTTGGTAAGAGTCGCAGCAGGACAGTGGTGGAGGAACTCCAGGTTCTTTCAGTGGAGTGCACTGTCCCAGGGGACAGAACAGCTTCCCAGTGGACACCTGCAGTTGAATCACCATGTAGAGAGGCACAAACCACAGGGAGATCGTTTACATACAGAACACTAGGGTTTTCTTTGTGGTTACTCAATCTTTCAGTCGGTAGTTTAATAAAACTTGCTGTTTTCAGGAGTTACTAACGATAAGGATAGTTTTAAAGAAATGCCTTGTAACTTAGATATTTTAACATACAAAATTAGAATTCATGTTATCAAAGCTTTACACAAAGAGAGAGGGGAGTTCCCACTGGTGGTTTTGTTTTGATTTGAGACAGGTTCTCAGTGTGTAGACCAGAATGACCTTGAGTTTACAGAGATCTTCCTAGCTCTGCTTCCTAAAGGCTGGGATTAAATGTGGATAAGTGGTAAAGATGGATTAACAACCGCACTAATAAATGCTGTCTCATTACCTTCTTTGACAAATTATTTTTTTTAAAACAAACAGATAGAATTCCCAATGACCCCTGACCACTTATGATTTTATTATTAAATATATAAATTTAGAATTTAATCCTACACATGATCCTAGGAGGTAGCAGAGAATGGATCATTATTCCCATCTTACTGCTGACAAGACAAAACAACAAAAACTTCCAAACTAAGGCCTAAAAAAATTGGGGGTAAGGTTTAGGACCTTTGCAACTTGGGGACAGTATTATTTATAGTACATTCTGAAAAATCAAGCCAGGAGTCAGTATTATGGATGATCACTTAACAACAGCCCCTTTCTCTAGCATTTAGGGGTGTGGCCCCCACATTCACTTGCTGTAGCTATTAACAATGTGGAAAATAGGTAAACTGGCTCCTTACCCATTCACCCCTTCCTGTGTGGGGGAACACGGATGAAGCACTGAGCACACAAAAGTCAACCAGCCCTGTTTTCCATGTGGGACATTCGGAAGATTTCTGCAAAGCTTTAGTGCCATCTTCCAGCTGGTTGCGGTTGGCAACAAACAGAGATGGGCAAGTGGCTGACGGATGGCCTGATCCTGCACAGGCCGGAGTGTTTCCCCTTCGGTCCTAAGCCCTCTTTCCCCACGCAATTCCATCAACTACTTACTACAACAACTGTGCCAAGCTGAGAACTTACAGGGCATTGCAGGCCATTAAAGCTCTAGAAATAATACTGCAGTGCACCAGCTGGACTACTAGTGAACCACAGAAAGGGAACTTAAGGTTTTCACTGACAACTTTGATAAAGATGAAGCCTTCAACTTCATAGTCAAGGAACGAGAATCCCGAACATCCCAGGTTTAAGCACACCTGGAGCAGAACAAGGAGTATACTGCCGAGAATCACGGTCTGCAATTTTACAGTAGTTACTGGCATCGAAACAGCTGGTATTTCCTGCTCTGAGCAGTTTCACATATCTGGGAGATTGGATTTAGAGGGTTGCCAGTGTCCTAGAAGATTCCTGGGCAGTGTTGGTGAATACTGACAGCTGTGCAGACTCGGGGGTCGGGGGAAGAGCCAATCTGTCGCCTTCCCACAATCCCTTACTATCCCCTTGTCTTCTAATTCCCCTTCCTTAAAAAATTAACAAAGCAAGCATGTGGCAAATATGTTTCCATTTTCCACCAAGAATGCAGACAGGGACAACTTCCCCTTCTCTTTTCTCATCCTCTCCAGCTCCACCTCCTCCCCCACCCAGCATGACCTCATCACTAGGCAGAAAGGACACCAGCTGCAGGGAGGGTCTGCCTGCACCGAGTGGGATCATTACCATCATTAGTAATGCCAAGAGGCCCAGACAGTCGTGCCGACATGTGTAGTGTGTTACAGCTCTGTGGTCGCCCCACATTCACAACAAAGCTGCTGTCTGCAAATGCAAAGGCTTTGCCATCCTAAGGCGAATGTTACCAAAGAACACCCAGTTATTTCTTAGCAAATCAATCAGCCACTGCAACAGCAGTGAGAAACCCACAAACCTGGTCACCCAGTCTCAAAAGGCATACAGAGATTCAATGATTCATCTGCAGAAAATAAAAACCCCAGATTTTTCAGGAGGAGAATAATAGAAGGTTGTTTGCAAGAGGAAAATGAAAATTAGGAAAAAATTGTATATATGGATATACTGAAAGTCAATGCCTTCATCTCAGTTCTTACAGACACATGTTCAATCTTTCACATTCATTACTAGAACTCCATTCCTGTTAACCAATGTCATCTTATCCCACAGAACGAGGCTCTAAGACCTTGTTAAATGCTGTGATAGTTACTATATATTACTTATTACTAGCTGGACAGTAGGCTGTATTTTGTTAAGACTCCACAACCTGTTTAACATATAGATAACACTATTTCCACGCTTACCATTGTGGCTACAGAGGCCTGATGGAGTTCTGACCTTTCTCCTGGAGCCAGGATCTTTTCCTAAGCTCATTCATGTTCACATTTAAATATCTGTAAGCTGCTACCCAACTTAGGTCCCAATCTAGACATATTCTGAGCTAAGGATCTCTCTTCACAATGATTTTGTGACATCTTCACTTACATAAATCAACCAACTGAACGCGGGACCACTGCCTATCTGCTGAGAAGCAAATTCTCCCTTCAGGAAACATTACTTCATTCTAGAAGAGTGCAAATCTTAAGTGACAGCCTCCTACTCTGCAATGCTACACATCCAGAGAGAAAGCAAGTGCTGTTAATTCTTCCCTTGAACTTGTCTTTTATCATTGCACTTAATGAGATACAATGAGAGTCATTTTAAAGTACTGCTATGACCACATTGGGCTACCCAACCCCATTCCAAATATTTTTCAGTTTATATGGTGGCTCACTCCATACAGAATGTAGCTAGACTCCAGCTACTCTGAAAGCATGCATGGGAGAATTGCTTGAGTTTGTAACTTAAGATCCCATCCTGGACAACACAGTGAAAACTAGAGACTTTCTTGTGTGTGTGCCTCGTGTGTATGTGTGTGTAATTTAAATGGCTAATCTTTGCTATTAGGAAAGATCAGAATTCTTGCTAGTGCCTAAAGTGCCTTGCTAAATCTGATGCTATCTTTCTACCTTCCTCTCATTCCAGGGCTCCAGCTTCTGAACTTCTCTTTTGTCCCAGGTTCTCTCCTGCACTAGTGTTTTAGAACAGGCTGTTCTACAATCATGAGGTCCTTATCCTCTTTGTTTGGCTAGCACCTGCCCATTGTGGGAACCTTAGCTCAACTATTACAGAGTACCCTTCTCTGCTTCTATCTCAACTTTCTTCCATTTCTTCTTTCTGACACATATACACAGAAATACTTATATAACTCCTATTAAAGGTTGTCTCTCTATGAGTTACCCAACTGAATACAAATCTGATGAGGGCAAAGACAAAGTTTATGTTGTATTCATTATGCTTAGCATACAGGTGAAGTACTCAGTCGGTACTTCTTGCATCATTAAACAAAAGAAATTTGCTTTAAGTCACAGGATTTGAGCAAAAATTTTATTTTGATTTCTCTTTTGGTTTTTTGAGACAAGGTCTCTCTATGTAGTCCTGGCTCTCTAGGAGCTTGCTATGTAGACCAGGATATTCTTGCACACATAGAGATCCTCCTGCCTCTGGAGTGCTAGGATTAAAGACATGCATCACCATGCTCAGACAGGTCTTCCCACCCCAAACATGTTACTTTCTAGTATCTTTTAAAGCAAAAAGGTTCTCCATAAGCTTTAGGGATATAAATTTTTGAAGTCTCAAAGCCCTTATTCATCTACATGGTTGGAGAGTTAGATGGAAAAAAGGAGTGGAGACTGGCTGGAAATGGTAAGGAGGGCAGGGAATCATTTTCATATGCCACATGTGACATAACCAGAATCTACTGGCCTGCATGGATAGTACAGTGGAGAAGAAGAGCTATGATTAAGAGAATGGAGACCTTAAAGTTTGCTGAGCAGCAATAAGCATGAACAAACTGAGATTTCAGAAATTAAGGAAATAAATTTCAATAAGGACTTAGAAGCTGCTTTCGCTAAAATGCAACAACTCTTGACTTGGGCCTGCAGATGTGCAATGAATGAGAAACTCACAGCATTTCCCTCCACTGGCAACCATGGTCCTTGATTTCCACCACTCTCCTGTGACTTTAAATTTCTAGGAGCAACAGATCTAATAGGTGCATCAACAGCTTTTGACATTAATAGAGGCTAATTCAGCAGCAGGGTATTTCTTACAGCTTCTGGTCAGTGCTCTCTCTGACCTCAGTCTGACTTTGACCATTTCTCTGTGCATGCTTCTTATCCTCGACTACTTCAGTTTTTTCCTATATAACCTAGAAGTTAATGCCAGTACCCTTGGAAGGCAGGGTTAAGGAAGCTGGTCCTCTGCCTTCTTACTACACCTATTTCGGTTAAATGTCTCCCCTTGCCTTCAATAGTTCCATCTCATTAACTGGCATACTGGAGTTAGTTGGCAGTACCTGGTCCACTGGAATTCTTGGAGCTGGGTTTTTGACATAAAACTGTTACAATAAAAATCTTTATTTAATCTAACTAGAAACATGAACACAGAGATTTTTGAAAAGACAAAACAAGGAAAGAAAACAGTGTACAGTTTTCTCTATACAAGTACTTTTCTTGTGTGTGTGTATGATGTAGGTGTACATGTGTTATGTGTGTGTGGTGTATGTGATGTAGTGTTTGTGCTGTGTGTGTGTGAGATGTGGGTGTACGTGTATATGTGTTTGCTGTGTGTGGTATGGCATGTGTGTGGTATGTGTACGATTGTGCATGTATGTGTGTCTGTGTGGTGGGGTAAAAGGGTGCAAAGAGGGAAGAATAAATTTTGAAAATGCTTGAGAAGATGTTTCTCTGAGCTGTGAGGACTGGGGATAGTAATTTTCAATTTGAGACCCTGGCACTCACTTCCCTATTACAATTCAGCATCCTCTGCTGGGTGGTCTGTCACTGATCAGGCCAGTCTGTGGGGTCAGAAGCACAGAGGCCATGACTCAGGCAGGTTATGCTGCGCTTGTCCCCGTGTGCTGCGCTCACAGACAGGCCTTTCGTTACTGAAGCACAAGACTTCACATTCTTCCACAATGAGTGTAGACTTGTTCCACTCGTCCCAGTTCTCAAGTCCTGGGGACTCTGGCTCAGTTTCTCATTATCAGTACATTCCTTTCCTTGACCTGCTTCAGCTTTGCACAAGAAACACCCAAGTATAAATAACTTTAAAAGGTTTATTTCTCATGCGGCAATCCCTTTGTGTGGATGAAATGGTACTGAAACTGGGTTATCAACTATTTGGCAAAACAGAAAAAAAAACTGGTTTTGATATTTTCTTTATGTTCTCCATAAAAGGAAATAAAATTCTTCAGTAAATTTAGTATCATCCAGCATGCTCAGGAATGCTTAATTATGTAATCCAGCTAACAGTGTCTAAACCATACACAAATTGCCAATTTCTAAAGTTTTAAAATAAAACAAGAGGGCCTTAACATTTTCATTCTTTGGTGAGCCAGAGGTGCACATGGATCTGGGAATAGCTGGAGATATAGGCTAACATTTAATTACAATCATGGTCTTAAATGGTTAATGCAGTGTCAGACAACAGAGTCATCATATCTATTACTGGGTATTGCTACTGACTGGCTTTCTTACTAGATTTTTGTCTTTTAAAAAAGATTCACCATAAGTAGGTATTTATAGCACTGAGTGCTATGATCACAATGTTCTGTTTCTAAGACTGTCAGGAGTCTGTGGGATTTCCCTAACTTCCATGCTAATTTTTCTACCATCTGATGCCATAATTTTGGACCTTGACTATGTAATAAAAACAAGTTCCAGGATTTCTTGTAATCTTACAGTATTAGAAAGGACAGTGATTTTGACTTTATGATCAAAGAAATCAAAGGGGAAGAGGAAAGAGACCTACTGTGAACTGGAAGGAGTGAGCCAGTTCAGACAATAGAGGAAAGGGAGGAAGAGAAGCCATAGCTCCTCTTACCCAGGCTGAGTCTCTCTAGCATAAAATCAAATCATAGCTAGGGACAACATGTGGTGAAAAGGGGTAGGGAAATGCTGAGAGAAATCAAGGCACACAGTGAGCTTTCTTATCCCTGATGTTGCATTTTTAAATATTATGAAGTTTAAAACCATGCTATACAGTCATAAAATACTGTCCCCTATTCCCTTCTCCCATCTGTCTGTGTGAACTGATACCTTTCCCCAAATCAACTACATATAACTAATTCTATTTTCTTGGGAAGGCAATTGTTGACTAATGAATCATCTTTCCTGTAATTTCTATTTTTTGTAGCTTTCGTTTGGCCAAGTTCCTTGGCATTCCTGCTGAGCTATGTAATGGAAAATTTGACCTCACACTTTTTGCTTTTTGTAACATCACAAAAGACTGATATAAAAGGGCTACAAAAAAAGGTAACTCAGAGATGAAGGGATGCACAAAAAGAAACGATTTAGGGTAGAAAGGAACAAAGATACACTAAATCATCTGGAAAGGAAATATTTAGGTTCCCAGACACAAAGTTACATTTATCTTCAAGAACAGCTAGTTTGTTACAGCTTAAGATGTCACAGTGTTTCCATCATAGCTCTGCTGTTCTAAGGACTGTAAACTAGCCATAAAAAGTCACTCTGGAAATTAACTTGGAACATAGGCAGAACATTTTGTAGATCCCAGGACTTACTTAAAAATTGTGATTTTTAGGGTGGGGCAGTCAGAGGGAAAAGGTGTCAGGAAGTGATTTCTTGCATTTAACCACATCTGAGCTGAAATAAAACGTTGGCAATCAGTCTTGTGTGATCATAGCCATTGTCTAAGGAAAACCTAACGGGTCACACAGAGTCTGCTCTGTAATTGGGACACTTGGGACTGGCCGTGGAGACATGCTTTCAGAAGCCACAGCAGATGAACGAAGTGCTTATGAACACTGTCTTTGTCTTTTTAAAACTCTTATGTCTTTCCTTTCCCAAGGCAAAAAAGACATTTCTTCAAGTGTATATCTCAGACATGAGGAGACAACACTTTAGGCACTAATCCAAAGTCTGTCTCTCTGTAGCCCAACAGTCCTACAACCCAAGAAAATACTAATCTGACTGTGATGGGCAGAGTCCCACACGGCTGCCAGCACCATCTTCTTATAGATGCCACAACCCCCATCTAGTGCACATACTATCCAGCCCAACCAGATACCCAAATGGGGTGTATCATGCAAACAATGATGGCTTATGTGTGTACTGTTAACCCAGACAGTGCCCAGGGCTGTCAAATGCACACGCAAGGGAGGATTTAGTATATTATTCATCTGGATGTGTTGGAAAAAGGACGGGGAAAGGGCGGATGCAGAGAAGTCCCGACAAGTCACTACTTAGTTACTCAGGCTGCTAGTAAACCATGCAGGTATTTCTTAATGCTACCTAACCATCCCCAAAGAAGCAATAGTGTGTACTCTATCCCATTAAAATGAAATGCTGTTAACAGAAATACACAAATGATTCTGAGGAGAGAACACTTTCATTCACTGTGTACAGAATGAGTAAACAATGCTTGTCTGAACAATTAATGGTTCTCTTCAAAGAGGAAGTTAAACAGGAGAACCATGAAATATGCAAATAAGATACAGAGGTTTCTCTTAATTATATTGCAGATGACTACCTGAGCCAGAGACTATCTTAGATTTGCATTTCTCATCAACTCTGGTGAGGAGCAGTAAGAAAAGGAAACATTTGGACAGTCTGGAGGGATTCTGTTTGTCCTACTCTAAAAAGCATGTGGACAGATAAAGTTGTTAACTACCATGAAAACTATCAGGGGAAGAAAATTACCATGTGTTGTTTAAAGTCCTATTTACAGGAAGGTCTGAGATCTTGGCTCAAGAACAACCTGGCGATGATATGTGAAGACTGTCAACCTTAGGGAAAACACTCTTCTATAGTCTATTGGATACCTAAGGCTTTCGTGTGATACTTCTGATAGTCCACATTGCAGCAAGACTGAATTTCAGACTATTTAATTTGGAATGTGTTTAATTTTTCTATTTCCCATGACATCTTAATCCAAACTGCTCTTGTAGTAGAGCCCACTAAAGTCATCCCTATACCTTTAGCACTTTAACGTTCTGGTAGCAGAGGAATCATGCATTCATTAATTATCCCCCTCCCCTATGCTGTCAAAAGCACTTGGAGAAGGAAGTTGGTCAATTGTTTTGGAGCCAAGTTAATAAGTAAACAACACTAACTGAATTAGATGGAATGTGTGATTTTTTTTTTTTTAGCAACACATGGAAAGAAGTGGGGTTATCTCTGTGTTTGATGAGTTATTATGTTAGGACAGTAATTTCCATAGAATTAAACACCAGTGAAAGCCATGCCGGTCACAGAACTGTATTCCAGTCACTTAGAAGGCTGAAGCAAAGGACTGCAAGGTCAAGGCCAGCTTGTATAAGTCCCTGGCACACATATAAAAGTTTTCAGTATATATTGTTTGTTATAAGCACTAAATTTATAGATATTTATAACATCTATTTATGATGAAAGAAATAATTTTTCTCCTGAAATAGAGAGGCTTGAGTACTGTTGTGAGTTACTGTAACATGAGGGCCAGCTTGTTGGGGTATCTGTCCCGCCCAGTACCCCACAGCAGGCAGGCCCCAAAGAAAATCACACACAAGACTCCATAAGATTATAAACTGATTGGCCCATTAGGTCAGGCTTCTTATTAGCTCTTATAACTTATATTAACCCATTATTCTCATCTATGTTAGCTATAATGGCTCTGTACCTTTCTCAGCTGGGCAAGTTACATGCTGCCTCTTCAGTGGTCTGCGCAGGAGTGCTGAGGGAGCTCTGCTTCCAGAATACTCCCAGTCTCTTTGCTCCACCCCTACTTCCTGTCTGGCTTTCCCGCCTATACTGCCTGCCTGGCCAATCAGTGTTTTATTAAAATGATTGACAGAATACAGACAATTCTCCCGCATCAAGTTACAGTATTAGACTCTGTCTTATAAGGCAAAAACAAAAGGAAAATATCTCAACACCAAATACTAATTTCTAATTTCCATGGGCAGTGTGTCTTTTTTCAGAGCTATCTGGCATATGTTTTAGCTAGGGTTATTATTACTGTGATGAAATACCATGACCAAAAGCACTGTGGGGGAAGAAAGGGTTTATTTCACTCACAGTTCATCAGCAAAGGAAATCAGAACAAACCAGGAACCCGGAAGCAGGGGCTGAGGCAGAGGCCATGGAGGAATGCTGCTTACTGGCTTGCTCCCTGTGGTTTGCTCAGCCTGCTTTCTTAAAGAATTCAGGACCACCAGCCTAGGGTGATCTTTTCTCCATCAGTCACTAATTTAGAAAATGCCCTATAGGTCTGCCTATAGCCCTATCTTACAGAGATATTTTCTCAATTGAGGTTTCCCTCTCAGATGACTATCTTGTATCAAGTTGACATAAAACTAGCCAGCACAATACATGTAAGACAAATAAGCATTTGTTTTTCCCCTTTATGATATCAAACTTGCAGAAAAAGTGTAGACAGTATGTTCTATACCTAGAGGATCTTTTTATGACAATACACAAAGCAATTTCCTGTCTGATTACATTTGGATATATCTTACTTATTTAACCAGCCCTGATATTACATATAATGTCTATTAAAGTGAGCAGTAAGAAATCACATTTGGCAGATGACTTTTGCCTATTTCTACTTCCAACTCCATTTCTCTTTGGAGAGTAAAACAATGGTGGGTGTGGGGGGGAAGGGATCTGGCTAGCTAGCTTTTGTACAATAGCATGGTTTATTCTTCTTTGTCATTAGTAAGACAATATTCTTTGGATAGTCTCATTATCAGGGATGCATCACTCCACTATTCTTTATATTCCCACACAAGTTATACTTTCATGAGAGGAATAGAAACAAAGGAAAACCCGATGACTCAGAGCCAGATGGGCAGAGGGACCTGACTAAAGCATACACACATGTACGCATGGTGCAGGAGAATTGTCTGTATTCTGTCAATCATGCATTTTAATAAAACGCTGGTTGGCCAGGCAGGAAGTATAGGTGGGTCAATCAGACAGGAAGTAGAGGTGGGGCAATGAGAACAGAAATATTTTGGGAAGTAGGAAGCTCCCTCTGCCATTCCTGCACAGACCACCAAAGAGGCAACATGTGAGCTGCCATGCTGAGAAAGGTACTGAGCCATGTGGCTAACACAGATAATGATAATGGATTAATATAAGTTACAAGGACTAATAAGAAGCCTGACCTAATGGGCCAATCAGTTTAAAATCTTATGGAGTCCTGTGTGTGATTTTCCTTGGGGTATGCCGGTTGTGGGGTACCGGGTTGGACAGAAACCCCAACAAGCCAGCCCTCATGTTACAGATGGTGCCCACGTGGATAAACTGAATCTACAGAAAGCTTGAGAAAGTTTGGGAAAGAATAGAGTAAAGCATGTTTTCTTGGTAGCAGCAATTTCTCAGATCTGCTCTGCTTGCTAGAGGCAAGCAAGCACTCTCATCTAAGAGAGGCTTCCTGACTCAGCTTTAGCTGCAAAATCCTGCAGATCTTTTAAGAGGTCCTGCCGCGAAACACTTAAACGGTGTTGATGAAAAGCTGAACGCATGCTTTTCAGTTGTCAGCCATAGCAGGAAAAAAAGCTGTGCTGTTTTAAAATGCCGGCTTTCTGGGCCATCCTGCCAGGGCAAACTCTGACTCTTTCAGGCGGGCAGTCCGACTGAGTGTGGTCTGTGAGCAGAATGCTGCAGCTTGCTTGCTAGCAGGGACCTTGAAACACTGTAGAGTTGTGATGACAAAAATGGCTCTGATGGTTCCTCCACCATGAGGCTGGAGAGCTAAGGAATGGGCTGGATCTAGCCTTCAAAGCCACAGCTCTCCATATTGCTTAGTAAATTAAAGACTCATGTGGTCAGAAAAAGAGAGATATACAGTAAAGAGAGATTCAAAGAGGAAGAAAACCTCTAAATGGTTTACAGTGTGTTAAAATATATGCAGGATAAAAGTTAAAGTTCTTAAAGTAAAAAAGGAAAGAAAGTAGTTGGGTGTGGTGGTACACACCTTTAATCCCAATGCCTGGGAGGCAGAGGTATGTTGACCTCTGTGACTTCAAGGTGTGGTAGCACACACCTTTAATCCCAATGCCTGGGAGGCAGAGACAGATCTCTGTGAGTTCAAGGTGTGGTAGCATATACCTTTAATCCCAACACTGGGGAGGCAGAGACAGGAGGATCTCTGTGAGTTCAAGGACAGCCTGGTCTACAGAGTTATTCCAGGACAAAGATATACAGAGAACCTGTCTCAAAAAGTAAAAGTAAAAATAAAAGAAATAGAAGTTAAAATAAAGCCGAATAAAGATGGAAAATACACAGAGAATCTTAATACTGTATGCTATTATGCTCTCTTTGAATTGTTTGAATGTTGAGGAAGGAGCAACAGCTGCTAAAAGACTTTTGTTTGTAAATGCTGCTGAACTAACCCAAGATAGGTATTTTGAAAATACCTTGGCTTCAAAACTGAAGTCAAAAGGTATGTTACTTTGGAAAAGAGATTTTGCTTTTGTTTCCACAGAAAATGAGAGGCTGTGGATTCATTCTGATTTAAGAAAAATCCAGTTTGACCAAGGGAGACCACCCAAGAAATCTCCGGTAGGAACAAATGACCCAGATGTCTGAGTTCTTCATCCAGAACAGGTTCAAGACTGCTGCCTGAAATGATCAAGACTCACAGGATACTCCAGTCAGAACTTGATTGTAACTCTAAATTTTCATTAGGTCCCCATAAGATCACCAGTGCCCCCAACCAGCAGGAGGTAGCCTGAAATACTACGCCCACATTACCAACAAATGAACTATGGGTATTTTCCTGTTTAAAAAAAAAAAAAGGGAAATGATGCGGGAGAATTGTCTGTATTCTGTCAATCATGTATTTTAATAAAACGCTGATTGGCCAGACAGAAGTATAGGTGGGTCAACCAGACAGGAAGTAGAGGCGGGGCGATGAGAACAGGAATATTCTGGGAAGCAGGAAGCTCTCTCTGCCATTCCTGCCCAGATCACCGAAGAGGCAGCATGTAACCTGCCCAGCTGAGAAAGGTACTGAGACATGTGGCTAACGTAGATAAGGATAATGGGGTAACAAACGTTAAAAGAGCTAATAAGTAGCCTGACTTAATGGGTCAATCAGTTTATAATTGTATGGAGTCTTGTGTGTGACTTTCTTTGGGATTTGCTGGCTGTGGGGAACGGGGTGGGACAGAAACCCAAACAAGCCGGCCATCATGTTACATATGCAGGCACATTTTTAGAATGATGGATTCAGGATGGACACAGAACTTATACAGGCAATATACGAGAAATTGGGAAACTTTATGACACATTTATATGTTTTGTAATTTGAACATGAAGGCCGTTAAAGGATGTCTATAGTCTCTTTGCTGAGGAAATATGACCTATTTTCTAATTTTGCCTAGGGATGCTTTTCAGATTTCTGCTGAGTTGGCTTTACAGTGAAGATAACTTTAAATGTGTGTTTGCTGTTTTAGTCTATTTTTAATAACTGAAAAATAACTTCAAGCTTCAAAGTTGAAGGGAGGGTACTAACTTCACTGACTTTATCTACACTTGCCAAATTGCTAAAAAAAAATCTACCACTCTTGCATTCTTCTAACCCTGAAAAATATTTTGCTCCCCATTTGAACATCAGGGCAAAGGACAGGGCCTTTGGAATGTGAAGCCCCATGGGCAGACTGCAAGAAGACACTCACATGCCAATCTGGAAGGTTAGAAGGAAGCAAGATGCAACCACTGTCTTCTGGAGTGCATTGTTTTAGTGTCTTTGGTCAAAGGGACATGAAAACTTCCACAGCTTTAACTATTAGAGAAACCGGTCTGTTCACCCTAGAAAACATGAACTTGAATTAACTAAACAGACACTAGGCATGAGTATGGATCTGTGATATCAGCCAACCTATATAAATGAAGTACAACAATGGCCTTTGAGCTCTCTGGAGGGCACTTACCCAGCTCTGTGATGACTACATGACGATGGTTTTCTTTGACATGCAAGTCATTGGCTCATATTTGTGACTATTAGTCAAGATGTTCAAACTGAAAAGCTAAAACTGCAGCACCAAATACCATGTTAAGGAAACACATTTGTATGTATGCACCGCTCTAATGAAAACCGACTTCTCCATCGGCAGAAAACCTTATAGGAGCCAACCCCCACCCCAACACACACACTGTGAAAGCTGACACTAGCATTCTTTATCAGTGTTAGTTTAAGGAAGTCTAAGTTGAATTAATTATAAGTGTTTCTGTACCACAAACCTGAGCTCGCTGTCATACCTAAATAATAGACATTTTCTGTCAAATTTTTAAAATATGTGTCTGCTCAGTTTTACTGATAAGGAAACATGTGTAAGTGACCAAAAGCAGTCAGTTCAGATGGGAACAGAGACCACAAATAATTCCTTCTTTTATTCAGGAAACAGGAAGTACCTTTTGGGGTTATTCACTTACATGGCAACCTCTAACACAAAGTTAACTCCAAAGGTGCATTCCCAGTTTAAGTAGGTGAGAAAATGTAGTGGATTCTTTCCATTTACACTGGGCAGAGTAAGAACACTAACACCAAGCAGCCTGCACACTGTAAATAAACATGGAGCCAACAACCCATTATGTCTGCCTTGAGAACACATTTTCTCCAGACAGTAAGTGGTGCATTAGCACATACTTGTCTCCTGCCTGCAGCTTTTCATGTTATTTTTCACTTCCTCTGAGTTACTGAATATATATTTGGGATTATGAGAAAAGCCAGTGCTGTGATACTGACCAGGAAATTCTCTCTTCATGAGGTCCTGTGTCTACCCATTTCAGTGGATGCTGATGAAGAAAGTTACTTTTTTCTTACATGTAATAATGGGTCATTAATGTAAATAGGTAAATAATAGCAACCATGCTTCTCCAGTCAAATATTCATATTGTGAGACTGGTTGTATTGTGTTTTCAAAGAACATGGATTAAGTAACATGTTTTACATATAAAAAGGCTGGCAAAAAAAAAAAAACAACCCACGAAAAACAAAAACAAAAAACCAGAAAACTCAAATCCGGATTTTGCTACTGCTCATACAGAAAACAGCCCTTTTCCATCACACTTCCACATTTCATTTAGAGAAAATAAAATTATTTCTTGAAAGACGCATATTGGATATCTGTCTTCTAAATCATAAATCCTAAAAATAAATCCTAAAAAGGAACCATTAGAGAAGCAGAAACCAGGCTGAGTTTATCCTAGTCGTAAGGCAGTTCTGGGATTGGCTGAGTTCATTCAATTCTGGCTTCTGAGAGGCATTCTGTGGCAATCTCTATGGAATCTATTCAGTCCTATTTTTTTGCAATCCTCAAAGCGCCCATCTTCACACCTGGTTTCTGGGTTACTGGGAAAGAACCTGAGGTAGAGCAGTTGCTAAACAGGAAGTGTCCTGATATAGGCAAGTTATGGAGTCCAAGTTAAGGACTCCAAGATGTGCAGACGGTGTTTGCTGCGGGGTTTTACAATGTTGCAAACATTAGTCACCAGCTTCAAGAAGATAACACAAGCTCAGAGAGCTGCAATATTCAAAGGGATCAGGGACTAAGGGATTGGGGGAAGCCTTCCAGGGCAGCAGCTGCCAAGCTTCTGAGTTTTTCACTGGCTGACACTTGATAGGGGGAAGGCAGGAGGATGAATTCTTTGAGGGCAAGTTCAGACAGTGAATAGTTCAAGGTTGCAGGCTGCTGAGACATTGGGAGCAGTGAATGAACACACAAACCACAAATGTTAAAAGGCACAACTGATTTGATTTTCTCTAAAGTTTTAACAGCTAAAACCATTCTATTACTGTGGAATCATTACATAATAAAATTAATATTGATAAAGCAACGTTGGCCAGTAAGATAACGGAGTCAGCTTTTCCAATTAGCCCTTTTCTTTCTCATCTATGGTCATGGTTCCGTGGAAAGGGGTGAATTTTCATGATAGGTGGGTATGGATTTGCATTTGGACCTGATCTTCTGTGCCTATGTGATGGAAGTGCAGTTTTATTTTCTATGGTAGAGTAAGACCTACCTAGCAAGATCATTGCAGGGGATGGAGTGGGGTATTAGATAATGACTTTTATGTGGTAGAAGAGGGGAGATAGTCAAAAGAACGAGAAGTTGTCATTAGTGCCACATCCACTAAGGTCCCGCTGTTACAGGTAGCTACCCTCTGCCATCTGTGTAATTATCATAGGTAAAATTACCCTACAAAGCCAAGAAATCTGCATTCAACTGCCTGTGAATAATCTATACTATTTGTTATAATCTTCTTCATGCTTTTAAGTTACAAATAAACTGTAAACTCAAAGTTTAACATTATAGCTTTTATAAGATTTTCAGAGGTTCTCTCGGTAGGGCAGGAGACATTTTCTGTAGAAGCTTAACAGTAACTTGAAGTTGACTGTAGTAGGGGGGGATATGGCTAGCAGGCTCCTCTGCTCCTCCAGCAGACTTCCTGGAGATTCACTGATAATACACACCATCAGCTGCCATTCCTAATAAAACGGCCTCTGGCTCTGCATACCTTACTGCAAGCTGTAAGTCATACATTCTCTCCTTGGTTCTGTTTTTCTTCTTTAAGGCCAGCTAAAACCTGCTTTCCATAAATCTTATGAGAGTAAATCAAAGCAACAAAGCTGGAATTTGAAAGAGGACTAACCAAGACTATTTAAAACAGAATGAAGGTGCAGGGCACCTGTCTTCTCCTTGTATCACCTACCCACCAGTACTCTCCCTTAGCACATTCGGATCATCTATATTTCAGTTATTAACAGCTACAGTTTTCTAACACATTTCACTATTTAGCTCCGTGAAACAAGGGTTAGCAAGTAATGTCCAGTAGGCCAAATGTGCCCTGAATCTGTAGAGTTAACTTTGAGAATGACTTTTACTTTTCTAAAATGTTGAAAATTTAGAAAACATGTTGTGACTCTTGAAAAGCAAAACTAACTTTCTGTGGCAACAAAGTTTTACACAAGCATAGCCAAGCTCATTCACTTACATCTTGTCTGTGTCTGTTACAGTGATGGCCTTTGGTGGTTATCACAATGATCTAGGGCTAGCAAAGCCTGGAAGGTATACTAACTGATACTAAATAAAAGGTCTTGCTATGGAGGGGAAGCAAATGCCTGCAGCAACATTTCCTTCCCTTTCTCTCTGCTTGGTTGCTCTAGCCCCTCAGCTTGGAAAGGAAATATTAGCTAGATGTTGGAAGAAGAATAAGACAATAAAAAGAGAAGTGGTATAGGAACCAATAGGTGTGTGTCTCAAGTCGTTTTTAGATACAAAGTTGTTAGGTTAACTCTGGACTTTCCTAGAACATGGCTTCTCCCTTGCTGCGTTCTCAACTTCCTCCACCTTTGGAAAAAGGAGTCTTGTACTTACTAACAGAATCCTTGTGATAAAGATGTGAAATCTCATCACCATGCCCTCCTTCATCCTCCCTCTCTCGTCGACCCAAGATCTAACAAAGGAGCAGCACTGGATTTCTGAAAACCTTCCCAATAGACCAACTTAAAAACTAAAACCCACTGTTCTAAACCTATGGAGAGAGAACTGTGATGTGACCATATAATGATTACAATGAATAATTCATTCTGGTCTCTCCTGGAGAATGGGGCACTTATGGCAAATGACACTGAATTATTTAGTTTCTGGAAATTCCCTTTCATGAATATGTCATTTCAGCACATAGTTTAACAACGCTGATGTCCAGGGAAATACCGTCTAAATTATAGCATGAAAACAATGACCCCAGACTCAAAGACTGGACAGTGAGAGGTGCTTTGGTTCCTTTTCTGTTGCCGTGATAAACTCCATGATGGACAACTCCTGGAGGAGGAAAGGATTTATGTGCTTAGCAGTCACAGTCCATGGTTAAGGGAAGCCGCAGCAGGAGCTCAAGCCAGAAGATAGAGGAGGCAGATACTGAAGCGGAGACCACAGAGGAGTGCTGCTCCCTAGCTTGCTCAACAGCTTCCTTGATTTGCTTTCTTATACAACCCAAGACCACCTGTCCAGGTGTGTCACCAGCTGCAGGGAGCTGAGTCCTCCCACACCAATCACTAACTGAGAAAATGCCTACAGGCCTTTGGGAAGGAAGCAGTTCCTCTACTGAGGTTCCTTCTTCGTATAAGTTGACATAAAACAACCAGTACAAGAAAGAAACAGGATGGGCACAATCACTTTATGTTCAGAAAAGAAAAACTTACTTATGTTTATAAAGACAATATCACTTGGCAAATACATTTCTAGTCAAACTTTAAAATTTCATTATCTTTGCAAATGTATTATCAATCTAAGGTTTCATCCTAAAGCACTTGATTAATCTTTTATTGTAAAAATGAAATGAGAAATTTTTCTTTGAGCCAAATAAACCCCCATTTTCATTAACAAAAAGAATTGAGTCTAAGAGCTGAAATAACTCTAAATAAATGCCTGATCTACTAATAAAATATCAAAAGGGATATATTTATGATATATTTTGGTGAAAAGGTATTCTCTGTGTGTGTGTGTGTGTATGTGTCTATGTGTGTGTTTGTGTGTGTGTGTGTGAAAGAGATACTAGAAGTCCGATGTACTATCCACTGTGTCATAGTTACATGTAAAAGGATAAAATAAAATACAAAAATAACCATTATATTTAGAGTTCACAGTAATGAGTTTTGACCCTATCCATTGGTATGATAGCTACATAGCCAAGACTGGTATTGAGCTTGTCATCAGCCTATTACAGCTTCCTGAAAGTTGTTATCACAAGCCTCACCTTCCTCAGTTCTTAGTAAGGAAATATGAACACCAGCTATCATTATACTGTTATAACTTCACAAGAATCAAGATTATTTTCTAACCACATACATTACCATAAGCACTTGTAAATGAACTCTATACCATCACTATATCTTATATCTTTATAATTTACAATGTAAAATTATCTATTAATAATTCTTGGGTAAATAAGTTCCTTGGTAAATGTACAATATTTAAAAATTTAACAAAACATTCCTTAATTAGATGGTTACTTCCAGGAGACCTGTACAAGATCAATACAACCAAGACCAGTCAGCATTCCAGCTGGCAACACTAATTAGATACACACACACACACACACACACACACACACACACACACACACATGATCTGAAGGTGGGAGGGGTGTGTACTGGAGGGTCTCTAGAAAGAGTTGAGGATGGATATCATCATGATACATTGAATACATGTATGAAATTATCCAAGAGTAAATAAAAGACATTCTTAAAAATATTCTAAAATCAGCCAGGTGGTGGTAGAGCATGCCTTTAATCCCAGTACTCAGGAAGTGGAGGTAGGCAGATCTCTGTGAGTTTGAGGCCAGCCTGGTCTATAAGAGCTAGTTTCATGACAGCCAGAACACAGAGAAACCCTGTCTCAAAAAACCAAAATAAATAAATAAATAAATAAATAAATCTAAAATCAGTAGTAAGGCACTGACACTTGCTAAGATTTATTCTCTGATATGATCTTACTCTATCACTAGGATAAAAAATTATAACTATTAATAGAAAGCAAATATTAACAAAAAGCCAAACAACTATTGTCTTCACCTGGAACGTTGGTAGATGTTCAGTGTGAATGGCCTAACGAAATACTGGATGAAAAGGGGAAGAAGGAAAGCCTATTGGCTAAGAGCAAGGCTCAAATGGTGATTTGGGTTAACTCTATGGTTTTAGGCTGATTATCAGAGTATCAGTTTACCTGTTTGTAAAGGAGGATAGCATCATATAATGTAACTGAGTGATGCGAAAAAATAATAGCAATAAACTGCACAAAGCACTTCCCATACAGCCTGTATCAGCCTTTAAAGCTCTCACCAGCTTCTTTACCGTGCCTCGAGGTTCCACCCTGCCTTGCCTTCAATGTCTTTCCTAAGCATTCACTCCTCCCTCCAGTCTTACTCCGTCTTCCAGTTCATCAAAATTCTTCCACCTGAGTGTTCATTCCTTGTACTTTCCTTCCTCTCACCTCCCTAACGGTGTTGTTGAAAACAGAACAAAGTCTTAAGGGGATTGGGATTAGATCATTAGGCTTAGTTGTAAGCATCTCCACTGACTGAGCTATCCATCATCAGCTCACACTTTCCACATTCTAAACATAAATCCATTGGGAAAAGCAATGTCGGTGAACTGAACAACAGGCAGGAATTGCAGTCTGGCAGAGGGAGAGTGGACTTAACATGAACTAACGCAATGGAAGAGCTCTTCTGTGACTTCTAGAACAGGGCAGGAATAAGTGAGGTCAAATACAGTCTGTCCTCAAGCTACAAGATGCCACCAGAAGTACCTGCTCTGATTCTGAAACTAGAACAAAGGGGAATAGGCTAGGTTTGGTCCACTGGAGAGTTTTGTCTTGGTCAAGCACTGAATAGGTAGTTTTAAAATCCATTTATTCCCTTTAAATATTTATTAAGTATGTAGGAATGAGGCATAGGTTTAGCTACTAAGAATGCAACAGCGAGCAAACTCAGACTATCCAAGTCCTGGTCCTTGTGCAATCTGCATGCTAATGTGGAAGACGGAAAATAAAGAAGAAAACCTGTTGCATATCGGATCAGGAAAAAGAAGAGGAGAGCGGAGAGTTGTATGAGTGGATGGTTCCGACAGAAGCCTAGACCGACCAAGGCAGGCCTTGCTGAGAAGACGACTTCTGAATAAAGGGCAAAGGGTCGAAAGGCCATGATGATACCTGGAAAAGAAGGAAGAGCAATGGCAGAGGTCAAGAGAAGGGAATGAACTGGTGTACTGGAGAAACAGGCAGGAGGCCACTGGAGCTGCAGAGACGAGGCCAAAGGGCTTCATGTTTCACCAGGAGGCCTTTGGCTTTCAGGCTACTTGAGACTGGGAGACCCTGGAGAGTTCTGAGCATGGGCAACATGATCTGATGCATTTTCAACAGATCCTTGGACTCTGAAAAGGCAATCTTCTGTGTCTGGAGACAGCAGACCTGGCGAGAGGTAGTGGCAGTTTGACTCCACACCAGCACAGTGAAGACCTACAGCGAGTGGTCAAATTCTTAATATATTTTGAGGGTAGAACCAACAGGATTTCCTGATGGATTTGATGTATGTTTTGAAAGGAAGAAAGAAGTCAAGGACAACTTCAAGGCTTCTGGATTAAAGCAAGTGGAAGAAAGAGGTTGCCAACATGTGAAATCAGGAAGTTTAATGTCAACCTGGACTTCCGGTTTCTCTCAAAAGAGTGTAAGATCTTGTCAACTACATAACTGTACTTTTTTACATGACAAAAATGATTAGGACCTAAGAAGACACTAGTCCTTTTGGCCCTTTTGGACAGGGCACAGGTCCTTAGTCTTCAGCTGTCCTTGTTCCTAGTCTCATACCAGACCTTCTGGGTAATAAAAAGTCCTCTACCTATGTGACTCCTGCACACAGCTGGCATTCAAGATCCACACCCCAAACTCTCTCACTCACTGTAGGAAAGTTTAACAGAAAATTTTACCTATAAAAAAAGAACAGGAGGGAAGCACTGGGAAGAAGAGAGGGTAAGGGAAGTGATTTAAGAAATCAATCTGCCCATTGTGGTATCAGGAAAGTTAGCAATTTTGATTTCTTAAAGTGACTAAATAAATTTAAATGTCATCACCCTTCTGCCTCAGAGGCCTATGCTGGTTCAAAATTGGCTTTACATCACCAAAAGTAGCCTTGGGCAGTGTGGAGCTGTGGATGGGCAAGGAGAATGAGCCCTGGAGAGGCAAGCACAGTCCCTCCACATGGTCACTTTCACTCTTTAACTGTATTTAACTGTACGGTCATTTGCAGACAAGAGGGACAACAAATCCTGTCCCCAGTTAGCGCTATATGGCAAGGGTGAACTCTGACATCAGAAATGACTTCAAGTGTGCTATCTGGTATGGTAGCTCCCGGTTATCTATGGGGCATGTTCTAAGGTGCTCGCCTGGTCTGTGAAAACTGCAGATGATAAGGGGCACATGCTCCTCTGAGACAAGCATGCATGCACTGGTCAGTTTTTGTCAACTTGAGTAACCTGGGAGAAGGAAACCTCAGTTGAGGATTGCCTCCATCAGACTGTCCTGTGGGGTATTTTTATTTCCTTGATTAATCATTGACGTGAGAGGGCTCAGTCCACAGTGGGGAGTGCCACTGCTGGGCACGGGGCCTGAGTTGTATAAAAACACAAGAAGCTGAGAAAGCCATGGAGCAAGCCAGGAAGCACAATTCCTCCACGATTTCCGCTCAAGTTCTTGACTCCAAGTTTCACTGACCAGTTTTGACCCTGAACAGCCATGTAACCACACCAAATGCCATCTGCATAATGAAGGCAGTGTGGACAGTATAGATTCCGAAGTGTTCCTAATGGAACTCCATTTTATCCAGTCCACACCAAGCTAGAAGGTTAACTCTCCAGTGTGCCCATGCATTTTTTCCTAGTTTCTCAGAGCTGTGCTTGTTCCCGAACCTGCTTGTGCCTACTGGACTTGTTAGCAGAATTATTTAAGTATTTTACACTTTGGTGGAATATGATCGTAGAAGGCAAAAGATGTTCTGCATGACAAATGCACTAAAGAGTGTGCAAAGAGAAGAAAAAGCAATCAGTGCAGATGTAGATTAGACAATTGTGAAAGGCAGGAAAAATGCTTCTAAATAAAGAGTCCAAGGGCATTCAAGCTATAATCTTGTTCCACAAGAGCAAAAATGCAGCACAACTAATAAGAAACCATAGAAAATACAACCATTAAGATATAATTAATGGAAGAAAAATGTTAGGAAATTGTGATTAGCAGACCTAAAATGAGAGAAAAGGCCTGGTGCTACTTCAGAGATACTAGCACACCGAGAGGAGAGTGACAAGTTGTATGGCAAAAATTCATCGAGGCCCTTGTTCTTATTGAAAACCAAACAACCCAGGCAACAAGAACATTGAAACCGCTTTCCAGAAAGTGCATACATGTGTGTGTGTGTATGTGTGTGTATGTGTGTGTGTGTAAGTGTGTAGCGTGGAGAATGGGTTTAAGGCTGTAGGAGGGAGTGACAAAGAGACAGATGCTTTTGATAGGCTGGCACGTCCTTGCCAGTGTGTCAGCCAAGGGGAGCATGAGTTCACTTTTGTAGAGGGCACGCTGGTCTTCATCTAATTCTCACCAAGTGCAGATAGCTTTAATTGGTCGAAAGTTTTGGCCTGATCTTTTCTTATCATAAAAGAGCATGATGAAATTCTCAAAAAGTAACGATACATGTTGAATTTACCTGAACAGGCTGCACTGTGAAGAGCAAAGAAAACTTTGATTTTTTTGAGGGTAAGTCAAACAGAACAGGAGTAGATCTAGGGAAAAATAATAGTTTTCAATGGCGAGACCAGGCCTGTAATTTTCTGCAGCACACTATGACATCATAGTTTATATGAGGCCAACTCCATAAATCAAGCCTTACCTAATTAGAGATTCTTCTGCAGATCTACATTATTAGAGCAAATAATTAAAACAGCCTAGGCAATAACGCAAGCCAGATCTATTTACAAAAATGTTCTTTTTTACCCCCAAACTTTTAGTCTTCCTACCACTTACAGATCTTTCCCATTTACTAAATTATAGACTCAGAGTGTTTCTTTAGTCTGACTTCACTTTCAAGGAATTCTTCAATTAACTTTACGTTGCTTTAAGCTGTTCATCCAACGAGAAAACAATCTGTGGTTTCTGACTCCTCTGCGTGCCAATGGCTGCCATCCATGTTTGACTTTCAGACACACTGTCTCTAGAGAACCAGGCTCTGTTTGCATAAAACCAGCCAGTTGTCATAGCATTTTGACAAGCACTATAGGAAAACAAAGAACAATACTCTGTCATGGCTAAAGGGAGAATTACCACTGCACTGGGGACATCCATGACATCCACACCCAATCACCTGGCCTGGGCCAGAAAGTAGCACATACTCCATTTTCACTGTGACCTGGCCATCCTCGGGGGAGCCATCTTTTTACCAATTCCTTTCTTCCCACCATGCTCTTCTCTTAGATTGTTAAAATACCTAAAACTCAAGGAAAGTTAAAATACCTAAAACTTCTTGCAGCTACAACAAGATGCAAAATTGCCCTTTACAAATATACATAGCAACACTATGTGGTCTCTGCAATGGCTATGGTGCACCTACTGCCAGATCTTCAGCCAGATGCAGAGTAATACAAAGTCTCATCTCAGAGGTAGAACGTCAATCCAAAAGCCTAAGGTATTCTCTGCCTCTGGTCTAATACCCTAAGTCCTTTTGTCTTCATTCATTCACTTATGTTTCTGATAACCTTGCTGCAGAAATAACCAGCAGAACTAATGAGGAAGCAGATGTTGACCACTGAAGAAAATGATCTTTACATTTTGTACATACCCCAGCTGAGGCAGGAAGAATGACTCCTTTCTTTGGTCCCTGGGTTGTTTCTGAATGTCTCTGATCCTCTAAGAGCACTTGGGAAGCTAAGACTCACACAACAATACTGAAAGCTGAAGGCCTCTGGGATAATCAAAATGAGATGCATGTGCTACTCTTCCAAAGTCATGCTCAAAGCTGTGTCTGCAGTGGGATGTGAAACTGTTGAAGGGGCGGGCCCTTTCAAAGCAGTGCCACGCCATATCACACATCCAGGTAGACTCAGAGGAACTAGGATGAATGCATAGGTCAGGTATCCCCAGGGCTGATACTGGATTGGCACTGGCCCTGCTGAGGCTGCCTGTGGTGGGATACCAATGGAAACTGTTTATTCTCCTCCGGACAGCACCATGTTGTGATCTTCTTGTGCTGCTGCTATTGTACCTAAATATACTGATGATGCCTGTGTCTGTCCCAGTTCACTCCTCTCTTCTCATTCCTCTGACCCTTCCCTTGGCTCTCTAGCCCAAACCAGAAGCAACAGGATCAACCATCTAGGCTATTCATTTTTCCATCTCCATTAAGAAGGACAAAGTTTGGGAAGCTCAGTGGCTTGTTATGCAAGCCTGATGATGTGAATTATTTACGCAAATATGGATATGGTGGCAGGTGTCTATAATCCCAGCATTCCTACAGGAGACTGTCCTAGAAAACTGTGGTCCAGCTAGCCAGAAGAACATAGCACAGGGTCAAACAAGAGAGACCCAGGCTCAAACAAGGTAGAGGTAGAAAAACCAGGAGGTTTTCCTCTGATATAGGTAGTGGGTGGATGTATAGTTGGATGAATAGGTAGACATATAGATGATGGATGGATAGACAGACAGACAGATAGGTAGACAGAGGGATAGACAGATGGATGGATAGATGGATGGACGGACAGACAGATAGACAAACAGACAGGTTGGACTGGCATGGTGGCACACGGCTTTCCCAGTGTTTGGGAAACAGATGTAGGTCTCTGTGAATTCAAGGTCAGCCTGGTCTACACAGATCAGCCAGGGCAACTCAGAAAAATTCTGTTTCAGAGAAACAAAGGCAAATACATACATACATACATACATACATACATACATACATACATACATGGACAAAGTTCCATAGTGTATTAGATTTCTTCGTTAACATGCAAATCACTGTTTTTACTAATTTATAATTTCTTCATTAATAATAGAGGGACTCCCTGATATTCAATTTAGATCTTTAAGTCTATTCTGTAATCAACATGTTCAATATAAAAATCACTGACTTGTTCAAGGCCCTGCTTTATGTAGTAAGAATAGTCTTCTAAACACTGATGTAGATCTTGCCTCAGAGTCCTAACTAACTAGATAACTAATCTCCTGTCTTTATTCTTTCAGACAGGCCTATGTAAAACAAAATGTTATAGAAGTTACAGAGACTTTCGCTCCTATAAGGCAATTCTGAAATCCAAAGCAGGACTCCTCTTCTCTAGAATTCTTAACACTCTGCATCCTAAGCCTGTTTTTTGGAGTAAAAATGCAAAGATGTCAACTTGGAAAATAACCATGAGCAAGGGGGACAGACCGAACTGAAATCACAGAAATTTGAGTTTCTTATGACTCCCAACTCTGTGGAATAAACTTCAATGGCAAGGATCAGGAACTTTCAACTCAAGTTTTGTTTGACGTCCTGAAAAGCAGCGATGTCAGGAAAAAGGCATCCTGCAGTGTTGTATGAAATAGCTGGGAAATTCTGCACTGTGGTTAGAGGTCTAGGCTTGAAACAGTGAGCACACTGGCTTTAAGAAAACCTAGAGTCTGTTATCCCCTAATAAAGCAGTCTTTGTGATGAGCTAATAAAAAAGACCACATTTCTATACCCTTGCAAATTTTAAATTAGATCAATAAAAATGAACATCGAGAATTTTATGACCATGTTTGGGTATTATGGTCATTTTCACTGTGTCTGGCGTGGTGGATATGAGAAGGTTAAAGGAGGACAGAGGAAGTTTGGAGGATGTGCTAGATGATTTCAGACAAGATAAGATTAGCATGACTGTTGGGAGGAGCTAAACCTACCATCTAGCTTCTTAGCTGATCTAAACATTCAACAGTTCTTTTTGCTCTGCACAATGGGTTCACCAGGTTGGACTTCTCTCTATTGTTCAATCCACTTCCAGCTCAACTGATAATCAGAGCCATGGAACAAATATTTGGAAGTATTGATTTCTAGTGAGAGAAATTTTTAGGTCATATATTTAAGGTGAAGAAAATGAAGGCCTTAGTTAGGAATTCTTAATTACATAGAAAATCTAGGAAGAGGAAATAAAAAAAAGACTTAAAAACAGAATGAGTGAACGATGAGCCTCGAAAGCTTTGATTCTCAACCTTCCTAATGCTGAGACCCTTAAAAACAGTTCCTCATGTTGTGGTGACCCCAACCATAAAGTTATTTTGTTGTTACTTCATAACTGTAATTTTACTGTTGTTATGAATTGTAATGTATAAATATCTGTGTTTTTCTATGGTCTTGGATAACCCCTGTGAAACTGTTCCATCCCCAAAGGGATTGTGACCCACAGGTTGACAACCACTGCTCTAAAAGCATCCTTATAGCTCTTGTTTTCTCCAAAGTGTGTTCCACATGGACTGTCTTAGCAAAGACAAGTCTGTGCCGGTGTAGGGCACTTGAGACAGTAGCCAGGCTATTCAGCTTACACTATGAACCTGCAAGAGCACTAAGTGCTACTTTTCCTACGTTTACTGACTTCTGCAGTGCATCTCACAAGAAGTCACTCACAGAACACACGATGGAAACACTGACCGGCAGCAGCATGATAGGTTTGGGTTTTCCTTTCTTTTTTCCCTTTCTTCTCTCCCACCTCTCTCTTTTTTTCCTTCAATTTTCAGTTTTTGAGACAGAATCTGATGGCATCCAGGCTTAGTAGCCAAAGGCGATCTTAAACTCTTGCTCTTTCTGCCTCCACCTCCCAAGGGCATGCAATACAGACCCAGATCATTTCTGACTGCACGTCTCACTCTTACCTGTCTCATTTCAGATACTCAGGTACAACATGTAGAAGAAAACCTATTATTTCTGTTTTACAACTCTTCAACAGTCACAACTTATTTTTCTTTACTAAATGACAGTCCAGAACACCTTCACACCAGGCATTCAGCCACGGGAACTGAAATGGAGTGTACTTGAGAAAGCCCTACACTGATCTTCAGAACAGTGATTGCTGATCACTTACTGGGGCTTGGTTTCTAGAAACCAAGACAAGTGGTAGGAAGTAGGAAAGATATCAGGATGAAGGTAATTAGACGAAGAAAAGGCTACAGAAAAACCTGGGGTTAGATGACAATACTACAAAGATAAGGAGGCTCACACCTGAAACCTCAATACCTAGGACGCAGGGGTGGGAGGATCACTGACAGTTTGAGGCCAGTCCGGTCAAGAATACAGTAATATCCTGTCTTAGGAGATCAAAGAGATAGATGTAATTACCTTTTCCAAATCTTTTGAAAATAATTTATAAAAATGTATTGGGAGGAAGTCATAGAGTAATAGAAAGTGGAGTGTTTTGTAAAGCTTGTCAGTGTACAAGCACTATTCAAGGATAATATGGACTGTTTCAAACAAAAGCCTTAAATGAAAAAGGAAACTTAATCAGTCTGTTATAGTTCACTTCTGTTATTCTCTTGTCACCAATCTATTTCTAAAGTGTACCTGGTTGTCTTGCCTAGATGTAATTATTAGCAGGGAAGGATAAATGGGTACAAGGAATTCTAAGTCTTGAATCAGGTATAAAGAAGTCATTTATTGCAAATTAACAGAGACCGCATAGTTTGAAAGGCGCTCTCTCTCTCTCTCTCTCTCTCTCTCTCTCTCTCAATCTCTCTCTCTGTGTGTGTATGAATGAATGAAACAAAGATAGAATAGGTTTTTGAAAAGTATTTTTGACTCCTCTAAATGTATATACCACCTCAATATTGCAAACAATAATCATAAAGGATTTAGATTATAGTATGTTTACCAATTCCATTCGTCATATATTCACAGAGTGTCTTCTTTGTATCAGACAGTGTGACCGGTGCTATGTGTATAAACATGAGCACAAGAAGACATGGTCCCTAGCATCATGGGGCTTTCAATCCAACAAAAGCAAACAGAAGATGATGACCCCAAGGCACTAAGAGTTTAAAACAAGTTTCTCTTTTGTAATTATATATTAGCCAGAGCAACTTTTGCTTCAATAATCTTAACATATAGTTTCAAGCATTGCCAGACTTACTGATAAAATGAACTTTATTTTTTTTTTTAAAAAAAGTATTTTTTTTGGATGCTGAGGATCAAAATTAGAGTTTCACACATGGTAAATACTCTACCACTAAGTGATACCTTCAGTTTCAAAGGAGTTAAAAAATATTCTTCTATAAGGCTGGATATGTAGCTCAGTTCGTAGGGTGCTTTCCTATCATACAGGGAAGCCTTGGGTTTGAGGTCCAGCACTGCAAATCCTGAGCATCGTGGTGCAAGCCAGCATCCCTTCACTCAAGATGTTGAAGCAGGAGGATCCAGCATTTAAGGCCAATCACTCTCAGCTACATGGAAAGTGGGAGGCCAGCCTGGACTACATGAGACCTTATCTCAAAAGAAAACTCTACCAATAAAATAGAAAGACAATGAACACATTTTGTAGATGTATAGAGTTATTATTGTTAAAATATAATACTACATAAAGCTACTTATAGATTTAATTTAATGCCCATTTAAACTTTAACAATACTTTTATACAAAAGAATAACTCCAAAATTTATATAGAACCACAAGTCTCCAACTAACCAAAACAATCTGGAATGAAAAGAACAAAATTGGGCGCATCATGGTATAGACTGTAAGATACACAATATAGCACTCAAAATGCACGATACTGGGATAAAAAACAAAGATAAACAGCAGCGAAAAATAAGAGAGCCCCCAAAATAATCTATACATTTATGATTTACTAATCTTTGATTAATGGGACAGGAGCAAACAGGGGGTAAGTGCCAGTCTGTTTTAAAGAAATGGCACTGGGGAAACTGGTTACCTACTAACAGAAGAACGAAACTGGACCCTCATCACAGAACGCAGCAAAGACTAGGAACTATGAAAGTATTAGATGGAAACATGAGAGAAACTATAAAAATATTGGATGGATGCATGGGAGAAAGTTTCTAACATATTCTAAGCAGAAGAGATTGCATCGATGATAGTTTATTCACATAGAAAGAAAATAATGAAATGGAGAGATGACCTACAGAAGGAAAGAAAATGTTTGTGAATCAAACACATGCCTAATAAAGGGTCATTAGAATCTAAGAGAGAGAGAACTCAAAGGCCTTATTGGAGGAAGCACGTCATTGTGGGGGTGGGCTTTGAGTTCTCTTTCATTCAAGCCAGTTCATTGGGCTGGTGCAATGGAATTCCTGCATTATCCTTCTCCCAGGCTTCCCACTATCGAGGAATATTCTTACTCCCTTCCTAAAAAGCCTGTATTTCTTAGAGGGTTCCTGATTCCACCAGTATCTTAGAAAGATGGGAGGGTCTTCAGATGATCATTTCTTAGAAAATACAAAAATGCTTTGTTTGGTTTGGATTTCTAATGATATCAATGAGAAATTAAATTCTCAGGAAGGAAAATGGGGGAAAACATTGAAAAATTTGTATAGGTCTTATCTAGAAGACTTTTTGGTTAGCTAAAAAACATCAATTCTGCCAGTTTCTTTCCTGTCTTAAAGCTATAAAAGAAAGAATTTTTAGGTATTTCTGTCTTTATATCCTAAAAGGCAGGTGAAGATATCCATGTATATAACCAACCAACATGCCATATGAATTGGTTTTAACATATTTGAGTTAAAGGAAACTATTCATCCTTGACTTCCCGTATCCATGCCCTCACAGGGGTTCTTAAAAGATATCTACTTTAGGTACCTGCTAATTGACACAGACATGATCCCCATTTTGATATGAGAAATGCATCACTTCATATCACAGGTTGCCAAACATAACTAGGGATGAATATAGACACTTTACATTTCAAGTTACATTTGTATTTCTGTTATCCATCCCCTCACACGTCTATTCGTGCATTTTACCAAATGCACAGTACTTTTTGCTTTTGACCACATCTCATTCTACCACATGCTGACTTATAACTCCTTATGTAGCCCAGGCTGGCCTCAAACTCACTGACAATCTTCTTGCCTCAGCCTTTCAAATACTGAAATTAGAGGTATTAACTGTCACATACAGTGACAACAGTGCTTTGAGAAAAAAATGGTCCTTATGCTATATGCTCCTGAACTTTTGGTGCAGAGCCCATGCTGAGTAGAGACAGTTTCCTGTGTCTAAGTCAGTGGTTCTCAACCTTTAGGCCATGCTCTCTTAGGAAGGGTATGGAATGATTCATTTACAGGGGTTGCCTAAGACCATATGCATATCAGATATTTACATTATAAGTCATAACAGTAGCAAATTACAGTTATGAAGTCGTAATGAAAATAATTTATGGTTGGGGGTGTCACCACAGGAGGAACTGTGTTAAAGGGTAGCAGCAACAGGAACGTTGAGAACCACTGCACTAGTGTTTTAAGGTGAACATCGAAGTCAATCTAACACATCATATACTTAAGAACTGTGTTATTTACTCAGAGTCAGCAATAATATATGGCAATATTCCACAGTCTTGAGTGATTTACAAACTACTGGACATTGTAGATTTAGACATTCAGAACACACTGGGCGGTGATGATGCACACACCTTTAATCCCAGCACTTGGGAGGCAGAGGTAGGGGGATTTTTGATTTTGAGGTCAGCCTGGTCTACAGAGTGAGTTCCAGGGCAGTCAGGACTACACTGAGAAACATTGTCTTGAAAAAAAAAAAGACCAAAATAACAGCAACAACAAAACAAACAAAAAACAAGAAAATAATTCAGAAGACAATAATGGAGAATAGTGGAGGAATGAAGCACCAACTGGCCAACTGGTTATTTTGAGTCATAAAACCTTATCAAATTAGCATGTCAAAGAAAACACAAGTCATGCAAAATTATGCCAGCAAATACTTTGGAAAGGTGTGGTACTAGGAGGAAGAACTTCAGGTTTTGTTTGTGTATGGTCCCAGATAAAGAGCACAAAACTAGAAGGAAAATTATTGCTAGGATTCAGGACCTGCCAATTTTTCAGAAATTGTACCAAATACAGACATCCTTCTTATCACTGAGAAGACGGAGAACGAGCTGGGAAAGGCAATTGTTCTTCTCACGCATCCTACCATGCGGCTCAGGTGCACAGGCTTCACCTCTAGCTCTGAACACAGCCCCAACACTGCCTTTGAAAACTCATTTTCTCTCTGTCCAGGAAAGGTTGTGCTCTAAGTGGATACATTTTCAAAGATAAGCCATGATCCAAATTATATTCCACGAGACGTACAATGTTTCATGTAACATGGCAGCAACATTTTGAGGAATCTAAGGAATGTCAGATTTTTATCAAACACTAGCAGAAATCACAACACTAAATTTGGTACAAGCCTCAGAAGGAAATTCAATCATTCCTAAATATAAAAATTCTTCTACTTCCTGAAGTTCAAAAACACAAAGCTGAAGTAGCTATAAACAGGTTTCTTTCAGAAGTAGGTTTTCATAGCAAATACATGCAGTGTCGTATCTTTCCTTGTCCCCCATGGCCGCCTCACTCCTTTGTTACTGTTACTGCCTACTTAGGCAGAGTGCATTACTATGTAACATACGAAAAACCAGACTGAGAAACCACAAAAGTGACAGTGGACATCATGTGATAAAGGTAATACTTTACCAAGTGTCAAATTCCATCATATGAAATATCACTCCAATCAGACGACTTACCTAAAGATAAGAGACAGAAAAAAAAAACCAAAATGAGGACCTGTTACTATGCTTAACACTCAGTATACTACAACATGGCAGACATGCTAACAACTGAAGGGCAACGCAAAAGGGATACACTATTCCAGGTCAGAAAACACCGATTCCTTTAGGACAGAGATGGTAAACACAAGGCAAAATGAAGAGGGAGGAGCCTTTTACTTTCACCTTCTTGGTTTTCAAACAGATTTGGAGTCTTGTTTGACAGTGTGAATATATATTTAGTTAAAGGTTACGGCCGAACTCTGTGAGTGTACTGGCACCTTTCCAGAGACCTCAGTTAAAAAGAGACTGCCAAAGCAGCAAACTTCAAGCTATCTTTGCCTTCTCAGACTCAGGGGAAAGGGGCCAGTACACCAAGTGCTACGGTAATTTCCTCTGTTGGTTTTCTTTCCCTTTAACACTTACATGTTTTGGCTATTTCCTTTTTCATATCCCAGAGTGAATAGTGATGTTCATGAAAGGTGCCAGATTAACAACTTGGGGAAATTAAGTGCCTGCTCTATGGACAGAGAACGTTCAATGTCATGGAGGTGATGAAAGGTTCCCCTGTACTGGGCTCGCCTATGTTCTCTGGGCTGGGACCCACGTGACCCAGCCCTCCAGTCTTCACGGTCCATTAAGGTCTTTCCCTGCTCAGGCTGCTCACCAGGGCAGGCGATCTCATCTTGTTTCGCTGCCGTCATTAGTGTTCATTACTGAAATCAAATCCCTCAGGAATAATTGGTATTTGCTAACAATTTGTTTCAGAACAACAAAAAAATACATTGAACTCAAGATAGGTCTTATATTCTTGGTAATACTGCAAATTTGCTAATTATTCATTAATTTGTCTTAAAATAAGAGCTAAAGCATCTTCTTCTTCCTCTTTTCTTTTCTTGGTTTTCCAAAACAAGGTATCTCTAAGGAACAGTCCTGGCTGTCTGGGAACTTGCTCTGTAGACCAGGATGGCCAGGATGGCCTCGAACTCACAAACATCCACTTGTTTCTGCCCCTCCACTCTTCCCCAGCCCCCGTCCAATACTGGGATTAAGGATTGTGTACCACCACCTACCGGATAGAGTCAAGACTTCGAGTGTCTACTTGAAACCAGTTTCACCCAGTTCAATCACCTAAAATGAATTTGAGTTCTCACTCAGGATAAACTAATCTTTAAAAGCCAAAGATCTCTTATTTCTCTTTTCAATGTGCTAAGTTTATTCTTGAATTTTTGTTATACACTAGTAATTACAGCAAAGGTTCAGCAGATGTTGAGGCTAATGGTATATTCCACATGAAATCTGAAATAGAGAAAAATATCTTTTCTACACTTGTAGGTGCTTCATGGTAGGGAACTGGTTGAACATGTGGTTATTATCACACTGTCTCCTTCTTGCCAAGGGATATGCAATGGTTTGGCTTTAACCACTCTGATACCCAATAGCTATTTATTGGCCTCCTCATGCTAGTTCTCCACGTGAAATACAAGGGCCAGAGAAAGACAACAGTTCTAGTTGGGAGTTTCTAACAGTAGGGAAAGCAAGTCTGGTGAACACATGCAAAACATTAGTGGAACAATGAAGTCCAACACTGAATGATGCCAACTAGCAGACCATAATAACTCAGTATTATTTGGGAAGATCACAGTATTAATCTCAGTTGTTCACTGTCTTTCCCATTGTCCTTTTTGTCAAAACCCAAAATGCTGTGTAGCAAGAGCAGATTTCCATCTTAACTTGACCCGCACTTCCTGTCATTTCTAATCTCTAGAAGCACTGGGGAATGAGAATTGCAGGCTACCGGTGACTACAACAAACACATGTTCATACTTAGACGGAGGGTGTGCTGCCTAAATCACAGAGAGAAAGCTTGGAAAATTTTAGTTTGGGAAACTTTGCCTTTTTTCCCCCTTTGCCATGCACAGGGTTTATCAAGAAAAGCCATACAGTATTAAAACATTTGGCATTGGCTCAAGCCTGTGCTATTGCTGGCAGGGGATCTAACTGGGGAAGGAGGAGCAAACACCTTTATCAGGAATGACCTTGATATTATGGAAAGGCTCCTTACCCCCCTCTGCTTCAGCAGCCTTACTCAAAACCTGAAACCCAGATGTGAGAACAGAGATTATCTCCAAAAACAGCAGCAATTTATCGTAATTATGTCAGTACAAATATCAGGAAGGTGGAAAATGTTATGCCAACGGAGGAGAGGGCCACACCCTGCATATAGGTCCCAGGCAAAGTTGTGCTAAGGAAATGAACCTAATCTAACATAACCTCCAGGGAAGTCTCAGTTTCCCATATCACAAGACAATTAGGAACTAGCTCGGAAACTAATAAGCAGATGCCATGTCATGTGAAACAGACACTAACAGATATCTACCTGCTTCTTACTCTCTCAGTGATCAGCTCTCTCTTCCAATGCCACCCATCAGTCCTATATCTTAATAACAGCAACAAAGCAAGAAGGTCCAGTCTCCCCTAAACACTACAGCTTCCAAAAGTATCAGATGGCTAGCTTTCATAGTACTGAAAGCTATATAGGCTGGAATTGGGGAATGAAGGGATCATCAACAGTCTTATTCAGTTGTGAACACTGTGACCTACAGTAATGATCAGTATGGCAAGATATGGCCATGGGTGCGATGGTGGCATGAGTGTTACAGGGTTACCAGTAGCATTCTGAGAGATTTAAGCCCCACTCCACAAGAGAAAACAGATATATGGTACTGAAAATATGGCCAGGAACTCACGGTTGAGGTGCTCACAGGCCTCTACTACTATGAACATACTATGACATTGCCCTCCAAATTCATGCGTCTGTACTCACAGATGAGTACAGTTCACAGATCTCATCAGAGGTTTTTTTTGGTGTTTGTGTTCAGTGGGTGGTGGTTAATGCAGAAACTGACTTAAATTGCAGAGAATAAGTGTTAGTGGAATATTCAGCTATAAATATACCTTCCCCACACCCACAAGGATCAGAAAGAAAGAGAGGACAAAAAGATTGTTAAGAGCCAAGGCTGAGGAGGACTGGAGTTAACCAGTGTCTTCTGGACATGATCAGACCACGGCACTCACGAATGCACAGCAGCTGTGCTTGTCTGCACAGGACCTGCACAAAGCAAGCCAGTCAGCACTCTAGCATGGAGTGGTGAAAGGACTCATGGGATGCCCCTCCCCCACAAGGAAGAACTGTGGACAGCTGATGGCTTCTAGGTGAGAAGGAGCAAATTTTCTTTAAGGGCGAAGTGCCTGGTAAGTAGATCACTCCCAAAAGTACATGCGTAGCACAAACTGGACACGAAAGGTTGTTATTATTACTTCTTGAGTTGTTGGCCACTGGGCTCATGCAGATCAAGTAGATCACCAAACATCACAGGCTTTTGCCACTTTCCTCTTGGATACCTTCTAGACTTGAGATTAAGAAGATCCTATAGGGTTCCTCCCTCTTTCCTTTCTGCCACCGCCATGTCATCCAGACTGAGGAAGACCCGGAAACTCCGGGGCCATGTGAGCCACGGCCATGACCGCATCGGTAAACATCACAAGCATCCAGGAGGACGCGGGAATGCTGGAGGCATGCATCATCATAGGATCAACTTCGACAAATATCATCCAGGTTACTTCGGGAAAGTTGGTATGAGGCATTACCACTTAGAGGGAAACCAGAGCTTCTGCCCGACTGTCAGCCTGGATAAACTGTGGATGCTGGTCAGTGAGCAGACCCAGGTTAATGCAGCCAAGAACAAGACTGGAGTTGCTCCCAACATTGACATCGTGCGGGCTACTACAAAGTTCTGGGCAAGTAAAAGCTCCCTAAGCAGTCTGTCATTGTGAAAGCCAAATTTTTCAGCAGAAGAGCTGAAGAGAAGATAAAGGGTGTTGGAGGTGCCTGTGTTCTGGTGGCTTGAAGCCACTCAAGGAGGCCAATTAAATGCTAACATTAAAAAAAAGAAGATCCTATTGCTGAAGACACCCCTTATTTGAGTTATAAACATGAAGAAATCAAGTGGATTAAATTGACCTGGATAATTCATCTCTACTGACTAGCTTTCACAGTGCTAGAAAGTTCTAGGCACATTTCTAGGGCAGAAAAGTAATCAATCATTGATCTTACATAGCCATGAATTCTGCAACATACAATAATGATCTGCCTGGCAAGATATGCTCTCTGGTGTATAATGGCACAGATGTTAGGGAACAGTCAACTACTTACTGACTTAAGGCTGGCTCCGTGAAATGGAACCCATATATATTAGCACTGTTACAGAGGTCATGGCCCCAAGGCAAGATAATTTATGGACTGTAGGAGAGAATTTAATACTATTATTCTACCAAATGAGCACAGCATCAAAATAATAAAAATTCCATACCTAATGGATTTATTGTTACACTCATAGATCAGTGTATCTCTCAACCTTCACCAAACAAGCTTCTTCTTTTAGTAGATAGTGATTAACACAAAGATCCACAACTTGCAACATGCAGAGAATAAGACACTTTGGCATCTTTGGTATCAATACTAAATGGGGTATTGATATTCACCCCGCCTTTCAAAGTTCAGGCATCTTCTCAGAAGGGATGAAGAGACTGTAAAAGCCAGAAGTGGTACTGAACCTAACAGGGCAGAAACACATATGAACTTATAAAAAATTAAGACAGCATGCACAAGTCCTGTTCAATCTCAAATCAGACTAATGCCAAGGGTGGGGAAGGTAGTCTGTAGTTCCATCCTTATTTGAGGAGCATTTGCTAGCTATTGGGAAAGGCACAGTCAGTTTTTTAAAACAGTGTGACCTCTGGTATATAACCACACTCCCTGATAGGCTGTCCACCCAAGAGGAGCTGGTTAATACAAACTGGACCAGATGGGAGAGGGAGAAGGGTGGTGGAAGGTGAGGCTGAGGAGAGGGAGATGGAGAGATTGGGTGGGCAGGGATGCGGGCATGAATCCAGTAGGAGTTAGTGAGAAGTAGTGGGTGAATATGATCAAAATATAATGTAAGAAATTCTCAAAGAAAGAACTAAATGTTGTACTAAAAATTAAATAAGAAACAAACTCATTTTGAGTATGGCCTTGAAACGTGATTATAGCATAATCAGTTTTAGGTAGCTCTGTGCCAATCACCCAACTGAGAATGGATTTTTGTCCTTGATGCTCTTTCTTTATTGCATAATAGATTAAAAATTACTTAATTTTATGTGCATTGTATGTGTGTACATTTTGTGCATGCAGGAGTCTTCAGAGGTAAGAGGAGGTGCTGGATTCACTAGACCTGGAGGTACAGATGATTGTGAGCCACTATGTGAGTGATGGAATCAAACCTAGGTCCTCTGCTGGAGTAGTAAACATTCTAATTGTTGAGTCCTTTCTCCACCCTCAACAGATTTTTTAAATGTTCTGTTTCCTTCCTTTCTCCCTTTACCTTAAGGTGGGGGATGTTCAAGCACAGGTTGCTAAAATTCCATTCTTGACACAAAATGATCTGCTGCAAATCAGTTTTGTGTATTTGTCACTAAGGCCTTGCTCTACACAGTCCCCTGGTTAAATGGAAAGTTCATGTTGTACTGTATTTTCATCACAATGAGCAAAAGGTGAAAAGAATAGATAGAAGAGACTCAAATCATGGGCTCTCATTGTCATACAAAGGAAATAGGAAAGTAAGAACAGCCTTCAGAGCCAAGAATAATCAGGTGACTTCCTTTCCAATATCTAACATCTACTGAAGGCTAATGATATCCAAGGACAGAGAAACATAGCCGGGCAGAGAAAGGCACAACACAACTGTTGTCAGCCTGATGTAAAAAATACCAGACATAGCCCTAACAAAAGCAGGTAAATGCTCAAAGAATTACGAAGAGGAACATAATCACAGTGAATGAAGTGTGCATAAACAAGACAAATGCATTTATTTTAAAATGAGATATTTTATGTCTTCTACAATGTACAATAAATAGAGTTCAATTAAATGGGCTCTGGCTGGTGAAGCCATCAAAGAGCTCAACACAATGCAGGATCCTACCCATCAGGAAGCTTGTTTACTTTGGCTGACATGCTGCAACTATTAATTTGCTTATCTGATTCAAAACATCATCAGGAACATTTGCTCTTAGCTTTAATTTCTTAAACTTACATAGAAAATTCTAGGACCGAGTGTAACCCTAGTTGAAATTTTCTTACGGGAAGAACAGATGTAAAATAAACAAGCTAGATTCTCATCATTCCAGAGCTGAGCTTTAATAATACACAATAAAAGAGGCAAAACAAAAACTTCTGGGATTTGAATGATGACCTTCATGGCTATTGAGATGAGATATTTTCTTTGTATATTTCTTTTAAAGGAGCCTTGGAGCAGAAAATTACAGATGATCACCTCATAGAAAAGGCTGAAAGATAAGACTCAAAACCTCACAGCCATGTGTGGGTAGCAGTTATGGTTAATTATGGGGTACTGGACACGAGGAAAAGTGGGTGTTGGCAAAGATTCTCAAAAGGAGCATGTACCTCCTCCAGTCATGAAGAAATTGGGAAATTTTTTAGGGAAATGACTTACCAAAGGAAACAAACCAAAGAAACATAAAATAAGAGTCGATTATCAGGTGAGGGAGGGCTAGAGGGAACATTAACTTTCTGTGGTTGTCTTCGAAGAGGCCGGAAACTGCCGCCACCCTTGCAGACTGCCTTGTGCATCCGCAGGCTGCACAGCTGCACAGCTCCTGCAAATGCTCGCTAGAACAAGCATTCTGGCCCACCGCTGTAGGGTGTCTGAGAATTTGCTTCCCTTTCCCTAAAAAAACCCCTCTACTTCCTGCTGGCTTCTTTGTGTATTTCCTACCACTGTTCACTCTGGTTCTTGACAGGCTGGCTGCAACATGGGCATTGAAGGTGGGCATGAACTGGACCCCGTGGGGCTGGGGCAAAGGGACTGTGGTAGGAAACAATGACAGACTGCAGGGAAGTGAACAAAAGCAAGCTGAAGCCCTGGTAACCTCTCTGTTGTCTGTCCTTACAGCTCTTGCTCTTAGGACAGGAGAAACACGAAACCTTTCTGCATGTGACAACTTCCTTTCCCCACACTCAAGTGCTTATTACTGTCAACATCTGCATGTGTTTTGTATTCAGATAAAAATTTAAGTATTTCATAAAAGTATAGATTTTCACAAAAATAAATATTCCTAGATTATGTTGTAAATAACATAATTTTAGAATGATATTTTATTTTTCAAAAGGTCACCCCGAAAAATTTGTTTAAATCTTTTATACTTTGTGTGTGTGTGTGTATGTGTGTGCGCGCGTGCATACTTGTACAAACATACAACAACATATGTGGAGGTCAAAAGACAACTTGCAAGCATTTGTTCTATCCTTCCATATGCATCCTGTGGTTGACTTTATGCCATCAGTCTTGGTGGCAAAAGCTTCTACTCACTCAGCCACCTCTAGGCCCTGAAGCAGTTTCCTTAGTCCTCTATTTCCATCCCTCTGATGGACTGATTGTCCACTGCAGTTTCCACTTTTCTTTCTGTTGGCATTTCTCCATTGCTTCCAGTGGTAACACAGTTTTCATCGTTGGTGAAGACTGGGTCTTATCTAGCTAAAGTTGTCCTCAAAGTAACTGGTAGCCAAGACTGGCCCTGAACTCCTAATCTTCTTGCCTCCACCTCTCAAATGCTGTGATTACAGGCATATGCTATCCTAGTTGGTCTAACAGTTCTCTTATGGGGACTGATATTTGATCTGTTCAATATTAACTTCCATACAACTTGGCATAATCCAGAAAAAATAGAAGATATATTCAGTCCGCAACATAAAATCTTGGGCCCAAGAAAATTTAAGAACACATTAATTAAAATTTCTTGTTAGATTATAAGCAATCTAATTCAAAATGGGGGTGACTTTTATTTGGAGGTTAGAAATTTTAGAGACTACTTAAAGGAAACAAACCCTTCAACTAATGTCAGGAAGGACTCCTGCAGAAAGACAATGTTCTCAGGAGGCCACGAACAGATGGATTTCCCCTCAGGCTTTGGCATAGATAACATGTCTTTGGTTGGATTAAAAACATGGAATAGTTGTCTTGTGCTTAAGACACATGTTGTACAAAAAGACACCACATTGGGCAAAGTAAGATGCTTATCCAGAGAGAGGCACATGGGAATAGACAAGGACTGAGGGGGAAAAATATGTATATACATATTTCATTCATATATATATCTTAGATTGGGTCCCCAGGACAGTCCATTGAGTTTAACTAAGGAGACTTCTCTATATGCACATGCTTTTATTCTTGCTCTTTTGACATTTATGTGGTAAGTGGGCATATTTAAATACAAGCAAATTAGTGCATTATGACAGAACTTCACTGTAGAACTCCATGATTATTGTTCAATAAACTTTTTTCTGTTTTCTTGACTTCTAGAGCACCAAGGATAAAGACAGAGATAGACAGTATATCAAACATGAAGATCATAAATCAAGTATGAATTTAACCTCAAGAAAACTGGACAAAGCTCCCGGAGTATATATATTAGAAACATTTGTGACACAGTGGAAAAAGTACTGTACTTGATGCCAAAAAGCAGGATTTCACACATTATTCAAGAGAGCAGGGTCAGTGTTCTCACCCCTCAAATGGTAAAGGTAGTAATTGTTCCACATTGTTGGTTTGAGGCTAAAAGCAATAAGGCATTTGAAAGCATCTGCCATAATTATGGCTCACAGTAGTATTTGCTTCAAGTTTACTTTGGAATAGGTTTGTCTAACTGATGCCCAAAGACAAAGAGTGGTGTGAGAGAATACTGACGTGGGACACTGAGTAGGTGCTATGCAAGTATTTCCTGATCTGAGTTGATGTAAACATCAAGCTGCTTTGACTGCTTTGACTGAGTCAGCGTGGTCACTGGTGCAAAGTGCACTTATGCTTCATAAACATGAGCTTAAAACAAAAGTGCTTCTAATCAGATTTGGCAAGAAAAGCCGAGAAACATAGGGTGAGGTAAGTGTGAGCCTATCCTGCTGACTAACAGGGATGGCAGCACCTCAGTGCGTGAGTCACACAGATCCTAGCAGTGCACAGCCAGAGATAATTCTCAGGTAAAGGCACACGAGCCATTACGTCATCCCTCCTCTGCCCATTATGCATTGATCATGTCCCCTTGGACTCTGATGCAATCCAGCAAGTATGTCTGATTTGCTGAAAGCCTCAGAGTCTCAGAACACATACAGGCTCATCAAAGAAAGCAATGTGAGCCCAAACTGAAGTTTCTGGTATTGCCTTCTGTTTAAATAATGTGTTACAGGGGCAGTCTTACACATGGGATGCCCAACTACAGATCAAGTTGTTTGCTCTGAAGGCCTACAGGAATAGACTTCATTACCATGGACAAGTTACTCTGGGTCTGCGGATCCTGTTTCCACCTCAGTACAATTAGATGTTTTTCAAGGTCCCTCTTGGCTTTGCAATTTTGTCATTAAAAATTCAGGCTAATTACACCCATAGAGTGGGCAGATGAACAGTCAGTCGAAGCCAGACACAGAATCAATTTGTTTCCTCTCAATTATGTAGGTCACTTGATGTTTAGCCTACTTTTATCCCAGTCTGAGTTAGAGTGTACAGCAACATTCAAATCAAAGGAGATATTCAAATCCCAACTCTAAACCTAATTCAGAGTCAGCCTTTATTCGACACACCCAGTCTGGCAGCTTGTGATCATACGATCATGCTCAAGAGAAGGAAAACTCCTTAGAAACTAGGAGAAGGGAATCAGCTCTAGCTGCCTAGCAAGCTTCTGTCATAATGTTTTCCACCTTTCCAAGAGTGGCCAATGCAAGCATTCACACTCCTGTCCCTGGAGGAGCTGCAGTGGAATCTCCAGAGAGGGGTGTTCCCTACATAACATGGGACTGGGGTTAAATACAATGTAGTGGAGATGAGAACCAAATGCCTCATGATGTTTGCTTCACAGCTGGCATGGTGTGGGGTCCCCTACCTTTCATGGTAAGCAGCTGGGAGGACGGGGTTAACCTCCTGCACCTGGGCCAGCATTCAACAGGTGCCCAGCCTTTAATTGTTCAGATGAATGATTTATGAAGCTTGGCAGCAAAGGCAGGGCAGACTGGTTTAAATTTAAAGTCTCCAACGTATAGGTATTCTGAAAACCTTGGCCACATTTACAGCAAGCACTGTTCCTCTTAGGAGGGGACAGAATAGAAAGGGAGAAGACAGGACTTGTCTGACAGGAGGACAGGACCAAACTAGATGAAACATGCCTTCCTACTCTCCCTGCCCCATCCTCTACCATGGTCTTGCTGATTCTCTTTCTGTTGAGAGCAATCAGACATGTCTAGTGTTACAGAGAAAATCTCAGAGCTCCCATTCTCACATGCAGAGCTCGGGTGCTTTGTTCTGATTATTGACAGTATGATTCTTCTGATCAACTAAACCAAAGGTCAGCCAATTTTTGCCTCAAAGACCCAACAGTAAGGATTTTAGATTTTGTGGCTATATGGCTTCTGTTGCAATGTTTCATTCCTGTCATTATAGTACTTGAGTAGCTACAGAAAATACATAGATATGGTTATGTTCCTTTGATACTTGTTTAGAAAAACCATGTGGAGTATTGGCTATAGCCTGATAGCCACTGGATATTTCTCAAGCTGAACTCTGGTAAGTGAAAGGATATCACAGCTACCACCAAAATTATTACCCTTAATTATATTATAGGCTTCAATTAGAGAACAAACATCTGTAATAAGTAACACCGTTAAAAATAGACACAATCAGACCTCATTTGGGATAAAAGAGAATGAATATGAAATATGAGATAATTCAACATTAAAACAGTTAACCGTCAGAAATCAGGCTGTCTAGGAAAATATGGTTTCCACTAAATCCCTTCACTGCTCTGACACACGTTTTGCTATAGGACAAGCTACAGGCATTAGCACCATAGCTATAGAAAACACAATTACTAAATACTATATTTGAAATGGCCCAATTCTTTAAAAATCAACTTATATATTAATTCTGTACACTATATAAGATACTTCAAATAACAAGCACCAAAGAAAATTCACTTTTAATAATAACACCAATTTCTTTCAAGCATGTCATTTTGTGAATTTTATCTTGACATGGTGATTTGTAAGTTTCTTTTTTTTTTTAGCTTGAATCACTCTAAGAAGGCATTCTGCGACTTTTTTGTTGTCAATCTGACTTTTTTTTCAAACTTGCTAACTGTTCCTTCTGCTCTTTTGACTCCCCCGACTCAGACTGGCAGACACATACTCCTAGGTGTACATCTGACACTGACTGAATGGTAGTGCCAACAGACAGTGTTCCATGTTCCTAATCCAGCAAGAGGAATACCTAGATAATAAGGAAGAAAACAACGGCACATGTTTTTAGTGTGCGGGAAGTGCTCGATGGTGGCTCTGGCTAACTATTCCTTCTAAAAGCAAGGGCACTGGAAAACACCAACTAGGAGTTGAAGAGGAGATTTGGAAGGCTAAGAAGGGAATGTGAGGCAAACCGAGGCAGGGTGCAAGGAATACTGTTGACTCCAGGACAGTGTCTTCACTCCTGATTACACATTAGAATCCCTGGGGACACTTTCAAACAATACACATGCTTGGACTCCTTGCAGGCCAGTATCTTCCTCCTTCCCTGCAATACTTCATGTTTTGCCAGGACTGAGAACCACTAGAGTTGAGAGGCTGACAGGCATTTTTATATCCACATGGATAGAGGGCCTCAGAGAGTAGAGGGAACCAGACTATGTGTGAAACTCAACTATAAATTTGTAGTGTGGTGTGTATGTTTTATCTTAATGTAGAAGATTAACTGGATTCACTGCATGGGGATGGGAGGAAGCCCTGGGGATTCTCTTTTTACTATTGAGCAAGAGACATAGAAGAAACACAGATCTTTTAATTAGGACCTTTTGCTTGAGCCTCTGGCAAACTGTAAAGCAAACGAACCATCAAGTGGCAGGCTTCTTTTATGTGTTTAGCAAAGGGCTGATTGAACAGGCAAGGCCCTGAGTTCTTCCTTGAAGGCCAATAGATTCATTCTCTGAACCACAAAAAGCAATTCTCAGGGTAGGGATTTGGCTTACACAAACTAAAGATATATGTTCTCTTGGTTATATCTCCCCACTCAAATCTAAATAAAATAACTGAAGAAACTTCTATATAGTTTTGGACAGTTATTAGAACTTTCTTCCAGCCATCCTACAGATACTATTGCACACCTTCTGTATACCTCCAGGGAATATGCATGTCTCCATTACTAGCAATACTAGTAAATACCAGAAGCTACAGTAATATGTGCTATCCAAGAGACAGGGTCCCCTTTCTTCTGTCCACTGCTTTGTGCTTAGTACTTTCTTCTAGGGTGGAGATTAGTATGCTTAGCCTTCCTTCCTTCCCTCACCTCCCTCCCCCTCTCTCTCTAAGGCATTAGGGACTGACTCAGGGTATCATATAGGCAAGGCAGAAGAGCTCTACTCAACCCTATTTATTTGTTTGTTTGCATGAGATAGGGGCTTGGCTCAGGCTAGCCTGAAACTTGGCATCTTCCTGCCTTGCTCTCTTGAGTAGTTGGAATTATCGTATTTTGTGTAATTACTTAAGCATGTTTTCACAAACAGAAATGCTTTAAAAAAGAATTACATTTTCAAAGGTAATCGTCAGTACAAACAGAATTGATGCCATTGATATTCAATAATTATACACTGAATCATACTATGGATATAGAGAAGAAGCACCTATGAGAGCCAAGGATGGCTTCAGAGAATAGCGGTATCAATTTTGAGTCTTGAAGGATCAAAAAAAAAAAAAATTTGCGTGTAGGAGGTTGTCTCTTGGTGTTTGTTCAAACTTTCTTTCCAGGGCCTTGGAGAGCGACAGGAAATTTCAATGTTGGGGAAAGGATGTTGTGATAGGGCCCTATGAGTATCACTTCTTTAGAAGCCTAGTGGAAAGTTAATATGAGATAGAAATGTATTTGAAGGGAAGGAAGGCTGGGTTACTGCATTTTCTGGCAAAGATGAATTCAAAGTAATTCCGGATGTTGAATTAACTGGCAACATGTGGCTGGCTGGTGGTTCTCCATGACATGTGTTTTGTATGCCCATGTCACTTCTGAATTCATCTGCTCTTCCGGTGCTCGTTCTCTCTGCACCATTTTACTATCACTGTGAAGGATTTACTCTGCGGTGCTCCATCATGCATCTGCCTGAACTAACACAAATCTTTACGAAATAAGGTGAAGGTACACACCTCTTAGTTAGTTAGGTACACTGGGAGGTGAGAGGGGGAAGCGGTATTAACAGGAGAAAAATGGGGCCACTAGTCAAATGGTAGGCTAGTGCAGGACAGGCCTGCTTCAGAAGACAATAAATTCCATTCAGCAGTTAAGTGTTCAAGATGAGCTGGCCAGAAATCAGCTGGAAATAATGTCTGGTGCTCAGATAGTGTGAGACAGTGTCAGAAACTGGTGGCCACCCCCTGATGGGGCCAGTGTGTTCTGTTGCTAACCTGGCCATATGACCGAAGTCCTGACCTGTGGCTTTTGTTGATTTGGAGGCTCTCGATATTCTTACCTTGGCTGATTGTAAGATTTCTATGACAGTCACAGCAGTGAGCAGGACAGAGTTGTGCAACACTGCTTCTTAGGAGTTGGCTCCAACCCACTGCAGCTGAGGCCAAGGATGAACAAAATTATCAAGGGACAAATGAAGAGCCAAAAGGCCTGGGAATAAAAGGCCAAGGAACTCCTCGTGTGCCTTTAAGGAATGGACAAAGATGAGGTAGTAATGGGACATAGAGAAGGGGTAAAACCCATTCAATGAATAAGGCAAAAGAGGCAGAAATGGGGTCAGAGGAGTCCATGGGAGAAATTATTTCAGCACCGATGAAGTGGCTTCTGCTGTAAATGTTACTGAAAAGCTAAGGAAGACGAATGAGTGCTGAGAAGTTTCTGTGGGTGTGATTATGAGGATGCCCTCTGTGCTGACGCAGGAGGACTGGGAGCTGAGAACAAACACATGATGAATGGGAGGTGGACAGGGAGCAAATCCTCTCGAATGCAAGGATAGGAGATACAACAAGAGGAACCAGTTGGAAGGAGGAAAAAGGAGTTAAGGCAACATATCACCCCTACCATTGCTAAAACAGAAGAGTCTTATCTTTAGGTTGAAGGGAAGGAAATGAAGGATGGAAAGGGATGGTTGGAAATACAGAGGCCAGTTAAGGGGTCTGTTCTAGGGCAGAACAACAGATCACAGAATTGAGTGTAGATTACAACTGAGTACCCTTGGTAGGAGGAGATCTTATCTCTTTAGAGATAGGGTAGGTACCATGTGGCTGTAAGGAATATTAACAGTTTTACATTTTATCTTTTAAAAAATAGATCAAAAAACTATCAGTGAGCACTGCACTCAGGTAGCTAGGAGATTAGAAAGAGGAAAAGCAAGATGACTAGAGCCTAAGAAAACTATGGAACAGCTAAGTTCCAGAGACAGCGAGCAGGTTGAACACTTCTCCTGGGAAAATGGTACAACTAACAGACTCCACTTCTCTTGCTCACTGTGTTTGAAAATGGCTATTCCAAAACCGTATGTTCTTAGGTATGTATACACAGAATGAACTTCCTCCATTCACAACCGTATGTTCTTAGGTATGTATACACAGAATGAACTTCCTCCATTCACAACCGTATGTTCTTAGGTATGTAAACACAAAATGAACTTCCTCCATTCACAGAAGGTGCTGCCTTCAAAATGAAGACATGCATGAGGACAGACATCTATGCAGAATGGATTATAGACCACCTAAGAGCTAGAAAATATTATTTTCAGATCTTCAATAGGGATACCTAGGATTCCTTTTCTTGTATAAAGATGTATGGTTTTCAGAAACAAAGTGATTATTTTTATTTTTTTGCCTTTTGATGTTGTTTTTCAAGACGTGTGTACCTTTGGCTCTCCTGGAACTTACTCTATAGACCAGGGTGGCCTCAAACTCTCAGAGATCTCAGAGGCAGATATGCCTCTGCCTTCTGAGTGCAGATTAATTCCAAGGGATTAAAGGCGTATACCACCATTGCCTGGCATAAAATGATTTCTTTTTTAAAGATTGAGAGATAGCTAGCTTACATTAAATCATTTTTCAATACTCTGAACTTTCAGCTAAGACTAACTAGTTTTAAACTTTATTGTATAGCAAACACCTGGAATAATTCTGAAAAATCTTATTCAACTTCATCATGACCACGGATATGGAAAGAGTGAGTTTGTATTTTAAACATGGATACTTTAGACAACACACAATATTTGCCTTACACTTCAACAAAGGTTTGTGTATTGAGAGGGTGACAGACAAGTTTTCCTGCCAAGTGTGTGGTGTTGGGGGGGATCAGGACCACCACATGTTATTCCTCCCTTTACTTCTTCGCAAACAAGCTTTCATAGCTCTGAACAAAGTTTTAAACTATTAGGAGTTTCTGCTGTTCACTCTTCAGGAGGCGACAGTAAGGACAACTGAGCAATGTTATTCTGCTGTCTCTTCTCCAGCTACCCGAGAACTACTGGTGATCTGGGATGGACATCGGTGAAGTCATTTTGAAGTATTTCAGTGTGTAGCCAAGAGTAGAGCCATCAGAGTAATAGAGTAACAGTTCACTTTAATAGTGACATGGACTCATTTTGATTACAAAAGGTAAATGAAATTACTTCATATATCTCCAAACAAACTATTTCTTCAGTTAAAGTTATCATTGCTAAAACTTCTTGGAGCACTCGCTGAACATTCTACAGCCTTTGCTGGTTTAGAGGACAGCTCAGTTGATACAGTGCTTCCATTGAATGCATGAGGTCCTGAGTTTGACACCCAGAGTCCAAATAATAATAGCTGTTTATGTGGTGTATATGTATAATCCCAGCACTGGCGAAGGAGGTAGGTGGATCCTTGGGTCTTACTGGCCAGGCAGCCTAGCCTAGTCTAGTCAGGAACCCTGTTTCTAAAAACAGTGGTGAGTTCTGAGAGAATGACACTTAAGGAAGTCTTGTGACTTACACACACACACACACACACACACACACAGACGTATGTGCACCTGCATACATATCCACCCACAATGAACACACGCACGCACACATGCACCCACGAAACACATCTTTGGGATGGTCATGGTGGTCCTTGCCTTTAAACCCAGCACTTAGGAGGCAAGTAGATCTCTGTGAGTTTGAGGCCAGCCATGGTTATGGGTAGTGTTGCTCTGCCCCACCCCACTCCCTCCAGGAGAATAATGATACTTACTCCATTCAGTTGTTGCTAGGTCCAAAGAAGGCAGTACCACATATGAAAGTGCTCTATAAACTAATTACTAACAACTGTTGGTTTTACTCTTAACTAACAGACTGAAAAATCTGTTGCGAAAAATCACTACTTTTTCCTTTTTGGTTCACGAATGAAAACCATGCCCCTTTAAAGGGGCCAACACAACTGCAGCCCATTTCGAATAATTATATAAAGGATCAGGAAACACAGGGAATTCCCAGTTGTTTAGAATTCTAGAACAAATTTGAATAGAAACAGGTAGAACGAAGTAGCCAGGAGAATGAAGGCAGACTGAGGACCAAAATGACAATATGGAAAAAGTGATCCCTGGATCAGCAGGCCCTGCTGGCCTTTCTACAACTCAAACAGCCCTTCCAGAAATTCTGGATTTGGAGGAAGCAAGTAGAAAGAGGTCCTTTTGCTGTGGTTTGTACCACTAAACTGCCAATCCAAATGCAAATACACCTGTGTAGTAGGGCTTCAGAAGCATGGCTAAAACACCTCTCTTACAAGAAAAATTGATGATAAATTCCAGACTTTTTTTGTAAAGACTGGTTTAGATTATCATGATTCTTTTAGTTTTTAGTCATGTTTTTATAAAAAAAAAAACCAGTGGTTGACACACAATGATAACAAGACTCTTCTGAAGCATGTCCCGACAAGCAATGAAATTACAGCTCATCCTTGCATTCTTATGCCCCATATTTCCTTTTAAACTTTGATTTCAGTAAGAAAATAGAGCTGTTCCTCAGAAACAGAAATAATGGCCGGAAGAACACAATCCTCGCCATCTTTTAAGAGACCAATAGGCAGACAGACTGGAAAATCTGGTATAAACTGTTTACTGTGTTTTTTTTTCCAGATCAACTTAATGAAATGTTTACCACTACAGTGTTATTTTTAAGTTCACAAAAGCATTTTGTGAGCCTTGCTTGCTAGACATGTGCATGTAATTTCAAATGGAATTTCAAAATACTTTTATTACATTCATTCACGGAGAAAATAACACAGACCTCAGGACTGTGCTAAAGTAATTTTTAATTTTCGTTCATTTTGGCAACAGTTTTAGTCTTGGAAAACATGTGACTATTTCTATTTTAGTCAGATCAAGCTCAGATCACCTCTTATACCTAACCGCTTGTATACACCCAATATTATTTTTTCCTACTTTGAATTTTTGAGATAGTCTAGCTATACAGTCCAGGCTGAACTCGAACTCAGAATCTGCCTGCTCAACTTCCTAACTGCAAGGATTACAGATGTGCATCACTATACCTGGTTATCCTTCCAATACTTCTTGACATTCCAACTAAGTCAAGGTCTCTTACTATAACATCATGGATGATTTGAATGATTTGATATTTATTGTAGAGGGATGTCCTGTGCAGAGTAGGGTGTTTTCTTATGTCACTGGCTTCTACTGACTGGATACCTCGAATTTCCCAATTGAAAGTGGAACAACCCAAAACATCTCCAGATGATGCTGAATGTCATAGGAGAAGCAAGTGCATTCTCTATAAGAATTTTTAACATAAGGCCAATAAGAGAAGGACTCATTCTCCCACCATCTGAGCTGGGGGCATGCCTCCTCACTTGGTCATAATTTCTCCGTGTCTCTCAACTAACATAGGGGCATTGCAACTCTTCTCATTATAAATACATCAGTGTGGCTATTACCCTGTTCTTTTCCTTCCCTATGAACTTTAAGAAACAACAACAACAACAAAGCCAGGCTGGGCAGTGGTGGCGCACACCTTTAATCCCAGCTCTCGGGAGGCAGAGGCAGGTGGATCTCTGTGAGTTCGAGGCCAACCTGGTCTACAAGAGCTAGTTCCAGGACAGGCTCCAAAGCTACAGAGGAACCATGTCTTGAAAAACAAAACAAACAAACAAAAAACAAAGAAAAAAACCCCACAAAAATAAAAAACTCCAAGTTCACAAAACCCTTTGTTAAAAATACTGTAGGGATATACCTTTAGTTTTAAACCAATACAACGTCAATAAGCATGTATAAGTTTTTTGAATTGTACAATGATATGCTTTTATGGTCATGGAAATGGAGGGCCATATAGTTAATTCAGTAACTTTCATTAAAAAACAAATCAAACAATAGCCAGGCAGTGGTGACTTATGCCTTTAATCTCAGCACTGAGGAGGCAAAGATAGGTCTCTCTGAGTTCAAGGTAGCCTGGTCAAAAAGTGAGTTCCAGAACAGTCAAGACTATACAAGAAAACCTGTCTTAAAAGAATAAAAAACAAAACAAACAAACAAACAAAAAGCAAGCCAAACCAAAACAAGCAAACAAACCATATATGCATGAAATACACACAAGGCAACCTGGTATGTACAGTGAGTTGTGCCAGGACCATCTGGACTATTAGGGAAACCAGCCTAAAACAAACAAACAAACAAACAAATCAAACTAAACCAAAACCAAATAAGCAAAGAAACCACACACATGAATACATACCTGTTTGTTAAAAATAACTCTCTTAAGAAAACTGTACCTGTATCTGAATGCATCATTCCATGTGTGCTTTGAATTATAGGACTGTTGTGAACCCTCATCTATACTTCACTCTGCGACGGGAATTTTGCAACAAGCATAGTTTTCAACATTAGCTGAATGTGAACCTTCATTTTATCTTCTCAATCAGAAAGAATTAGGAGTAAACTAAAATAATAGATTCTTCTATTCCTCTTATGTAAATCTTTCTTTTTTTACTTCCTAGGATCCTCTTGCCCTTGGTGGCTTAAGTGGAAGGCCAGAGATAAGTTACACGTTTTCGTAAACATGTTCATTCTTTCTAAGAAGTACATGAAGAAGGAAATTTTTGGCAAATATCCTTTATGTGCAGAAGCTGCTAGACAGTGTGCAGAGTGGCTTTCAGTGACGAGAGGCAGAGGCTATCTGACCACATCAGAAACTTAGCAGAGAGTTAAGGCAAGTGACAGAATTGCAAAGGTCTTTAGGGATCATAAGAAAGTGATTCAGGGCTCATGAGCTAATGCAGACTGACCGGTGCCTCCTGTTTCTAGTCTGTCATTATCTATCAGTAATAAATGGTTTAATTCTAAAACATATCATGTGGTTTTCATTTCTGGCTCAAGATCACATGTGAAGAAGACAAAATAAAACCTTTAAATTGCTATGACACAACATTCTTCATAATAAATAAATTAATTGCTAATAGTAAAAAATACACCTTTGGCTTTCAAACAATCAAATTCCAACTTTACTAAAATAAATGAAGAAGCAAAACTAAAATTTGAGTAAATCAATTTACAGAAATATGGGTGAATTTTTGTACTTGAGCATTTGATATTCTTTTATCCTGAACTTTCTATGTGAATTCACACACACACACACACACACACACACACACACACACCACAAAAACATACAGAGACATACACTACATACATTACAAAGAGACACACAGACACACACTACACACACAGACATACACTACACACATAGACACACACTATACAAATACACACAGATACAAATACAAGGAGACACACACTACACACACACACACTACACAAGCATACACACATCATTACAAACGCATATACATACTACAGACACCCACCCACACAAATACACACCCATGTTAATTATATCACAAAAGTTAAGATATTAACCAGCAAGACAAAAATATTTCAGATAACTGATATATATCATATAGAATAAGATATTTTTCCTTGGCCTTCTTCCAGTTTGTTTCCTGATCAAATCTACCTTCTTGCTTGCTTTGGTAAGTTATTCTGTATTTTGAAATTGTCCCACTTCTTAGTTTTTGTCTTCTTTCTTGGTAATGACAGTTCAGTCATAGAGAGGGAATACTGATGAGAACAGAGGGGAATGGGGATTCTAGAAACAGAGGTTTCAGTTCCTCTGCATCAGTGCTGGGGATCTCTTTAGGGAGGGCTATTCCTAGAAAGTTCTCAAACTGTGGGAGAAGCAAGGCAGATAAAGGCTGTAAAAGCCACTTAGAAGAGGCATTTTGGCCGGGCAGTGGTGGCGCACGCCTTCAATCCCAGCACTGTGGAGGCAGAGGCAGGTGGATCTCTGAGAGCTCGAGGCCAGCCTGGTCTACAAGAGTTAGCTCCAGGACAGGCTCCAAAACTACACAGAGAAACCCTTTCTCAGAAAACCAAAGAAAAAAAAAGGAAAAAATAAGAGCATTTTGGTAGGTTCATTGCTGTATTTACTATTCCTGATGGTTAGAAAACTGACTTCCCCAAGTTCACAGAGTAGGAACCAAAGCACAGTGGGAACTTCAAGGACACCAGCCTGAAAAGCTCCTGCAAAGCCCTGTATTACTTTGATGTAACAGACTAAAAAACATGCTCACCGCAGCTGTATTCAGTGGCAAGCCTACAATACAGGAATTTATTTACTTTTTATTGCGACATAAATAACTATTTCATGGGGTTGTTCAATTGTCATCAAATTTTAGAAGCATGGTTTTGAAAAATGAGCAAGGATCATTCTATGAAATGCTGCATATGGTATTTACAAAGTTCGAACATGAATGGTGGTCAGGGCACTTCCATGATTAAACATTTCAGTTATTCAAACATCTTTGAAAATTAGCTGAACGAACTGTGTACTTCATTCTTAATTACACAGCTACTTATTAAAATGTTTGATGAGCAATGGTTAAGTATGGCAGGCCTAAGAAAAGCTATGGTATAAAGATACGGAAACATGTAAACATACACATTATTAAAAATATACAAGTCAGGCAGAGATGGTGCATGCCTTTAATCTCAACACTCCGGAGGCAGAAGAAGGTGGATCTCTGAGTTTGTGGCCAGTCTAGTCTATAGAATGAATTCCAGGACACTCAGAGAAACCCTGTCTCTACATATACACACATATGTATACATGTACACATATCAAAAACATACATCATTTGACTGCATTACTTTAGTTCCTTAAACTTCCAATTAAATGAGATTTAAAGAAATCTAAAATCTACTTTACCATTGAACAGGCCTAAACTTTTTAAAAAAATGTCCTTTAATGTATCTTTACTGTATTTACACACCTGTTTGTATGAATACGCACTGGCATTTCTTCTGTTTTGGCTGCAGAAAAGTAAATAGGCATGTGATACGGAATATCATATGGGGAGACACAACATACAGACAAGATACTTTAGCAGTGTGCTAAAGGCTGTGGTAGTTAAGAGTACAGAGAAACCTGAGGGTGGGTCCTAACCTTCCTCAATAGTTGACGTGACATGTGAGTTTAACCCTGAGGACGAAGATTATACACTATTCTGCTAGAAGAGACCAAAGCAAGGCACAGGCAGCATGGTTAAGAGTACAGAAGAGGTGTGAAAGAGTCAGGGTGTGTAACCAAAGTACCATGGGTACCACCCTCCAGCACAGTGTGTCTGTAAGCCTCAGTAACAGAGGTGATGGCAGTGTTCTGACCATGCTGGAGATAGGGAATACACAGGTGTGAGTGAGAGTCATTTCTCTTAAAACCTTAGGGTTACTTCTATCTTACTGGTAAGCCCAATACCTTTTCATTCTCTGATTCTCCAAGTTTGCCTTGGTTGACTGGCTCCCAGATGTCCTGGAAGCACTGCACTGAGCCAGCATTGAACCTAGTTCACTGTAAGGGAAGGAGACCCAGCTGGGTGGCTCCTAGGCTGTTCTGCTCCTTGGAACTGTCACTCAATTGCATTGACTGTTCTTAAGCAAGTCACATTTGAAACTAATAAGAATGCAGAAAGAGGAAAAGAAGGACTTATGAAGAGCCAGTCAGTATGAAATGCAGCACACAGACTGTCCGAATTGATTCTCTGGATAATGTCACATGAATGGTGCGATTCTAATGGACTTAATGTACAGATCAGAAATGTAAAGTGCACTGGAAATTAGAAATTTTTCAGGAGTGTGTTATAAACTTATTTGTACAAACTCCAGGCTGAAAGCATATAGGAGTATATGTGTTTTTTAATCCCACTTCTCATACAGTCGTATATGGTTTACTGTATAAGTATAAATGCATTTTTATAAGGTACACTTTCAGATCTTATTGAGTTTATCTAACACAGCAAAAGTGCTGCATGCTTTATGTTTCTAAGAACTGGAAAATTATGAATTTTAAAATATCTGATGCAAGGCATCAGAGATTATAGATGAACACAACAGAAAGAAAGAGTTTAGGTGACTTTTCCATTGTCATAGTTAGGATTAACAGACCCAGACAACCGGACACTAGCTCCCAGACTGTCAAATGTAGTTAGACTTGCTGAATGCCCAACAAACCCCAACGGCCTCAAAGAGAACTCTATGGTACTGTGAGTCTCGCTATGACTTTCACTGCTCTAAATGGTTCAACTTAATTAGGCTTCTCTTTGTTTAAGGACAGAGTCTTCATTTTCCAGTTTCTAAGTAATCCTTGTTGCTTAACAATTTCTACTCAACCTTTAAGACTCAACTAAATATCCTCTCCTTCAGACTAATGTGCCTGGCTCTCTCTCTTCACATTACTTCACATCTCACTTGAGAAGGCACAGGATAAATTCGACCTTATAGCTACTTGTGAACTTGTTGCCCAACTAAACTGTGCTTTCTTGCTGGGCAAGGAGAGCCTACATCTCGTTGCTCATTATATTCCCACAACACCAGAGCACTACTGTGAATAACATCCTTGTTCCATGAATGTTGGCTACAAGTAGAAAAGGCTAAAATATTTCAATTAATGCTTTTTGTATTGGCATAGAGAGGTGGTGTTTAACACACCTGTAATGACAGGTTTAATACTTTTCTTTTATAAACATAACACTTTCAAGTGGACTTCTCATTAAAAGGTTTTATATCTCATGAGTCTGAGCTTTAAGGGGGAAAGCAAGGCACACTATTTCCACATATGAATCACGAGATGCCAATACTGGTTAATTCTTTCAAAATTTAGTTACCACAGAAAACCTACCCCATTAGGAAAGTGAACATATATTGCACCATTAAATTCCTTTCCCTCTGATAAAACTGGTTAATATATTTTAACTTTGAGTCACATATCAAGCTTTGCATCTTTTTCGTATTCCCTTAAAGATGCTAATAATCAGAGAATATAATGAAATTTTAAGTGATTTTTATCATTTTATTTATTTATACTTTATTTTAATGTGTGTGTGTGTGTGTGTGTGTGTGTGTGTGATGGTGTGTGCATGGGGAGTGTGCCTGCAGAGGCTACAGGAGAATGTTAGGCACTTTCTATTAGGGTTCTGTACCTCACTGTCATGAAATAGGGTCTTTCACTTCACGGGTTTGCTAAGCCTGGATGGTTAGTGAGCTCCGGAGATCCTCGGTCTTCATCCTAGTGAGAGGCTATAGGCAGGCACTGCCATGCCTGGCTTTACATGGCTACAGGGACTTCACACTCAGGCATTCATGCTTGCACAGCAAGTGCTGGTGTCCCTAAGCCACCCCTCCCTCAGCTCTAGCTTCCAAAATTCTGGGGGGAGGGTTCTTATTGATGATTGGATCTGAGATTTTAATTCTGTTTCCATGAGGGAACTACTGAAGATGATATTTTTTTATAGACTGTTTTTCAGTCTATAAATTCTAAATTCTTTACTATTATTAAGAATGTATAACATTTTCCAGAGGTAAGTCATAAAATGTTTTCTTTTGAAATGTCTATTTCTTGTTTTATATAAAAAGACTTTAGGTGGAATTATAAAAAACTTCAACATAGCTTTATTAATCTTAAGGAGGACCAGCTGGTATAATAATTTATACATGGAAATTTTGGGCTCTATTTTTATTATGTTTTTTTGGGGGGATTATGATGTCTATATGCATCTTACATGCTTTGAACTGACACTTGAGTAATAGGAATGGATTCCTTTTCTTCCCCATCCATGTCTTTAAGAGAATGGCAGACATTAGGCCATGATACTAATTTATCTAGTCTATGAAGGATCTGCCCAACAGTACTGACCACTGCAGTGTTATATATATTATTGCCAAAAAATCCATTGTCTATCATTTTCCCTACTAAAACTCCCAGGTTTTAAATAAACTTAATAAATTTGATTAAGATATTTGTGCCACTTAGTTTAGAGTCTATATGCTGAAAATCAACCATCTTCTTGTTTAAATTCATTTCATGGATTAATCAAATAACTTTATTCCTTCAAGAAAGAAAAATCCCATGAAACAATTCAAACATATTCCTAACTTCCTTAGCACCCCTTATACCCAACCTACACAAACCCTGTGACTCTACTGTGACTCTTCACGGGCCCTCATCTTCTTTGCTGAACCAATGCATCATCTTTTCCCCTGCCTGGGCTCTCTCTATCCTCCCAGGTCCCCCCACTCTGCTGCTCTGTTTTCTAAAACACAAAGCCACTGATGTTATTTTGTGTCTAACTACCATTCCTGGTTCCTTGCTGCTCCATGATAAGATGTCAGTGCCACTGCCCTGTAGCCTTCGTTCCACACCATGCTGCTTGCCTGTTCCCCAGACGTCTAACTCTTGCTATGGAACCACGAACCATGTGGGCCAGGGTGCTTCATTTCTCAATGTCACTGCTGTTCTGGACAGGGGACAAGAAACAGCAGCAAGTCACAACATTCAGTGATCTAGAATGTAGAACTTATAGTAGACATTTGATTTTAACTGTGTAGGTCTAGGTTCTGGCCTCCCTAATCAGATCATTATGACAACTTCCTACTGGTCTCTTTCACTCAGGTTAAGTCATTAATGTTCTCATGTAATGAGAAGACTATGATGAGGAAAAGCCTACCAGAAGGGGGAGATCCTCTTATAATTGTTCTGATTGAAAACCAATTCAGGTGAAATATTTAGTGCTGCATTTCTGACATGCTTCACACACTCTTATTGTTTACAGTAACAAACTACACTATTATAGAAAGAAGCATCTATTTTTTACATCTATTAACAGACTTACACAACATAAATAGGTTTCCCTATCATTATTAGAAAGGAGTAACTACAGCAAGAAATTCTCACGAAAAATACACCCCCAAAATCATATTTCATAGAAGGAAAACAAGCTGTTACATTAGCAGTGGAAAACTCCTTCGTGTGAAAACATGAGTTTATACTGCTGATACTACATGAGGTCAGCCCTTGAAAGATGTGACTTCTGGATGTGTCTATCAGCTTTTATACATCTATGGTGGTTTAAATCAGAAATATCCTCCTGTTCTTGAGCATTTGAACATGTGGTCCCCAGGCTGGGGACGTTTAAGAGGCATAAGCAGCACCCTTGCTGGAGGAAGTCACTAGCAGCACCCGTGCTGGAGGAAGTCACTAGCAGCAGGATTTGAGAGTAAAGGTCTTTCACCGCTTCCAGTGTTCCCTGTTTGCTTTCAGCTCTCTGCTTCCTGCTCCTGCGGCCATGTCTGTTGCTTGCTGACTGCCACACTTCCTCAACATGATGGGCTCTTACATTTAATAGAACCAAATGCTAAAATAATGCACTTCTTAAATAATTTGCCTAGGTCGTGGTATTTTATTACATCCATAACATGTCATCTAATCCCAAGGTGTCTCAAGATTATAAAACTCGTAAATGGGAAAATGTTTAATGTAAATGTAGCTTTTGATAAAGAGTCAATAAAAAAAATTCTGCGATGTTTTTGTCTAGTTGTCTGAATGAAGACGTATGAAGCTACATAGTGAACAAATACACACAGTAGTATTATATACATACCATGGCGTTCTCACCTTTCTGTTCTACATATTTAACAAAATTAAATCCAACTATGCTAGGATTTGGATATGATTTTTCCACACCCCAGTTCATGAGGAAATATGATTCCCAATGAAGCAGTATTGGGGATGGGGTCTTTAAGAGGCATTTGGAACATGAGAGATCCAACCACTTGAAAGGATTCAAGAGTTTCTTTTAGGCTGGGTTATAGTGAGATTGGGTGGCTACAATGTGAACCCAGGACATTCTTTTGCTTATCTTGCATATGTAATTTTTCTTATAATTATTTCAATTTCATGCTTGCCATAAAGATAAGAGGCAGCCTGAAGCCATCACCAGAAGTCAACAATGGCACCATGTTCTTTGGTTTCCACAATATTTAGCCAAAATAAACCTTCTTACTTCATAAATTGCTTAGTCTTTGGTATCTGAATAAAAGTAGAACAGCAAAAATGTAAAAACCACAATTTTAAAGTCTTTTCAAATTCTAGTCACCTTGGATTATATAAGATTCAATGACAGGGTTTTTGGGAAAATCTCTTTTACTTTAAAAAGCAATAGAAACACATTACATAATATCTTCACTCTAAGAACGATCACCACTCTAAACTATGAGCATCAAAGAGAAGACACTGTAGAGCGCTATAACTTGTTGACTCTGCTGCACAGCACAGCAGACCTAACACCTTGTCTGGGAGCTCTACCAACTGCGAACTGGACCAAGAACACCCGTGGGAAAAGGAGCCCGTTCTCCTATCTGACATCCCAGGCTTGTTACTCCCGAACCTCTGGCACACTGAATATTCAGTAGAAATCCATCAAAGAAGAATAAACAGGACTGCTCATAGTAGTAACTGGAGGTAGTGAAATACAGTCAGATTTATACAGTATCTTCAATGTACTCAGAAAAGAAAACAAGGGCAGAACCAAAGCCACCTGTGCTTGACCTTTTTGACCCCCAAAAGACTACTGAAATACTTAGTTTACGATGTCTCATTGTGTCTTCAAGGACAATTAGGAAATTTCCCACTGAATCTTCACATGAATAAACGGAAGAATAGCAAGAGAGAATTATTGAATATGTGTGAGGCAGAAAGAGAGGTGGGGGAGAGGGGACAGAAAGAGAAAAGGTGAGGGCTGGACCAAGGGAGACACAGAGAGAACAGGAAAAAGAAGTCAAATTTCACAGTGAAAAAGACTTTCAGTGCAGCATTCCATTGCTAGTGTAGTCCAGTTAGTGGGAAATAATCCATACTCTGAGACCGGTTGGAATCCCGGCTAAGTTATGAATGTTTGCGTTTATACCATTCCTCCACTCCTCATTAACAGGGCGAATAACAATTGCTACTTCAAAGATTACATTCATATATAATATATGTACGTAAAACGTACAGAAAGCATATTAAGCATTTATCATTCTTACTATTACTTCCACCAGATCAGTGAAAATTAAATTGCTTATTTGGGCTGGTTTGAGAGCATATTTTGAAATAGTTGGCTCTTGAAAATCATACATTATGTAGAATACCAATAAATATGTAATTGAAGATAAATTTGACTTCTAAAAATGTATCACCGTCATTTAAACAGATGTATAATATAATTTCAAGGAATTGAATGTTAGCAAGAAATGTTTTCATAAAAGAATAATAAAAATCATAAATACACTTGGTATATAAAAAGGATATTGTGACTTGAATCTTTACTACAGTCTTTAAACAGTTTAAATAGCTGTAAAATAATTTGAATCCCAGCTTGCAGAACTCCTAATCTTATCTGCAGGAAGACGAAAAAGAGACACCGGAGTAAAATTCTGATTCTGCTTAGTTCACCCGAAGCTAGAGCCACAGTCACTCTAAGATGGAGAAAAGGCTTAGTGTGATAGAAATGTGACATGTCTAGGGCCTACAGAGCAGGCACAAAAGCAAAGAGACTGAAAACCAAGGAAATCTGTGACCTGTGCATAAAGAAAGACGCAGGTGCTACTAGCAGTTAAGGAGAATCGGTTGTTTATTTAAGGGCTTAGTGAGAGAAAATAAGAGTCCAACTTTTGAGAGCTGATATCACAAGGGGAATTCAAGTCAACTCAGACCCTTCTCCACGCACTTCATCAGGGGCTTGTGTGAAGGATGGAGGGAAGAGTGGGGATCCAGAAAAACTGCCCAGTAGGAGAGCAAACAGGACAGAAGGAACAATAACAGTTGACATTTTCTAAAGAGTAGAGTCAGTTTACCGTGAACAGAATTGGTAATACATTCACATTATATTCACATGACTGAAATAAAATTGAAGAGGAAATCTTGAAAGTAGTCGAGAGAGGGGGAACATTAACCAGAAACAAACTAATATTATAGCAAACATTTTGATAAAAATTATGTAAGCCATATGAAAACAACACACGATCTTCAAAGTTCTTACAGAAAAATCACTCACTTGAATGCTAATTACTGGAATTCAGGCAGAGCATAAGCCTTGGTTGAAGTTTGGCACAACTGCCCCATAGGGTTGCTGTTTCTATGTTCATGAGATCTATTTGATTTGAACATGGTTTAATAATTTAAAATAAAAACCTTGCAAAAGTAAAAACATTACACACCAAAACTTGCTAAAGACTATATAACCAAAAAAATCTTGAAGTCATGAAAAAAAAACAATAGTTCACTGACGATTTAAAGACATAGAATTCTATAATGAGCACTTTCTTTATGCTTATTTATTGACAAGCAGGAATAAGTTTGCCTAGAGCAGTTTCCTGTTGCTCTCTTTAAGTAGACTAGTAACAACACACAAACAGCTGTAGGACTTTAGACATATTAAGTCAGGCACTGTGTTACTGTTTGTTTGCTATCCCAAAGACAGTAAAGATTACGGTGTTGATCTGTCTCAACTTTCTGAAGCTCATTACATATAAGAGTGAGAATATATTTTTGGTATGATCTGGGAATGAACATATAATGAGTATGCGAATGGATTCATGCATGTACATGTGCACATGTATACAGACACAGAGTAACCCATATATGTGTATTTATTTCATATTCTACATTTTTCCCCATAGCATTTATTATCAGATGAAGTATCATATAATTGGCTTTTACTTGTCAATTCTTGTTCGAGAATGTATGGCACTTTGGACTTTCTCTTGGTCATTGCTGCATTTACGGATTTAGAATAGTTCGAGAAGCAAGAGTTGACTATGGATTTGTTGAAGAGAGAAATTCCCTTCACTTGGAATCTGGTAGCCCAAGTGGAGAAGAGTAGAAAGTTACAACTCCTTAAATGTCTGCTGTGAATAAGGTTCTTCACTGGGCTTCTAAACGAGCTAAGGTTTCAATACAGTGCCTACACCACTGGTAAACATAGTACTATTGATTATAATTATTTATTGCTTTTCTTATCTCATGGACTTGCTTGAGCATGTCTATCAGTGTAGTATTATTTTCTGGTTCTACAGTTCCAAAAGACCAACAACACACCCATGCTTACAGAGTTAAGAAGTCATAGAGATGAATCTATCTGGGTGTAGCCAGCATCCAAGTTCACGCCAAGGGGTGGGCAGGAGAATGCTGAAAGGCTCACCATCAATCTCTTTAAGGTGTACTTACCCACACGTATTTTTTCATCTCCCAAGAGCTAAAATACTACCTTCAGTTGAATAAAATTGAATGAATGAGCTTTAATTGTGTCATGAAATAATAAGCTTTCCCCTACAAATCTGGATTTCAAATTTCTTTCCAATCTGTTTGACCTGGTAAGGAGAGCTTCAAAGTCAACAAGGCGAAAATTGGCTTTACTAAAGTTTTAAAGAAATACCCTCTGTATGAGTCCTAAAAACTGCAGGTTCAAACCACAATCAATCAACTGGTATGTGAAAGTACAAACTGTATATATTGGCACCTGACTCGGCTAAGATACAAGTGACAAGGCCTTCAGTGATAAATTGTCCCTTCTATTGTATCCAATGGAAACAATCACATTTTCCAATACTTACAAGAAAGTTGGTGTGAGTTTAATTTTCAGATTCAAGGCTATTAATGAAGTTCAGTTAACCAGTCTGTCTCTAAAAAATATTCTCAGAGAAGTCTGCTGGTCTTACTCTTAGAAAGGGCAGGTACCTACTCTTAGGTTCCCTTCTCATCACAGCAACCTGTCAGCTATATGCGAACTGTACACTATGGAAACACTAAGGTAAAATGCAATAGAAAACTTCATGACTTTTAAAAGTTGTCAGCTATACATTACCAATCAGATATATTAATCTAGATCAGTCTTCCCATTGACACCCCAACACTGGTCTATGCAAATAGAACACGTGACATGATGCCTCTGCTCCAAACTCTAACGATACCTTTAACAGGAATTTAAGTGTGACTGCAGCTCTTCACTCAGGATGAAGTACATCTACCATTTTAGAGGAGTTCCCCCGTCTCTGTCTCCAGGCTATTTATTACTGGATACAGGCATGGACTCTAAGTTCTGAAGGAGGAAGGCTGACAAGTTTTAAATAATAAAGGAGACATTAGATATTTACCAACAAAACCTAGAAGTATACCTTAGACTTTCAAAATAAGCAGGGAAAAAACCCAGAATTTTCAAATGTATTTTAATTGCTTATTTTATATGAATATGGAATTGTGACTTAACTAACAATGTTCCAGATGGGATTCAGGAAAATTAAGGTTTTGAAAGAAGACAGCGCCCCCCGGGTATTCACCTGCTAACCTGAATACATTTAAAAGTGTGCTTACAAACCAGCATAACAAGAATTTTAAAACATTTGCTGATTCCTTAAAGGATCACAGGAGAAGGGAGAGAACAAACCCCTTACTGTTCAAGTGGCCACTTGGTTCTTCATCTTTCTTAGTAACTGTCACTCAATTCATCTCTCCTGCGGCTGTGCACCTGATCTCATGAACAGATAAAAGGAGGCTTTCAGTGGCTTCTAGCCCAAAGTCTTCAGCTAGTTTCTGGCTTTAGCATTTATCGTCAAGGGCATGAAGATCAAAAGATGCTCTTTACTGAAGTACTCAGTGTCTTGTAACACCGTCTCACAACAAAGAAGGTCATTATTTACATCAAACATGAAAGAAGAGCCCCAAAGTACAAGGCCTGCAAGAAGACAGACACAAGAAATAATTTTCTTGCCCACACCCATGGAAGTTCACATCATTAACATCCAGTCAATTGAAATGTCCTCAGGAGTAGGAAACATATCTTAGGGTGGGTGAAGTCTGGCTTTCTCATGCAGTTCCTTGGCTTTTCCCATACCTTCAATCTTTCCCAACAGGGTGGTGACATGGGCTTATTTTACAAGTACAGAAAGATCTCGCGACAGCGCATGGAAACACGAACCATTATTTACACTGGAAAGAATGACTAGGAACAGCTGTGTTCAGCAGCAGACAGCACTAGAGGTAGAAACAGGCTACATTGCCAATCCGTTATTATTTTAATAACTAATGGAAAGGAATAAAATGGATTACCAGTGCTTACTCAGACTGGGAAATTTCTGATGCTGCTGCAGGTCATGGGCTTCTCATGGCTTATGGTATACTTGGGCTTCCTGATGAATTTGCAGCTGAGTAATCCTACCATGGCATTGATTTTCCTCATGCAAATCCTTGAGATCTAAACCAACTTTGCAAATGAACAAAATTAGAGTACCCAAAGGGTCAGAACCAGAAACAATGTCACCTTCCTATTCATTATCACTGAGACCTTGAAAAGACTTGCTTCAACTACACCTTTGACTGCACACTGCATAAGACTATATTTTTTTGTCTCTGTATACTGTTCCTGTCACAACCAGAGTCTTCTCAGTAGTAATCCCACTAATTTATTTTCGGCTTAGACCGATTATATTACAGATATTTAACTATTTTATCCATTTACTGAATAGACCCCTTATCATTATAGTAATTATATTACTAATCTACTTTTGCCATCATGACTATATGTATCAAGGCCCACAAAAAGAGTAATTAATATAGGTAGGCTTTAGGTGACCTAAATCTGAGGCCCCAATGTAATCATTCATTCATTCACTCATAGAAACTCCTGTGTTCCCCTTTACTTCTGCCCTTATCTTGATTCACATTCCAAATATAGAACACCTTGTCATTTACTGAGTGAATGAACAGCATCTGTTGCTCTTTAAATCTCTGAGACATTGTATGTCTATTATTCAGATAAGCAAGCATTATCTACCATATCTGCCTCCTAGAAAACTGTGAGGAAATTGTTGGTTTCAGCTGAGCAAGCAAGGAAAATGATACTCTGCAATCAAGCGGAAGAACAAAACTAGACAGGGATATGGGAGCACAAAGCATGTAAAATGAGACTTCAGGATGGACTAGATGGCAGTGAGATGGCTTAGTGGGTAAAAGTGCTTGGTGTACAAGCCTGATGACCCAAGTTTGATCCCTGGAACCCATGTAAAGGTGGAAGGAGAGATATAACTCTTTAATGTTGTCCTCTGATCTTCACATGTGTGCTATGATGTCTGAGCTCCCACATATCACACACAGAAACATACACACACACACACACAAACAATAATAAAAATAAATAATTTTAAAAAGCTGTTTGAAAGAAGGCTGACTTAAAAATCATGTTTACTTCAGTTAGTGATACATCCAAAGGGAGTTCAGGCTCACCTACCTTATACCTCAAGGTCTGAAAGGTAGTGAGGGATAAAGGGGCATTTTCATCCAATCAGCAACTGTAACTTCTAAAACCACAAATAGAAAGACCTGATACTGGGCTCCACAAGATGATCTTGATGAAATTATTGTTGGTGCCTGTGCTTTTGTCTCCTCAGCTGCAAAGTGGCAATGCACTTCTGAGGGTAGTTTCAAACTAACAATACATGCACAGTGTGACAGCAAGCCATGGGAAATTACCATCTTTATAGGTCAGATATCAATAAACTCATATGATTCAATCCAATACTTAAAACAAAATAATTTACATGATAACACGTAGCATTTTCTCAGAACAGCCTATTATTCATTCTCAGGAATGCTGAAATACAAGCCATTAGTCCCTAACATCTTTATTAGGGGCAAGAGCGTTGTTTTGAATTCTGAATTGCTTGGGTACCTTTTCTCATGGATGTCCTCTCACTAACTAGCTTCTCTACATCTATTCATGGTTACAGAAGCATGGTCTTTGTCCTCTTACTATCTGAGGTAACTTTAGTAATATTTAGGTGACCCACACAATAGACTATAAGTCCCCATCACTTTCAACTTCTTGATCACCCATATCCAAGGTCATGACCCGGACTGGTCAAGCGGGGTTACTTCCTATCAGCATCCATGGTTGACCATTATCAGGTCCTTCAAGTCTTCTCATGCCTTGACTCCTTTCCTGGCCTCCCTGCTTCACCGTCTATGACAGCATGCTTGATGCCTACTGTCCTAAACTCTACTCTAGTCCTTTTTCCTGAATAATTTAATAAAACTCCAAGATAAATATAAAAATACATATTCTATATTTTGGTAAGCACGCTGTTGTGAATTCAGACTGGGGCCACTAGAAATCTGCAGTCCTCTGCCTAGCACTAGCTACTCCGCCTAGCCTCCTGCTGTCGCTAAGCTTGTTCTAACTTCTCTCAGCAACATTCCAAACTACCATCATGCACCAGACCCCAACTTAAGTTGCACCTTTTCCACCAATGGCATGATTTTTCAGTTGAATGAACACGAATATTATCTTAGCATTCTTTGACTCTTCTTTATGCATAAGTCTGGACCAATCTTGTGTGCTTCCTTCCAGTTTGGAAAAGAATGTATCGCTCAAGTAAAAGGCCCAATCTGAAATGACCCCAATTCTCTTTCACTTCTCCCAGAACTGTGTTCCAATTATCTCATTTAATTCCTAAATTTTCAACTTCTCATGGCTTACTTACTCCTTTTCCAAGCCCATAAACCTATCTAATAATTCATTAAATTAGTCATTATATCTTTGCTTATTGAGCCTGGGTTGCCCCATGGAAACCATCACTATTGTCTTTTAATTGGCAGGAAAAAAAGATCTTATTAAGGCATCCTTCCTACTTATTCTGCAAGAAGTCCCAACCCCACACCTGTCCTGAACCTTGCACTGTACCTTCCTACATGAGAACACCAAAGAACTCCTTATTTCTCTGCTGAACTCTCACATTCTCTGATAAGTTCTCTGATTACCCCTGCTGTATATGCTCTTGAGGGTTTCGGCTTTGGTGTACCACATATTCTATATATTTCCCTTATCCAGTTTTACTGCTACTGATTTTAAATATCAGTTATGGGGAATAAAATCCAAATTTATATTCCTAGCCCAGATTTTCTCCTACTCCCTACTTCATATCCACAAGGACTTATATGAATTTGAACCAAACACAGCATTCATTCAGTTCATTTAACAGTATGAATTCCAGATCTACTTCATAGGACTCAACAGGGAATGACAGCAAGACAGGCCCTTTAAATTCTGCTTCTACTACTTTCCCCAGTTAGAGTTTAGACTATGATAAAACCAAACTTTCTGTATTTGTCACAGTAGTCAAAACACTGGGGCTCATGACATACTACTCTCTTAGCATGAAATTCCTTTTCTACATTTATTTCAATTTTTAGATTTTAGAAGTTTTGTCCTACAGAAAACCTTCCCTGTATTTCCAAGCAATGTTCTACACCCTTCCTCACTGCATTAACCAGAATATGTTGAAACCATCAGTTTGGATGTAGTCCTGTCTAGATCCCCGGGGTTGAGATGATGTCTCTCCAGTGGTGAATAAACTGCTTGGTAGATGGATGATAATGGGGTGGGCCAACCAGATATGTTATTTTCCCAGTAGCACATCTACAATTCTGTAATGTTCTTGAGGTCACCTGAGAACAGCCACAATTGTAAACTCTGCTCCATCTCCTTGCCAATCCCAGGCTAACTTTGTTGGACAAATTCTATCTTTTATTTCCCATTTCCCATAAAATTGCACACATAATAAGCACTGGGTATTGGGTATAAAGAAATACAGTACATAGAAAACATCCCCATGTTATGTCTTCTAGGGTTGGGATTATTTATCTAGTGTGGTTCTAGTGTTAAGAATCAAGATTTCCCAGATGTCTTTCAGCTGTTACCCAGGTAATAAGGAGTGCAGTCAAAAGATGCCTTGACTATTCTCCATTTTGGATGCATCACAAGAGATCAATCTGATTGCACAGGTGGAATCTCCCATCCAGATGTAAGAACTTGCCATATTTCCTTAATTCAAAAGTAAGGGAAAAGGATGGACGTAGAGTGGAAACTCACTTACCCCACTAGATCGCTATGTATAACATTTTCTCCTGGCACACATTCGAGTCAGGCTTTTGTGGCTTAAGTACAATTCTCAAGAGTCAATTCTCATGTTCACCACTGAGAAGAAACTTCACTCTCAATGCATGAAAAGTGCATTGAGCTCTCTGTGAACGAAATGACGTAAACACAGCATTATCCTGTAGATAACCTCATGAGGTAAGTATTAATGTCAGAGGGAGTATTATTTTACAGGCAGAGAAGTCAGCTGATTTGCTCTAAGTCAGAGATGATAGTAAGAGCCAAGAACGTATTCCAAGATTTCAGTGCTTACATCCCTTGCCAAACCTAATCCAAGCTTTTCAAAAAGTCACTCTCAGAGTAGGAAAAGCCTAAGAACTTTATTCATTCTTTTCTGAACTAGTCTTACACAACCCTCTTTCTCTTCTCTCATGATTTTCTTCCCAATGGGGAGCTGTAAAGAATGGAAGAGTCACTAAGTGGCCACCCTACTTGCAGTATCTGGGGAAGTATCCAGGTTCCACCAGGAACACTCTGCCCACTTCATTTAGGGATCTCAGTCAAGGCAGCGCAGAGAGGCCTATCAGCTCGAGTTAATTCAGGTACAGTGAGTCATGGTGTCCTCCACATACAACAGGCTCCAATGACGTCGTTCCCTGAAGGCAGGTCTTACACAGTGGGCCCGTATAACTCCAGAGAGAGAATTCTCCACAGAGCTTTGCACATCTGAAACATGACTTTTCTAAGGACAATTCTAAGTTTTCAAACTATTTTGATGGGGACCTATGTAACAACAGCCATTTAACAAGAATAGAAATCCGCTAGACTGAATTAGTCACATATACAGAGAAGTCACAATCACCTATAATCTTCAGGCTTTAGTTTAAGAACAATAGGAGGGGAAGAGAATGAGAACATGAAGAGAAAGTAAGAGAAAGAGGAGAAAGAAAAGAAAGGGGGAGTAAAATGTTCCTTTGTGGGAAAACAAAACTACAAAACAAGTTTTGTTTCCTACATTTAAGAAGAGGTGTAGCAATATGTTCAGTTACTATTCATGAGCACTCATGTTTAGACTTTAAGGCAGGGAAACCCCACATCATTTATTTTATGCTTGAGTTAAAAACTAGTTATATACTGGACGTTAAAAAAAAACTGAAGAGAAGAAGAATATCTTATTTTATTACGATAACAACTTTAATTGATGGTAGATATTCATGAAGTAGAAGCAGAGGGGAAGATATCTGGAGAGTTATTAGCTCATGTTTCACCTATTTAAACACGAGTCCAGGTAGGCAGCAAGTCTAGAGGGAATATCTGGACCTAGGACAACTGACTGCGTCACACTGTCACAAAGACCACACCCTTCCTTCCCACTGGCTGGCAGACAATCATCATGTCCAGCAGTTTGCTGGGGAATGAGTAACAGTTGGCTCTCAGAGAAAAACATACACTCTGATTGGAAGTTTGTCTACCTGCACGGTGCAAGTATTTCTAAAATGGTTGATTTAAAGCTACCAGCATGATATCAATAAACATGGAGCTGGTAAGAGCAGAGATGTTAATAATCTCAAGAGCAAGGGTGAACACAAATTCTAGTAAAATAGTTAGGAAACGAGGAGTTGCGTACTTATAGTATCTTTGTTTTCAAAACAATTTATTTGATTGTGAGTTAAAGTAACTGAATGTTGATGATAACTTTGTTTAAAGGTTAGCTGATGAAGTCCCCCAAACTGAACAAATGGTCAAGAGCTAGTAATGCTCAACTGCAATACTGCGCTGGATTCATACTCCAGGCATGCCGGGGCCAGGTGGTAATCCTGACCCGTGGTCATCAAAAAAGTTGCTCTTTCCAGTGTAGTGTCCTTGTCCCACCTGCTCTGGACTAAGGTCAGAAACACTTATGTCTAAGATGGTTGTGCCAGTTTCTCTGTCTCCAGAACTTGTACTGCCTCCCACTAAAAAGACATCTGACAGTGGTGAAGTCTAACAGACTGGGTTTATGGATCACAAACTCTTAGTGTGAGAATCAACCAAGGGGGCTACAGTTACCAGGTACAATTTGATTTAAGATGCCATCACAAATAAATGATCTCTTCATGCTTCAATCTCTTATGATCAATGAGTTGAAGAACAGGTGGTGGGGAGGTTCGGGCAGGAAGGCCACTCACTGGTCTAGGAGGTTGCTGTATTCTCAGCAATCTGTCTAGAGTTGACCTTTTCAACTCCCAGCATCTCAGGTTCTCAAATCCAGCCTACACAGTCTACATAGAAGCCTGCAACCTTCTCCAGGGATAAGAAACAACTCCTCTGAGGAGTTATTCACCTACAAATTGTGTATATTACTTATATTGTTTAAAGTGATATTAAGATAGAAATCTCTGTAAGTATGATCTCCTCTGTTAAAACATAAACAAATGCAGAAATATATTCACAATGAATCAGAGCTTAAACATTTATGTTTCTTCTAAATAGCTGGAAAATCAGTCACGACTTGAGAAAAAATGCTGCCTCCAAAGAATGAACTATATCAGAAAAACATTTGTCCCATCACCTCCTGGGCAGGAGATACATGCAATGGCCACTATTGATAAAAAAACATATTCTAACCTTTCACACTTGATTAAAAAACAAAACTATGAAACTCCTTCATAAACAAAAGATGAGAAAGAAGGTCATGAACTGCTTAGTCACTGAAGATAAATACCTGACTCTTAGGTTTGTAGTTTCACAATTCACACACATCCTCTTCAGGTTAGGACAATGGGTTTAAAACATAGTCTTCTGGAATAATATAATCTTCCCAGTGATTATTTATAATACATTTATTTAAGAACATATTTTATGTATTTGTAATTTATCATAATTTACATAATTTACATAATTGACATGGGAGAATTTTAAATACTTGATACCTCATAAGAACACTGAACACATATTGAAGAACAGCAGTTTTTATAGACCTTCTCTGAAGAGTTAGTGTGTCTGTGCATCATATACCTGGTGCCCATTGATACAAAATAACTTAGAAAAGTGTTTTCCAGTAGACACCTGTGTGAAGATATGATCCCGGGCAACCTGGCTGAGCCTGTGCCCATCAATGTCCCAAAGATAGCTTTTAAAGGAGCTATCCTTCCAAAGTCTCCCTTTATGCTGCTGTTCGAAACAATCATCACCACTCTGTGAACCATGCTGGGAGGCACAGCTTGTCAAACACTGACTCAAAAGCACCCAACACACAGAGCAGATCAGCACAAAAAACTGACTCAGTAAGCAATGTCAGCATGTTATTATTCAAGAGAAGAAGGAGGAAGATTTGGACTCTGGCTCAGTTTTCTAGCCTATCCCTCACTCGTATGCTCCACTGGGATGGAAGTATGTTGGTATAATCTTCTTGAAGGGCCTATTTATCTTGAATTCCTGTATCTCTGAGTACCACTTGTGTGTGCTTGCAGTGTGGAAGGAACTGGAATAGACACCGATACTGTCTATATTCCAAAGGTTCCTGCAGGCCAGTTAGATATAAGATCATAAAAACAGATAATTATCATTTTATTATTATTGTTATTATTATTATTATTATTTGAACCAGGATCATACTTCGAAGTTCTGGTTGGCCTTAAACTCACTATATGGACCAGGTTGGTTTTGAATGCAGAGTCCTTCTACCTCTGTCTGCCTCCTGAGTGCTGATATTAAAGGGTACATTACCACTCTAGGCAAATAAAGAAAGTGTGGAATGTATACGCATTAGAGTACTACTCAGCGGTAAAAAACAATGACATCTTGAATTCTGCATGTAAATGGATGGAAATAGAAAACACTATCCTGAGTGAGGTAACCCAGATCCAAAAAGATGAATATGGTGTGTACTCACTCATTAGTGGATTCTAGTCATTAATAAAGGACATTGAGCCTATAATCCATGATCCTAGAGAAGCTAAATAGGAAGGTGAATCCAAAGAAAAACATGTAGTTATCTTCCTGGATACTGGAAGTAGACAAGATTGCCAGGCAAAAATTGAGAGCTTGGGGGTGGGGGTGGGGGTAAGGGGAGATGGGGAGAGAGAAGTGAGAAGGGGAGGATGGGGAGAGCTTGGGGGAATGGGACGGTTGGGACGGAGGAAGAGTGGATATGGGAGCAGGGAAGTATGGATCTTAATTAAGGGAGCCGTTTTAGGGTTGGCAAGAGACTGGACTCTAGAGGGGTTCCCAGGTGTCCAAGGAGATGTCCCCAGCTTGTTCCTTGAGCATTTGAGGAGAGGGCGCCTAAACTGGCCCCATCCTATAGCTACACTGATGAATATCTTGCATATCACCATAGAACCCTCATCTGGCGATGAATGGAGATAAGAGACAGAGACCCACATTGGAGCACTGGACTGAGTTCCCAAGGTCCTGATGAGGAGCAGAAGGAGAGAGAACATGAGCAAGGAAGTCAGGACAGCAAGGGGTGCGCCCATCCACTGTGATGGTGGGGCTGATCTAATGGGAACTCACCAAGGCCAGCTGGACTGGGACTGATGGAGCATGTGGTCAAACCAGACTCTCTGAATGTGGTTGACAAGGAGGGCTGACTGAGAAGCCAAGGACAATGGCACTGGATTTTGATTCTACTGCATGTACTGGCTTTGTGAGAACCTAGTCTGTTTGGATGCTTACCTTCCTAGACCTGGATGGAGGTGGAAGGACCTTGGACTTCCCACAGGGCAGGGAACCCTGACTGTTCTTTGGACTGGAGAGGGAGGAGGAGGGGGAATGGGGGGAGATGAAAATTTTTAATAATAATAATAATAGTAAAAAAGAAAAGAAAAATAAAAAATATATAATTGATATAATTGTTTATCTTTAAAAAAGAATAATACAATTAAAATGTATTTTAAACATCTGCATGTGCAGTGTAAAGGTATAGTACAGAACCAGTCTTTAACTTGCTTTTATCTAATCACAAAACAGAATACATACCATGTTCAAATATTTAAATATGAGCCTGAACATTATTACAACCACGTAAATTTACGAATCATCTTCACATTGAGTGTTACTTAGGATCAACCACTGGTGGAGTCTATTGAACATTTTCTTCATGATATATTTTAATCACACCATTAACTGATGCATATTCGGAAACCATTGACGGCAAGGGACAGTGCTTCAATTTTCCTATGAAATAGAATTTAAATGCCTCACTCACTCTGCAGTCTCTGTTCTTGCTCACACTTGAATATGTGTTTGCATGATTAAACCCTCTTTGACATGGCAGGGACCAGAAAAAGCAAGTGAGACAGCAGGCAGCCATAAGTGCTATGAAAACCCAGATCCTGAAAGCTACCAAGGAAGAGATGGCCTCTATGTAGCTACACTATTGTGTCCACAGATACTTGCTGTGTCTATGCAGGACAGTCCTCCATGTATATGTTACTGGGAATATAAGCACTAAGCAGGAGCCATGTTTCTAAAAGCCATTAATTTTATAGGAACACTGACTGTATCTTCTTTGTTTGAATAACAAACTTTCCATATTTGCTTTTAGGGCCTATTTCTATTTCTGCACTTACCTTTCTAATCTCTGGTAAGTTATTTAAAATCTCTATATTTCAGAATAATAGTTAATTCATAGAGTTAATTTGAACCTTAAATTCTTCATATAGTATGGCCAGACCTTTCATGTTATAGGTATTTTTCCTCCTCCTCTTTCTCATCACCATCTTAGATGTAAAAGACATCCAAAACCTTGCCATGGTCATAAGAATGTTTAGCGGTATATTTTTCTCTTCCTTCTCTGAAATCTCCAAGCTGCTGAATTGCCCATATCTACCTAACTCCCATTACTGAACACATTTATGCTCTAATAACAAAACACAGTATTCAGAATATTTCCAAACCTAAATGACCTCATACAGAGCCTTTTATGTTGCTCAAAGTTATTGTGTAATCAAGAGAACAATGAATATCCAACTGATCAGGACTTCCCATTATTCTCTACTCTTCCTCCTGTCTGATCTCATCTCCACACCCGTCGACTCAACTTTCAGTCCCAGCACTTCTGCATCTTTCCCTCTCCTCCCAATCTCCCATTTAGTGTCATTACCAAACTGCACCACCCTTGCTTCTTCAACCTCACCATGTAATCATTCATCTCCCACCCTTCTAACACAGTACCAACTTCCCTTCATTTATCTAGATCCCTTGGGCCATTCACAATACCTTTCAAAATTTGCCTCCAAGGAACATTTCCTCTGTACTCTCAACCCCAGTGCTAATTCTGGTGACCTGACTATGGCCCTCAGCACTCTATTGTTATGAGAAAGAAGGTTCCCAATACCAAAGACCATGGCTCTCTTTGTCCTCAGTATTTCGTGTCTAGCTGCATCTAACTCACACAAACCAGGAATATAAATAAACTGTCTTACGAAAACAGATTTTCCCCAATAAAGATGAAAGGTAAGATAAAGACATTATCTTTAAATACCAAAAAATATCATGAAAGGGAAGGAATACTTTATTCTATGAAGCTTCAAAAAGAGCCACAACAGTCAAGTTGTAGGTTCTGGGAGTTCCTTTCAAAATAATATAACAAACAACTTCCTAAAATACAGAGCATGAGATTGTTTGGCTTATATTCAGCTACATGTCACTGAAGGGATTTACAGAGTGCTGACAAACATGAACTGTGTGATGTCTAGGCGACTCTATGACAAATTAAATCTAACTTGTTTTCATGCAATTGCTTATTCATGTAGAAAAACAGTAATTCTGGGTACGTTAAAAAGAATATCAAAGGTTATAATTTAATACATATATAGGCCTGCCACCTCACTAAATATTAGAAAGGAATACACAGAGTATTTAAAATAAAATACGGCAAAAAGAAAATAATCACATATCACATATAACACAACTTTTCAGTGCAGTGGACAGCATCCGCCCCCCAAGCATATTAAGGTCAGTTGGGACTCTGTCTCACCACTTCTCTCATCCTGGAGGAGGCAATTTAACTTTACAACTATAAAGAAACTTCCCATTAGAAGTAGTTTCAACTTTAGATTTATTGAATTTTCCACAGTTACGTCATTGAGGCTGTCCACAATCCGGAGGGGCTCAAGGGGCTGGCTACACTGTAAACTGTTATAATAAATATTAACGAACATTATGCCTGATAAAACCTGAGGTCTGTACACATGCATCCATACACCCACACAAAAAGGGACTTTTCACCTTATATGGTTACTTTTAAAAACTGACTCTTTCGTTATTCCACTTTGTTGGCCTGCCAAACACAAAGTACATTTACTTTAAAAACACCAATTAAAAATATTAACAACATGAAAATATACAAACTGTGGTTTAGAGCCATGGGCACATAAATTGACATAGATTCAGACAGAAAGTAAACATAAGAGGAATAACAGAAACTCCACATCATCCAAAAGGAAGCATGAACAATAGCCTTGTAGTGCAAGTGCTCCTCCCTCCAGCCCAGAACTCTGCCGACTCCTTATGGAGAGGCCAGCAAGCATTAAGGAAGCAAGCCAAACTGGAGGAGGGGGAGCAGCAGGGGCTAGACAGTGCTTTGAAGATTTGCAAGGTCTGGAGAGGAGGGAGGAGATGCTCCTGCTTCACTATGCAATCTGGAGTGGTCACTGGGATTTTCAGAGTCCTGAAAGGTTAGAATCAGGATAACTCCTTTGACCTCTACAACTGAGGAGTGTTTGCCAACTCGGTCTCTCTGCAAGTCCAAGGTATTGGAATAAAGGGAGAGCCCCGAGCTCAGTTAGATTTGTTTCTTTACAGTAGTAAAGGTGGGGGGTGAGGGGTTTCTAAGGTTCAGAACCCCTGATTGGCTGACATTTGTCTAGGGGTGTCCTGGTGATCCTATCTACAATGGTTGGAACTTTAGGCATTTCCTTTGGATGGTCTGTTCTTGGGTGGTGCTCAGGTGTCAGGTAACCACAGTTTGTGGTTCTTCCTGCAACCAGGCTTCAGGGTAAACTACTGAGACTCAGGCCTCCATTAAACTTATTGATGGCTGAGTCCTACTCTGGCAGGTGATAAAGGTTAGAAGTAAAGAACTTCCTTTGAGTGGTCTATTTCTATTTAGCGTATCATGGCTGGCTCCTACAAGGAGCAGTGGTGGAAAACAACTGGGTCAGAAGTTGTGGTATTTAGATTACATTCAAGTCCTGCCACAGATTTCTTGGAACCTTAATTTCCACTTCTGTAAAATGGAAATCCTTAGACATCAACTGCATACCAGTTGTCAAGAGGAGAGTAATTAAAGCCAGGTGTGCAAAGTGGATTAGCTGGGCAGAACAAAGCCTTTACTAATTTTGCTCCTAGATAGGAGGGAAAAACAAACAAACAAACAAACAAACAAAAAATCATCTGCCCTTTGGTATCCTGCAAGTTGAGCTACTACATTTTTTTTTCAATGCTGCAAATGAACTTAACCTGGGTCATGGTAGAGCCTCGTAATTATTGCATCATAGAATATTTATTCTATTAGACTATATATATTGCAGACAGTTATGAAGGAAGGAGGGAGTCGAGAAATGAGGAGAGGCCAAGGAAATAACTAGGCATACTCACATCTGTTTCTTCCTGTGTGATAGAGGTAGCCCACTAGAGGTAGAGTGCTATCTCCTCTATTCTTATGAGTAGTTCTAGTCTTATTCTCACCATACTGAGTGTGCCCGGGGGCTACAGAAGATCACAATTATAGACTCCTTGTTGGGTAGTTTTTTTTTTTTTTTTTTTTTTAGAATTACATGAGTAATTTCCTTTAATTGTTCTCTACATAGCCATTCCAGACACCCTGGGTATTAATATGATAAGGAGGTTGCTCTTGCCTTATGTGTTAGAGCATGCCTTTGTTGTAGCTAGTATTTCTCCTTCTATGTCTAAGTATTAGAACATTTTCATTTAGAGATTACTAAATTCATGATGAAGCCAATAAAATGAACTGAACCTAGATAAAAATGAAATGACTCAATTCCTCTTCATTGTGTATTTAAAAGTTTAAAGTGGGCATAGAACTATTTGAACATTTATACAATGATATTACTTAAGAGTTGCAAATATCCTATACACTTCTGTTAGACTTATAACCTATTTCAGTAAATCACCTGATTTAAAAATACAGAAGAGCTGGGTGTGGTGGCACATGCCTTTAATCCTAGCACTTAGAAGGCAGAAGTAGGTGGATTTCTGAATTTAAGGCCAGCCTTGTCTACAGAATGAGTTCTAGGACAGTAAGAGATATATAAAGAAATTCTGTTTTGAAAAAAAATACAAAATAAATATTTATCATGGCATGATAACCAGCTAGTTTATTTTGTGTGTGTAGTGTGTCTGTGTGTAAAATACGTGTGTGTTCTGTTTGAGTATGCATGTGTCTGAGCATGCATGTTACCTGTATACTCACACGTAGAGACCAGAGGAAGACATCATGTTTTCTGGTTTTACCACTATATTCTATTCTCTACTTTAGTCTCTTAAGATGAGATTGCACTGAATCTGGAACTAGGCTTGTGGCCAGCAAGCTTGCCTCTGATCTGTTCAGTGCTATAGTTACAGGTACAATGAGACAATATACCAGCCTTTTAATAATTGTGTGTGTGTGTATACACATGTATGATTGCTTGAGGCCAGAAAAAGGAAGTAGATCCCCTGGAGCTGGAGTTCCAGGTAATGATGAGCCATCTAAATTGACGCTGGAACTCCACCAGTGCCCTATGAAAGAGCTACAAGTGATCTCAGTCACTGAGCCACCTCTCCTGACCCTTAAGGCGGGTGCTGGGATCCAAAGTTGGGCCCTCATGTAGCACTTGTGCTTTGCCTGGTGAGTTCTCTCTCCGGCCCAACTGGCTGTTCTTACTTATCAAAATCAATAATGAGATCTTATGCTTTCTTGTTATAAAGATAATTTGGTTACAAACATACTAGCTTTCATTGCTTAAGCATAAAATCAAATCTCCACCACAAGTCTCGGTGCGGCTTTGTCTCCAGGTCACTCTGTTGTCTGTTATGCTCACTCCTCATTCCACACCTCTTGAATTTACTAGCTGGCTCCATGATCTTCTCTAATTCATTCAGTAGGACAGCTGGTCCATTCTGCTATGGCATACACTACACACAGGAGCCTCAACTTTTCTTCTCCTGCATGAATGCCAGCATTCAAACCCGACTTCATTGAAATGGTTTTTGAAATACTACCTAACCATACTAATTGTAGGCCATTTCCCCATGGAACTTTCCTATGCTTCTGTGGCCCATATAACATGGCATAGTTCTGATTGGCTAGTCATGCTGCAAGTTCCCAAAAGGTAGGACTGAGTATGTAAGGAGTTCCTGCGGGGCTTCAGTAGCACATCGCCTACAGAGTGGATTCTTTAGGGATTAAGGCTTAGTTCTCTATCTTCATGCATCTTCACACCCAGAACAGAGTAGTAGAAAGTGACACCAGATGGTTGGATATTCCCTACTTCTCTTATTATTTATTTATTTTCCTGCCTGAATTCTAATTAAACTCCATTCTACCTTTTTTTTTTTTAAGTGATATAGAAAGGAAAAATCCAGACACATGGGATACTGGCACAAACAAGTTGAAGAGGGTAAACAAGACAGTTTGGAAAAGAAAGAATGGCAAGCACACTGACTATGGGTGGTGCTTAGCTTCTAGTTTGAGGGCTGAACCATTGTGGAGGTTCATAGGTGTCCAAGAGGGCAGGAATCCCAACCACATATAGCACTGAAGAAGTGATTAAAAGCATGTTTTGTGCCTTAAATATGTTAACAGTAAAATCATACAGAAGTAATAAAGATCATATATATGATATATGACTATCATGTATGTGTGTGTACATTTAAATATGTAAGTTATGGTTAGCTTTAAAAAATCATACTTTTGTGAAATACTAGAAGGTTCTGGCCCTGAAGCTTGGTTTTGTTGGCTGTTCTTCCACTAGACACCTTCTACTAGTGTTCAGGGTGTGTAGAACACAAACTCCCCAGCAGACACTGCCTTGCATATAATGCATGAGCTTCGTTCACTACTTTTACTAATTTTTTACATTTTCACTGGTTGACCCTTTGCCTATATAAAAATTTCTCTACTAAATCAGAAGGCTGATCAATGCTTTCAAGTTATTCCTCTGCTTTATATTTTTGTTGTGAACTAACTAAAAAAGAGGTTTATAATGAAAGACTAGTATTTTTATTCCCACAGAATGAAACATATCAAAGGGAAGAGGTAGTACAAAACATAACCAGGCTTCATAGCCTCGTCAGGCAGGGAAAAAAATACCATTACTGAATTCTGCTTCAGTCTGCACAGAAATATGGTAACTATGAAGAAGTTCCTAGATTTAGAAATGATGAAGCCACCAGTAAGGACCCAGAACTCAGGAGATGAACATCATCAATTAGGACTATGTGAATGCAGATTTCTGTACAGGTTAGAGGCAGATGAGCACATTAGGATGATAAAAAAAAGAGTCAGCATTAGGAAAAAACTACAGCTCTTGAGGTGAGATCCAGAGGACGTGCCCAGGGTCCCAAGGATTAAACAGCAGGGCAGACCAGAAAACCAACAGGAGTAATTTTCTATGACTGAGGAGGAAACCAATGTGTAAAGAAGGAAAGAGAAGCTGAAGTGGGGCAGAGGGGTGGGTGCTAACAAAGATGAGTGGCTGCTTTTCAAGGGGCAGAGCGGGCATGGGGAAAATGGAAGGGAGAGTAAGAGAAGCAAGACAAACAGACAATGAGGAACAAATAAAACTTATTGTAATTCAGAGCTGCATGTTTAAAAACATGTCCTTTAAAAATCAACTTGTCTTTAATGTTGGTATATATTTATTGTAGAAATAGCGGGTTTTATTATGACGTTTTCATGTTTCATGTATACATATGTGCCATGAACTTTGGTCATATACACCCCATTATGCTACTTCCTTCTCTTCTTCCCTGATCACTTCTTCCAGGGGCACACGCACACACACACACACACACACACACACACACACACACACACACACACACACACACACAACATTCCACACTGTCTTTCTGCATCTGGCTTATTTCACTTAACATGATAATCTCTAGTTTGGCTCATTTTTCTGCAAATGACTTAATTAATTTTTCTTTATGGCTGTGTAAAAGCCCATTATGTTTATATACAAATTATCTATTCATCTGGCAGACATCAAAGGCTGATTCTGTAACTAGTTATTATGAACAGTGCCTTAGAAAACATGGATGTAAAGTATCTATATTATTTGATGACTTAAGACTCTTTGGGTATACAGTCATAGGTGGTATATCTGGACCACATGGTAGTCATGTTCTTTCTTTTTTCCTTTTTTTTTTAAAAAACTGATTTTATTGAAATCTACATTTTTCTCTGCTCCCCTTCCTGCCTCTCCTCCCCTTCAAACCTCTCCCAAGGGGTAGTCATGTTCTTTAAGTCAGTCAAACCACCAAGCAAGCAAGGAAGCGAGTCAACAAACATTCGCTGAGCAATACTGAAGTGCCTGGTACCTCTAAGCACTAGCCAAGATTTCCAGGATTAACTTAGGAACATAACACAAGGTAGTAAGTGCTATGCTGCAGATCTGTCTATATAAGATACATGGAAGAAAAGGGACATGCATTTAAACAGGGAAGAATAGAATGTTTTCTGGAGGGGGAACTGTGGAAGGGTATTTATCTGTAATCTCTGAGAACAGAGACAGCCTATTAGAAACGCTGTTTACTACTCTCTGGCACAAAATGGTGGGGAAGTGTACACTGTATCCTATGTGAAGCTTAGCAGTTCCATACAAGGAAACTGCAGGATCCTGACCACTAATGATGATCACCAGTTCATAAGTCACACAAAGCTAACAGCTTTGTAGGGCAAATGATCTAAACAAAACTTTTCTGTCTTTTGTGAGCAGTAAAGCTAGCAGTGGTTGTAACCCTCTCATTCCAGCAAGACTTGGACTTACTCTGTGCAACAGCCTTTTTGAGTCAATTCATGACACTATATTCCAGTTTAATAATTATTTGCATTCTTTGGTCCCCTAACAGTAAGCACATGAAAAATATTTTCTTCAATATGCCCTTGCAACAAAAAACAACTATCTTGCTTTGCTTCTATTATTTAGAGTTTTTATGGGCATCTTATCTATTCACAAGACACTGATACTCCTAAGGCCTCACTGTTTGTAACCTTGTCATTGACAACTCTGAAAATCAGTTCTCACTGAGCTTTGCAAGTGGGCTTTGCTCCATCCTGTGTGAGCACACCACTTCACTACTGAGCTCTGCCTTAACGTTTCCTAACAAGAAAAACAAAACTCCACGGCAAGAATAACAGCCACAGAGTTGAAGGGGACTCAAAACCACTTATGTAATCACCTGGGTGATGAAGGACAAATGGCCCAGCACTTGAATGAATTGTTTCAAGTGAGAGAAGATACCATTTTGTTTAGCGTTAATATAGCAATCTTTGTAAGAGTTAAATGGATGGCAGGGCACCAACTGGATATTTTTCCTTAGAGGAACTTTACTCTTTGGGGGTGGAAAAACGACAGCTAGCATTTATTGACTGTTCACTATGCACCAGACAGTGCTATGTTCTATGGATTATTTCATTGTGTCCTTATACTAATCCTAGGAGATTGGCACTATTATTGTCCTTATCTTATGATGGGGAAATGAAGGCTTAGAAAAGTTGAGAGCCAACCACATGTTTCTCTGATTTTACCATTAACAGGCATGTGATCACTCCTATGTGACCTGATATCATTTGTCTGTGTGTAAAATCAGAACATTTATGATAGTCTCTCATGGGAAGACTGGATTATTATATGAGCTATTGGACCAATGTATGTCTAGTATAAGTCTGCATTCTCATTTTACTGGCAGTATGAAGTTACCAGGAGACCTGCCTGGGCTGTGTAGTTAGTTTTCTTGAGCTCAGAATCTAGCTCAGTTCCTTGTTATCTTTGATTTTGGGCATGTACTTTGCTCTCCGACCTTTAGTTTCTTCACCTATAAAATACGAAAACTAACACTTGTACCCCATAGGCTCAGTAAGATAAGCCCACACAATGGCAGAATAGGCTCATTCTATATGAAGATACTAATTAAGTACTATTAGAAAGGCATGATTAGTTCATTAAAAGAACTAAGGCATTTAGTTCTTTTAGAACTCCAACTAAAGGCAGAGTGGTCTACTGTGTCAGGAAACAGATCAACGACCACCTTTCTGAGACACAGTTTTTACATCAGTTCAGTGGAGACATAGGGCGCAGCAGAGCCTACTCGCTGTCCATCGGACAGTTCCTTCTGAACACCAGTGTGGAGCCACAGTGCACACAGCAGCTTAGCAGCTAAACCTGAAACTGAGGAAGTGAGAGGAACAGATGAAGGACTGATAGAGGAAGCAGAAAGCAAAATAGAAAAGTACATTTAAGAAAAAATATGAAAATCATTTAATGATTCAACAAATCAAGTAACAATTGAGCACTAATTATGCAGGGAAGTGTAGATTACCTTAAAAACAGCTTCACCAGAGTGGTTACTAAAACAAACAAAAATAACTTTTGGCACTTCAAAAGGAAAATTCACTTCTGTAGGCCACCCAGTTTGTGACAAAAAGCAAATCAATCACGAATTATTCTGGATTTCTTTCAAAGCTATATTCTGTTGCCCATTTTTAGGGACATATTTTATAGCATTCTTTTCTACTATTTAGAAAACCAAAAACATAAAGATAAAAAATTCCCTCAATCAATTCAAATAAAAGCTAAAATGGGCATTCTTCTTGTATTTCCTTTTAGAAGTATTCACAAGCAATTTAATAGTAAGCATAGGTATTTCTGCTTTTTTTTTTTTTTATTCATGCAAAGCTACTAAACGACAGATCATGGAAATCCGTGTCAGGAAGAGAAACCCCAGTTCTCCGTGCTTGTGTTTCAGTCATGTTTCCATGTCTGGAAGAACTAGCAGAGCGTTTCCTCAAGCAGAAGCTTAACAAGCTGAATGGAAATGTTCTGCTCCACACGGCTTCCATCCCACCACGGCTGAGCTAACCAAGAACGAACTCCCACGACACTGCATTCTTGACACTCTTTCTAAGAGTTGGACATTTCTGGACTGGTGGCAGAATTAGCCAGAAAATTCTTTTGTTTCTTAGACTTGAGCAGACAAAAGGGCTGGTGAAGAACAGTTGAGAAAAATGTTTGAATTCTACAGCATAATACTGTAATTTTCTCATTATAGAAACACTTCAGGCATCTAGTTAAAGTTCAAATAACCACGCTGAAACTACCCATATCAGATTTTGGGCTCATGTTTTGTGATCAGAAACTACGGAATCTCAACTAGAAACTGATTTCTATTTCTCTCATTAAGTCAACAACAAAAATGTATCCACAGGAGACTGTGGCCCGTGAGTTTTTATAGCCCCTGCCAAATGTATATATTCTTACTATCTGCTTCCAAGTTGGCCCTAGGTCATACATACAATTAATTCCTACCCTATTAGAATAAACAACGATTTTGTTAACAAATTTCAATAAGAGGCCGAGAAACTATTCTTTCATGTTGACTTATTTATAGGTTCCCTGACTATTATTTTATAATATCATCTAAGGCAGAGATGGCAAGAGAAGATATAGATATAAATGGGAATTAAGTCTTATCTGGTCAGGGATTACTTATCTGTAGACGGCTCCTTGTACCTGGTAAACTTTGCCAACTTTTGTTTTCTAACCTAACCAGATCAAAGAACACCTTAAAATGACCTTAGCTTCAGTCTTCTTGTGAGAGTTAGAAAAGACATTAAAAGTAAAAATATACCTACATTGTAACTATGGAATTAAGACTTATTATAGAAAATGACAATATACATGAGGATACTTATAAATTTAAAAAAATTAACAAAGCTCAGCCTGAACTCCTCCCTTCAGAGATACATACACACACAGACACACACACACCTGTCCATGTTAGTCATTATATCTAGATTTAAGGGAAACATAAGCAACATCAAAAGAAAAAATATTCCTGCATATGAAAAGTTCTTATTCTAGTTCTCAGAACTTAGAAGTAATTACAAAATAAAAGTTAAACTTTAGTCTTGGAAGGCTACAAGAACCACTGCAAATGTTGATTATACAACTCCAACAACCTTTTAGCTATTATTCCTTTTTGCATAAGAAGTTATAAAGTAAGTATAATGTACTTCTTTGTACCTCTTGAGGAAGTTATTAAGTACTTTAAACTACAGCCCTGTTAGCACTCTGGGAAGGAAGGAGCCCACAGTTGTTTTTCTATTAACTGATAAGGCACTGAGAATGAAGCAGCTAGCTCAAGGTGACCAATATGTGAGGCGCAGTCCATCCTGTAATCTTGGTTTCCCCAGGAGAACAAAGTCAGGCTACACAACTTACCTTTCAGCTAGAACCAAAGGACTGAAATCAAAAGAATAGGTCTGGATTTAGTTATGGAAGAGAGTCGCCATTTTTTTGAGGGGGGAGGGAAATTTCTTCATAGGCTAAGCCTCAGTCAACATCCTTTTGTTTTCTCACATACTTTTGGTTAGCGGGTCCTCTGGAAACTCTGAAGGACTGCACAGATCTGGGAATAGAGGTTGTGAACCATTATCATGAAGTTTACGATATATAATGGACCCAGGTCATAATCAAGGATTCTGCCTTTTCATTGGTTATCACTAGAAACATTCACCAACCATCTGAATCCGTACTTCCACAAAAGAGATAACTGTATGAGAGCTACTGAACAGGAAGATGTGAAAACAGCAACACACTGTGAACCTCAACAGAGTGAGGCACTTCTGGGCCCAAGGCCTTCTCCTGTTGCTTCTGTGATGAGGGCTTGAGTGTAACAGGAAGGGACATGGGAGACTAGAAAGTAGTGGAAGAAACTTCTTTTAAAATGAACACGGGGTGAAATTGGCTTGCCTTTCTTCATAAAGCCTTCCTCTATCAACCAGCCACCCACCCCCTCCCCCAGTAAAAACAGGGGCAGCCTCTAAATGCCAAGAGAATAATTGTCTGTGTTTTGCATGCTGAAATTGGCTTGGCAAGCTCTCCACCTTGCAAATAATACAAAGAGCTTAGTTTAGTCTGTGTGTAAAGGCTTCGTGATCATTACCCAAAACATCCAAGGCAACATGCTCAGGGGAGGGGAATTATTCTTTGTTTCCCCCCTAATTGTAAACGTCTGACATCCATTTATTTACTTACAGCTCCTAGCAGCAGCCACCCCCCTGGTCAACACATACTCTTGGCACTGAATGCTTTCTAACAAAGGTCTACATGGAACCACACACAGTGGACAGGGAGAAACCTCAAACTTGACCTATCTCAGCCTCAGAAAACCTGCTGGACTCCACAGACTTCAGAATATCTGAGAAGTTCTGGTCAACAGGCTAGATAGGGCACTCCCCTCAGTGACCAACTCATGGAAAGCTCTCTTCTGCTGGAGTTGATACTAGCAAAGGCCAGCTCCCGTCTCGGCATATGTCCTCAAAGAGGACATAAAGCAAACACTTACATTACTTTGAAGACCCAAACTAGCTGGAACCTAGCTGGAGCCACAGCACCTTACTGTGTTTACCTGGCTGCTTGTGTTTTCCTTGGTGTACCTGTGTGATTGTTTACTTATACAGATCTCCTGACATTGAAACAACTCCCTTTCCACTGCCTAGGATAGCTGAACAAAGGGGTTTTGAATGCAAATCACACTGTATTTTAATCTCTCACCACTTCAAGATGCAAGTGTTTCACAAAACAGGACTGGCCTCCTCAGTTTTGCTGACACAGAGCTGTAACATTCTGGTCGAGAAGGTATCTGTCCTAACTTGACACAGGCCATTAATTCTATTGAGAAAGAATTTATGCAACATAAAAGGTTTGTAGAGACTAGATGAGATCTGAAGCCAGTAAGAGTTCCTGCTTTGCCACTTAGTGTCTCTATGGCTTGGGGCAGATTGACCTAAACTCATAAAGTTTAGGTTCTTAGAACCCATATTAAGGTATAGATTAATCATAACATGAAATTACATAAGTAAAATGCTCTCACATGGTACCTGAAGACAGAAGTTTTGTGTGCCTTGTATGTTAATGGCGGATTTTCAAAAACCTTCACTGACCATCAAAACATAGGTGAGCACACTGCTCTAAATCAGCAGGCTCTGTTAGTGTGTTTAGGACAGTTCTAGAGTTTTGGCCAGTGAAAAGGGGATGAAGTTGTTTCTTAAGTCATATCCACCAGGATGCTGTGAATTTCTGCCATGTATTGGGTATCAGGGCACAACATCACATACCCAAGATCTCTATGGTCTCTAACTTTTCTACTACTGCAGTTAAGAAACTGAGTCCTCAAAAATGAAGTAATTTGCCCTAAATTGGACCAGTAGGTACCAAAGAGTGCATGATTATAACTTAGCTAAGCAGGTGCCACAACTTAACTCTTTCCTCTGCTGTATACCATGTGGTTACTTACTGCCTTACTTACATTTGGTAGTCTTTGAAAGCAATGAAAGGTACAGGGTGTGTGTGTGTGCGTACACACACACATTTTTCAAATGGAACACTTACAAAATAGAAAACATGACTTTTACAGACTATCTGTAGAATATAAGCACTGATATTCATTCCATTTCATTTTCCCAATGTTTGCTGAGCACTGATTGTTGCATCTTTTTTATTATAAGCTGGCCAATAATAGGAAACTTTATCTGCCCCACATGTTACCTTTCTATCCTCATCTTTCATTACTAGTCACTACCTTTGCTTTAATCATTGGCAAGACTTGATATTTCCCATACACTGTTTTAGAACCACCTTCTTCCTGTACATTTGGCCTAAAAACTCATCTCCACCTGTCAAGAACCAGCCTACCTCCTAAGTGACTTCACTAAGCTCCCGGGAAGAGTTAGTTCTTCCTTTTCAAACATCCCAAAGCACTGACCTTGTATACTGCGGATTATTTGTTGTTTCCTAGAATTTTGTATTCAGTCATGAAACCTACATTTCTACCAAGCTGTAAGTTTCTCAACACCTCAGTTTTTTAATCGTTGCATTTGCCAGAGGGGAATAATAAATCTACATGTAATAAATGCTTTAAAAGGCAAAAGCACAGAAACTACCAATTACACTATCTGATACAAAAGAGAAGTCTGGAAAAGCTACTTTTCTATTCATCCACTAAGAAGAAAAAAATGCATGCCTGAGAAAGAAGGAGTCCTTCAGTTTTCTTCCCAGTTACAGGGTAGTAACATGGGGCACCAGAGATATAGGGCAAGAGGCAGTCAGTGGCTCCAAGAGCTCATCTGGCCAGCAGTATTATGGGTTATGATAGTTTCTCTGCAATACATACTGTTCTTGTGTAGCCAAATTGCCTTAGAAAAAAGGAGAAAGGTAAGATATTATGTTGTCATGTAAAATATCTAGATGGGAATTATTGATGTCGCCTAAATCTGTTCACCTTAGATGTATGTTACATTGGACTGACCTGAATGAGAAGACACTCAGGTCGACCAGACCTATTATCAAAAGAATGAGGAAGACAGTTGAGAAAGTCAGTTCTTTGAGGGAGACTCTGAGTACTCTCAAAAGCATATTTTTATTGTATTAGGATTTGTATCTTTCTAGAGCTGGAAATACAGATTGGGTATGAAAAAGGAACATTTTAATAGAAACAGCTATGGGCAGGAGTCCCATGTGCTGGCTTTGGCTTTGGGTGTGACCACAGGCACATCCATTAATTTCACTGGGCCTTAGTTACAAAAGTAGAGACTGGACAAATTAGACCTGACTAGACAAAAATTCAAAGAGGATAGGGAGGTTAAACGACTGGCTTGATACCACCTCACTTCTAAGAAAATCAGAGCGGGAAGAAATATGAACATGATGCATTTTGAAATTTAAAAGAATCTTGTGATTGTCGAGAGCCCTGATTTAGGCCTGGGAGTATGGCATTTAAAGCTAAGTTGAATTACATGAAAAGAATTTTCTTTTTCTGCCCTATTCCACCAGGATCTGGAAACCATTCTTAGCCCTGCTTCAACCTTAAATGAGAAAAGAGCCGCTGATTTGTAATGGAAAACTTGGATAAATCAACTATTTATACTCAAGAGATTTTTATATTCCTTTTTGTCCTTTCTCCATAACACAGAGCTAAGAAAAGCCATGATGTAAGTTTGCCCCATTAGACCTCATCAGCAGGCTATTTATTCTGTATCTACAGCCTAGCTGCTTCTGGGACTGAAGCAGTTAGTAGATAAGAACCAAAGAGCACTTTCAAATTAAACAGAGAACGTGAATGTCAAAGGGCCTAACATAAGCAAGGAGAGAGGAAAAAAAGACCATGTGTGTGGTGGGGGGAACGAGAGCGCCAAGGCTTTCACAACTGACCAAGTGTTTGTTGACTAAAGTTAGTTACGCATCTTAAATCTATAATTACTCATTGAAAATAGGATGAATAGTTGTCTTCTTATGCTATCAATGTATACATGAAAGATATTTATAAGTAGCTACTTGATAGGCTAACCTGGAATAGTCCTCATTGAGGCTCTTAAAGAAATTTTGGGATCGATATGTAAAATTCCAATTGAGAGCAGACATCTGAAATCTTCCCTACAAACATACCATCAATATTTTGTTGCTGTATTGGTGTTTTGGATCTGGGAAACTGTGTTCAACTCCATACATTTCCTTAGAAATAGAGTGGGTGGGTCTAAATGAAGAGTGACTGGGTCTAAAGGGGCATAATCATAATGTGTTTATGCTGGGTGACGTGTCTGAAACTTGAAGATGCAAGGAATAGGTTGAAAAACTGTGTCTTCTATAATAGAGAATATCCTTCCCATTAAAGGACTACACTATGACAACAGAAATAGCTTTGCTTGCTTTGGCGCTGAGAAAGAACTAGGTATATGACCTGAAGTTACTGGGAACTGGGTTGCATCTACTAACAAGGGAAGGCCTTTTCCGACTTTGCCAACTGAGCATGCAGTAATGCAAGACCCGACTTCCTGGTACTGTGGGGCACATAAGAGAAGACACTGTGCTGCCTCACATTTGAGTCAGTGATGTTTTCTCTTGGAGCCTAGAATCCTTGGAAATGGATGTGAACCATATGCTCCATTTTCCATCGCCTTCTCTGAAATTGTGTTCATGCCCTACAAGGAAAAAAATACCAGTAGGGGAACGTGTTGGTGATTTTCTTTTAATTGAAAATGGGAGAAAAAGATAAAAAGAGCCAAATGCTAAATTAGGTTATCTGATTTTCAATTTGTCTTTGTGGCTGTCAGACAGGTTTAGTAGAGCTGGCTGAGTTTAGAGTCTCCAAATGCTGGTGACTAGGGTAATAAAAGGAAACATTTTAAAAATATATTTTTTTCAAAAACCAAATAAAATCCTAAAAGAATTTTTTCCCCTAATCTGGCCATGCAAGCATGACCTTGGTGTTCTATGATTTAGCACTGTTAATATCTATTTATAGAAAGCATTTTCATAACGCTTACACGAATCACATTTACCATAAGACAGATGATATTAAAAACCTAAACAGTTTTGCTGAGAACCCTGTAATCTTACTACAGCTCTTCCATTTCCCTTTGAGGGAACTAAGTTTTAGCTTAATGATTCAATGAAGAGAAAGGTGGAAAATGAAAAGCTATCAGACAAGTTAATAAAAATCATCAAAAGATGAGCTTTTAAAAACCTTCAAACTTAAACCTTTGGGTCATTCCCAGCAATGAGTATCCTCAAGGTAGCACAGAATGTCTCTGTATGATGTTGTCTAGTTGTCTAGTAATCAAAATAAAGAATTCCCACTTAAAACTTCTTACATGTTTTAGTTTAAAGAATATACTATTAATAAAATATGACATACCTCAAAATGAAGTTAATGATGATCAAATAAATAGTGTGATGGTCAGTCAGTTCATTTATATATGTGGGAGGAGAGTTAGTTCATGATTAGGAGAAGTGTTATCAAACATTTTCTACATTCAGTGAGATTAAAAGGAGATTGCTAGTTTGCCGTGAGGGTCTAATGCCACATCCCCACCTGGCACATCACCATGTATGTACACAAATGCACATTCAACTTTTTGTAGGCACTTTTTCTGTCTTTGGTGACTTACGGGTTTACAACTTCACCTTGTCTTTGTCAAGCCTTTTCCTATTCTGTTTTTCATTTTATTTTTGCTAAAATCTTTTAAGCATATATAAGATAACACACACGACACACTTAAATCAGTGTCTGGCATGTAGTAGGATGGCTACACTTGCTTCGGTAGATTCTAGAATCTCCTTCTACACTTGTAGCCAGTAGTTTACAGATGAATCACCTTTACTGCAGCTCTCACCCAAGCAGCTTTGCTGAGAAAGTACTGCATGATTCAGACATTCAGTAAATCCCACCGAGGTCTAGCTCCTCTAAATACGGAGACACGGGCATGAACAATAGGAGCCTTGTGCTCACAGACTGCCCCATAAATTCACTAGCAGACACCATTATCTTCATTTCATATGTAAAGAAACACTCAGATCCAAGGCCATAGAGCAGTGGTTCTTAACCTATGGATTGCAACCCCTTTGGGGTCCTATATCAGGTATTTTTACATTACAATTTGTAACAATATCAATATTATAGTTATAAAGTAGCAACGAAATAATTTTATGGTTGGGGATCACAAACATGAAGAACTGGTTTAAAGGGTCACAGCATTAGAAGGCTAAGGACCACTGTCAGAGTCATCTTGGATTAGAGCTAGGATTTAAGCCCAGAGCTACCAAATTCTACAAACCTCGTATTATGTAATTAGACATGTTTCTCCCATTCCAAAATATTAGCAAGGTGGTCAAGAAGGAAAAGTGATATTTAGGAATAACTGTGCAGTCAAATATGCTTGTACACATGTATATTCAAATATACAAGTATAATATACAGAAGGGAAATAATCTTATTGAGTAGACCAGTTGCTACAAAGCCAAAAGCATGTAGATTTATAATTTATAATTTATAATTCAAGGTCCTCGGGATTTAACAAATGGGGTGGCACCATGGACACTTATCAATGTCGAACCAGGATGTTCTTTAACTACTTTCTTTTACCCTTTGGTAACTTCTAAGTAGCTACAGTGTGATGTTTTAGGGATGTTGTACATAGATGACCAAATAAAAACTCAATTTTGATCCTAGAAGTATGAACTTTGGTAAGTTATTTAACAATTCCAAATTTCATTTTTCTCCCCTGCAAAATGGAGAGAGAAAAAAATAGATAGCTTTGTAAAGACTAAGGAAGTTAATTACTGAAAACCATTTAGAGTAGGATTGTATATGTTAAATATTGAATAAATGTCAGTTATCACTGCTAGCATTATTTTCTTCCAGTCAAAGTACTTTTGACTAGTTACCTTAATATTATATTAAATGAAAAAAACTCAAACTGATTTCTGAGCCTTTTCCAAGTTACTTTATACAAATAAAATATTCTCACCATATTTCTTCAAGAATTCACACATAAAATTAACCATACACTAATATTTAACAAACTTCTGAATAACTACCCAGTTATGTACAATAAACAATTTTGACAAATAAAATTAATAAAAAGTGACTTTAAAAAGTGATCTTTATGGGTAAGGACTTGATTAGGGTATATGTATTAGGAAGAGAGGGTTAGTAGAATAAGTTTCTATTTACATTTGCCTGTTCCCTATTACTAAATTATGAGAAAAAGCCTGTAAATTCTCTGTAGTCTTTCTCTCACTTTGACACATTCTTACCAAAATCCACCATGATTCCAACTAGCTTAAACCAAAGAAAAACAGACCAAGGTCACTACATAGGAAAACAAAATACAATCTACTTTTCACTGCCAACTACATGGTATTTGTATCCATAGATACAAGACAACAGAGAATTACAAAACTTTCGTGTGGGAAGCCCCAAGACTTCAGAGCTCATCAAGTCTTAGGCCCCAGCCCTGCTGTCAGGGGATCCATTACTGAGTAAGAAACAGTGTAGATGTCAAAGGGAACAACCCCTGGTCCTCATCTCATCCTCAATGATCTTCTAGGGCCAACATAGCCCCAAATTCTCTTGTAAGCAGTAACTTAGGCCTGCCTAATTAAAGGAAAAACTGGAACCGCAAGTCAGGTTTTCTGATTCTCGATCTATGCACTCAAAGGGCACACTCATATGACAGGCAGTTAAGGGAGTGTACCACTACTGCTTTACCAAAGTGGCACAACACCATTACTTGACATTTATTATTAAAAAAGGGGGGGAAAAAGCAGCAGTTACCCATTCTCTCTCTCTCCTTCCCTTCTTCCCTCCCTCCCTCCCTCTCTCCCTCTTTCTCTCTTGCAAAGTGGAACTAAAAAATCCTAAACCACGATTGTAAATAATTTTTTCCTCACTCACTTTGTATCCCTGGGCCATGCACAGATGTATTTAAAAACTGCCAAGAGAAACAATGAAGTCACTGATAATACAGTGCATGGGTATCACGAAATTCACGCCTTTGTTTTCTCTCTCTCGATAATTACTTCTCATTACTGATCAAGTAGTGGTTGTTGGCAGATGCGGGAAGGAAACTCCACCACTGTAAACATGTAGAGACACATACGTACACTCAGTAGACCAGGCACCTATGCATACTAAATCTGTTTTCAGTGTGAGTACTGCTTCACTAATCAGCAATAGAGCTACTCACCTTAGTTCCCAAAGAACTGATAGTCTCAAAACAAAAACAAAAGACTACAATCATGTTGAAAAGAACAACAAACATGCTATTAAAAGTTTGGAGTTGTTTGTGTGTTTGTTTTTCCATTTACAAACTGTCACGGGCTTTCCCTGGGCAGATTTCAGCTAAGCCACTAAAGGGTGAGGGGAGAGAAGCAAACACAGAAGATATACAGAACCCCCTTCCGTCCTCCGCTTTAGCTTGGGCAGCCTAAGAAACAAACGGCACTGCTTATGAGCAATGCCTAGCAAGTTCGCTGCTAAAAGGAGTTATGTTATCCTGCTGTGCTGGACGGCATACTTTAGGAAATATGATGAAGGAAGAGGAATACTTATCAATTTAATAATAGAATGCAAGGTGATTCTTATTTGTAAGCAATTGTTCCCTATAGGAGTATGTAATCAAAGGGCACAAGAATAAATACATCACAGAATTTTTTTCAACTGTCTGAAATTTATTAAATTATAAAAGTTTCCATTTCCACCCCTCTTCCCAACACCCTCCCACTCCCCCCACTCCCCCTCCTCCTCCCTCTCCATCCCTAAGAGCAGTCTGGGTTTCCTGCCCTGTGGGAAGTTCAAGTTCCTCCCCCCTCCCTCCAGGTCCAGGAAGGTGAGTATCCAAACAGACTGGATCCCAAAAATCCAGTATATGCAGAGGAAACAAGTCCCAGTGTCATTGTCAATGGCTTTTCAGAAAGACTCCGGGCCAGCCACATTCAAAGAATCCGGCCACATTCAGAGAATTTGGTTGGATCACGTGCTCGTTCAGTCCCAGAACAACTGTCCTTGGTGAACTCTCATTAGATCAGTCCCCTTGTATCAGTGGGTGATCGGACTCCTTGCGGTCCTGATTTCCTTTTTCATGTTTTTTTTAAAAAAATACAACTAAAGAAGTAAATATATTTTATCACTTTTAAATTAGATTTTTTTTTATTGTGTAGGTATGGTGGACTTTTCCCAATGGCTTCAATTCTTCTTTGAGGCTATATCTCTCCCCTTCTACAAGGGGAACCTGTTTTCCCACTCTTGCATCTGGGGCTGGCCTTGTTATGTGTGTCTACCCACAAAACAAGAGCTTGAGTGAGTTTTAGTCTTAGAATGTTGCAGTGCATTGGGGTCTAATCTACTAGAGGATGAGACTGACACAATCTGGCTGACGACCTAGGAAACCAAATAGCCTAAAGCTAAATGCATGTTAGAGATTGCATTTTAGACAGATCATACCCAAAGGGGATGCAGGATCAATGAAGCTATGGAGTAAACCACAGAATTTTGAGTCACCGTGGCTACTATCTTAATTTTAGAATAGCTTAGAACAATAATATACACCTGAGACAGATGGCCACAAAGTTCAAGAAGCAAATCAACCATCCTGTTGAAAATTCATACCGAAAGGAGCATCAGGCAAGGTACATCCCAGGAGACATGAACTGCCATTAATTATGTCAGGGTTTTGGTGCAGCTCAGAGGTAAATTAACTGGCACCATCCTCAGCAACTCCCCCCAGTATAAACATTATAAGATAAGATAAAATAAAAACATTATGTGAAAGGCACAAGATGACCTTGTCCTTCATGTGCAAATGTAAGTCAAGAACAGTATTTACTTAGTTTGACTATATCTAATCTATGTAATAACTTTTCATTATTCCTATATTGCAGAGTAAGGGCATCCCTGAGGTGTTCAAGAAAATATAATGACTAGAGAAAAAGAATTAGAAATGTAATTTATATTTATCTTTCCCCCTTTTACTTTTAAATACATTTTCATAAGGCACATAATATATATGTTAAGTTACTAGTGCATGAACACCATTTTGTATCTCCCACTCATTATAATTTCTACCTACTATTGTTTAATCCCAGTAAGTTCAGAAGCTGAGACAGAAGATAGCTGGAGCCCAGGTATTTGGAGCCAGCCCATGTAACAAAGTAACAAAATTATATTAGTTATTCGCAAGTTAATACACACAGAGACACACATAGACACACAGACACACACACACCTTTCTCTGTCCTTTTACTTTTCTCAAATAAACTAATCGTCCCTGACTACTTAGGGAGGAGCCAGTGACAGCTGTTGCTACAGATAACTCTTCAGCGATACTGTGCTTAGAATTAGATATTCTCTGTAGACAGGCAACAGCATTTTTTAAAGATAGGTTGTCTGCACTTGTCTTAAGCAAATACAGCACACTGGCATTTGGGCATCATTTTTATGAATGTAGGCTCAGTGACTACATGTGCTTCCGTTTCTTCATTACACAATGAAGACACTAGTCTCTACTTCATAGTGTCGTCATGAGTCTTGAGGCAGCATGTAAAAGCTCGATTCAGATGGGCAACCATCTCTAGTGATATTCCAGACACACATACTTCACATATTCCACTCTGTGCCTTAGAAAATATCCCTAAAATGCACATAATTAGGAAAAATATTAGCAAGAAAATTCAGAGTGGTAAATTCCTAATATTGTGTGTTTGTTTTGCATGAGTAAAGAGAATTAAACTATTTTAAAAATCTATCAAGAGAAAAATCGGTGAATAAATGGTATACTAGTCACACAATGAAATACTATGCGAAAAGCAAAATATATAAACTACAAAACAAGGAACAAAGATGAATTTTAAAAGTATGGCATAAAAAAGCAAATTTCAGAAACATATCAACATGCTACTTGCATCAGCTTAAAAACATGCAAAGAAATACTATCTATTGTTCAGCAACATGCACACATTTTTTAAAGTATAAAAATATACATATAGGAATGTTACACATCAAGTTCAAGATGATGACCACTTCTGAAGTAGCAGGGAAGAAGGTAAGCATTGGAGGAGATACACAGGGGGTTTAACTACATCTATAATACACGCCTTGTAAAATTTTCTTTCTTATTTCACAGTTACTTAGCCAAGTTTGACAAGTATGTGTGGTAGTACATGGTAGCAGTTAACTTGTATGCTTGTGGGTACCACCGTTGGAGGGAGGCCGCTTGTTGGTTCCTGACTGCTCAGCCCTGAAATAATCACACAGAAACTATATTAGTTAAATCACTGCTTGGTCCATTAGCTGTAGCTTCTTGGCTAACTCTTACATATTAATTTAACCCATTTCTATTAATCTGTGTATCACCACATGGCTGTGGCTTACCAATTAAAGTTCCAGTGGTGTCTGTCTCCAGCGGGGTTACATGGCTTCTCTAAACTCCTCCTCCTTTCTCCCAGCATTCAGTTTAGTTTCCCCAACCTAGTTCTGTTCCCCTATAGCTCTGCTTTAGGCCCAAAGCAGTTCTTTTATTAACCAATAATATTCACAGCATACAGAGGAGAATCCCACATCATATCATCACCCCCCACTGATATTTTAAAGGTTATTATTATGTACAGAAAGTAAGTACCAGTGATTTAATGATGAGTAGCAGAAAGAGAAAAATTTACCTAGACATGGTAGCATGTACTTGTAATCCCAGTATTCAGGAGGCATAGGCAGGAGGATTGGCACAAGTTTGAGGACAGCCTGGTCTACATAATGAGTTCTATATATAGTGAAGATATTGCCTTAACAAAACCAAAATCAAAAATGTATCTTCCTGTGAGTTACTGAAATTCACTATAAGCTTGAGACTGTTCAGAACCCTCAAAGGTGAAACAGCTTTTTTTTTGTTGTCAATCTGGACAGCTGTATCCTCAGAGATGGAGTCCATGCGGTCCTTAGAGTCCATGGAGTCAACTGCTCTGCACTGGTGCCTCTACTTTACAGATGAGAGTGCAAATAGAAGCTGTGACTTAGCTCAATGACACATCTGGAATTTTGGTAGACTATCAGGAATACAGTAAAGGAATGGCCTGGAATGTTTTTAGTACTAAATTCTGCCTTAACAACAAAGTAACCTAAAGTATTCTCTAGCAGACATTTGGTGTTCCTATCTTAACGTGCCAAAGCTAAAAAGTTAAGAAGGCAAAAACATATATAAAAAACCAACAACTTCAAAAGGAAATAATATAAACTAAAGACAAATCATTAGCAAGTTCATCCTTTTACAATTAGGTTAAGTATGCCTCCTTGTAAGTGAGCACTCGGCCACAGTTGGAGTTATGACCTAGGTTCTTGTAGTGGAATGTGTGGTGGACGAAGTACAAACACAGGCTGTTTACCCATGGACATAAGTGGCTTTAATCGCAGCAGAACAAGCTTTTAAAATGTTAACTTTAAAAGGAGAAGTGTAAATAAGACGGTGATTTATGAATCTGGTAATACCCTTCTCTGTTGTACATATTAGAAAGATAAAGTCAAATATAATAAGAGCGTGGAGTTGTTAGAGCAGTAACCAGTACTTATAAAACTCTACTTCTAGCAAGAGTTACAAATTGTCTTCTCTTCTTCCAGTCCTTGAAGAATGCGTTCCAGAAGCAGCAACACTGAGGGCTCAGCCCCAAGGCATTTCCCAAGACATAGCAAATTCCCCACTCTCCAGGACATGAAGCACAGAGAACAAGAAAAGGACCCATCTAGTGAGACAGATGGGGTCCTTCCACACCCTATGCCAGAGAAGTCACACACTGGCAAAGGCCACCAAGCAGAAGACCTCTCAAGAGATGACTTATTATTTCTACTCAGCATTCTGGAGGGAGAACTGCAGGTCAGCTGGGTTGGGGCCAGTCTTTCCATGATCTAAGGGGAAGCCTGCTTAAGAATTTGGTGGGCTTGCTGCTAAAGAAATCAATAGCTGTGGTTCACAGTTGTGTAAACCCAAAAGCAAAACATTTGATACACAAACAGAATTCTCTTCTACCAACTCAAAACACAATTACAATCAATCACATCTAAAAACGGGTTGTCATTATGACATATAGTTGGCATGAATGCTGTGAAAGGCCACAACCTCTGCTCATGTGGCTTGCGAGCCCTCGTTCACAAGCATATCTCAACAATCGGGCCAGAAGACTTCTGGATTGGTTTAAATAACAATAAGCATTCTGCATTCCATGTAAACTGGCTCCTCAGCATTATTAATCATTTTATTTATATAAAAACCTAAAAACAGCTGCTACACATAAGATGAATCTTACTTCCTAACCTCTGAAAGCTCGAAAGACAGTCCTCTGAGGGATATCTTATCTTTCATTAGAAACCAACAAAACTTTCCCCCCAGTGTAGTACAGTGGTCATTTTGTAAAATACTGATAATGTGTAAGTAGTGTTTAGTAAAAAGGATGAAAGGACATAGTTCTGTTTCCTTCCCCAAAGATTACTATATTTAAATATGGTTCACTTATATTCGAAAGGGAATAAGAAATACCACCAATTATCACAAGAGACTATGCGCTGAGTTCTGGGGTAGATAAGCAATCTTTCTGCAATACTATTTGTTCTTCCAGGCTCGCGATGACGTCATAGGCATTTTAAGGGCTGAAAAAATGGATTTAGCTTTACTGGAAGCTCAGTATGGATTTGTCACTCCAAAGAAGGTGTTGGAGGCTCTCCAGAGAGATGCCTTTCAAGCAAAATCTGCTCCCTGGCCGGAGGACATCTATGAGAAACCAATGAATGAGGTAGGTACCACAGCAGGCGTGGGTACTTAGATGGCAGAAGTACACCCTGCCAGCAAGGAGATGGGCCTTAGCAAGTGTTGGTGATATGCACTCCCTTTCAGTTCACAATGTCATTACCTAATGCTCTTCAAACCCACTCCAAAAGATGAACACTGTAAGGTCAATGGGGGAGAAAGATGAATGACAGCCGAGATGCACTTGGTTTGTTTCTCACTATCAGGACTGAAACATAAATTGGAAGAATACACATACATATGAATCCTGCAAGGATATGTATTTATTTGCGGGCTTAAGATCTATCCAGACTATAATAAAAAGTGTATCGAGTTCAATCATCAAGGTTAAAATACTAAGATATTATGTCATAGAAAGTCCGAGCATTAAAAAGAAATGGCCTAAACTGCCCAAGAGATTGAGTTTTAGATGATGAAGTCCGTCCTTCAAACATCTACTGACAACGATGACCTTTCTACTGCCCACAGCATCCTGCAGTGGCAAGGGTGAGCAGCCCATACATGGTCATCCCTACCCAGAGACGAAGTGCTTCTTGCTCTTTTTTCTATGTTTAAATTCCTAAAGCCCTGGCATCCTTTCTTACTCTTCTGTTTCCCTCAGAGATCTGAGTGGAAATTTCCACAATTTTCATTTCTATAAAAGTAAACAACTGAGAACCTGAGTTAAGGCTGAGAGAATAAAAGCAAGTTTGAGACACCTCCCCAGACTTCTCTGGCAATCTAGTTCAAGATTGACCTCTAATGTTCTTGCTATTCTTGTCTTGGGAATATCATGAGAGAAGACTACCGCCTTGCCAAATTCTGAAGTAATTTGGTCATGTGAATGTACTTCTCTAAATGATGAGGATGAGACCACCCAAAGTCTGTTGATTTATGCTTTAATCCAAATTTTAAACAAAAGGAACTGAGCCTGCATGCGCGTCAACAGTGTTAACACTATCCTGGCTCCCTGCATGCTTCCGCTAGGTTTGACAAACACGCCAGCTACATGAGGTGCGATGCAAATTGATGGTTGGTGCAAATATCCTGAACAGAACTCATCAAATGGCAATGTCCCTGAGTAAGGTGTCCCTGAATGTTACTCCTTCTCTGTCTCTGTCTCTCTATCTCTCTCTCTGGTTTTTTTGAGGCAGTTTCTCTCTGTAGTTTTAGAGCCTGTCCTGGCACTCGCTCTGTAGACCAGACTGCCTCGAACTCATAGAGATCTGCCTGCCTCACCCTTCCCAGTGCTGGGATTAAAGGTTTTCACCACCACTGCCTGGTGTCCTACTTTCTTCTTGCTTTACAAATGCAACATTCTTTGCACATGAAGGAAAAAATAAATTAGAAGAACAGCTTCCCTTTGCTAGAGAACATGGGAGGAATGCTGATGGAGAATGGAGAATGGGAGGGGGGGGAGCAGTGAGCCAGAAGAAAAGATAGGACTGGTTTGGGGATAGAGTATAGATAGGAGGGAAGAAAGGACCAGAACTCTTTCCATAAACTTTGAAACTTCGTGCTTTCTTAGAATTTGGAGTTCTACATTAGAAGTTAATTTGTAAAGATACTGGAGTATGCCTAATGTAGTAATAGTTCTTTTTAAAGTCACCACAGAAAATTTAACACTTAGACCATCAAAGGTACTTCAGCACCAGAGTCTTAAGACGATTTAAAAAGATTTTACAGAATTTCACTTCTACATTTCACTGTCCCCATTCATTTAACTGAAAAGTTAATGTATAAAGAGAGTCGTGAGTCTTTTTTCCAGGATGCATAATATCTAGGTGTGGGTAAATGACATAAGATTTCAGAAGCAAGTATAGCACCGATTACTATGAGGTGGTATAAAAGGGAGGAAGAATGCAAAAGGAACCAAGAAGTCAAGATCCAAAGGATGAGTTGGGATTAGTAGTCAGATGGAACATAGTCAAATTCTATCTCCAGCAATAATGAAGACTATATTGTGAAACTACATCATTAAATTATCAGAAGGATTTTGATTGTATAGGGGCAGGAGTCAGGTTGATTAACTGAAAGTTATCGCTGTACGGTAAACATTAGAAAGCTATTCCTTAAATTTCCTGTCCTGGTGTCCACAGAAATGGCTAACAAGTATTGCTGTTTCCTATCCTGCAAACTACAAGAAAGGATAGAACAGAGAAATGGGTACTTTCTGATAATCCTTCAGCACATAATGATACAGTGTCTCACAACAGTCTTAGGTGATACATGAGCTTAATTTCTCTTCCTCGTAAAAGCATAAGATCTTGGCATTCAAATGACAGAAGAGACACTTAAATACTTGTCCCTTGTAAAAGTTACAGCACCAGACTTGATCCCAGAAATCATTAAGTCAATCTATTTATCTTATAAATGAAGAATATGGAGTATAAAATACTTTTGCCAAACATGTGACTTTGCCAAACTCCCATGTATCCCACTACTCAGGATGTGTATGGTTCATTGTATGATCTGTCAGGAGTGAGAAGAGACTGAAGCAAAAACCACTGGCATGTCTTCTAAAAAGCATACCAAATAATTAAGTCATGAAATAAGACTTCAAATACAAGCCAAAGCATCTCCAGAATCAACAAGACTCTTGCAGGGAGCATCTTCTCTGAAGAGGTTGTTATGCAACAGCTTTTTCCATTACTGCTCTTATGAGAATACAAGCTGTCTAGAGATTGCATTGGGTAACATATAGGAAATTCAAACCATCCTTCTAGAGTGATGGAATGTGAAAAAGGAAATCTCAGGGAATTGGGCTTTGATATGAGGAAGCAAACATATAAAATAGTGAGTGGGGAACAGAGAAGTTTTGGGGGAAAAGGAGAAAAGGGCTCCTAGGTCTTAGCAATCTAGTATCACTGTTTATTCTAAGACCTGCCTGAAACTAATGTGGCTCAAAGCTGGCTGGGAGAAATGGAGAACAAAATGAAAATAGGATCATTGTGACAGAGGATACAGTTGACTATGAATAGAGCCTAATGTTGTGACCCTTTAGTACAGTTCCTCATGTTGTGGTGACCCCCCCCAACCATAAAATTAGTTTCGTTGCTACTTCATAACTACAGTTTTACAACAGTTATGAATTGTAACATAAATATCTGCTAGTTGACCCCCAAAGGGGTTGCAACCCACAGGTTGAGAACCACTGGAATAGAGCCTGTGTATTCCCATTGGTGAAAGTTAGCACTATCAGTCATAAGGAAAGAATGGGAAGAACTGGAGGAGAGACCACTTAAGTGTCAGCAGACTATGTAACAAATCATGGCAGTAACTCTTTAAAGCCTTCAACTCAACTCTCTGATGAAGAAACCAATAATCATTAGACAAGATGGAACAAACACACTAGAAAGCAAAACTTCATGTATCATTATCCCGTCTTTAGAGTGAATAAAGCTTTATTTTAGTTCATTACAAACTAGATGATGATCTATTATATGACTGCTTTTCTTCTAAAAGAAAATTTTCATAGTATATATTCACTGTACATGGTGTTGTGTAATCTAAAGACATTTTCATCTAAACCTATATTGTATAGGATGATGGGTGACTAAAGTTAAAGCACACACCCGGCAGTTGTAAGTGTCTACCTAAGGACAGATTCATTTTTATTTTATTCTTTTGCAATTAGCAAGCTACTTTTAGATATTTATTTATCTAACTCAAGGATCAAATTTAATTGAATGCTTTCCCTACAGCAATGTACTATTAACAGGTTAATCTTATCATTATTTGACTATTAAATTCTAAAAGCAGCTTACTTAGCTCTTCTCTACAGTAAATAATGATTTGACAGTACTACTGTTGCTGGTCCCTGAAACAACTCACAAATACTGCTGTTTTCATTTTCAGCTTCACTTTCCAAAGCTAGCTGAGAGAGGTCTGCCACTCTGATCACCTTTAGTAGTTACTGATACAACCACTTACATTGTTCCCAACTGTTCCATGCATTTATCTCATCTTCTTACTGAAAATAAAACACTTACAGTTCAAATATCAAACCTCTCTTGTTTTCTCGATGGCACTAAGATGAAAATTTCAGATGTCTGTAAAGTGGTTTAAAATGTTCTTTTAGAAAAAAAAATGAAGACTTCTCAGAAACTAGATATTAGTTAGCAATGGCTCTGCAGGCAGGCAATACAATTTATAGTTTCAGTGTTCACGAAACGACAAACCAAGTTTCTTAAAAACCATCAAGAGTAATATAATCAACTCTTTTTAAAAGAGTATTTTAAAATATATAAAATTGTTATCATAAACCTGCATAAGAAACCTGAACAGCCAATGTGAGAATTTAGAAGTCAAAGGGAATTCATCGGGTTCTAAAAAATTTCTTAGTTCTGCTTTATTTTTTTCCTAAATGACTGAGTTAACCTGTGGTTTGGATTTTTAGTTAATTTTATGCCTTTTAAGATGTGCCTAAAATATCATAAAATGGTACTTGGCATTAAATTCATGAGCCACAATATTTTTAAACTTATATGATAAAACAAAGCATAAACCAGTATTTTATCAGTTACAGCTTGCATTTAATGTAAGTATTCTGAGTAATGAGTAATTAACAGGCAATAAATGCATTTTTTTGTAGTTGGATAAAGTCATAGAAAAGCATAAAGACTCTCACAGACGAATCCTGGAACAACTTTTAATGGTAGAAAAATCCCACAGGCAAACCATAATGGAGATGGAGGAAGAGAAGAAAAAACATAAAGAATATATGGAGAGGAGCGATGAATTCATAAACTTATTGGAACAGGAGTGTGAAAGGTAAGAGCTGCACTGGACAAAACAATGACCCCTTCTGCTTTGGTATTACATGTTACAACGGCTGGAAGTACTTCAAGAGTTAAAATGAAACACATTCTGGTCTCAAGGACCTTACGGTCCAAAGTGAGGGAAACACATATCTAAAGGCATTATCAATACAGTACAATAATAATTATGGAAATATAAATACTGAATTCCCAATCCTCTAAGAAGAGGCAAAACTGCATAAAAGACTAGGAGAAATTATCCATAATCAAACATTCAAAATGATTTTCAATGTAAGAGGTGAATATGTGTAGGGGCATGAGGTGTGGAAAAAATGGCTTGGGTCCTGAGGGAAGCCAAACATAGCTACAGAAGAGGCTGCAAGTGCAGCCCGAGAAAAAGAGAGTCGAGCGCCCACCATAAACACTCAGACCATGCAGTGTCTGCACAACTAAGACAATAAGAGAACTGTGAGAAGGAAAGTGAGGTCACCAGGTATGCGTTCTTAAAGAACAATAAAAGCAGCATGGAGGAAAGACTGCAAGAGCTGTCGACTAGAGGCAGGAAACCTGCTTTGGAGGCAACTACCCAGATAAGAGAGATGAGGGTGTAAACAGGAAATATTTATGATGGAGAGTCCACATAGCAACTGCTGAGACTGAAGAGATGTGCACTGGTCATAGGAGTTATTTAGCTGGTATTCTGGCTATGCACCAAGCTGTGAAATATGAAAATGGGACACAGATTTTGGTTGTGGGATTTCGGTTGAAGAGAAAGGTAACACATGGAAGTGAATACTGATTTAGACATATCTTGGTGCCTTCCAAAACCTAGAAGAAAAAAATGTGTATGAATTTTACCTATGGCAGAAATACAGGTCTATAAAGTATGGGTTTATGTACGAATTTGCAATGGGTAACAGTTGAAGCTGTGTGTGTAGATGTCATCTGGAGACAAAATGTTAACAATGGAACCCTTGAACCAGTGCTTGTCTGTTTTCTGGGAACTTAGTAAAGAAAGCCAAGAAAAGAGAAAACAAACAAAAAACAAACACAAAAGCAAACCAAACCAAAACAACAACAAAACGAAAAGCAGCCTAAGGATGAGAAAACCAGAAAGAAGAGAAAGTTCATGAAACTAAGGAAAAATGTGAACAAAACAAACAAACAAAAACGAGTGAGCAGTCAATCAGAAAACAAGCAAACAAGAAATCAAAACAGAACAAAAAACATGCAGGAAAGCATGGGAATGCCCTAGGTCTTGTGACATAGAAGACACCAAAGGAACTTAAAGGGCCATGTCACTAAGACATGGGGAGAAGCCAGTATAAACCTTTGAACAATGGACGAGAATAGTTGTTCCTGGTGTGAAACAATATTTGAGAAGTATGTTCTCAAAAGTAGTTTGGTTGACAAATCTTTTATTACCATACATAGGGCCAGTAACTTGTTCGACTTTGACCTGCTTTGTAACAGCATCAACAGTGTAGACATCCCCACCGCACAAAAGGACAATTGGACCACTCCTCAGACACTGAAAAAAAGAAAACAATGTCTGCGAAATCAATTTCTACATGTGTAAGAGTCACACTGTTGACACTAAATTCAAACAATCAGAATAATGCAGGAAAATGATCTGTGAGCTCCCATTTTCAAAACACCAGCAATCTCAACTGCTTTACTCAAATATTTCTGTTTTGTATTGTTTTTGAGACAGTCTTGTTGTATTGTGCAGACTGACTTTGACCGTGAGACAATCCTGCCTCGGCCTCCTGAGTGCTTACACTACCAAACTGGGCCAATAAATTTACAGTTAGTATTTTAGCTAGGAAGCTAAAGTTCTACCAATGTCTCCACTAATAGTGAAGTTTCATTTCTTTTCACATAATCTCATGGTCAACACTCACTTAAGAATACCTGTCCTTATTCTATCCCCATTCTATAGATACCCATTCTATCCCCCTCTAAGAGGTTTATTTTATACATGAGAAGTGGGGACAAAAGTGAGAGATGTCCTAGCAAATTTGAACCTCATGAACTCTGAGATATTTGCAAGAACAGATTTTAAAAGTTCAAGATATTTGGCACCAAGTGAAGATTCAACTCAGACATTATAAATATATGATTTCTTAGTCAATGAGACAATGTTATATTAATATTATTTTGAACCCCCTGTGGTTTGGCACTAGTGGCCTCATTTGGCTGCCATACTGTCTTGGCATTAACTTCCTAACAGACACTTTCTTTCATCTCTCCTTACCATGACAATTCACTGACCATGGTCGGAGTGTTGCCTGGCAGAGAACAAAGAGGTGCAGGCTGTCCCTTTCCAGGGGCTGACCACATACTACGGCAAGATGACAGAGATTCTGGCTGAGAATGTGAAAGGCTAATGAATGGGGCATGGTTCTCATGTTCACAGTCGTGCTCATCTTCTGGAGCAAGGCTGGGGAGGCCATCCAGAGTAACACTGTAACCCTGGGAGGCAGATAGATATGGCTGCTTAATTTCAGAAAGCAAAGAGGAATAGCTCAGAAATGCAAACAAAAGACCAGTGGAAAGAGGGTACAGGCTAGAGGGAAAGAAAAAGAGTCAAGTGTATACCTTGGAATCAGTCTGCTAACGATGGCATTTCTACAGGTCACAGAAGAGCTAAAGAAGTTCAGTGGATAATGTTTGTCTTACAGGATGCAAAGTCTTAAATGATAAACAAACTGAACAGGCATTGCAAAGAAGTGGGAAAGGGGACTAAATTAGATTGCTGCTCATCCCCTGCTTAGCCAGTGTAACAGATAAGTGAGGATTCACTTGTTTCCACTTGTCAAGGAAAAGTTTCCAGGTGGGACGATTTGTGTGTGAGAATATCAAACTTACTTTCTCCTCATAACACACAGAAACTTCTTCCTTTACCTTGTCTGCACATCCAGTTCCTGCTCTTGGAAATGTTGGTACATTCCCCCTCACATTTGCTCTAGGCTGCCGCAAGGGAGGCTGCAAGCCTGTCATGGCATGACTGATACCTACCTACTTTAAGGCCATGAACATGAGATTTCTGAGTGAACACCACCTAACAGGAAAAGGGGGAAACTCCAGTGGGAGAAACTCTAGGGTTTCAGGTAAGCACACACAGCACTTGATTACAAAAGAGAAAATGAAACATCAGTGTCTCATTTTCAAGTGGCATGGAAAGGCGGCATGCTATCACTGAACCCTTTGAACTGTGGTGACAGTCACCCCTTCACAAAGCTAGACTACTTTCCTTAGAGGAACAAAGAATATTATTTACTTCCACAAGGTGATGTAAGTCACTTCAAAACTTGTGGACTTGCATACTACAGTGAAACAAAAGATATAAACCCCACTTAAAAGGGGGTTGAGTGAGTACAGCTAAAAAAAAGATTATCTGACTTAAAAGTCTTAAAATAAAAAAAAAAACACTGTGAGGGTTTAGCATTTAAGTATTAGTTAATATCTGCACAGAAAAAAAACTAAGTAAGATATTACTGAGGCAATTAATGAGCCCTTAGAGGATACAATAATGGATTTCAAATGAAGGTTAAGGCTTTGTGTTTTCTTTGGAGAATTCATTTTATATGAAAAAGCCTAAAGGAGCCTGATGTCACACATTGAGTTCAGGCCAAAATGTTTGCCAAGTGATGTCGCTGTCATAATCAGTAAGCAATTGGCTTCCCCACTTGAGGGAGGGAAGGGCCAGGGATCAGTCCTGAAAATCATGCTTGTTAACGTAAAGTTTCCCTAGCTGTAATCTGCATAGTTTGATGGGTCCACACTACCTTATCACACCATGTTTCATGACAGCTTTTTGCTTAGTGACCAGTTCTGTTGAGTGAGTATGTTTGTCACTGATGACCTGAGTTATATATATTTGGCTGAATTACAAGTGGAGTCTATGTAAAAAGTTTTACACAAAAGCAATGCCAGTAATTTTTGGCCTTTCTGGATGGCTTCACAGGAAAGCCAAACAAAAATCACTTTCAGTCAGTGTAATTTTGTAAAAATTTCCCATAAGTGAATACTTAAAAAAAAAAAAGCCTGCAGAATTTTTCTTTAGTGTGAAGGGGGGGGGGGGGATATGTAAAGGAGTAAAAGAGTCTTCTTGAAAAGACATTCACTCTCTGACTAAAGTGAACCACATCTATTATTGTATTGATGCCCCTGAAAGAGCTAACGCAGGAAGCAAATATTGTTACGGCAATTGCGTAAAAGTGTGATTTCAACCCTACATGTTTCTAAAGCCCTAAATTGCTTTTCTGAGTATCTTGGCAAAGTCATTTAGTGGTGATAATTCAACTTTACAGACTAGAAACTTGCATTAGCTTCTTAGGAGCCACACTAGGAAGGCATCACATGAATACTGATTTCTTAATCCTGTCCTAGCCAGTGACTGACTTTGGCATCCTGACTACTAGAGGAAGGTCACCAGGGGTCTACATTCATGGAGGAAGGTCAACAGGGGTCTACACTCATGGAGGAAGGTCAACAGGGGTCTACATTCCAAGGTTGGTGCTTTAATCACACTCTAGTCCTTAGCTGTTAGGTTTTAGTGAATAACAAACCACTTTTAACCCTTCCTTTGACAAGAAGAAATTTTATTCCTATTATTGTAGACTTGTTTCAGGCAAGATGATGGAAATACTGAGTCTTATTTGATCCTATTGTTAACTGACTCATTAGATAACATTAGATAACTTTCAACTCCTCTCCAAAAACATCAAAACTCTCTGGAGGCTTTGGATATAATCCCTTGAAACACAACAATGAGTGAATATAACAATATCTAAACTTTTACTTAAATGAGTTAAGTACCTAGGCTCTTAGCTTACTACTGTGGCTTACCAGTCACTCACTGGTTTATTAAAAACATGTAACTGTATACTGGCTACAAGACAATCCTATAAAAGATACTGATGGGGTTGAGGGAGAGCTTCATCTCCCCAATGCATTTACTTTAAAAGGCAGACACTACAGTAGATTTGAAATTGTGTGGCATATAAGACATTTTAATATACAGAAAAAAGTTACCATGTAGTAAAATAACATGGCAAACTATTCAAGAGAAATCAACAAGCTCATTAAATCAGAGAATTTTATGTCTCGAAACTATGACCATTAGGATTTTTAACATATTTTGTCTTAAATGTCAGCTTTTCCAATATCCCACAAAACAAAATACCCTGGTACAACGCTTTACAATTTCACTTGCTAAAAGTAATATTTGGAAAGCCAGCAGTCTTACATTTCAGGCACACTAAACTATTGTTGTAGAATAAATTGCATACAAATGCAATCATTTCCTTTCAGTTTTCTGGGAAGGAGTTATTTGTATTACATATTCTCTAGACTATGTCCAGCAAGTAGTAAAATGGATGACAGCTCTTCACTTGACCTTTGTCGTGGATATCCAGTTATTTGTCAGAACAAAATGGAGACCCACCATAAATACATATTTTGATATTGTACTCTATACAGAATTGTGTAATCAATCTTCTCTTCACACACCCCACTTGATACCTAGCAGAGGAGCTATGCAGGGATGCAGAGATGGTATTACTTCATGAACACCAAATACGCATTTAAGAGTCTACATCACAACTTAGGTTTTAACAGATGCCACAAAACCATATCCATGGCACTGCACAATTCAGCGGTTTTTATACATGCCACATAATTAGAGAGGTCAGAGTTTCTATGCAGTGCTGATGCTGTTTGATTGTTTTTCCTTCTCAGGAAGCTAAGCTAAACTTCACAAATGATTTTAAATGTAAATTCGGCTGTATAATGATTAGTAAATTTAGCCCATTCAAAAGACTAGGGATGTTAAGAAGCAGTCTAAAAGAAAACCTAACCAGCACAGTGTGGTCCAATGATGAACTAGGAGCTTAAAGATGTGGGAACATGGACCACATCAGTCAGTCACTGATGCTGGTGAGAGTGAGGATGCCTCTACTATTAACTTCCAATTGAAAATCAGTATTTCCATTCTTAAAGGTCATCTAGATTTCAGTGTACTTCACTGTACACTAACTAAACCTAATACCATCTGCAAATCTGGGACATTTATAACCTTTCTAATCTTGACAGTGCCACTACAATTAAAGCACTAGTAGTCAGGTAATATCAAAAGGTACAGAAATCTCAGAATCTTACAATTTGAGCTAGAACAGACCTATGATGAAGATAGATCAACCTTCTGATTTTTGAACTGAAAAAAAAAGGAAGGGGAGACCTACTAAGTTCCAAACAAGAAGTCCAAAAATCTTGTTGCTGAATAATTACATAGCCAGAGCTGGAGTCAGGTGTGATGTGGGATCCCCCTCTTCACAGCATATAGAGAGAGGAATCCTACAGCATACAGAGGGGAATTCCCCATCACAGGTCTCCTAACAATATACTCAGTGCTACTCTCTCTAAAATTATCATCACTATGCACCCAAACCTTGGACTTGGTATTACAGGAGATCCAGAAGACATCGACAACCTAACCACAATACAGTTGAAAACACAAGAGAGTCATAAAATAATTTGTGGGTAATTCAGAACTCACCTGCTAATTTTATGGTATAGAAACCAAAGTTGCAGAATTATGAAGGTTCAGGTAAGGGGAATTTAAGAACTGTTGACTATTCTACAGCCAGCATAGCACTTAATTCAGAAAATACATCAGTAATGGTAAATACATCTACTAACTGGCTCATAGTTTCTTGCTTTACAGCCCTGTAAAAGAGGAATCTAAAGACTGAATGTACAAAGTCAACCTCAAAGTTCCCTTCCATTCAGGCCATAAAATACAAAGAGGAAGAAGAGTAGTAAAGCCGAGCACAATGAAAATTACAGACTCAGACATAGAAATCAAGGTAGTATGTTGGAATTGAACTGTGTCCTGAATCTGTAACTTGCAAGTAAGCTGTTCAGGAGTATATTAACCCTTGAGATGTGAGTACAAACATATCAAGCTATCAGGATGGGAAGGACAGGCAGTGATGAGTAGTATCAATGCACAGACAGGCCTTACAGAAGGCCCAAGATAGCTGAGTTAACAGCAGAAACTCAGGACAGGAGAGCTGAGGTTGGAGAACGGTGTCCAGTCTAATGCACTATCTGACCATGAACAAGGTATATCTTTAAGACTGTGTTTTCATTTAAAAGAAAAGTGGGCTGAGTGCTGGTGGTATGTGCCTTTAGTCCCAACGTGAGGAAGGCAGAGAGGTTGATCTCTGTGAGTTTGAGGCTAGCCTGGTCTACAGAGTGAGTTCCCAGACAGGCTCCAAAGTTACAGAGAAACCCTGTCTCGAAAAACCAATAAACAAAAAAGCAAACAAATAAATAAATAGATAATGTGGCTCTCCAGCTGCTGCTTAGGGAGCCTCTGTCAGGCAGCTGTTTTCTAAGCTGTTTACTCATAAAAGTGTAATGTGTTGTCTTTTTCCTTCTTTCTGTTCTCTTTTTTTCATCTGCTGCCTAAAGCATGCTTTCCAGGATACTCTGAAGCTCCCCACCCACTTCTGCCACACCTGCCTGCCTTCTGGGACCCTAACTTAAAGACATGTCTAAGGCCCTTCCCCTTCCATCCAGGTCACCCTTCTGACATCAAGCATAAAGAGTTTCTACTGTTATGAAGGCGCCTTTAATTCGGGGAGACTTGGGGTTTTCTGGGACTACCAGAAATGGAAGAGCATATACACCAGGTTAATCAAGGAGGACTTTCCAGACATGATAACACTGGGCTAAGTTGTAAATGATAATCTTCTCTTTTGCAGCACAGATATCATTAACTTGATCATTTTTCTTTAGTCTGTTAAAATCCAAGTGTCTTCTGAAATCATGGACTTTTTTTCTGAAGTTCTTAGATGACAGTCTGGGACACAGTGAGTGCTTAATAAATATTTGATAAATGAAAAAAACCAAAACAACAACAACAAAAAGACATGTGTAGCTCATTTCTCTTTTCAATCTCCCTCTTCTTGGCAGCTGCTAAGATTTTCAGCTTGCTTTCCCTGTTGATTTTCTCTGAAATTCCAATAAAATTGTTCTTGAACTTCCTTGAAGGGAAAAAATACATGAATTTCGTTGTAATAACTAAGTTACAAGCTACACAGGGAGTATAATAATAGAGACTGCATCTGAATTGGGAAGTATTTTCCAGACAAATGGGACATTCCATATAGATACATATTAAGCACCCATTTCATATAGATACGTATTATGCACCCTGAAAGACATTTATTACAGTATGTTGGCCTACATAATTATAAATACTATAAAGTCACATGGTCTCCCATCTGCAAACTGTTGGGCCAGGAAAAGCAGCAATGCAATTTGAAAACCTGAGAGCAGATGGCCATTTCCAGGCTATGTCTGAAGTACTACAAACCAAGAGTACACAGGTCAGCGCAGGTTGATGGTTCGTCATTCACCTTTCTCCTGACTTTCTGTTCTGTTCTGGTCTGGTCTTCAAAAGGTTGATGATGCCCACAAACACTGGGGAGAGGCAGATACTCTACTCAGTTTCCTTCTTCAAACATAACTTCTTCGATAAATAGGACACAGTCCAAAATATTGCTTAGCCAGTAATCTGCATCCTGTGGCCCAACCAAGTGGACACATACAATTAAGCAACAGAATTACATTCTTTACAGTTGTCTGTCTTCAGAGTGCTTTGTTTACATTTTGGGCCATGCCATGGGAAATTCTGAAGGTTGTCAAGGATTTAATTAGATCTTTGGTTTGGCTCTGAGGATGTGAATGAGAACCATCAAGAAAAATGCTGTTCAAGATAGACACAGATGTAAGCAGGAGCAATGAGAAGTGACAGACAGGTGAAAATGGGATACAAAGGGGGCGGAGTCACAGTTGCACCTCAGCATAGAGGTCCTCTGACATTGTCTAATAACCTAAAAGGATGAAACAATGAGCTGAAGTAGGACAGTGCTCAATGACCTTTGGTTTAAACCTCACACCAATGAGGTATCGTTGGGGGAAGTCATTGTACATGGATAAGCAGAAATGTTCAGTGTGGTGGTATTGATAGGATAACCCCAAAAGGAGACTCTGAAGTTACATATAACAGCAACCACCACAATTTAAAAAGGTCACAGAAACAACCCACTCCAGTTATATACTTTTTATGTCCTATAATTTTCACTAACAAAAATACCAAGAACATAGCTCTAAGTCCTTAACTATAGTATGTAGATATATTACAATTTAACAGAGCATCCTTTGTAAGCATTTAGATTCCTTCCACTTTCCTTTACTATAAAGAATATTATGATAGCTTCACATTCCAATTAATTTATGATAACTCCTAATTGTTGCTTTAGGATAAATTCTTAGATGTAGATTACTGGGCCACAGTTATAAAACTCTTTTATTTAAGAGGTTTGAAACGCACAGCTAAAAGGCCAGCTGTAGGTGTTTATACTAATAACAACAATAATGGAGAGTCTCTCAGTGTATGCTTTATAAACTTATCTGGGAAGAATCTTGACTATGACCTCATTTAAACATATGATGTGAATGCATGCTTCACATATCATGTGAATGTCAATAGGATGACTCAGACTCTCCCATTGACTTGGGCTTTGAGTTTTGAAGAATTATTTATGGAGGAAAAGCCTTTGTACATCATCAAAAATACACTGAAAGATAATAATATTTCTCTAAGGAGTATTTTGATCTTGCTAATATGATTTCAGTGTATTTTCACCTGCATTCTCCACCAAATACAGGTTTTTAGACATAACATCAGTAGTCTTCTTGAATGTCACCTCTGCTGATGCTTCTCTAAAAGGCTGAAGCTCTCCTCTATTTACAAATTCCATATCAAGCCATTAAGGCCAAATTCAGGCTCCTAGCTCACATTTCCTAGAATGTGACATATTTGCAATAATAAACAACACTCACTACTGGCCTTACATGGTTCTAACAAGTCTGCTTTGTTTCATAATATGAGATTTAAGGACCACTTCACCAAATTCCTCCTCTAATAATTCAGTTAGCATGGATAACACACGTGGCAAATGTAATGAAGAAAATGGGTCAAAAGATGCTCCAAGCCAATGTGCATAAATTGTCCATCCTGTTCTGAGTCTTGCTTCAACTACTGAAATCAAGGAGAGAAACCAAAAGTTTATAGTACATCTTCAAGAAAATGTAGTATATCAGGAGCTCTGGTTGGGGGGGGGTAATCAGATGGGGCCAGGAGACAATCCTTGGTGAACGGATTTAACCCCATTTCTACTGCCGGCTCTGTTACGTGCTTTTTCTCATTATTTATCATGTACATACACTTGTTTACTTTCATGAATTTCCCAAACACCATGAATATAACTGAGATGCCTGACAAGCAGTAACAGCTCCAGAAGTAACACAATCAGAATTTATGAGAGTGAAATGTGCTTTCTGTGTTCTTTAACTAAAAATAAGGAATGTCTAATTCTGTTTTACATATTACACCTTAAATTTTGGCAAATATGATAGTCAAGGCACTCTGTCCCTTGAACATAAGAATATATTCAAGTAAAGGAAAAACAAAGACAAGAGACTTTTCTACCCTGATCAATGTGTATAGAAACATCAAATTTATTCCAATTTGAACATATATAAATATAAAATAGCCAAAATCTCACTGCCTGAAGAGTTTGATAATCATAATAACAAAAGGGGATCACAGGGGTACAATCAACATTGTGAGAATTCTATATGACAACCTTGTATCATTAACAAAACAAGGAACAAACAGAGAGGTAATGTGTTAAATAGACTTAGAGATTTCAACAAAGTTTAGTGCATGAACTATTTAAATTGTTTTATGTTTTTCTGACAAGGGCATACTATGCATTGGTCTTGACTTGAGATGTTGCCTGAGTGTTAGGATTATAGGTGTTTACACTACACCTGCTTTATTTGAATCATGATTTGAGGACACTTGGGTAGGGAGAGAGAGGGAAATGCAAATTTGAACATTATGCGAAATACACAGAACAAGAGAATTATTGCTAACGTTTTATGTGTTAATAGTTCTGTGGATATGTATTTTAAAAGAACCCTTAATGGGCTGGGAGTGCAGCTCAGTTGGTAGAATGCCTGTCCAGCATGTGTGAGATCCTAGGTTCAATCTGCTGGCACCACATAAACAGGACACCATGGCACAAAACTGAAATTTTAGCACTTGTGAGGTAGCAGGAGGATCAGAAGTGTAGGGTCATCTTTGGCTATACAGTGAGCTGAAGATCAGCCTAGTATACCAGGGAAGGAAAGAAGGAAGGAAGGAGGGAGGGAGGGAGGGAGAGAGAAGGAAGAAGAGAGGGGAAGGAGGAGAGAAGTAGAAAGAGGAATGAAGGGGAGGGAAGGGAAGAAGGAGGGAGAGCAGGGGAGGGAGAGGAGGAGAAGAAAGAGCATGTTGATAAATTCTGAAGACTTTAGAGCAGTTGTTCTTAACCCTTAACACAGTCCCTCATGCTGTGGTGACTCCATCTATAATATTATTGTGTTGCTATCTCATAACTGGAATTTTGCTACTGCTTGAATCGTAATATACATATCTGATACGCAAATGGTCTTAAGTGACCACTGTGAAAGGGTTGGCCCAGACTCGAAGGGGTCATGACCCACAGGTTGAGATTACTGATTTATAGGAATGGTCATTTCTGTAGGAGGAGGTATAAAAACTTCCTGACAGGCAGCAACTAGCTTGAAGGCATTTAACTGGCAGAAATTATACCCACAGATACAAAGGAAGTAAGAAAAACAATCTGTGGATAGCAACATGTTAGGTTGTGTGCCAAAACCTGATTTTTCCCTTTATTTGGAACTCAAACCACGCAAAAAAAAAAAAAAGTCTCATCCTGACACCCCAATTTGTCAGAGCATCCACAGTACATACAAAAAAAATGCATATTAAGTGTCTAAAGCCAAAGTTGAAGGGATCTAAGAGTAGAAACAATAGCAACAAGACTAACAACCAGAACATCATTATAAGCAGAGTTCTTTAAAAGTGGATTGCAAGTCTGCCATCCCATTACTGTACTACTTCCTGATAATGACTTTATAGCAAAATGAGACTGGAGAAATACATTTCCATTTGGCTGCAGCAAATGGAAAATTAAATCTCATTTTATCCAAAATCATAAAAAGGGAGCTGTTGTAATATGCTACCTAATCCTTTTTGCCTGGCCTAAAATTAGCTAATTACAGCAACATGTGAGCAAATGGCAATGAAATATAACCTAGTGAAAAAGCAAAAGGGACAGGGGCATCTATTTATTTTAAATGTGTGCGAGCTCTGCCAAAGGGCATTCCAGTCTGTATCCCCATCCTCAGAAAGAGTAACTCAGCTAACCTCACTTAGATATATTATCCTGTCTTTAGCCATCTTTTGAGTTGGACTCCAAGCTTATTGGACGATTTGAGGAAGGAGTGACATGAGTTCCACCTGCAAACAGGACAGAGTCTTGTCCTCTGCCTTCTAGCCTCACACTTCTTTGGGACTGTTAAAAGGAACTACTTGGGCACTCACCTCTAAAAGCTCACAAAACTCTGTTTCTGCATTAGGTTTGCTGAGAGAATTCTGAGTGTATTTGCATTCTATCAGTCCACAGTGAGTCAGGCTATTCCAAACCGGTTTTCTAACCAGAAAACTGAGAAGTTTGATGACACATTTAGGTAAATATGCTCACTGGATGAAGTTATTTGAGTTTTTATAGCTTTTAATCCTCTGTGAGCTTTGAAATCCATACAGGTTTTTAGACTAGATTTAAGTTCACCTGAGTTAAATAACAGAAATTATATATAAACAAACTCTATTAAAAACTTCATGGATTCTGGAGAGTTAAGATTATTTAATATTATAAAGAGCAATTAATGTAAGTTGATCTGAAACTGAAGCCTTTAACTATTAACTAATCAGCCTTATTCCTAATTAAAATCTTGGCTCAGGATAGACTTCTTGCCCAGAGAACTAAAAATCTCATTCAGTCTGGTTGGATGACGACAGCTCTGGCTGACAATGATAAATGAACTCTGAGTCTGAAGGGTTCACTCCAGTGAAAGAACAGGAAAGGGGTTGCAGACCAAGGCTCTCATCACCTACTTTGCAGGCAACCTGAGAATTCAATAGGCAGTTGAATGCAAACACAATAAAAATGTGGTAAAAGCACATGCCAAAGTTATCTAAATTAACTGACCTGATAGCAACTGTAAGTTATAAAAGCTAACTAAAACTTGCAATGTGGGGGACTTTCTAACCTATCAGATGAATGACAAGATGGATCAAGATGTAAAAAGATTCCTCTAACAGCCACTGTTAGAGATATTATTACTTCTTTGTACAAAGAAGACTCTTCCAATATATCTACTGTGATCTCTTTTCTCTTGCCCTTGAGAATGTTTGCTTCACCTAAAAGAAACCTTGATCCAGGCTCACATTTCTGCTCCAAACTTAGATATTTTATTATTTACTATTACCACCCTTGGGAGCAAATGATTAAGAAATAATTAGAGAACAATTGACTGGTCCTAAACTTTTTGATACTGGTAACTTTCCCTGGCCTTCACGGTGTACACAATCCCATGCGTGTGCACATACACATGCACACACAGTAATATAAACTAAGATTTATTTTATCAGTTTCACCATCATAACGAAGTCTGGCTCAAAACACCTCTCTTGCTTCTGTGTCTGCTACTCAGTCAGGCGAGGAAGTAATTCCACAAGAAGATGCTCAGTATTTTCACATCCACAGCTTGAAGTCCCTGCTTTCAGGCACTTTAACCACCATCTTGTTCTGGAAATGCTGTCTTACAGCATTGGCTCCCTAAATTCTGCAGAAAGAGTTCTCTGCAATGGTGTAGTGAAACAAGAAGCAACTTGTAGAGGAAAGAGGTGTGGAGTACCTCACAAAGGACTTTAACTAAGGACTCGGATACAGTTCAATTGATAGCATGCTTGCTTTGGCCCCAGGCGCCATGCCCAGCACTGCATGTAATTTATGTCTCTAATCTAAGCACTTAGAAAAGAGGAGGCAGGAAGACCAAAGGTTCACATGCATGTGACAGCTCTTGCCTGTACTCCTAGCACTCCTGAAGCTGAGGCAGGAGGTTCACTCATATTAACAACACAGTAAAATCTCATCTTGAGGGGGGAAGAAAAGGAAATAATGGGATTTATTTTTGTTTGTTATAAGGGCATTAGGTTCTATTTTGTATATTCTATATAAAAACTACACAAAGACTCCTTACAAAGAACTGGACAACTGGCTGTAACAATTGAAAAGGCAACAGTTATAGTTAGCTTCAAACACTCCCAGGGTCTGAGATGAGTTACCTCATTTAGTCTTCACCATAACCCTCTGAATGGGTGCTATTATTGTACGCTTATACATTCTGAAGACCATTAGTAACTTGCCCAAGGTCACACTGGTAGCCACTGTGCAGGAAAGTAGGCTGAAGGTCCAATTCCTAAATCTAGGTAGGTTTAACCCTTCTCTGCATTGGTGCCCCAACCTAGGTGATCACCATTGTTTGCCAGGAGAGGTACTGAGAAACGCATATTTCTGGGCCAGTTCCTAAACATGATGAAGTAGGTTCCTGATTGTGGTGATCAGAGGTGTCAGCACAGTGGCATTTCAAATATGGTTCACATGTTCTTTCAAGATGCCAAGAGAACACAAGGGAAGCCAGTTGTCAAATAGTTGTCTAAGTCAAATCATCTGCCTGGAATAGAAGCAGATTCTCTTGTTCCACACAAACCTCTTCTTTACTATGTAATAGTCAAGAAGGTCATGTTACTGTGGGGTCAAATGAGGAGACAGTCATCTATGTCAGCAGCTAGGATCAAGACGCATGACTGCAGGAGCCATGCTACGGAAGATGAGCATGATACAACAGAGCAAATCTTCTGTGTGAGAAGTGTTGAGTCAGAATTATACTCAGACAGAAGGCATGGGAACCCGTGTAGTCAGAGCTTAAATCCCTGGCCATGCATTGCAGGACCAGATCCAAAATATTAATATTCAATATAAATATTGAAAATTCAATTAGAAAAATCAATTTTTCAGCTTCTGAAAAATTCAAGTGTGTAGTTCATTTGTCCATTTATTTCAAAATATTTATTGAGTACCTTTCACATGCAATGTACTAGATCCACATTAGATCCTGAAAGGCAGGAAAGCATTTGGGTAATGGAAAATGATGTCATCACTGATTACAGAACCAGGAATGGCTCTGTGGAAAGGTAGCATATCAGCTGCTCCTTGAAAGACAGGCACAGTTCAAATTGAAAGAAAACAAGAGCATGGGAAACAGAAAGAGCATTAGATGTAAGCCCAATGGTATAAAGGAAGGAGATTAGGGCAAAAAGTATAACCAAACTCAGGAAACAGTGCAGAGTACACTTTGGCTTAAGTCTAGGTATTGTGGATAAGTAGTGGAATCAATGGTTGCAATGCCACAGTGGTCAAAGAACAACTAGCTGCTGTGAGACTGAGAAAGCAGCAGGCAGCTGAGATGCATTTCAGCAGCACAAAGGTAGTAATACAATGTAATATGAGCAAAAACAGCAGATCGGAGTTGAAGGAATACTTACAGTATAAACTAACTGGTGCCTGTGAATTATTCTGTTGTTGTTAGGGTAAGAGAAATGATATTTACATGTATGGTTGTTAGCTTGGTGTTTTTGTGGGACTCTGAATAGTGGGATTTGGGGTGTCCCTGACTCTTTTACCTACTCATGGGATCCTTTCTCCTATCAAGTGGCCTCATTCAGCCATGATATGAGGGTTTGTGCCTAGTCTTATTGCATCTTGTTATGCTGTGTTCGGTTCATATTCCTGGGAGGCCTGTTCATTTCTGAAGGGAAACAGGAGGATCCGGGGATGAGGAGGGTGGAGGAAGTGTAGGGAGGGGAAACTGTAATCACAATGAATTATATTTTAAAGAATAAATAAAAAGAGAGAAATGATTTTAAGGCAGGAATATGGAAAATGAGGGAAAAGGGCAAAGTGCACAAAAAGCATCTTGCCTTCAAGTTAGAGATTATCATCTCTCTTTACACTTCACTGATCTAACCCAAACTCACATGACAGCTTCACAGTGTAGGAAAAGCTAGAAGTGTCTGGCCGAGGGTAGGAGGATACAGACAGTTGAAGTTGAAGTATAACTAAGTCTGCTGTGATCTTAGTACATCTGCAACTTTCTGTATCTCAAGCTTTATTACAATGTGTTTATTTAGTTTGATGGAGGTGAGATTTGGGGATGGAGGATGCAGGCTACAGTGTAGTGTGTAATGGATCCAGGACAGCTCATCTGTTCCCTCTTTCAACCACGTGGGGTCAAGGAATGAACTCACGTTACTAACTGACAGCAAACCTTGACCTACTGAACTCTAGCTCCAGTCCTGCATTTCAATTTTATATTCATAAATTTGAAGGATACTATTTCTTGAAAAGGTCAAAAACTATCAATTATAAGATTAAAAAATGGACTTCATCAAAATTAGTAAATTCTGTTTAATAAAATGCAAAATTAACAGGATAAAAAGATAAACCACAGATTGGGAGAAGATATCTATTTGAAAATATCCAACTAACAAAGACTTAGAATATGTAAACAACATCCACAAAACAATAACAATAATAACAAGACTGGTAACTCATTATGAAAAAGGAAAATATTTGAAGAGATGCCTTATGAAAAGGGATATTCAATAAGTTTGTGGAAAATGAGTTCAACATTGTTAATTCTTGAGAAATATGCATCAATAGTAAAGTAAGGGTCAATGGTAATAGCTCTGCAATAATAAGAGTACTTGCTTTGCATGAACAAAGCTCTAGGTCCCACTTGAGCACTAGAAAAAGAAAAACTGAACCCCATCTAAACCACCATAAAACAAAACAAAACCCAAACCCTATTCATCCCTATCAGAAACACTAAATCAAAAAGACACTACCATCTTGGTGTTATGGCTCAGACCTATAATCCAAGCACTCAGGAGGCTCAGCTGCCAAGATTATCAGGCTAGCCTGGGCTAGTGAATTCTAGGCCAGCATGATCTAAAGAATGAGACCCTGTCTCAAAAAAGACATTACTAAATGTTAAGAGGAAGTAGAATGGGCAGAACTTGCATACATTCTTAAGAGACTATAAATCCTATTTATAGACACATCATTCCATTACTATGAGTCCACCCGTGCTCTATCCAAAACAGACAGAAATAATCTAAGGTAACGGAGGTCAAAATGGCGGTTACTTCCAAAAAAGGAAATGGATAGAAACTGAAAGGTGCAAAAAGAATAAGGTTACACCACATATTCTAAAGCTGGGGCAGAGAGAATAGCTGGACTCCACAGTCTGGAGCATTGCTGACATGGTTGGAAGATATGGAGGGGCTGATGAGCTTACTTTGGAGTGTTTGGTCGAGGAAGCAGAGAGGCCTCCCAGAGTATGTGCACACATGAGTGAGACAGAACATAGGAAAGCAAAGGCTAATGATAAATAAATATTTGAGAGCTCGAGCAAAAACGGGAAAGCTTTAAGAGTATGGAGGTGGTCATGAAGTGGTAGTGAAATAAAAAACAGATGAATGGGTTGTGCTGGTGGCAGGAGCCTATATTTTCAGAGTAGAAGAAACCAGAAAAGAATCTCTTGGACACAGAGTTTAAAGAGGTCAGTGTCTATGAAGTTAGCAAAGAATATTTTATGAGAGTCTGAAGAGACCAGTGTTACTAGGTGTTAGGAAAGAATTGCTCTACGAGACAGGTTTAAAACAGGCCAGCGTCTTTCAGGCCAAAAGAAAAAAATCTTAAGGATTGGGCAGGCAGCCAGCTGTGTAAAAGGTACAGAAAGGGCAGAGGATGTCAAAGAGAACCTGCTGGATGTGATAATGAAGTCACCTAGCACACTGCAGTGTACAATCTCATCAGGGGAAGGCGCTGAGCCCAGACTTCCTTCCAGAGGCTGGTGAGGATGTGCACATGATGACTGCAGCACTGCTCTTCCAAGAGCTTGCCAGGGATTTGGAAAGAAAAACGGGGTTGGTCACTCAGGGAAGTAGTGAAATTGGAGGGGAAGTGACAAGTGAAATTGAAGACGCTCAGACTGGGATGTGGGAACCAGACATGACAAGTAGAGCCAAGTCCTGGAGAAGAACAGTAGGTGGTCACCACAGGGAAGGGAAGTTGAGATAGGCATGAACCTGAGGTTGACTAAAAATCAACAAATGATCACAAAGGAAAATTTAAAATATCAAAGAAATGTGTGGCCTGGGCCTAGGTTTGGAATAGGAAGAAGATAGCCAGCTAACAAAGATTAATATTTGGAAGGTTCTTCTATTTATATTAATGAAATATTAAAATCCCTATTTAAATTTTGTCATTCAAAACCTCTAGTGCCTAAAATGCTGCCTTGTAGAAAAAACAAAAAAAACCCAAAAAACTAAAGCAAAAACAACAACAACAAAAAAAACAACAAATAACAAACTTACTATGTATGTAAAACTAGCAAATATAGTTCCAAATACTAGATTGGAAAACAATGTTTTTCTCTCCCCACTAAAAAATCAATCTAAGATTAGGAACCAAAATACAAATGGTGAAAATAACAAAACAAGCACATCCTAATGATGAAACAGTATGGTCTACTGCTCCCGCAGACCTTTGTTTACAGTGAGAATAAAAACCATGTACTCACCATTAAGAGCGATAATAACAAAAACATTTGCCACTCTCTGCTGCCAGGAATATAAGTGCTGGTCTGAAAGCTGGGCAACTCAAAGCAGGTAAGCAAATTAAGGCCCAGTTAGATTCTGAAATAAGAGTATTTGCTTAGGAAAACAAGATGCATATCTCAAGTTACTTTTCCTGCCCAAGGATGTTGCTTAATTTAATTAGCTTGGGCTTGTTTTCTATTACTTAAGGCCATATTTTTTTATTACTAAATGAAGATTTATTCATTTGTGACAAATTAGTACAAGTAAATAAAGCACCAGGGACCTTAACTTCATCTTTCTTTCAAGTGTTTGTGCAGTATTTTCGTATGAAACATCCTATTTTTGTTGTTGTTGTTGTTTGTTTTATTTTGTTTTTAAAGCAAGAATTCCCTTTGAGGGGTCTAGTCACTACTCCAAAATACCCAGGGTCTTTTATCATGGATCTACAAAGAATGTTATACACAGGAACCTATGAAGATGCCTGAAAATTATAATTTATTCATTAGCCAATTACAATTCTTCTAAACTTTATTTTTTAGCCTACCAAACCAATGTGACTAATACTTTAAAACTGCACAAACCTGTTCAGATTTACATTTGCATGTGTGTACAGAGAGAAAGAGAGGAGAGGTGGGAGGGAGGAGGCAGCTTACAATTTAAATTTTTTTTCACAATAACCATATGTAATAGGTATGTTTATTAGCATAGTTTTATGGATGGAGAAACTAATGCCTGAGAAAATGCATAGGCTACTTAGGGAATCAGTTAAAAATGGGCAGGGAGGAGAATTGAACCCAGCAGTGTGGGTGATCATTTGTTTATCATCTCAGTCATAAGATAATAAGGGTCTGTGAGTAAAAATACTTCCTTCATGGATGAGGAAATGGAAACACAAAGAACTATACAACTAGTAGCCATCCGATTCAAGACTCTGCTTCTCCTACCACAATGCTTATAATCTGAATAGATTTTTAGCATACCCATTTTCCACCTCCAGGTTTTCCAACACTTAAACTATCTCCACATGGGAATCACCCTATTTCATTCTGCTTACACGTGTGAAAACTCCAAACTGTTAAAACTTTCGTACCTAGAATATAACACTTGAAAGTCACGTATCGTGTTGATCGTGTTGCGTTTAATGTGACTCTCTTTCAGACAAGAACTTTGTTGACTTGTTAACCCTTTCAGTTGTCCGGTCTCTTGCTGATAAAGGAATGGAGTCCAACATTTCTCCCCTGCATCAAAATGAGTTTTGGGGTATATTTCATGGGACTACCTTCCACACTATTCTCCACCTGAGAATAGTTGACAAGTACATACCCTTATGTATCAGGATAGCTTCATAAGGAATGGAAACCTAACAACATTCCGTAGAATTACCTAAAGCTTATCTCATTTTCACTTCTGTTCCCATGTCCTCTTGTTGAACTGATTCTTTTAAAAAAGGAAAAATGAACAATTGAGTATGCATGTCTGTTCAATTCAACAGCTATCTACAGAGTTTCTACTTTTTCTCACATGATAAATATGGTATAAATTGTGCTGAGGAACCTCACAATCCCCATGATAAGGAGACCAAGTTCCTAAATTCTATTCAAAGAACATGCTGCTGCTCAGCACTAAAAAGTCTTGGGACTTGGAAAAGAGACATGTATACTGATGAATAAATCTTTAAAATGTCTAATCTAAGCAGGGAGGTGGTGACACATGCCTTCAATCCCAGCACTCGGAAAGCAGAGGTAGGCAATCTCTGAGTTTGAAGTTGAGGGCAGTCTGGTTTACAGAGGAAGTTCCAGGACAGCCAGCAGTACACAGAGAAACCCTGTCTTGAAAAAAAAGAGAAAGAAAAAAAAGTCTAATATCATAAGTTTCCACTGATTGCTTAGGTCAATGAAAGTAGGGTAACTGTATGACTATTTTATTATTAAAAAATTAATTATAGTTAGCAGAAGGTCTCTTATAGAACCTAGTGTAGTGCTGGCAGGCAGTGCTTAGAAAATTAGTGAAAAGTCACTTTGACATTATTATCAGCAACACATTCTGTACACCTGTGCAACATCATGCTGAGCTCTACTATGAACAACATTTGTGCTGCTCCTTACACAGAAACAAATCCAAATCGCGTGTGTATTGTGTGTTAAAGTGTGTGCTTATGCTTGTTCTTATTCTTGCTGGAATCTGTGCTATTTATCAACAAGATAATGCAAAGAAAATTCAATAGGTACATCCTGTCCAGAGGTTAACAAAGGAAAACTCAAAAAAAAAAAGCAGTTCCATAAATTGTTTCTACAAAGAACCTGAGATGTTGCTGACTATTAGCTTCAGAACCCTGCACTGCTGCCGTCTGCTCTATATAAAGTGTCATATTATTGTCAGCTCAAATCACAGGTCCCGATGTACAGTGAGATTTCCCTATGAACATCTGGCTAATAGCCAAGCAAATATACATAATTTAAAACACTCAATCAGTTTCATTCTGAGGCATTTTGTTCATTTAATAGCTTCTCCAGGGACAAGAAAATTACAAAAGCACATTGTTTTGACATGAGCTAAAATGAGTCATTGCTTGTCACTACATTTTTGAGGACCTGGCATTAGTCTTCTGAGAAAGAGAACCTAAACATTTGATAAATACTGATTTTCCTAAACAATTTAGTAAAATTGGGCTACTCTTTTCACGAAGCAGCAAAATGTAACCCCAAAGGAAAACACTGTCTTTATCTAAGTAGGAGCCATTTTTTCTCAATACCACCTTTTGGGAAAATTTTAATAATCATTTACGCACAACCCCTAAAGCAATGTTACAGCTTCCTGGAGTGTTTATGTTTTACAAGATGTTACTAGACAGTATAGAGTCAAATCTTTGGTAAATCTTAACTCTCTGGACCAGTGATTTTAATACTTCTCTGTATACTAGAATCATCAGAGGAGTCCAATGTAACCAAGGGAGAATCTTGAGACTTAATCATTAGTACTAATGACAGTTCTCTAGGTAATTCTATTGTAGAGCCAAGTCTGTATTGGTGTTTTAGACTTTAGATACGGAAGCACAAAGATAGGTGAGTTGGGCATGAATGGTGCTTTATGAAAGGCTGATAAGAGTTGAACGATGGGAGAAAAGGTTTGATTAAGCTCTTTGAAAATGACATTTTCATGTACAGGGATAAATTAACAGTTAGAAGCCAAATTCTAGGGTATGAACCTGGTGATTGGTTGTTTATGAGCGCTCGGAGACTTGGTTTCTTGAAGTCTTATAACTGATTAAATGAGGATAAGAAAAGTACTTTTTAGGGTTGCTATACTCAAAGAATTAATCTACATGAATATAAAATGTTAAGAATAGTGTTTTACACACAATAAGACCAGGTATGTTACTTGCTAATATCCTCCTCATTACCATCTTTATTATTCACACCTTACTAAAATGAGTTGCATGTACTGTCCTAAACTAAAGACACTTGAAATGTCTTGATTTTTAGAATTTTAAGACATTGCATTATATTTACAACATATTTACCTACTCATTCTCTACTGAGCACTTATCATGCATGTGTGAAACATTATCGTATATGTGTTGCCTAATTTTTTTTTTTACAAAATGTGTCTGTGATTTTCTACTTGTTTCAGTCTAAAATTCTAACAAGTTGATTCCGACTTTGCAATACAGAGTTTCATAGCTCCAGCACAACTGGAACACCACAGACAACAGCTGAGGAAGAGACTCACGATAACCAGCTAGCGGAACATTTACCCTACTCATGCGTTTGTGCAAGCAGCTATATTCTATACACCCCCACTTAATTAATTCAATAGTCTGTAAGGAAAGTACTCCTCAATAGCCTCAGTTTGTGAATGGCAGATTGGAAATACAGAGGGATTATACAACTGGCATGCAGAGAACTTTAGATGTCTCCGCCCACAATCCGAGTAGTCAACTTGGCTTTTGGGAGGTGGACTGTAGTAGAATCACAATCAAGAGCAGGAGGGAGTCTAAATGTCTGTCCTCAAGTTCAGAAGCAGTATATTTCATGGAGGAATCCTCATGTTTTAACTTAAAAAAAAAAGTTTGTGGACGAATACAAGAGGAGTGAGGGAAATTCTAGGGAAAATGACAATAATCACAGCTACTAGTCAGATTTTACAAAAACAAAATCTGTACATGCAATAGCTTTTGATCATTTTAATTGTGTAATCAATTTAACTCATGGAAAACTCTGTAAAAGTTTCAGGGGGACTATTTCCAATGTTTTTAAAAGGCGCAACTTTTACTTTTAAGTCTAATGCATTAATAATGCTTATTAAGATAAAAGTATGTGTTACAAAATGACTAAAACACCCTTCCCATATAATCATATGATATAGGAAATCAAACATGAGCTTTTGAAACTATAACCAAATGTTCTGTTTAAAATAAAATTGATGTAAATAAATATTAACAAACATCAGACATTATTTTCTTTTAAAAGATATTTTTAGATGAAAAGAAAAGACTTCTCAGTTTCAGCCTCTAAAGAAATGAACACATAAAAATCCCTATCAAGTATAATCAAAAGCATATTCACTGCAGTTGTCATGAGAAAAGGAGTACACACCTTTTTTTAGTATGTAGGCTCAGGCCTTCTTAGTTGGCATAAAATCGTAAAAGAAAACTGATTTGCATTAGTGTTAATAATTATTAAATTTCTATGAGATCTTTAGGCTCAGTGTTCACGAACAGTGTCTTTTAACTTCACTTTCTGTGAATGTTCCTCTTGGTGTGTGCTTGCATGTGGAAGCTGGAAGTTAAGTGTCTTCCTCAATCACTGTCTATCTTCTTTCACAAGACAGGGTACCTCACTGAACCCAAAGCCCACTGAGCTCCAGGGATCTGCCTGTCCCCATCCCACCAGTGCTGGATGGAGTTAGACACACACCACCTTGCTCAGCTTTATGGGTGCTAGGCCTTCAAACACCGGTCATTATGTATACATTTGGCAAGCACTATACTAAGTCATCTCCTCATTCCTTTCTGAAATTCTTATATGACCATCCAAGTGACTTTAAAACAAAACAAATATAGTATGATTTTAATTAGTCATGGTGATTGAAAGCAAAAATAGTTGAATTTATGCATGAGTAGTAGACATTCATGAGTATTTGTTCAACCTTTACACACGACAGAAGGCCCTCTGTAGTGAGGTCTCTTAGCAGAGATCTCTAAAACCCTAATAACCCACTTTGGGGTTGGGGAAAATAGTATGACAAAGAAATGAGAAACTAAAGAACCCAGTTCAGAATCTGACTGCTTCCTGGGAGTCTTAAAACAGTTGGGTATTTTGCTTTCACTGTGCAAAATTTTCCCTAAACTACACTAAGTTACACATCAATATGCGACAAGAAATTATTATTATTATTATTATTTTTGGCAACAGAATCAACCTTCAGAAAATACAAACTACTCATTTCTAAAAAAGAAATAAAACAAATAATTCAAATTTTGATGTCAGGTAAATATAAATTCATTTCAATATATAAAGCTAAACTTTAAGTTGTTGGTTGTTTTGTTTTGAATTATATTTATTCATGGCTATGTACTACTGAATGTATTCATTACCAGAACCAAAGAACAGCCCAGGTAGGATAGTTTCGACCTTCTAAAGCCAGATGGTTTTTAGTGCAGCTGTCCACTCTGCTGTGACCGCACGAAAGCAGCCAGATGAACAGGTAAACAAGGGGTGTGGCTCTCTTCTTCATTTTTGGACCCTGAAATTAGTATTTTATATAATGGTCACTTATGAAGGAAAAAAAACAATTTGTCTAACTATCTGCAGATTTAAAAACTATTCTTAGTACGTTGGACTTCATAATTTGACAGTAAGCTAGCTACAGAAATTAGTGAGGCCTTTGTAAAATTTTGACTACAAATGTTTATTTTTAAGGCATGATATTGAAAATTTAAAACACATCATTTAGACTAATAACCATAACAAGGCAGGGAAGAGAAGGCAGCAGGCACTGTTGTGGGGTTCTACAGCACTGACATATATTTAAAACATCTTTTAAGTGTATACATATTAAATATATAAAATACTAATATGAGCAAGTCCTGTAATCTTGATAATATTATCTTCAATAAGACCGTAATGAACAATACCTAGTGAACTTCCCCCTACAACTGGCAAGTTTTTAAATAAACAGTTAAGTTTTACTAAAACTAAAGTGAAATGTTATTAAATCATATAAACAGAATGTTCATTAAAGTTCTTTACCACAGTCACTTTTGCTCAAAAAGAAAAAAAGCAAAAAACAAAAAAACCAAATTTATCTTCAGAAGCAAATTATATTTCTCTCATACTGGCAATAGGCTACAATCAAATTTAGAAACATTTTCTATTTGTCATGTCTGACAGATGGTTGGAAAGGGGCCTCTGCCTCCTTTTGTATATGCTGGTGTGCTTTATGTGTGTATGTGTGGGTGTATGCGTGCGCGCACATGTGGACATGCACACACACAGTATTAGTGGAACCTCTGTTCTTAGGTACCTTGTAGAATCAGCAAAGATGTAGCTGCTAAAAGTCATAAAACAAAACCATAAACACTGCCTTTTTAGAAATACCATTTAAATAGAGTATTCCTGAATATAGCAATTTATGGACCAGTTCTCTCTCACACAATCATCAAAATGATTGTGTTTCAGTGTTTTTACTATTTTAATAAAGTACTATTACCAGGGTCCTAATCTGGCTTCCTGGTCCCCTGTTCTTGTGATATCCACCGGGAAAATTCAAATGCAACATAGAGAACGTAGTTAAGAAGACAGATGAGGTTATCAGAGAAGAATATGAAACAGTCACAGGTTACTGGACAATGACCTGAGGGATTGTTGTGCTCCCTAACATATTTAAGCAGGGTCTTACAGTTTTTATAAAGTCTCTAGAACTTCCTGAGAGGTTGTCAAGTCACGTGATTAAAGGCCCATTTGGGTTAACGTATAAGACAGTGAACAATGTTATCTCCTTATTCTTTACTGAAAGCCGCAGGCTAGTCAGTGTATTATATGCTTTTAGATAATTTAGAATGTCATGTCTCCACCCAGGGCCAGGACCTAGATCCTATTTTTCTGACCAGTAACCAAGTTTTTCAGTTTCAGTTCCTGGTTCACAGGCTGCTGATTAGGAGGGGTAAGGGTCCGTCATCAATGAACTTCAGATCCACTGATACTGGAAGACTATTTATCCACCACTTTCATGGATCATTAAATAACTATCTTAGTCTCTCTCTCTCTGTGTGTGTGTGTGTGTGTGTGTGTGTCTGTGTGTATGTGTAGCTTGTGGCCACACTAAGTTGTCAGTAGGCTGGCTACAGAACTTAGTCCTGACTTCTGGAATTTGTGACTATCCTTTGGGGAATTTTACTTAAGGCCTCTGTATGATGCTTAAAGTTTAAAGTGACTCCATTCATAAAGTTGAAGAAGCTACCTCCACTCCAACTAGAAAGTACACATTTCATACCCAGAAATGCTGTAACTAATGGGGCATGTGGCCTTTTAATAGGAAAACAGGACCTCTGCGAAATGCATAGCAATTAGGTGGCTAACATTAGGGCAACAAATTTTCCCTGGCCTTCCTGTTGCCATGTGCCTGCCATCTTTCCTCTATACTTTCCATTCGCTGTTTCAAACATATGTTGCCACTTATTTGCCAGGAAAGGAATCTCTGACCTACTCTATGTATGATGAAATGGCAGACGGAACGGAGCCACAGACAGCACCATTAGCAGTTATTCACACTTCTGTTTTCTCTTAACTTCCTTTCCTCTAAAGTTTATTCCTCATATGCTAGGAGGGATGTGTAATCATAAAAACATCCGTGACTCATGCTTTAGAATATGGAACCACAGCAACTCCATGAAAAAGCAAATGGCCCCTCCTGCCAGAAGGCAGTAAGCCTTCTTTCTACAAAAGGAACATATCTAAACTCAGACCTTGATTAAAGTAGGTAAAGGGACTTTTGTCCAACTTTCACCAGCCTCAGTTTCTTCTCTAGTGATTACTGCAAGAGTTTACCTAACGTTAACTCAGTCTTAAGGAGGCACCTACTTCATGGGCTCAGGCTGCAGAAGAAAAAAATATGACAGGTTAGGTAAAAGGAAGGGTTTTTCCACTAAAGCAAAATGGATTTAAGGAGACAAAATATGCAAATCTAGTACTACATCTAAAGTACTAAGAAATAAATATTAATTGTATTATTTGACTACTGAAACCAGTATGCAACAGGAAACAATGACATTGTTATGTTGTCATACAACAATAACAACAAAGCTTAAATGATAAGCAGCAAAAACTACCAGTAATTTGCACTGATAGAAAAGACTGTCAGTCAAAACATTAGGCCTTGTTTATAAGCAAAAATCAAATACAGTGTCTCAAGAGTCCACAGATAGTACTATGCAAAGTAAAGGGATATCACACCAAACAAACAGAATAGTCCTGCTGATTGACAAGCAGCCTGTATCATCCCTTAATGAAGGGCACCTGCAACTTTTCTAATATGAGCAATGGGGACGGCTAGTTGTTGAAAAGATTTGATGCTTTTGCCTGGGGTAGCAAATATGAAGATACAGTAAAGTTTCATCATGTTGGCCATGAAAAATATTTACACACACATTCTCTGGACTATGAACACCTGATTTGTGAATGTTCTTTCTATATAAAAAGCCCATTCAATATCCACTCAAAAAGATGACACCTGGAGAGCAAGATTACTTCCAGAGCTACTTAATTTTAAGCAGGCCTAGCTGGCCTGGGGCTGGCATGGAAATGACAGGGAGGTATTCACCTGGAATCCAAAGTGGGGATGTAGAACACATTCACTAATAAATATTCTATTTTATGTAGCATATGGGCTCTCAGCTGGTTTACAAAAAGTTAGTTGACCTAATATGTAGCTTAAAACCTATATATTTTCAAGCATATTATTCTCAGGTGCATGTTGTAATAGTCACAGTACATATAAATCTCTTGAACTATGTTGTTATTATTATGCTGCAAAATCATCATACTATTAAGTTACCTAAAAACATAGGGTCTCAGTTTCAATGTGGGATTAGTATGCCTTCTTCTACTAGATGGAGAAACAACTCCATTCTTTTAACAATGCTGCTTTCATGGAGTGATATCTTAAAAGTGAACCTTTCAGATGGTCCTAAGTTTGGAAGATTATTTACTTCCCTGCTTGCTATTTAACAGCAAACTTCCCGAAAATCTAAAGGGAAACTAAGTTCAGTATTACTGTATGTTTCTGCCATGAGAAAAAGAGACGGGGGAAAACCCCTGACTTTTAAGGACATTAAATGATAAGAAAAAGGAAAAAAGGAAGTAGCAATCATAACTGGAAAGGAGGGAACAGCATACCAGGTCGCAGAACTAATGGGGGTCAGTAACTCTTTTGTCCACATCTGACACCAGCATGAGTGCACATCCGCATCCAAACAGATAACACACTCTGTGGAACACAGTGCCACTTTCTTGTGCACTTTTTCAGATGTAGATTTTTTCAGATTCTTCCTCTGCACGAACAAATACATCAAATGATTTATATGCAGTGAGTAATTGGATTACTATGAACCCAATCTATTTTCTTTATACAACTTCCAGTTGTAAAATTCTTAAATTAGGGATCTGTCTTAATTTCTAGCAGATAGCAAAAGAAAGTAGGTAAATAGTGTAGTAGGGATGGGCAGATCCCAGTCTGCTAATGCCTGCTACATGCTGGATTTAGGATAACGGGCTTTCTTCACCTAAAATTAGTCTCCACAGAACATGCTTAAAAAGAATGCCGAGCTTCAATACGAGGAAAATTGTAGAACAGTTAATAGAAACAGCTCTGAACTCAGCAAAGAAGGAACTGAATTTGCTTCTACCTTCAAAGTGTCATAGTGAGCAGTAAAATGTATAGATTTTAGAAAAAGGGTTCTACCAAATAGAAGTCATCCTCAACCACCATAGAACTACTTCTATATGAAAAAAAAAATCAACTATAGACAAAAGGTGGTTGTGGAGATGAAAGCAAATGGAAACTCTTCTGTGAAGACATGTATATGTACAATAGAAGAATTTGTTATATGCTTTTTATCAAACAAACAACTTTTGATTGTTTTTTTCAAGATAGGGTTTCTCTATATATCCCTGGCTGTCATAGAACTCACTATAAATCAAGCTGGCCTTGGACTCAGAGATCCACCTACCTCTGCCTCCAGAGTACTGGGATTAAAAGCATGTACCACCACAGGCTTAAACAACATAATTCTCAGAAATCTACTATGATTAGGTAAAATTTAGTTAGTCTTAGATCTGAGAAAAATAGTTGAAATTCTATATAACGTGAGCAATGCTTTTCAGTTGATGGTTAAACAATGTCCAGATGCTAAATTTGTCACTGGAGATGTTAGGCACATTCACTGAACACAAATGAGGATTGTCCAAACAGTCTCAGTGTCCAGGACTCCACAAAGGAACAGACATGGAGCATCCTTGGCTCTTCACCCAAGCAAGGCACTGATACTTGTCTCTATCAGTCATAATCCCATCATCTCTAATTTAGCTCTCTTCGTGGTCAGCATCAACAGGGTCTCCAAACTCTTTACAAGGAAAATGACAGCACAATATAACACTTTGAGCTTATGCAAAAGAGAATTTAGAATGACCCTAGGCCTACTGAACTCATACAAACATGGTCATTAAGCAGTGACCAGTCAGGTTGAGGAAAAAATATGATTGACCTATAGATTAGTCACGTTATTCTATCTTCTGGCAGTTTTAGATAATATGAGATAAAGGTAGCTTCCTGACTATGGTAATAATAAGAAATGGATACTTTTTTATTGGATGAGATTCTTGAAATTGCAGAGGAAATTTTACCACCAGTGAGACAATAAGACCATCAGGAAGGTAGGCCAGAGTCATAAGAACAAGAGAACCAGAGGCAGCATGCCAAGCCTGGAGCCTGAGTTCATTTCCTTTCTCCCAGATTTATTTACTGTGTGTGTGTGTGTGTGTGTGTGTGTGTGTGTGTGTGTGTGTAGTGGTGGGGTGGGGTATGATAGATTATGATATATTTCATCATTGTTTAAGCTACTAGGAGCCCAGTTAATCTGTCTGCCATTTGTTAGGATACTTACATTCTGGACCACTTAAGAATTCGGCAAACTATTTTTAGACTAGTATGCAGTAGAGGGAAGTAGGTTCAAGTTGCCAAAGCCTATAACTCTCCAAAGGTAGGAAGCCATCTTGAATATATTAAACTTTACACAAAATCAGAGACTTGTCTAGTAATCTAGGGCTCTGTGAAAAGTTGCCCAATTCAAACTGGCTTCCTCCAGGAAGTATCAATCACATGGGAAACTTCCCCCAGGGTACACAGAATGAGACTGCCACCACCTACTACTCATGATGGCTGGCTATAAAGCCAGGGGAAGCTTTCCAGTGTCTCCTAACTCATCTATCTTTGTTAAAGATCAAAACACAGACGTTATTCTATTCAATGGGCTTATTTATATATGAGACAAAGCTATGTGATTTGGCAGCTGGGTCAATCAAAGTGAAAATGCTGAGATGCAAACCCTTGAGAAGTTAACCTAAAGTCCAGTACATTATGGACATATAAAAGGTTTTAGGATACTAATCTTGTGAGTGTTTCTCACATAGTTTTCCGACTGATTTTTCAATATTAGATTATATGAGTCTAATATACATTGCTGACAGTGAAATAGACTGTGTATCCTCAGGCACACACACATCCCACAGACAGACCTTAAAATGCAAAACAACTATTTAAATTACATCGACGTGATGGCAAATTACTAAAGGTGGCCAAAGAGTGACATGATAACCTGGCCAGGCAAACAAATAACCAAATGTGGCTTTCTCTTTGGCAGCAGTTTTTAAACTGAATGAACTTAAACTTTGACTTCATGGTGTCACAGGTAACAAGGGCAAAGTTTGATAAATTTTATGGTCTCCCTAATCCTACAAGAGGCTGGGATTGCAAAGAGATCCACTGTCCAAGTCAGTCTAATTTAGAAACATAATCAACTGCAGGGGATTGAAACTGCTTTCCTTGCAACCTGACATTAGGAATAGGAAAGTACTAACCCAGTGAGGAAGATGTGAACAGGATAGCCCACATGTGAATCTATAGCCAGATTCATTTATTTGGGTGGTTCAAAAAAAAAAAGAAAGAAAGAAAGAAAGTAGACAAAACAAAAACAAACAAAACAACAATAGCATGTGCTGAAGTTTTTAACAGAACTTTGGGGGCTGAAAATATCCCCTGCTACAAATCAGTAGAAACTCTTTCTGGCAGATGTTACTTTCAACACAACATTCAAAGAATCCCAAAATATAAAGTTCTCAATATATGAGCTCATATAAAAATCAGAAACACACCAGAAATTAACACGTAATGATTGAAACTAAAAGAAACAGAATTAGATCTACTAAGTCCTTAGACATAAACTGCCAGGCAGCACGAGAACTGTGTTTCATTGTTTAAAAGAAAAGTAAGGGGATTGTTAGCACCTGCTTTGACAGGAGACTTCTAAAAGTGGCCATTGTAGGAATGAAGGAGAAACCTTTGGAAACAAGGTATATAATAACTGTCAATCAAGCAGTGGAACTAGTGAACAGGACAAATCTGAAGGATGTACAGTCATACTACCATATGACCAATGTCCTCTGATGGAGCTCCACAGAGTACAGTCTGAAAAGCCAAATGAACGGTACAGATGGAAGAGAAAAAAACACATGTGAAGACAGAAAAAGAAAGCTTAAGATGTGTCTAATCTAAGTATGTTTCCAAGAAGAAATGAGTAAGCACTGCTCAGAAGCCATGTTAGAAAAGTTAATATTGACTGAGAATTTTCTAGAACTGAAGACACCAATCTTCAGAGTCAGTGAAATATCAATGGAAACTAGGAAAGACAAAATAAATCTGTGCTTATGCACAGCACACTAATACTAGACTATCAAAGATAAAAGTAAAATCATAAAGACAACCAAAGGAATAAAGAAATGGCAATTAGAAAGATGATAGACTATTCAATAGACAATACCTTAAGCCACAGTGGAATAATAATGTCTATGAGCTAACAGAAAACCAGTGTCAGTCAAGAAGTCTATACACAGAAAAATCTTAAGAGCAGAGGTGAAAGAAATTCAAATAAATAAAAAACGAATGTACAAAGAACAGGCTTCCACTTTAAAAGCTTCAAAAGAATGATGGAAATTGATCCCAGATGAAAAACTGGAATATAAGGATAATATAAGCAAGCAATAATAAATATACTGGAGCATCTAAGCCACCATTAACTAAAACTGTAACAGAAATTATGAACAACTAGAGCTTACGAAAACAAATTTGGAGTGTGTCATCATAGCTTAAAAACCAACAAACACAAACAAAACTCTAGAAAGGATTAAAACATTGGGAATTCTGAGATATTAGGATTTAAGATGAGAGGAAGAACTTACAGGGTAAATGATACCTAACAGAACAGGAACACAATACATAATTTCCAAAGTAGATAGGGAGGAGAAAAAAATCAGTAAAAATAAAGATTTAAGAAGCTAAGAAATTAGACACTAACAACAAGCAGCATAAATATTCAAGAGTAAGGGTACAAAGGCAGGCAGATATCTGTGAGTTGAAGGCCAGTTTGGTCTATAAAAACAAGTTTCCAGCCAGCCAGAGATATACAGTGAAACTTTGTCTCAAAAAAATATAAACAAACAAAAATTCCATCTATTCTTCCAAAGGACCCAAGTAGAACTCCCAGCACCCACTGCCTGTAACTCCAGCTCCAGGGATAAGACACCCTTTTCAGGTTTGTAGGGCATCCACATACATGTGGCAATTACACGTGCACACACACACACACACACAAATAAAAATAAAAAGGTAAGCCAAATATGTCAAAAATTACTGCAAATGGAGACTAAATGTCATTGTTAGAGACAAAGGTTGCAAATTGAAGTAAAACAATTCTATCAACATTAATTACTAATTATGAGATTTACTAGAACCCAAGGTAGTAAAGTTGAAAGTAAAGGGTCAGAAAAACAGGATGAATTGACCGACTACTAACCAAAAGGAAGTTGTTTATGTACCGACATTGACAGAAGACAAAGTGAACTGAAAGGTAGAAAGCAGCCATAAAAGTCAAGGGGTGGAGTCTGAAACCTCAAAGCCCATTCTCGGTAACATACTTCTTCCAATAAGGCCACACCTCCTAAATCTTCTCAAATAGTGCCACTCTGTGGTAACTAAGCATTCAAATACTGAGCATATCAAAGTTATTCTTATTTAAATCACCACAGAATGCATGACATTCAGATAAAGAAATAATAGGTGGGGACAGACATGAGAGTTCCTGATTGGCCCCTTCCTAACTGAAAGAGTCCCACTAATGAGGAGGCCACTGATGACTATAAGAAGTTCATGAAGGTACATGGGAAGTACTGAGACTTGCAAAAGTGGGCATAAACAGTTTCCTAGAAAGCACCTGCTTACACACTAGGCAGAGAGCCTCCAGACAGACAGCATGGTTACTGTCTGGATGTTTTGTTTGCCTGTGCTTTGAGTTGTTTTGGGCATAGGGTGCGCCTATGTAACTCAACCTAGCCTTGGACTCTCAGTCCTCCTACAACTTCTCTAGTGCTGGGACTTCAGAAGTACATCCCTACACCCGACTCCTGCTGGACTTCAGAAGTACAGTCTTACACATGACTTCCTGCTGGGATTTCAGAAGTACAGCCCTACACCCGACTTCCTGCTGGGATTTCAGAAGTACAGCCCTACACCCGACTTCCTGCTGGGATTTCAGAAGTACAGTTCTACACCCGACTTCCTGCCTGACTTCAGAAGTACAGCCCAACTATACCTGACTTCCTGCTGGGCTCCCAAGCACTCACACTAACCTTATAAAATGAAATCAAAATCAGTTTCCTGTTTGAGGGCAAACTCTTGTCTGATGAGAATTATTGAATCTTGTTTTTAAACATACTGACTTGGGGCTGGAGACATCACTTACCTGTTAAGAACAGTTGACCTTGCAGAGGACCTGGGTTCAATTCCTAACACCTATGGGGTATTTCATAATCTTTTGTGACTACAGATCCAGGGGATGATGTCCTTGTCTACCTTCATGGGCACCAAGCCGAGTAGGGACAGATGTAAATGGTTCAGGGAGGTAAAGCTCTTTAGCCCTCTGTGGTGGTTTCTAAGAAAATTGCCCCAAATGGAGTGGCACTCTTAGGAGGTATGGCCCTGTTGGAGACAAACTCTGAACACATGAAATAAAATGAGTAAATAAGTAAATAAGTTGACTTCCTAATGTTTATTCTACTCAGGAGCAACTAGTTGTGATGCTATTCCTTATATAATTATATATGCAATCATGCATTCTACTTTCAAATATTTAGGGTGATACTAAAATGTATCCTTCAGGACCAGAAATCTCCCTGCCTCTGCCTCCTGAGTGCTGGGATTAAAGGTGTGTGCCTGGCACTGTAATGTATTTTTAAATAGATCCTTTATTGTATAGAGTAGGTTCAAGAGATAGTAGAAAAACTACAGAGATCAAAGTGATGCTGATATTTTCTGGCTCTTACAAAGTTACCTATTTTAAAAGTTTATTATTAAATACAAACTGGGTCTAAGAAAAGGGCTATTCTTTCTTCTTAAATAACAAATTCTCCATCTACATGAAAAGCTCAGTCAATCTAGTTTCTTTAAAAGCACATACCTCCTTAAGACATGGAATATAATCTATTTGACAAAGTCCCTTTAAAAAATAAGACTAGATAAAATTCTAAGGACAGTCTGTACTGGCAAGAGACAAGAAGACTAATAGGTCTTTTCCGTCTATAATTTCTGAGATTCGAGGGTTTTTTACTCCTGCAGTAATACTTGTGAGTCCAACAATTTCTCAAAACTATTATTAGTTGCCAAGGAAACACAAAATGTTTGTCAGAATAAATAAGCAAATGGATTGGACCTAAATAGCAGGCTTTTCCTGCTTCCCATGCAATGGTGACATCGTGTTTATGCCTATTCATTCTCTCCAAGTCACTCTGCTCACCTACTTGGCAGGCTTGCTCATGAGAATGCCGCATCTATCTCATAGAATTACATGGGAAAAAAGAACAAGAGATCTCTGTTCCACACAAGTCCTTCCTTCACTCTGTGAAGAACGAAGCCATGCAATGTTGAGGGATAGCAGGAAGCAGCTGGTTTTGTGACCATTCTATCAAGAATATGTAAATGCATGCTTTAAAATGACTCAGTGTCCACAGAAAAGCAACCAACATGATTAAAATGTATAAATTTAGAAAGACATCTCTCTCTCTCTCTCTCTCTCTCTCTCTCTCTCTCTCTCTCTCTCACACACACACACACACACACACACACACACACACACCACAACATGAAGTGATTGAATTATTAACCAACTAACTGGAAATATTCATCTGGCAGAATTATATGTAAAATTTCTTCACTTTTTTTGTCTTTCTAAATTAGGAAGATACCTATTAATCCTAAAATAGAAGCAAAACTGAACTACTTAAAGTTATTTTTATCCGTCCCCGCCAAGAACCACCATTCACTATTAAAGCACTTCTCATCCTATAGCCTCACTGCTGCTAGACTCGGCTTCATTAGCTCTCAAGGACAGAGGCTGCTGGTCTAGGTAATTGACATCAGCTGAAGCCTAAGTAGAAATAGTCAAAAGGCCTCTGGAGACTTCAGAACTATGGATGCCTCCCAAATGCAGGCTGTACAGAAGCATGAGAGAGCCTATGTGTCTACCTAGTGTCACCATCGTCTACATGTATAACCCAGGTTCAATCTGTTAACTTTTGTTATTGGGCTCTCTGAGTACAGTAATTGCTGCCCTGAACAAGTAGTAGTTTGGGTGGTATGGATATCATCAAAGCAGGAAGATGTTACTCAGAGAACAGAATGAAGAATGAAAGGAAGTCTACATTGCCTGTATATGTTGTGTGATATTTTGATTGTGTTCTCACAAATAAAGGTTGCTTGGAGCCAGAAGGTGGAGCCACCCACTAGCTGACCAAAATTAACCATAGAAGTTTGAAGGGTTGTAGACAGAGAGGAGACAGGAGACAGGAAGTGTAAGATGGAGCTGAGAGAGGATCTCAGACTTTTTGGATGGAAGAAAGAAGAGGGGGTGACTGGCAGCTGTCCCCTGCTTCTCTGATCTTTAAGGTTCTTACCCCTATCTCGGAGTTCCGATTTTTATTGATAAAGACTAATTAGATTAATGCTTCATGTATAGTGCTCAATCCCTCAGCTCTCATACAAGAAAGCTGAGGAATTAGCATCATAATCTAGATCCTTGGCAGTTTCTTGATGCTCAGGGGCAAAACTGCTGCTTTACACCAAGGCTTCATGAGAATACATTAGCAGTGAGGACTGTACTGCTGGCAATCCAACTGTAACCAAAAACAACGGAGGGTGTCTTAGTTAGGGTTTCTATTGCTGTGAAAAGACAGCATGACCACGACAACTCTTATAAAGGACAAGAGTTAATTGTAGTGGCAGCTTACAGTTCAGAGGTTCAGTCCATTATCTTCATGGTGGGAAACAAGGCAGCATGCAGGCAGATGTGCTTAAGAAGAAGCTGAGCATTCTTACGCTTATATCTTGACTGACAGGCAACAGGAAGTGCTCCAAAGCACTGGGTGGTAACTGAGCATATATGAGACCACAAAGCCCAACCCCCACAGTGACACACTTCTAACAAGACCACACCTACTCCAACAAGGCCACACCTCCTAAAAGCGCCACACCCTTTGGGGCCATTTTCTTTTAAACCTTTACAAGGCTACAGAGCTTTGCCTCCCTGAGTCATCCAAGACTGTCCTTATTCTGTTCAGGTTACCAATCTGGACAAGTACATCATGAAGTTTACTGCTATCCATTTTTCCTAACAATCATCCTTTCTTATCTTTGGGAATTAAGTTCTAAGATGTTCTGTGTGTGTCTGAAGTTAAGGACAGTAGGGTAATACTGAACTTCGCAAAAGTGTTTTTCTTATGCGCATATACCTCTGATAATTTTTAATTCATAAATTAGGTATAGCAAGAGATTAACAACAATAAATAATGATAAAATAGCAGAAGCACACAATATACTATAGTAAAACCTTTTACGGCATCAGGGTTGTTTACACTTAATGCTAGCAAAGTCATGGTTAAGAGAGGTTAGTGTTTTCCCCTGTATTATGTCAGGAAAACAAAGGAAATACATCATAGCCAGAGATATGGTTACTACCTAATAGGTTGAGCCAGAGCTCATAGGTAGCAAGGTATACCAACCCATCAGGATAAAGAATCATCACTGGGCATTTGAAGAAAGTTCAGTTTACCACTGTTCTCTAGCACATATTTGATAACAAAAAAGAAATAGACAATGAGAAATATTATCTAAGAAATAAGATCTGCCCCCTCACAAAGAATAATTGGCTTGATATGTTTAACAGAACACAATAATTATATTAAAAAGAATGAGATTGTGCTTATGGATAGCAATGACTGACTTTATTAATGATATGGTTGCTGTAATCTCCATCATAACCTTATTAGCTTGAACCACATGAAATTAAGCCATAGACAACTATTTCTGACTATAATAGAAGTACGTTTTAGGCTGGTAATGCAGCTCAGGTGGTAAAGTGCTTGCCTAGCATGCAGGAGGCATAAGCAAAGTGGTGCATGTGTATAATCCTAGGCAGGGAGAGGCATGAGATCAATCAATCCAATCATTCTCAGCTACATAGCAAGTTTGAGACTGGGCTACATAACACTGTCTCAGAAAAAAAAGGAAAGAAAAAGAGAGAGAGAGAGAGAGAGAGAGAGAGAGAGAGAGAGAGAGAGAAGGGAAGGAAGAAAAAGAAAAAAGTAGTCTTCTATGTTTAAATTTAGTTAGGCCTTCCTGGTCTTCAGTCTTTTTTTCTAAAAACCTCTTTTCTATATTAGAAAGTAATTAACTCTGCAGGAAAGCTCTACTGTTCCTTTGCTAAATGACACCTTAACCAACTGCTTATTTAGATCACAAAGGCAGATGACTAATTTTAGAAAAGGGCCTTACCTTAATTTGTTGTTTTGCTTATTTATAGGAAACTCGTAATGATAGGATGAAGAGAAGCATAGGATAACTGGCCAGAACTAGACAAGAAAGTAAAATTTTTCTCAGCCAATTTTAAAGTGCAGTAATCCTAACTCAACTATTTTCATAATGAGTATATGTAAGAAGGAAACAAAACTTCAGTTCAAGATGAAATATCCTAGGAAGAGGGAAAGAAATGAAAATCTACTCAGCAGCTCATGAGAGCCAATGAGGCACCACAAATGGCTGGCTGGAATTTGCAGATACAGCTCTGGTGGTGGTTGTGTCCAATAAAGACCTGTACGTTATCACTCTGGTGTTCTAACTTTATTAGAGCATGTCATGTTGCTGCCACTTCCTATAAAACTGTCCTGGTGGATATATAAATCCATGTCTCCAATGTGAATAACACCCATAGGATTAGTTAATGAACAGCTGGGGTAACACTGGTGTGAAATGTGCAATGACACTGAGTCTTGCTTTCCTAGTTCATCATGTCTGTAGAAAACAGTTGTAAATATCTCAAGTAAATCATAGTAGTCCTTTGCCAATGACAGACACCACTGAGCAAGCCTCTGAAGAATTAAGTCCAAGAATATGTCAAATATTGCTTAAGTCCTTGCATCATAACTTCCATTACTGTGCGGCCTTGGACAAGAGACCCCAGTATGTTTCTTCATCTGAAAAGTATTGATAATTCTATCTCAAAATGTGTGGAAAGATTAAATGATGGTATCCACATAAAACTCAAAGGATGGCCACTGGCATGATGTAAAAGATTGGTAAACAAGGGTTATTATTGGTTACTGAAGAAACTGCTTACATACCATGACCTTACTTGGAAAGCTGAATCATAGTGGCCAGAGACCAGTGCCTCAAAGAGCAATAGGGCACCAAGTAAGGCATACAAGCCTTACTTACTTCTCTTTTGTCTTGCTTAGGAAACTGCTTCTGTTCAGTCCTCCAAGTTCAGAACAGAGCTATAAAGAGGAATAACTCCACAGGGGATATGGGAAATCAAAAATTGAAAATGAATGGGAAGTATGAGCGTAAAATTGTGAAGAGGAAATAGGTGGCGGTATCAAATCTTAGGAAATTTTCATTAAAAGGAAAAAAAGCATAGTGAGTCATGAACTGCTCGCTTTCGGATAAAAGTATTTGATGCTGTGAGTTCATGTTTCATGCGACTTTCATCAGTCACTTTATCTCACTTACAATGGAAAATGCAGCAACTGTCTCAATGGGTACATACAGAAACTAAAAAGATCATGATGTACTTCTCAAACACAGAAAAGCAGCAAAACTAATAAACCAACATCTAAAGTATCAAGACAATACTGCAAAGCAAATATTAAATTCTAATAAATTCAGATAAAGGTTATGTTCATTCTCTTGTCTTTCAAAAGCTGTCTAAAAGACAGCTTGGCTGTCTCAGTAAGAGACTCACTTTTCCAGTGAGACAATGATTACTTGGGGCCATGCTCCCAACAACACTACCTCAATACTCTGCAACCATCTTCTCTTAAGTTGCTGTGTGCCCCCCCTCCGTGTCCACACTCCCACTAAAAGAAATAAGCCCACCATTTTCATTATTCCTGCTTCACAAACACATGGGAACAATAACTCTACAGACATGTACACCATACTAGAAAGCAATCCTATTTTAATGTGATTTTAAAGGGGGTTTTAAACAACTCAAGCTACTAAAACTACTCATCTGAAGCCTCCACATCTCTAATTTATTTTTCAGATTCATAGATTTGGGATAGAACTTCTCTTACTGATGTTCAAGGTAATTAGGAGGTCAGCACTCAGTTACAAGGAGAAAGATTTCTATACAAGGAAATCTGTCCCACATTAGTGAGTAAAAGATTTAATCCAGTCATATTTGGCCAATGTTTTCCTTCTTGTGTCTTTAAGTTTTTGTCTTATTTGGTCGGTAGGAGAACAGATTAAAATGGTTCTGAAGTTCTATTTTTATACACTGTCCTGCAAGTACAGCACAAAACATTTAATTTCTTTAAAAATATTTTCCCTGCCAACATTTCTGATTAGTTTTAACTGCTTTCGTTAAAACACAGGCACGCAGAAATGAGCAAAAAGGAGGTTCTTTCAGTAAACACGCAGGAAAATAAGATTTCGTCTGGCCTTCCCATCACTTGAAGAATTTTTTTGTAGTTACATCATCAGGAAATAAAACACTATCCTCTGAGGACCCCTACTCTCTACAAAGAGAAAAGAGGTTTGAATTCTGTATGTTCAAAAACCTTTTCTTGTCCTGCCTCCCCCAGAAACTCAAAAACAAGTGTAACAAAAATGTATTTACAAAAGTTTACACAAGAATGAGGCTGTGTATTTAAGAATTTAAATCAGCAACTCTAGTAGTAAGACCCAGGATGAGGAGGAGTAGGAGGAGTAGGAGGAGGGTCGACCTTGACCCCCACGGCTTGGGCAGCCTTGTAGAAGGGCGCAAGTCAGGTTCGCCGCCCACACCGGCAAGGTGACCCAGGGATCGACCTTGCAAACACCTCTGGTGTCTGTGAGACTGGAGGATCTGGGCTGAGGGTCTGGGCTGTCACGGCCCCGCCGCCGGGCCGGCCGCACATGCCTCTGCGCGCCTTATAAGGCTGAGCGGTGACGTAACGCCCCTAGGCCGGGCGCGCTCGGCGGCCAGCTCGCATTGTTCCGGAGGCTCCCGGAGCGCGCACAGCCGCTCGCAGCGCAACCGCGGCTCGGCTCACCGCCCCGCCCGGCCCGGCCCGGCCCGGCGCCCGCAGCTCAGGTAAGCCCGAGAGAGTCTCGGCTTCGGCTCCCGCACGGCCACCGCCTCCGGGCCGGGGGCAAGTGAGCGCGTCGCGCTCAGCACCGGCTCAGCTGCAGAGCAGCGGGCAGGTTTCGCAGAGCGCACTAAGTGACTGCCAGCTTCAAGTCTCTTTCCAACTCAAGAACTTCAAAGTTCTTGGCGGCCTGGAGAAGACTTGCGACTTAAATTTAGATGGGAGGTGAGGAGTATGAATCCCATGGGTTTCCCAAGTGGCTATCGGTACTGAGGAGTCTAAAGGGCTGGGAACTTCCATTGTAACAGCTCTACTCCAGTATCTTACCTCCTTAGGACTTCAACTCTTTCAGCTCTTAGAAGAGGAGAGTGCGAAATCCTGCCACATGGGATTGGATTCGTTAGAGCCAGCTTTTTCCTTAGAAGTCTTAATATAAAAAATAATTTTAAAACGGAAATATAGTTGGAATTAGGATGAAACTAACCGTTAAAATAACTTTTTGATGATACAGAAAAATCTTTTACTACTCTGGCTCAAATGCATGTCAATCTATATATACCAGGAAGTTGTTCCGTTTCTAGCTCTTTCTACTTCAACTCTACTTTGTGGAGGACAATCTGCATTTAAAAGATGAAGCTATTTATCCTCTGTAGATTAATGTTCTAGATAATATATATTTTAAAACCTAATTTTGAAAGTAGCATCTACAAAATAATTTTAATCACTGGCACTTTAACCATGATTACACCTAAATCTGAAAAATCCATTGCTATTAATGAAAGCTTACAGTAGAAATGAACATTTGGCAGATAATGAAAGCTGCATATTTTACTTTACCTTTCAAAATAAAGATCAGCAGTGTAATTTTTAAAATGTCAAGTTTAGCACACTAGAAGAGGAGATAGGAAATGATTTCTCCACCTTTATCTGATCTGAACACAGTGTAAAACAAAACTTTAGGAACAGAAAGAATCACTTCCCCTTTTAAATAGCCTCTGTTTTTCAAGTTTGCATAGTTCCGAGCTCAGGGTCCAAGGCCTCTTTCTATTGATATACTCTAAAGGCTGAAAATGCTTTACTATAGTTGGCATTGGAAAGACCATATAAACTACTGTTCAAATGTTTAACAGAAATGAACAACCATTTTGAGGTACAAATGTATTTTTTTATTTGTATTTGTCAGTGAGAGGGGAAGTTAGATATGAGATTTAAAATTGAACCGGTATTTTTAATGTGAACAAAAATTGAGAAACGTTTTTAGTTATTCTTGTATGAGTTTTAAAAGTACATAACACACCTACTATTTTTGCTGCCTGTGAGGTTTTTTGTTTTGGTTAATTTTATTTGAAAAAGTAAAAGGCTGGTTTTTCTAAAGAAAAAGTACACGTTATCAGTTCTGAAGATAGGCTAAGTAAACTGCAAGTTAGTACTACGATGTAAGATCCCTCCAAACTATGATTTCACCCCAGGGAAGTCTCTCACCATGAAGAGAGGGGCCAGCAGCCAGCTCACTGTGAAGATGTTCAGAACATAATGCGAGACAGGAGGGTTTTGTTTGTTTGTATAGATAGTGACTGGAAGCTGAAAGATTCCGGTTTTGAGAAAAGGGCTTTTTGCATTTTCTAAAGTAGTAGAGGGGTGAAACAGAAACTAATTATTGTTTCAGCTTTACTCAAGTACCATCTGTAACATAATCTATAGCTCAACTGTTGAAAACCATAACCTCTGTCAAAACCTTTATAGCTGTGTTTGTTTCCCAGTCTGTCTTTAAGTACAGAAACACCAATTTTAAAACATTTCAATAACATTTCTTAATATTACATTTCTTCAGACATATTAACTTTTAAGCATGCTTTAAAGAACTTACTAAGACCTTTTTTACAACTGAAAGTTAAGCCAAATTTATCATGGATATACTATCTCAGAGTGGGCTGTCTAGGTGAGCACTTCTCAGTTGTTAGGACAATCTTCATATAAAGCACACTGCAGTCTTAGGCTTAGTAAGTTCATTTCCCTATTATGGCAGTTAACTGTAACTGCTAATCACTGAATTTCTGTTGTATTTTCCTAATGCTGTTGATAGACTGTAATAATGGCTAACATGAAAACATGAATCAAGTATTTGTCTTCATTTTCTAGTCTTCTTGCAACAGTTGATGGGAAATCCAACACACACACACACTCACACACTCTATGGATTTCATTTTAAGATTCTGTTCTGGTCCCTCAAAAAAAAAAAAGTACCTCTGGTAATAAACAGATTTTGAAGTCTAAAAATTGACAATCGGGGAAGAATAAATTTTCACTAATTTTATGTAGGTTTTTACACACACATACACACACACACACACACACACACACACACACACACCCTCTTTATTTAAAGCAAAAAGGAGGATGGAGCAGAAAGAGATTGCATATTGTGGAGTACTAATCAGAATAGAAAGCAATATTGGCCTCAGCCTCCCTCGGGGCCTGATAGGCACCACCTGTTGTTTATATAGCCAATCATAAGTTTTGAAAAATCTAACATTCCCTACACCTTATCCTCTTGGGCATATCATTAATTTCAAGTTAAGTTCATCTCATTTGTGGTGGGCTATGAATTTTGCTTAGTTGACTGCAATTTACTTAGTTTTGCAATTGACTGCTTAGTTTCTGTGATTTTTTTAAAATAATCTTTAAAGAGGTTGCATCTGCAGCCATCATCAGAAATGCTCAAAGCAACATTCCTATGGCTGCTTCTGCCATCACCGCAGTATTTCTGAGCCACAAACCTAATCATTTAAGTTTGATGTATGCTACAATGACTATTAGTAAAATATGTGTGACATTTTATGAGGTGAGGTGATTACTGGTAGATCATCCCCAGCATTGATGCAAACACTTCCACAGCCATCTTTTTCATTAAGAAACAAGAGTTGAGATTCTCTTTCCCTCATTAATCTGCATTAGCAGCGCTTCAACTGGGAAACCTGGGCAAACAAAAATGAGGGGGCTTGGCAAGCAAACTCTTTTTTAGCCTTGAGACAAAACCTCCTCTTCATAATTGTGTGAAATGTTTCAGCACATTAAGATGGGGTTACAGTAGTTGTCATTCTGAGTTCAAGAACAGTAAAGAACACATTAGCAGTGTTCTTTCTCTAGTCTAACCAACCTCACACTCCTATGCTCAACTGGTTCCCAAATAAGTCTAAGTCTTAAGAATACAGTTATTTTATGATGACAAAGTTAAGGAATGTTTGCACAAGACAGGAGTAGGGAGGTATGAGGAAGAGATAGGTAAGTGATTACTGGGACACAGAGGTGTGGGCACACATTCCCAATTTCTTGTTTCTATTTGTAATTACTTATTCTAGTCCAAAGGCCAGTTATCAGCAAGAGACAGAATATATTACAGTAGAATATCAAACATTCAACTCACAGATATGCATTTAAGACAGACCTTAGTAAGTTCTAAATGGACAATGGGATACCTCAAGAGTATGTATATGCACACTGCCAGGTAACACAGCAAAGAATGTCAGCAGAACTTCACAGCTGCAAGTGGCAGTGGTCATCAGATCCAGATGGTTGACACTGTAGAAGACACTGATATGAAGTGTGACCTGCACCAGCAATGCTGAGCAACTCAGGCAGAGCCAGGACTCCTCCACTCTTGGAGTGTAGCCTTATATTGGTTTTTCCTTTAATTGGTCCTCAAAAGAAACAGAGCTCAGAAGTAGTCTTGGTACTATATGTGGTAATTTAGACATAAAATTCATTAACTAAATAGGTGGGTATGTTTTCTTTAATAAGTAACAAGAGAACAAAGGGAAAGGAGTGAGATGAAGTCAATACAACTTCATCAGGTCATTTGGATGGCAAAGCCCACTCTTTATTTGAACGTGAGGGGTGCTGTACAAAGAGTGTTTGCTGACGTCATTTTAACACTGTGGGTGACTATTGGTACCAAACACTTTCTATTCCACCAAACTCCTAAGCTATCAAGAAACCCTCTTTTGAAAATCAGATACTTAATACTATCAAAACACTCTGACCATAAAATTCAGGAAAGTCACCTTTGAAGACTGTTTACCACTGGTGATATCTTGCTTCCTTTACCCACATACTATGCATTTCTACACTATATCATACATTAACTAGTTTATTGTCTGTATATGGGATTATAAACTATGTCAGTATCACTTTTAGAACCAGTTTTCTTCCAGGCATCCAGGAAAGTATCTACCTGTTGTTAGTAGGTGTGTCATTTGGGCAAGGACATTAATATATGTATGAATAAGTGATCTACAACCTAAAAGCTTCTGATTTGAAAGGAAAGTGTACTCTGCCAATGATGGGCTGAGCATGGGCCCTTCTACATTTTCATCACAAGACCCAAACATATCTTTGCCACTATTTGAATTAACCAGAGAACTGACTTATAAACAGAAAAGCCGAAAAACAAATGAGTCAGATCAAGTCCAGGCAGTGAATCTGCTTTGAACTTACTATCCCAGGTCTATTGTGTACACAGACAAAGTCAAATGCTTCTTAGCTTTCGGCCCATCTTTCCATATCTCCTTTAACTCCTTCCCCCAAAATAATGAGACTGAAAGTGGTGAAAGAGAACCAGGTGAATTGCCGTAGGGCATGAAAGAACACAGCATAGTAGAGTGGTTTTGTCCTTAATGAAGTATGGATTCCTCTGAATTTCTATGCCTCAGCTGAGGGCCTGGAAGATGCAGGCATAAGGTCAAATAACTCACAGTAACTGGAAAAGAGCAGACTATCTTTCCTTTGGACTTTGACTCCAAAGTTTCTTTCTATGTGTACTTTCTATATCTAAATTTCCATGAGAGGTATTTTTCTAATACCAAAGTTAGGCAACTTCCTTGCCAACTCTGACTCCAGCGTAGGTCTTATATCTGGTTACAGCAACAGCAAACAAACTATGCTAAGAATAAGATAGACTGGCTCGTAGGTACAGCAAGAAAGTTCACCGCACTGACTAGCTTTGAACTGATGACAAAGAATAGGATCATCAGTGCCTCTTACACAATAGGGTTCAGTGGTCCTTCGTTCCATCTCCACTTTTCAATATACTAAGTCAAACACTTAATCGCAGAGATTAGCTGTTTAAAAAATTAAGCAATGTGAGAATGTGGTTTTGTTTTGTGAGGTAGGTGCATACTTTTAATCCCAATATTTGGAAGGCAGTAAGGAGAGTCAGGAATCCAAGATCATCCTTCTTAAAGAACCAGTTCAAGGCCAGCCTGGCAGATTCTACATCAACTGCCTCCTACCCACCAACAAATTAAACAACAGAACTTAGCTATTTGCTAAGCTGCTTGTTAGTGATACTACTGGCACGAACAAACAGTACTGTCTCAATGGGGAAACTAAAGAGCAAGAATAAAAGGCTTTGCCATTCATTCACTGGGACAGCCTCTTGTACCCTTGTTTTCCCCAAACCTCATAAAAGGGACAATGTCCTCTACCCCAAGTATCTCAGTATTTGGGGAAAGACTGAATACTGGGCAATAATTCTTATAGGATCTCTGACCAAGTAGAAAATCTATATAAAAATTCAAGGTATTGATGTTGTCAATACAAACAGATCAGTTGAAGAAACTCTGGGTCAGCCTAACATAAGGACATTAGCCCTACAAGAGCTCCAAATCATTTACAGAGCAGCCTCAGGGTTAAGAGCAGTCCTTCGAGATACGCTGCTTTGACAGAAGCATAACTGCTTGATTTATTGTGTCCCATGGCCCACTAGTCTGGGAACAGAAGTTTAAAGGTGAACCACATTCCCTCCCCGTCCCGCTTTAAAAATTTTTAATGCAAATCAAAACAAAAACAATCTCTTGAGCAAATAATAAGAGGAATGTACAATATTCATTGCAGTTGGACTGAGTGTCTGCAACTGTTAAACTTGAAGAAAGGAAATGCTAGACCCAGGAGCACAAGGGAAATGTCCTGGTTTTCGCTGAACCCAAAAGAATGCAGAGATGCTGTATCAGTCACTAAGCCTCAGCCTGATAATCTGCTAATTGGAAAGAGCAAAAGAGAGTGGATCATCAAGGCATTTGTGGGAAATGGATGCATTTGACTAAAGAGAAGATTACCTTTGAAAAATAGAATCATTTCATTCACTAGCATTATAAATACTTAATCCATCATGTTTGAAGTAGCATATCATTCTCCTCAAGGGAGATGGGAGGCATTATAAAATTATAAAAAACATTATCAATATATAATAAATTATTTTATAAACACATGCTTATATATTACATACTAATAGATAAGGATATAAATATTTGTATATATTATACAAATATAAACACATATACATATTTATATGGGGACCTACTAAATACAGTATGTCACAGTATGTCACCTATCAAACAGAGGTGACAACTTTGTCAAAAAATCTGGTTCCATTCATCTCTCCACACATTATACCCTGAAAGACTCTTCTTACAGTCTCATTAAACACACTAGATAGAACATACAAAGAATCAAGAGTAACAAAAATAAGGCTTTCTGACCAGTTTCTCCTATCTGGACTTATCTAACTTTTCCTCCAAGTGTTTCACACTTCACAGTAAAGGGAGAAGTAATAGGAATAAGAGCAATAAAACTGTTTCTTGTGCTCTAATAAGAAGAGATAATTCTGAGACTTTTAGTCCACTTATCCCAAGAGGGTTTTAGTCCAAGAAAATGTTTTTTCTTTTGTATATAGAGTTCAAACATAAATGAAGGGTATAGAAGTATCAATCTTTTAAGAGTAAACAATATATTAAAACAAATTAGGAAGAAGTACAAGGCAATATTGAAGAGATGCCATAAACTTAAGGGCTGTGGATACTAGAAGTAACCAGGGTTAGAAAACTGAAAAGAACTGTTTACAGAAAGGCAAACATCAACGGACTTCTGAATAGATCACTCCAAAGATGTTGGGTTTATTCCCTGAATGTCCACTACTGAAAAGAGCCTAAAGTAAAATTTAAAAATAAACATTTAAAGCAAGGTCAACGCATGCACGCACGCACGCACACAAACACACACACCACAATTAGTTAACACATTAATTGGCCTTCACAACAACCTAGACTTCCATGGACAGGAAAATGACTTAAAAGATTTCAGTGTTTTTAAGGTGAAGGGATTATGTGTGGTGAGGGAGCAGTTGGTATAATCCTGAACAGAGGTTCAGGAGATGCTCTCTATCACTGTGTTATACCTATTGCCCTACGGGGAACATGTTCCCTACTTAGCTGGGCTTACTATTAGCTTCCACCAGACTGAGATACAGGCGTTGCCTTGGGTCCCAGAAAATGCATTGTAGGATGCTGTCCAGAAGAGCTCAGGTTCTCTGACACCCAGCACTAAAAGTAAAAGACTCAGCTTACTAGAGAAGTCTGCGTTTCTGACCTAAGCTCAACCACTCTGAAAAACTCCCTGATTCCCCTGCTGGAAAGCAATCTTTCCCCATGAAAAAACCCACAGCTTTCCTAATCGTGTTTGCCACTTGAAATAAGACCCAGGTTACTAAACTGTTAAAGTATGGAAGAGAGTGGGCAACAAAAGGCTTCAAAACTAGCCTGGAACCTGATTAATCTTGGAAGCTTCACCACCACACTTCATGGGCACACAAATGAGAACTTGGGCTAAAGGCCTCTGGTCGGATCCTAGGCACAGACACTTAATATTTTCTCTTAGAACAACTGACAGGCTAGGTGCCTCTCCCTTGGGTGTTAATTTCTCAGTCCCATGTATTTTCAATTTAGCATGACATTTTAAATGTCAGAACATGAAGATTTACTTCTTTGCTTTTAATTACACCTGTAACTTTGACTACAACAAATACTTCCTATAGAAAGAAACAAAAACTGGAATTTCATGAAAGTTCCAAGCCATTAAGGCTTGATGAACCATATGACCTCTTGACATATTAACTTGTGTACAACATTAAACAGGAAAGGAAGGGAAAAAAAAAAACCTCTGAAGTTGCTGGAGGCTTTCATCTTGTGGAACCGCGAGGTCTGAAGACTGTCCACAGCTTTCCAGAGCTTAGTCATGAAACCATACCACTTTCTTCCTGTTTCTGGGGAGGTGGGAGGCAGGTGAGAGAAGGCCCAGCAGCAGTAAGTCGGAAGATTCTGCCCAACATTTCCTGCCTATTGGAAACATGGCTTGATAAAATTGCTTTTTCAACTGCTTACAAACTCTGGTTTTCATTTTTTTCCCCGTAGCTTTTTAACTAATAAAAACATAAAATAGTTTTTCTACTTTTAAAATTCAAAACTGATGCAAACTATAATTTTAGGGATGGTATTCATACAGCAAACAGATAAAATACATTTAGAAATTTCTCTTTAATTTGGCCATAAATAGAGCATTCCTTACAGAGATAATCATAACTAAAATGGCTAACATTTTGCTTAGGGAAAAACACAGAGGAAGAATCCCCTGAGAGAAGTTGGTTATTGAGCTGTTGTCATACGTGCTGGAGAGCGATCGCTGGATGACGTCTTGATAGAAAGACCTAAGGTGCAGCACACATTTATGTCACGAGCATGAGTTTAGACTGCAGCCTGATATACATTTGGATGTTCTACAGGCTCAGAAAAGGCAGAAAATTAAAATGAACCCAACTGCTCTGGACATTTGGTCAAGGAGAAACTAAGGCTCTGATGACAAAAGTTTTTATTTTAAAATGAATGCAAAAGGACATACCAAATAAGACCACATGACAACGGTCACCTGTGTTCCAATACATTTTAGAAAAAAAAAATAGCAACAACAATTAAAAAAAAAAAAAACTCACAAATCTTTCCTGCCTGTCTGTAACTAGACTTTACATATGGCCTCAAACTCCAGCTTTCCAAAGTCACAAACCAACTAAGAAAAGTGGTAAAGTGGGGGATGGAGGACGCCCCCTGTGGTCTGTAATCTGCTTAAGAAGAAAACAGGCTGCCAGGCTGCAGAGTAACAACCCATCCTTCAACTACTCTACCCTCTAAATACTATTAAATCTATTATATGTTCCCATTTCCCTAATTACTACAGTTAAAATGAAGAATTAAACAACCCCCCCCAAAACAAACAAACAAACAAAAAATCCCAAGTTCACTCTACAAATTAAAATGTTACCCATTTTACACACTTGGTATTCTTATCTTCCCAGTTTCTATGCCAAACTGTGTGATTTCAGTAGTCACAGTAAATCATAAGCCTCTGTTGTTGTGGTTTTAAAATTTCTGAAGTTTGAATTTCCCTCAAACAAGTTTGGAAATGTTTGGTTTCCCAAGCATACCATGTTAGCCACTGCCTCTGTATGGAATACCAGGCTACTAGGAGGTGAAAACCAGTAAATTCATCCACTCTGGTATGACTGGTCCTTGCTTGGGTGTTTTAACACCAATAAATCCATGTAAGAAAACCAAAGGCCTTTAGAAAGAGAAATGAAAAATGAGAGACTAGGAAGAGAGGAAGGTGGGACCAAGAAGAAACCAAGAGTAAAAGAGGAAGGGAGGGAGGGAGAAAGGGCAGGAAAAAGGGAGGGAGGGAGAGAGGGAGAGACAGATAAGTGAGGGAGAAAGGGAGGAATGAAGAGAGGAAGTGAGGAAAGTAGGAAAGGAGGAAGAAAGGAAGAAAAGGAGTGAGGAAAGGAGGGACAGAAGGAGTAAAAGAGGTTTAAAAACATTGGGGTTATGGCTTTGGAGGTATGCTCAAAAACATCTGGAAAAGAATATACTCCTTACAACTTTCTTTAAAAAAAAAAAGGAAACTAAAAGAAAGTCAACCACATAGATGAGCACTAAGAGAAAATACATACTTGCAATATCTGAATGAAAATAACAAGGTCTAGAAAGCTTAAAAAAAGAAAAAGAAAAAAAAGCAAGGGATAAAATCAATGAGATTTTAAAAAAAATTTAACACCTAATTCAGAATAGTTTTCTATAAAATCCATTTCTACTTCTTCAATCTAAGATACAAAAGAACATCTAAATATATATTTTTTAAATAAGAGAAGCACATATAAATATTATGAGCAAACTAAAATACACACATTTCCAAGGGCATACAGTTAACATGCCTTTCAAATCTGTCTGAGAAAACGCTGTCTGTTAAAAATATTTTCCAAGAACTTTAAGCCCTTGAAATGTTCTATGGAAATGGTATTTATGACATATTCACCTCCTCTAGGGACTGTGAGGTGTTATTATTGGCAAAGTGACAATTTTTAAAACCATTCAAAAATAATTACAAATTTATGCTGAATGACTAAACTTGCTTTATTATTACAAAAATGAAGAGAAAATTGGTTAATGTCTCATGACCAGGGCTAAAAGTAGCCATGAATGAACCTATAAAGCCTATAGAAAATAGATGGCTAATAGTAGTGACTTTCTGTCTTTGACAAACCAACTATTCTAGCACACAGATTCACAGTGAGGATGGTACACAAGATAAATGTGATATATATGTAAACATTTGTCTTAGAGATGAGAACACCAGTTAGAGCCTCAATTATATTGGCATTCTGGCTCCGTGAATTACAAGCTGAACCTCTAACAAATTACTTAACTTCTCTGATCCTGAATGAGCTCTCATTTTTTTATATTTTATTTTATTTAATGATTGATTTTATTGAGCTATACATTTGTCTCTGCTCCCCTCCCTTCCTCTCCCCTCCTTTCTACCCTTTCCCATGGTCCCCATGCTCCCATTTTACTCAGATCTTGTCTTTCTCTACTTCCCATGTAGATTAGATACATACTAACCATGTATGTCTCTCTTTGGGTCCTCATTGTTGTCTACGTTCTCTGAGATTGTGAATTGTAGGCTGGTTTTCTTTGCTTTATGTCTAAAAGTCACTTATGAGTGAGTACATATGATATTTGTCTTTCTGGGTCTGGTTACCTCACTCATTATGATGTTTTCTAGATCCATCCATTTGCCTGCAAATTTCAAGATGTCATTAATTTTTTCGGCTGTGTACTACTCCATTGTGTAAATGTACCACATTTTCCTTATCTATTCTTCGGTAGAGGGCATTTAGACTGTTTCCAGGTTCTGGCTATAACAAACAATGTTGCTATGAACATAGTTGAGCACATGTCCATGTGGTACAATTGGAGCTCTCATTTATAAAATAAAGACAACGATTCCACATTTGTGTTTCCAGGTATAGCATGGTATAAGGTACAAAACAAATACTCAACCATTTCTATTATTTCCACACTGTAGAGAGGGACTTAAACTTATCCCTAACTTCCTAGTACCTATAAAAGTAGAATAGGTATTTGTTCAAATATTCACTGAACACCAAGTACTATGTACTGTTTACAAGGTAGAAATAAAACAATGAATATAAGAGACACCAATGATTGGCCAATTATGAAATAAAATGTGTATGCATGGGGAGATACACACACACCTCTACCTCTAAAGTTTATATTCTATTTTCAGTTTTATTTTATGTGTGTAATGTCTTGCCTGCATGTGTATTTGTGTACCACATGCATACCTTGTGCCCCCAGAGGTCAAAAGAGGGTGTCAGATCCCCTGGAACTGGAGTTACAGATAACTCCAGGCAAGTCACCAGGTGTGTGCTGGGAATTCAACCTGGGTCCTCTGAAAGAGCAGTCAGAGCACTTAACCACTAAGCCATCTCTCTAGCTGTGAAGTTTATATTCTAAGGAATAATCGAATAAATAAGCAATAGATGGTACGATAAATAAGACCAGCTAAGGTGAGAATCCAGTTTCTCATAAGGAGAAACCCAAAATCAAGGCACACAGGCTGTTGAGTTTGAAGAACAGGAAAAAGCAAATGAACAAACAAAAATCCTAGTGTGAATGAAGCAGAATGAGTGAAAGGGAGACAAGTAGGTCAGATGGGAGAAAGAGCAAACTCATCTAAAGGTCCATCTACATTGGTGGGGTTAGTTGGTACATTTTCTTTTTTTTTTTTTTTTTTTTGGTACATTTTCTTACATGTGACATGGTTAAGTGGGAGTGGGCATGGGGCTGTGTGAAGCCCAAACTTTGTTCCTAATATATTCTTATTCTGACCTGGTTATCTGTGCTATTTAATAAGTTAAGTAATCTAAATTGTAGATGTTTAGTCCTTCTTCCCCATCCTATAAAAATAATAAACACACTAGTGCTTATCTATCATAGTTGCTGTAAGAATTAAGTAAAACCAGGTTGTCGATGAAAGACCTTCCATCTATCTGTATCCTTCTGTGTAGGTGCCACACATTATACCTTGTGCCAATTCCAAGGCTACCAAAACGCTGTATATTGCACAGCTCTACAGCAAAGTGCTGTTTTAAATCAAATATTTCCACTATTAGGATTTATCTTCCTAGTGAAAACTTTCGAAAGGGAAAAAGTCTGTAATTCCCATAACTTACCCATTATTTTCGCTTTAAAAGTCTTACAAACTTTATTATGAAGGTTGTGAAGACTTATATCATAACCAGATTAATTTCTACTGACTTTTTCTGCACCTGCTTGAGGACAGTGATGTAATGGAAATCCTCAAGAAATGATGTATGTCAGAAAAAGAAAAAGAAAGGAAAAAGGATTGTTTAAGTAGCTATTGTGTATGTGTGTGTGTGTGTCTCAGAGAAAATTTCATTTATATTTGCTTATTTCTAGACACTCTAGTCTTGAAGATACAATAAGAAATTAGCACCAGTAGCTTCTGTTTGGAAGGTAAAGGACAAAGTGGGATTCCAACTTTTAATGTACACATTTTGAGATAAATATCTCAAATATTAGTATTCAATATCCATAAATACTCATCTGTAAAGAAGACTTAAATCCATACTGATCAAGCAATTAAAAGTATGTAAAATAACTACAAATTCAATTATGGGATAATATGAACCTCTGATGGTGATGCAGACACTTGGAGACTGAGAGGGGAAGGTGACAAGTTCAAGGACAGTTTGAGCTATTTGGGGGAAACCTGTCAAAAATCTCCCAATATAAAAACCTTAAGTAACCTATTTCTTGGGGGAAAAATATCATCATATCTTTCCATCAGGCAAACCAAGTTTCATCCTCCCAATTTTGGGTTTTTTTGTTTGTTTGTTTTGTTTTTATGAACAGATCACAAAACATAAACATCCTTAGTGCTCTTAACAATTTCTTTTTAACTCAAGAAACAAAACGTATCAAATATTTATGGAGAGAGGGGGATTTCCTTCAGGTCTGTCCTAAGACAGTTGGCCCACCCTGCCACCTTTGAGTGTTCATACTGATCAAGGCTGAGTTGTGAACCCAGCAGAGAAAGTGCATATTCACATTCAAGGAAGAAAGAGCAAGTATGACTCAAGCAGACAGGCTTTGGGAAGGGCAGCTAGTGACATCCATTTGGTATGCTGGCAGTGCACTGGAAATGGCACATTCCTTTTCTTCTGGGAAGGGAGAAGAACTGGGGAGTAGATCTGTGAACAAAAAAAAAGAAAGAAATGAAAACTAATAGCTGACCTCAAATACAACTGAGTAGTGAGTGGATAAAGAAGAGTTATAGATGCCAGAAGTAACTACTATAAGAACATTTACAGAAGTTTCCCTATAAATTAACTCACACAAGATGGCAATTCTTAAGCAGACAACAGTTCTCTATCCCATAACCAATGCTCAGACACTTTTAATGTCGCAAACATTTCTACTTAGTTGGTACAAACCACAGATGCTGCTATCATACAGAGGAGAGCCCCATAGTACTTACTCCACCCAAAATGACAGTAGAGCCAAAGCTGAACTTAGGCAAACCTTAGCCTAAAATGGCAACAAGGATGCCTAACAATGAGCACAGAGCAGCCTGCAGGTAGGTCAAACAGATTGATTCTGTACTCGTCTGTTCCAGTATGAATCATGCAGTTCCTCCACTAGGTGCTTTCTACCTCTACCTGCCAGCCCATGGCTGAGGAGCTCTACATATATGTACATGTACACACACACACACACACACACACACACACACTCCCTACTGTAAAAGTACATGTTTACTTATTTTAAAACTGTTTTTTTTCAATTGAAAAGAGAAAACATGCTTATTCTCTATAACATGGTATTTTCATCTGTACACTGTGGATAGCCAGCCATTAGGTCATTTACTAAATTTTCGTGATAAGAACATTTAAATTCTACTCTCTTAATACTCCTATCTGACTAATAATAAGACATTGGTTATGCCAGGCAGAAAGGAATTTTTTGTGAACTGTATTTTTACTTAATTTTCAGGACATCCCCAACTACAAGGGAAGCTATAGTATTGTCCCTACCCTATAAATGAAAGCAACAAGATAAGTAAAGTAAACTGCTTGCTTAAGTTATATTAGAACTTAATATAATTAAGTATAATATAATTAAGTAATAATTCCTTAAGTAGGAAGCCAGGATTCAATTCTGAAAACCAAACTCTTGGATTTGAATTTTTAAGGCTGCTTTTCTACCTCTTCCCCATTATGCTGCAGGGCTGTCCAGATCACAGGCTACCTGTCACTCAGGTTCCTGCATTACTTATTGCCATCTACTAAGGACAGTGGGGACCAGGTAGAAGAAAGGACACTAGCCCTAAGTATAAGAAAGCAAATGTGAAGGGGCAAAATATAGGTCATTGAGGTGAAAAGTGAAGCTCAGAAAGAGGGCAGGAAGTGCTAAGGAAGGCAAGCAGTCAGTCTTAGGAACCTGAAGATCACTCTCAGCAACACTTGGAGCTCTGCTGGCTGCACAGCACCACAAGAAACACACACACTAGATGATAATCCAAAGCTTCACATGCCAAGTAACTTCATGAATGCTTCTCCCTGAAGGGACAGAGCAGCCCTGTCACGGCTGTGGTGGACCCAGGCGGTCCTAGAAAGTTCTGAAACTTAGTCTGACAAGGATTGAAAACCCTACTTACTTGGAAAGGCAGGTTGCGTGGTATCGATCAATAATGTAAAGTCTGGAAAAGGAAAAACTTTGATCTGAGGGATCTTTTCCAAATAGCCAAGAGCCACAATTCAGAGGAGAGTGAGCAGAGGTGAACCTGTCCCCTTCCCAAAAATAGGTGAGGAGGTTCTCCATACAGACTCAGTAGTATATGTTTTCATTGTTGTTGTTTTGTTTTATTTTTTGTTCTTGTGTTTCTAAGTTCCTTCTTGTTAATGCCATACACATAAACACCAAAAAGAAAATCTGGGAATTTCTTAGTATGAAAATTTTGAATTGAAAGATGGGCAGGGCACGAGACTTTGGTATTTTTAAATCTTTTGTTTTATATATCTGTTCTTATTGCAGTGCTGAGATTTGAACCTAGTACCACTGGCATGGTAGACAAATACTCCACTACAGAGCTACATACAGGCTCACATCAGTGTTATTAAGTGAATACTCATTACCCTAAATGTTCTAACTAGAAAGCTTCCCATATTATATAGCACAAAAGCAAAGGACACACAATTCAGGCTCATGCTGATAAATTCAGTAAGGTATTCTGTCCCTGTTCCCATTTACTCTTCCAGGCCCAGCACAAGGTTTCCAAAATGGTCACCTGATGTGGGGGTTGTGGGAGGTATCTTTGCTTGCCCAGACTGCACAGGTACCTCCTTTGGTTTCAAGATGAAATGTTCTCTTTGTAGTGTCTGTCTTCTCCTTACCAACTCTGGGATCTTGGTCTTTATTGATACTGTAAGCTGACCTTTCAGCGGTTTTTCTTCAAGGGTCCATAAGTCCATTACTTTGTTCATTCTTCAAATGTAAGACAGCAGGATTGGACCTATGCCAGTTCTTGCTCACTGGTCTTCCCAGAATCCTCCATATCAGATATAATTTCCCAAGCTCTTTTTTACTTCACTTTCCCTGACTACTGTGGAGCTAAATAAGACTGTTCAAATTCTGAGTCCTAACTCACTTTTGTCATATACCCCTGACCTCCTCTCCTTCACTTCATGTTCTAATTCTTCTTTCATAATGAAAGAAAATAGTAATCCAGCTTGCTGAGAGTCTGGACCCATTTATGGTATCTCTAAATGATCTCAACAATGATGACAGGATCCTTGGTAACAAAGACATAAAGCAGACACAGATGTACACTCATACTTGGCTAGCAGATGCAAAAAAAAAAAACCACTAAAAAAACACTAAAAAACAAAACAAAAGAAAACTAAGTCTGACTGTTCTAGATCTTGCTGACCAAGTCAAATGAATTGAGCATTACACTATGGCTATGGTATGCTGTAACTTTAATTAAAAGAGAAAAAGAAAAAAGAAAAATCCTTTGACTTTTAAGATAAATAAAAGGAAGCAGCATACATAGAATAAGACTGGTCATAAGTATTTTTATGAATGCTCCTAAAAATTTGACTAAATAGTGAAAAGTCCCATTGAATACGCAAGGAGCACATCAGGAAACATAAATTATAGTAACTATCTGAAAAGGAAGAAGCTTTCCAACAAATTCTATGTATCACTCTTCAAATTGCTAGAACTTGTTATAAGTGCAATGTTATAATTAAAGTGACATATTAAACAACTATTACTAAAAGATAAAATGGGATGTAACACAACCAAAGTATCAAAATCTATATCCAGGAAAGCACATATAAAAATTAATAAAGGCAGGTCAGTAGTGGTATACATCTTTAGTCCCAGCACTTGAAGGCAGAGGCAGGCAGATTCTTTTGAGTTTGAGGCCAGCCTGGTCTACAAAGGGAGTTCCAGGTCAGCCAGGGCTACACAGAAAAACCTTGTCTCAAAAAAAAAAAAAATGAACAAACAAAAAGCTGTGATGGATCATCATGCCAAATCAGTGAAAGTACTGAACTAGCCACTAGAATGATAACAATATAAGAACATGCACATTACATTATTTTTCTAAGACTAAATAGATCTGTACTCATCAACCTGTTTGGTCATTGATAAGATACTACACAATTATAACCAGATCAGGCTGGGCAAGTATGTTGGTTTTTAAGAAAAAAGGTAACCTAGCAAATGTCAAGTACAGTGTCTTACATACAGCAGGGGTTCATTGTACTTATAAAGACCTGAAATGAACTAATGAATGTCAGCTGAACTGCATTGTCAGTGAATTCATTTTAAACAGCAGGCAACATGGCCCATTTAGTGGTACATGTTCTGACTCCCAGAACTCGGGAAGCAACTTCAAAGCCAGCCTAGACTAAAGAGCAAGAACCTGTCTCAAGGGAAAAACAAAAACAACAACAAAAAACCCCACAAAACTTCCAAGCTAGTCAACTACAAACTCAGTGGTTTTGATGTCCTCAATTCAAAGAGTGGTTTCAAGCAAAACATTAACAATATGTAGATACTTCAAAGAACTGGGAAGAGCAAATTTGAAGGCAGAGAACCTATCTCTTGTGATGGGCAGCACACAAACGGATACATTAATGATGAAATCATCAAAGCAGATGAGGGACTCTATCATGATGAAGCAAGGGCTGATAAGTAACAGCACATAGAACAGGGTGACAGCACAAACCTTAAGTTTTTCTAGAGAAAAACATTTGCCATTACATTTCTCCTGCATATCTTCTACAGCAATCAAGATACAGTCCCTTCAAGAGATCAAAGGTCACCCCTATCTTCATAAACACCCTTTTGCCCATTCTCTCAAAAATGTACAAGTTTTCCAGGTGCTACATGGCCTGTGATGATGCAATGGCTACTATAGTTAATGGAATGTGTAAACAGTCTTAGGATCCACTGTCTTCAGTACAGCCCATATAGGGCCATGTAATTCCTCTTATCTTTTTTTGTTTGTTTCTAGGTTTTTTTTTCCCAATAAAAATGCTCTTTATGTTATGTAGCCCCCCCAATAAAAAACATAAACTTGTGATGCCCTTCCTCCACTATCCAAGTACTAGAGATTACATATCTGTCCTACCACACAGAGGCCCTAATTTTAATAATACAGTAAATTCAGATAAAATCCACACAGCTAAAAGTTTGGGATCCTCAATAAGCTAAAGAGTGAAAGGATGCTAAGATCTAAAAAACTGAAACTCTTGCTCTGGGGTCTTTGTTAAACAGTGTTAGAGTTACCTGTTCAGTCTAAAAACTTGTTAATTTATCTAAATGGGGACGAGGATGTGTGAACATGGGTGGAGGAAAGAGGACAACTTTGGGGGATTGGTTCTCTCCCTCTTTGTGGGATCAAACTCAAGGATGAGGGCTTAGCACTACCGATCTTTACGGTCTGAGCTGTCTCACTAGCCTCTCTATGAACTCTTTGAGAACAGATTCCCACCCCCCACCCCCATTCACCTCATTTCAGCCCTAGACTATAAGGCTTTCTTGTGAATTAAGTATTGCCATATTTTAACATCAGCTGTTAAATTCAAGATCCACATCCTAACGGAGTGGAGTGTCTGTCTCTTTAAAGGACAGGTGCGAGGACTGAAGTGATTGAAGCTCTTGGCTGCTTTCACTTTGGTTCCTGTAGGAGCAGAAGTCACACAGTGCCCGCACAGTGCCATTCGTGAGGATGGACTTTTTACTATTGCTTGACAGTCACTGTAAGCTAACCTGTGTGGGCCAGCTGGCTGAAAACAGGAAAAGAATATGCAAGTAGAACGCATTAGAGCTCTTAGCTGGGAAGGAAAGTAAAAGAACTGCTTCTTTGCAGAGTTGAAATAATCAAAGGAGCATGATGAGCTGGCTATGTGACCATTTAAACCTCTCTTAACTGACTAGAGCTGTGGCGAAAGAATTTGAAGAAAGAAAGGAATGGTTCTAGCAGTCTTGGTTTTTTAGAGGTTCCAAAATTATGAAATAGACAATAATGTATTTAGAAAACACTGAGGGGAAGACTAACTTATACCACATTTTCTTAAATACCTAAAACCACATCACGTTAAACTAAAAAAATCATCTTTACAAATGAACAAATCTGCTTAGGACAAGGCTGAGGTATTCTCCATAGGATGGCATATTTGTTCACTATTTTATTTGACATCAAAAGAAACCCACTCATTTAGTTCTTTTCACAGGGCTTCTCAGTAACCACTGTAGAAAACACAAATGAATCCCTTACATTCATGTTCTATTCTTAAGAAGTTAATATTTTAGTGGGGTTGATTATGATGTACATAAATAATACAAAACCAAACATGGTGAGAACCATAATATAAATTCTATGGATATGATTGGCTATACAGCATTTAGATGGGCACCATCTGTTTTGTATGTGCATATTATTAACTATGTCACACTGAGGAGATAAAATATTGGTTTATGACAGTTGACATATTTGTGTATAAATAAAAAAAGAAAGGAACTTCTGAATATATAATTTATATTGAAAAGCCAGCATTATGGTTGGTACCAAAAAACACTCAAGATGACAGATGTGATATTTTTGAAAAAGCAAATAACTGGCATTGCACATAATAATAGTGATAAACCACAGAAAGTTAAAACAATTTTGAGCCATAAAAGAAACCCTAAAGAAAAGCTGTAATAAGACATTGCTTTAAGCCAGTTTGGGTTTAATTACCTCACATTTGTGTCCATAAAAATCAGCTTCCATAACCTGTTTTTATTGGGCAGGATTCAGTGAATGTTCCTGTAATCCTGTAATGTCAGTATTTGAGCATGAACATGAGTACTCCAAGACAGTAGTCTTCAAATGGAGGTACATGTGCCCCCAAGGTACACAAACTTTGCAGAGCTGCATGGGGAGCTTAAAGGAAATCAATGCCTGCATTCATATTTCCTATCTACACTCTCCAAATCTCATCTGCCTGATAAGTGCTATGCCCAGTGAGCCCTCTCTTTCCAACAATCCTTTCAACATAGACTTCTTGCTTGGGAAACTCTTACCAAGGGAATTTTCCCAGGCTCACTAGAACTTACTACAGGAAGTTCCAAGAGAGCACAGGAGCAGGAGCAGCTTAAGAAACAGCCCCTAGACAGACAGCAGAGTCTATCCTCATCTGAGGACACTGGTGACAGCTCACGAGAAATTCCTCCACAGCCGTATTTTAGAAATCAGACTGTCTTCCAAGGAATGATCTGACTGTCTAGTTTGTAAATGGGAACTTTTAGATTTAATGGCAGAGAGTACTTCTGTAACTATTTAAAACTTGAATTTTTAAAAAATGTGGGTACTAAAAAAAACAAATAGGTTAAATCACTGTGTGTATTATGTATGTATGTATGTATGTAAACATAACACATGTATTTGTTCACAAACAATGGCAAGTGACATCGTTCCTTCAGCTCCACAGTTTTCAATTCAAGAGTTTCACTGATAGACACAGTGTGTCTGGATCAGTTCCAGGATGTGGTCTGCAGTTCTATTGGGGAGACATCACAGGTTCTGGATCTCCTGACCTTCCTGATACAAGTCTCCCACCACTAGGAGAAATCTAACAAGGCCAGGAGACTACATTCATCTGGAAGTTAGTTATAATGAAAATTGTGAGGTTCATCCCAGACCCACAGAATTAGAATCTGCCCTTTAACAAGATTTCCAGGTGATTCAAATGCACATTAAAATGGGAAGAGCAATGGTGTAAAAAACTGGCCTAAGTCTGCAGGGAGAATACTGTCACTAGTGTATATGTACCTCAAGTTGGAGCAAATGCACTTCAGTCATGGGTTTTATATGCTTACTTTGGAGGTGGAGTTTAGAGAGATGGTGATGTCAGCCAGTTTATAAAACCAGAAAAGGAAGGGAGGGAAGCAGAGAAAAATATATAGCTCAATAAAAACAATTAAAAGAAAAAGTTAAAAAAAAAAAAAGGAAAAAGAGCAGGACACGTATCATGCTGAAAACACTGAGCAAAATAAAACAACTGAAAGTTTTCCAATACTGTTTTGCTTGTTACTATACTGGCAGAATCCAGTCATTCCACTTGAAGGCTCTCCTATTTTTTTTTTAAATCTTCCCTTTCTTATATTTTAAGAAAACCTACTCCCTCTCAGGAAAAGGGGACAGCACCTGCTCTTATTTAAAAAGCTAAGAAGAAAGTATCAGGAGTTTATATGAAGTTATTCTCCAATAAAGGAAGCACTGCGCTTCAGCAATGACTTGTTCCCACCATCAAGTGAGAATTGAAAGCTGGGGACAAAGCTCTTCTGTCTCATTAGCAGATCAGTTTTACCCCAGGTTCCTCCACTGGGTTGCAAAATTCTTACAGCCACCAGGAAGAAACTGCCATGTTTCTCTTCTCAGCTCCCAGGTGTCTCAAGCAGGAAGTGAGGAAAGGCAAGAGTCAGGAAGCCTCTTGCCAAGACCACAGATGAGGTCACCAGTAGCCCTGCCCCGCCCCAGCTCCCTGCCCAGTAGCTTCTGAACTTTACATGTCAGCCTTTTGTCAAGTCCTCAAAACAGGACAAACTAAAAGGAGATTCTGTCAACCAAAAGTGTAAGAATTCTTACACTATGGGTTTTTCCCTTCCCCTTTCTGTAATTATACTTACTTTCCCTGAAAGTATAATTACAGAAAGAATAGATTAGGATTTCATAAAGAAGACTTTATTCCCCAGATTGTCCCAAATTAGATTCTTTAAAAAATGTTCTCTAAGATTCTTAATTTTAAGTGTTCTGGCGCAAGGATAAGAGACAACAAATTGGTTAATTAACTAACAAATAGAAAAGATTCATTATGCCAGCCATGGTACTATAATTCAAAAGGAGGCAAAAAGGACCACATGTTCAAGTCCAGCCTCAAGAGGACAAGTTAGAAGCCAGCCTTCGGTGAGGCCCCATCTCAACAACAGACAGATAAATTAGATGGATAGATGGATAACAGGTTTATCAACACATTATGAACTTTACAAGATTGATTAGAAAGCACAAATTTCATTCTGAACCAAGCCGAGTCCTTTTCAGGGATTCCATTCTGTTAGTTTCTGCACAATGCTGCAGAGCTGCAATGACATCCTCTATAATTAGCCCATTCCCAGTATAATTAAGAGACTCACAAGTTTAAAACTGTACCTTCTTTACAGAGATAACCAAGTACATGGAACAGATCTTTTATCCTGCATGTAAAATATCCTCCTGTTATGAAGGATAATTTTAAATAAAGAAAAAATAGTATGTTAAAATAGTCATTTAAGAGGGATTCACTATGTTCCTGCTAACAATTTCTCCATTCCTAGCCCTGGATTTTTTTCACCAAGCTCTTTGCTATCAAACTCCCTGTTCTTCCCTATATTATGGCGCTCCAAACCGTAATTCCGTTGCCTCTTAGTTCCACCTCTTAAATGGCAATGAGTAGGCAGATAAAGGCATAGGTGACGTGGTTTCAAGGATGCTATCTTATTAGTGCAAACCAAAGTTTTAATACACAAAGAGACCCATCTGTGCTGTGTATAACTTCTAGACAAACTGAATGAAATGCTATCTTAACTAAAAACCAAGGCGTTAAACAGTAACTAGTAATATATCACATACTCAATGACTCAAGAAAGCCACTTAATACAGGACAAGAATTAGTAATTTAAAAAGCACCATGACAACATTTATCAAAAGTTTACCAAATGCCAGGATGGCAATAATGTTAAATGAATTGCCTCACTTTCACAAAAAAAAAAAAAAAAAAAAACCCTAAGAGGAAGGAGAACTATGCAGGTTAAATAGCTAGTATGGGCAGGTATAGTTTTAAAACCAAGTCTAACTGAAATCTCAAGTCTGTATCCATCTTTACAACCGTCAGGTTACTGATTACATTACACACACAGTTTAAAACAAACATTATTGTCTGTTCTCTTCTAAGGCTTCCAGTGAACTTCAATGCTAGTCCAATTTTAAAGGGGGTTCAGGGTATCAATTTTTTAAAAAATAAAGATTCTCCTTCCTTATCGAATTCAGAAACTTCTCTGGATGTTATCTATGAACTGATAGAGTTATTTCAAATTAATAACAGCTGATGAATTACTAAAGCACTAACTTCATGTGCTCTTGTATATTTCAGATTAAAGAAGCTAATTGATCAAGAAACTGAGTCCCAGGAGAGGAAGGTGCAAGAAAAGGAGAAGAGGATCAAGGCTCTGAAAGAAGAGCTGACAAAGCTGAAGTCTTTTGCTTTGATGGTGGTGGATGAACAACAAAGACTTACAGCTCAGCTTGCCCTTCAAAGACAGACAATCCAAGACCTGACCACAAGGGCAAAGGAAACACATAGTAAACTAGCCCTTGCTGAAGCCAAAGCTCAGGAAGAAGAGCAGAAAGCAACCAGACTAGAAAAAGAACTGCAAACACAGACCACAGCATTTCACCAGAACCAAGACAAAATTATGGCGAAGCTCACCAATGAGGACAGTCAAAATCACCAACTCCAACAAAAGCTGGCAGCACTCAGCCGACAAATTGATGAGTTAGAAGAGACCAACAGGTCTTTAAGAAAAGCTGAAGAGGAGCTGCAAGATATAAAAGAAAAGATCAACAAGGGAGAATATGGAAACACTGGCATCATGGCTGAAGTAGATGAGCTCAGGAAGCGTGTGCTGGATATGGAGGGGAAAGATGAGGAGCTCATAAAAATGGAGGAGCAGTGCAGAGATCTCAATAAGAGGCTTGAGAAAGAGACAGCACAGAGTAAAGACTTCAAACTAGAGGTTGAAAAACTTAGTAAAAGGATTACGGCTCTGGAAAAATTAGAAGATGCTTTAGACAAAAGCAAACAAGAATGCTACTCTCTGAAATGCAATTTAGAAAAAGAAAAGATGACCACAAAGCAGCTGGCTGAAGAACTGGAGAGTTTAAACGCCAGGATCAAAGAGCTAGAAGCCATTGAAAGTCGGCTAGAAAAGACAGAATTCACCCTAAAGGATGATTTAACTAAACTGAAAACATTAACTGTAATGCTTGTAGATGAACGCAAAACAATGAGCGAAAAATTAAAGCAAACTGAAGAAAAGCTACAAACCACTGCCTCTCAGCTCCAGGCAGAGCAAAGTAAAGTGACAACAGTGACTGAGAAGTTAATTGAGGAAACTAAAAGGGCACTCAAGTCCAAAACGGATGCAGAAGAGAAGATATACAGTGTAACCAAGGAGAGAGATGATCTCAGAAATAAACTCAAAGCAGAAGAAGAAAAAGGACATGATCTATTGTCCAAAGTGAATATATTAAAAAACAGGCTTCAATCACTGGAAGCAATTGAGAAAGATTTTGTAAAAAACAAATTAAATCAAGACTCCAGTAAGTACACAACAGCATTACACCAAGAAAACAATAAGATTAAAGAGCTCTCTCAAGAAGTGGAAAGGCTAAAGCTGAAGCTAAAGGATATGAAAGCCATTGAAGATGACCTCATGAAAACAGAAGATGAGTACGAAACCTTAGAACGGAAGTATGCTAGTGAGAGGGACAAGGCTCAATTTCTGTCTGAAGAGCTGGAACATGTTAAAATGGAACTTGCCAAGTACAAGTTAGCAGAAAAGACAGAATCCAGCCATGAGCAAAGGCTTTTCAAGAGGCTGCAAGAAGAAGAGGCCAAGTCAGGCCATCTGTCAAGAGAAGTGGATGCATTAAAAGAGAAAATTCATGAGTACATAGCAACAGAGGACCTAATATGTCACCTCCAGGGAGACTACTCAGTCCTGCAAAAGAAACTAAATCAACAAGAAAACAGGAACAGAGATTTAGGAAGAGAGATTGAAACCCTTACTAAAGAGTTAGAAAGGTATCGGCATTTTAATAAGAGCCTCCGACCTAATCTCAATGGAAGAAGAATCTCTGACCCTCAAGTATTTTCTAAAGAAGTTCAAACAGAAGTAGTAGACAATGAGCCACCAGACTACAAGAGCCTCATCCCTCTAGAACGAGCAGTCATCAATGGTCAGTTATATGAGGAGAGTGAGGACCAAGACGAGGACCCTAATGAGGAATCTGTGCTGTCCTTCAAATGCAATCCATCTACTCCCCTTCCTATGAACAGGAAACTATGGATTCCTTGGATGAAATCGAAGGAGGGTCACCCTCAGAATGGAAAAATACAAACTAAGTCCAATGGCAACTTTGTGCAACCTGGAGATCTAGTCCTAAGTCACACACCTGGGCAGCCTCTTCACATAAAGGTAACTCCAGACCATGTCCAAAATACAGCCACTCTTGAAATCACAAGTCCAACCACAGAGAGTCCTCACTCTTACACCAGCACAGCAGTGATACCAAACTGTGGCACCCCAAAGCAAAGGATTACCATTCTCCAAAATGCCTCCATAACACCAGTGAAGTCCAAAACCTCTACAGAAAGTCTTGTGAACTTGGAGCAAAGTATGCCCCCCGTTACCATGGCAACCTTTGCCAGAGCACAGACCCCAGAGTCCTGTGGTTCTGTAACTCCTGAACGGACAATGTCACCTATTCAGGTTTTGGCTATGGCTGGTTCAGCTAGTTCTCCTCCTGAGCAGGGTCGCTCCCCAGAGCCAATAGAAATCAGTGCCAAGCACGCAATTTTCAGAGTCTCCCCAGATCGGCAGTCATCATGGCAGTTTCAACGTTCAAACAGTAACAGTTCAAGTGTGATAACTACTGAGGATAATAAAATCCACATTCACTTAGGAAGTCCTTACATGCAAGCTGTCGCCAGCCCCGTGAGACCTGCCAGCCCCTCAGCACCCCTGCAGGATAACAGAACTCAAGGCTTAACTAATGGGGCAATAAACAAAACAACCAATAAAGTCACCAGCAGTATTACTATTACACCAACAGCCACACCTCTTCCTCGACAATCACAAATTACAGTAAGTAATATATATAACTGACCACCCTCACCCTCATCTAGTTCATACTGATACTCTTGCAAGGAACTCAGTCCTTTTTTAATCGTCCCTCCAAATTCCCTAAAAGAATGACTAAACATGTACTTTGGGAAGATTTGTGCATGGACTATACAAGAGTAGCTGGAACTAACTACATGTTGCCTGCATAGTCATCGAGTGTGCACTTACTGTATATCTTTTCATTTACATACCTGTATGGAAAATATTTAGTCTGCACTTGTATAAATACATCTTTATGTATTTCATTTTCCATAACTCACTTTAATTTGACTGCAACTTGTCTTGGTGAATTACTTAACATGATAAAACAGTAAATAGTTTGTTACTTTTGTCATTGCTTGCTGAATTTTCATTTGATCATTTTGTTATATATCTGCATGTACAATATCATTTTATTTTCTGTTCATAGTGCCCATCAATTCTTCCTTTAAAAAAACAAGCAGAACCTATTTGTCATTTATAGTTCTTGTTACATATTAGAGAAGGCGAGAGTGGTTCAAATAAATAAAAATTTTATCTCCATGACTTAAAATGAACCAAAGTAATTATGGCAAGCTTAATGCCATTCTTGATATGTATCTTAATATTTCTGGTGTTCAACGGAGGGCTATTAGGAAGTCAGTAAATGTTTACAGATAACAGGATAAAGTAATATTAAATAATTTGTTATTAGTGAGTACATATATAAGCTAATGTTAAAAGCTTGGGAATGTGACAGGAAGCCAGAAAGCACATTTGGAAATACAAGGTTACTTTGACTATCAAGGATTGACTACATTTCTCCAACAGACTGTAATTCCCATAAAGCATATATTACATCTAAATCTGGAGTCAGCCACTATGACATAAACTTCTGGGCACTCTGCTTCAAAACAAAAGTGTCATTCTTGTTCTGTGTTATTTGGTTCCCAAAACAGTTTGGATTACTTCATGTGGGTGCTGCCCTACCCTGCTTGTAAGTAAGGCTACAATCAGAAACATACAATTTATATTTCGGAAAGTCCTCTCAAGAAGCAAATAAAAGCTGCAGATAGTTAGGAGCACAAGTTTTAAGACTTTTTAAAAAATAATCATGCTGTGTGTCAGCAGAGGCCAAGTAATAATGTGATTTCTTCTGTGGGTGTTATGCCATTCCTAGTGTACATGAGAAAACGTAGCCAAGCCTCCTAGACTATGACTGCTCTGAAGACCAGCCTTCAGCAGCCTAGGGATTGAGGGGTTCGGTTCAAGGATTAGTTGAGGTTTAGTTCATGGAGTAAGTGAACTAATCACTCAAATTGGCTTTTCTATCTGAGTGAGTAAAACTTAATTCTCTGGGGGCAGCAAATGGGGCAAAACTTAACTCCCTAGGACTGGCAAAAGAGGGAAACACACACACACACATTTCAAATATGTTAGTATCTCACCTGAGTGCTGAGGAATGGCAAGCCTTCAGCAGGTTAGAGGAAATGAAGAGGAGGTGCAGAGCAGGTGACTACTGAACAGACAGATACATGAGGATTTTTCTAAGGGCCAAAGTTTCGTTCTTCATTTTATTATTCTGTTGTCTGTTCTACTCTATTTTTTTTTCTGTTCTGTTCTTCTACTCAGATGTTTCCCTTCTGTCTCTCTTGATGTCTTCCTTCTAACTAACTTTACTTTTTTCTTTACGGTTTATATACCCCAGCAAAATCTTTCAAGTAGTATAAAAATTACAATGTGGATACATTCTATTTTTTAAGTCGATGATTACAACAAATACAAGTAAAAAAAGCATGATTTCCATATTCCTTACATGATTAAATATTTTACATATTTCGTGTGAAAAACAAATTGTACCAAGAATTCACATACATTTATTTCTAAGCAACTTGTTATAGATTAACAAAGTGTAAGCAAGCAAAGTATTTTTCTCAGTTAGTTCTTTTGCTGGTAGACTGCATTTAGCAAAGAAAGGATCACTTTATTATTTATCTCAAAAGATAAGCTCATAAAGAAAAATCTTAAAAGAAATCTAAACTTTTATATATGAAAAACCACCAGTTAGTTCTACTTTAAATACTCAAGGTACATACATACCCACTTATCATCAGTTTTTATATCAGGAAGCTGAAGGCAGAAATGGGTACAGAGATTTAATCATCACCTTTGATTACCAATCCATTCTAGCAAGAAAGATATGTTAGACAGCAATAGCCAGGTTGTCATTATTCTTATTTTTTGACCTCTGAGTCCCTCACTCAACTATGTGCCTTTCTAAACTTTAAATTGTTCCCCAAGATTTTCTAACTCAAAGCCATTAACAATAACATCTTAACCTAACCTTACTAACAATTCTACATGTGTAAATTCTTTCTAAGGGTGGTGGTTGAATCATTACAATACTTGGAAAAAGTCCATCACTATTATTGTAAGTACCTGTAACACTGCCCAGTGAGGGGCAATAAACTCCCCTGAAAGTTTTCATACAACCCACAGATTATGAGGGATGTGGTGACCACAAAGGCAACAATGAGAGCTATGCTCAATAATAGCATGAGGTCCTCAGGACATATAGTCCTTGGGGCTTTGCCTCTCAAGGCTCACTCGAGTGTGTCTTTGCCAAACATCAAGTCACGTTCTATGAGTTCTAATGCTGCCTGTTGGTCCCCTCACATGGTCCCTAATAGACCCTGTGACACCTAACTCCTAGTAGCCCTTGAGAATGTTCCACATCTCTGAGTGGAGAATATAGCCTTTAAAGGAACATTTTAAATTACAAACCTAGTTCCCAAGTGACATTCTAAAAGGATGACTTCAAAACAGTTAACCAGCATTTCCCCCTTTCCATTTACTTCCCACACTCTTAACTGTTAATTTAGTATACTCAATTTTATTGCCAGTTCCTGATTTTAAATGAAGGTCATCTAGACATTCAGGCACACTGAGAAGATCTTTCAAAAGTAAAAGGTAGCTTCCTTTTCCCTGTAAAATCAATTTTATTTTGCAAAGCAAGGATCTGTTGACAGAAACACTTCCATGGTGATGGACTGCAACACCAAGGCTGTGGGCTTGCATCATCATTAAGTAAATGTGGATGAAAGCTGAGGCTGATGATGAATGAGAAAGCTTCTGTTTAAACACATTTGTCTTGGGAATCGGCAGAGACCCAACTGTATTACAAAATACACGATGGTCTAACTGTTTTCAAAGCTATTTTTAAGTCAAGCTGGGCTAGAACTCTAAAAGAAACTACATAGACCACTGCAGTCCTCAAAGAAGAGCGGCAAGGACTCCTTGTATAGCCACTAATCCAGTGAGGCACATGTGATCTCTAAAGGGTACCAATCAACTAAACACAAATTATAAACAGAAACTAGGAAGAATTCAAGAACAGTCTTCCTAGTTTTGTTACATAAAGGCATAGACAGAAAACTTATTTACAAAGCACTGGAGAAAGAGACAGAGAGGACCAACCAAGGGATTCTTCTCATCATCCATGTGAATGATTTAAGCAATCTGGGGAGGGGGTAACCACTCTTGGTATACTGCAACTAGTAAGAGTTTGAAAGTTCTAGCTGGCCATCAGCCCAACTAGTTACAAGGTTACAAGGATTCCTTTTTTTTTTTTTTTTATGTGATCCATAGCAATCCTTTGCCCTAACAAAAGCCCTATGTGTTCTACAATTACAATGCGCGAATCATCATTTTATCATCTGTTGCTGATCTCAACTATAAACAGGCCTGCTGGGTGGTTAATCGCTATTGACTGCAAATTTGCAGAAACTCTAAGGATTCTTTCTTTTAGGAGTGAACATAAACATCAACATGAACTTTGGTAGCTTCTCAATAGTAAACCAAATGCAGTTTATTAGAAATGTCACTACTTGCTATCTAAAGTTAAAGGGTTCTTTTTCTATAACATTATATATAGATAAAATGAATCCTTGGCTTTAATTTTAAGTTTCTTATACACTGTATGTATCTGTGATAGACATACATTTGTGTGGAGGAGAGAGGAACACAGAGTTTATGTGTGAGATTACATAATTTTCTTTCATTCATTTACTTAGACGTGCCCCCAAACCCAGGAGATTAAAGGAAGTGATGCTGGAAAAGCTTCATATGAAATATGTGGAGGCACAGGGATGCACTACCCCATGAGGGGCTGACTAAAGATTGATCTTTTTGATTTTGATGATCATTTTCTTAATGTTGTGTGTACCAGTGTCTCTGTGTGGATATGGGCATGCAGTGTTCATAACCGAGTCGTCTTCTCAACCCCTAGGTTTACATATATCTGAGAAGCTCTTACTTTCTTACATTGGTCTAAGTCTCTGCTTCAAAACCAAATTTCATCTTACTCAAAAGTCACATTATTTCATTATCTTTTTGAACTGTAGAATTCTGCCACATATTTTAGTAGTTCAGCAAGTTCTTTTTTTCCATTTAAAAGCCATAGCAGTCTTAGCTAGAAGTTTTTGTTGTAGGGGAAGGAGCAAGTAATGGCAAGCTAAATACACTGAGGCGACTGGTGCGCCCACCCCCAGCACTCAGGAGACTGAGGCAGGGGTTCCAGGACAGCTAGGGCTGCATAGCAAGACCTTGTCTCAATCAATCAAACAAACAAAAAATCCAATGAAACAAAAGCAAGCAAAGGCAGAACCTTTCCCAAGATGATGCCACTGTTCTTTATGGGTAAAAATAACATTACCAAGCTGGGCAGTGGTGGCACACACCTTTAATCCCAGCACTCAGGAGGCAGAGGCAGGCGGATCTCTGTGAGTTCGAGGCCAGCCTGGTCTACAAGAGCTAGTAGAAACCCTGCCTCAAAAAACAAAACAAAACAAAAAATCAAAATAACATTACCATCTTTGCTAAAAGAACATCACATTATAAGGAATGCATCTTTACATATATAATAGGATTCCTACATAGGGTAGAAAACCATCAGAAATGTTTAGAAGTGTTTCAGATTTTTTATTTGATTTTTTCCCTAAGAATATTCAAAACACACATTTATGTAAGATATCTTGGATATGGAACCAAAGTCAAAACATGAGATTCTTTTATGTTTCATAGACACCTTATATATAATTAACCTAAAGATAATTTTATACAGTATTTTAAGATAATTTTATACACAAAATTAAGTTGTATAGTATTATGTTTTTCACTTGTAGTATCATATAAGTGCTCAAGGGATTTGTATTTTGGAGCACTTCAGATTTCAAGTTTTCAAATTAGGGATGCTCAGCCTATACCTGTGCAAAATGATATCAGGACTATAGGAATTCTACTTGGAAGGTTCCCATAATTCTCTTTTACAGTACTAGTGATAGACATGAGGTATTCGTGACATCCAAAGAAGAAATGGCAAGAGAAAATATAATTGGACAAAACCACATTTTTTCATTTTGGTGGTATTGGCTATTAAACCCAGGGACTCCTAAATTCAAGACAAGCATTCTGCCACCCTACTACTTTCCAACCACAGCAAACAGTCTTGTGATCCATGTGTAAATAAGTTAAACCAAGATATCCATATGTGATTCCCCTTATGCCAACATTAAGTTCCCCCAGTGCTATCAAACTATGATCTCTAGAAGGAAGTACATGCTAAGCTACTTCTAACAAATCCTCTGCTTAGTTTACAGTATGAAGTTGGAATTTCACAGCTATAGAAATTTCTGTATTGCTACTGGCAAGTGTTCCCTCCACTCTTATTTTACATCTGTCCCAGGAAGTGAGACTATTTTGCCCTCTAGAGGCTAAAATAGAAAGCAGGGTTTTTCTCCAGGTTTTCTTTTTATTCGAAAGGAAAGCTCAATAAAAGCAACTATTTTATTAGGTAGAAATGTTCCCAGTTTCATAACTAGCAAAGTATCAATCCCTGAATCTTGAAGTGAACTGAATCTTTAAGTGGGCAGAAGGGTCTGACACCAACAAGCTGTCTCTTTCTCAAATTCCAGATCCCCAATGTATCTCTATAGCATTTCTTGGGCCCAGAATACACACATAAGAGTGCACTCTGAAGAATCAAAACAAAGCACTACATTTACCTTAGGACCCAGTGAAGCAAACACAAGAAAGACTAGTGCCTTGCTAATAAAGTTCACAAAACTGAAATTCTGTTAAATTGATTTTCATTTAAACACCAAGCCCTTTCCTTTCTCACTGAGGGACCCTGAGAAATAAAGTACTTCTGTATGATCAAATACATCAGAAGCAAGCATCCCGAAAGGCACCTAAAGAATCCTTAGAATCCATCGAGATAAGGGGCTAACACCTCTCAGTATTTTAATAATATGATAATGAATTAACACTGTTCGTGTGGCAGCATTAACAAATCTGTCGGCATTTCCTCAGAACAACAGGCTTTACCCTTAAACTGTCGCAAGAAGCACTCTTGACTAACCCTGGCATTTGTCAGCCATCTCTGAGAAATCCTCTTAATTACAGCCTCATTTTAACATTTCTATTAAAACCATTAGTCAATCTGGAAGGTGAAGGAAGGAAGATTTCTTAGCCAAGAGATTCTGTATGATTATCCTTTGAAGAGTCATCTGAGATAAGCTAGACATAGTGATGCAGGCTGTTTGTTGTTTGTTTAAGAAAGGGTTTCATGTCTAAACTAAAACTGACACTCTGTATTAACAGCTGAAGATGACCTTGAACTGATCTTCTTGCTTTCACTCTTAAGTACTGTAGTTACGGGCATATGGTATCAAACCCAGCTTGTTTTATTTTTCATATATGTCAGTCATGTTTAAGTAAAAACACAATGTATGAGCATAGACCTTAAAGACCCACAAATTCTTCTACATTCTCTGGATAGGTGCAGGTGGGTTTACTAACAGAAAAGTTACTCAAGTGACTCAGTCTTAGCAGTGAGTGGTACCTTTTCCTCAAAGCATCAGATGAACACAAGTGATCAATCCACTGATCATGACAAATGAACATACTGTGCGCCTCCCAGTCAACACTGGGTATTATAAGACTCAGACTCATCCTTTGACAACTTAGTGAGGAAATGTACAAGCACTGAGTGTCACAAACATTTACAAGTAGAAAATGATACGCTGCTACAAATAAACTGGAGATGGAGGACTGCATGGGACTAAGGTCAAATTCTATCTCATGCCTTTTTCAATTAGTTGTAAGGGTCTTGGACAAGTCATTTAACTTCTGTGAAAAAAAGAGATTTAGACTCTAAAATCATGAGTGGCTTTACCTGACAACTTTATTTTCCTTCAGAAAACTGATTTTCATTGGCACATACCAAAACTAGTAGATGACTTCTTACCATTTGTGTTCCTTCTCTAAGAGTCTATTCATCATATAAACCCTAACCCCACCAAAAGAAGGATTATACAGTCTCAGTATTAATCATAGGATGGGTCTGATAATTCTCTGTTGAGGGCAATGGCAGGGGGTGTTCTTTACCATCATAGGATGTTTAGGACCCTCAGGCTTTTATTCATTAGATACCACATAGCATCTCTCCAGAAGAAACAAGAAGTATTTCCAGATGTTCTGCCCCCTTGCTGAAAGTCATTACATCAGAGAGATGAAAGAACTCTATAAGCCAGTTCTGCAATAGCAACAGCTCCAAAGAAGGAACTGTATAAACATTAAGACTGCAGGTTGTAGAAGGCTAGGGCTTCAGGACTAGATCTGAGGAACAGGTGAGGTAAGAACAGGGACTAGACAGTGAGATGGCATAGGATACGAAAACAGAAGAATGTTTCTAAGAGATGCCCACATGGCAGAGATATGGAGCAAGCAGGAGAGGAGAAAGTGTGCAAGCCGAGACAGCTGGGGCTGGGATAAGGTTAAGTAAGGGAACAGATTATAAAGGACTTTGAACACAGAGACAGGAAGTGGTCTTAGAGGGCTTCTGGTTATTAAAGCCATGTATGGGGGGGGTGTGAGAGGGAGTGAGAGAAAATGAGTCCTTTATAAAAAATTTCATTTTATAATAATTCTTAAAAGGGGGATATTCTGTCAATTTTAGAGATAAATTAAAACAGACTTTTGAGGTTTTTTTATTAGTATGTGACAAAGCTGAACTGTCGAAGACAGACCTCTCTCACTGTCCTATTCTCTTTTCATGGCAACAAAAGAAACTACTTCAATTCAGGGCAAAGCAATATAAACTGCAGTCTACTACCTACGGTGATAAGACAAGTTGCCTAACATTATCTACCTCTCTGTTCAGCTTCAGATACATGCCATTCAACCAACAAGCTCAGAGCACCCTTAAACACAGGAAGGGCTCACCAGTCACTGTTCTATATGGATTAAACAGTCACATTTCTGGCAAGTGAAACAGAACCTACCCGGAGAGATCTAGCCCAAAGCTCACTTCTCATAAACATTCAAGATCACTACAGCCAATAGTGACTTAGTTTTCCCTCCAACATTTTCTGAATTCTATAGCTACTGTTAGGTCAGTGAATACTAAATGTGAAAGGCTAAGACCCACAACAAAAGGCAGGTGTGGGAAGGACTACATTTTCTATGAAGCAAGGAAAGACCTCTCACATTCTCATCATCAAGAGAGTTCTCAGAGCACACCAGGGCTGCACACAGAGTCCACTCTCCCCTAACACATGATTATGCAAGCAAAACACACTAACACCAAGCATGAAGAATGGGCTTTGGATGGGCCATCAATGTGTGTGGAGAATTAATATAATCATCAACTTATTATGTGATAGAATTATATAGTTAATATAATTATCATATAACTAAATTATATAATCTTCAATGGTGACAAGCAAAAAAAGCATCAGAAGTGAGTGACTATGATCCGTGAGAGCAGCATTACAACCAAGAACACTGGAATTTAGAAGACAATGAGTGTCTCAATAGCCCAGATAATTACTTCATTTGGGAATGTCCATCAGGGTTCATGGTCTAGTTCATAAAGACAAGAATCATTAACATAGTCTACACTAAATAAGAACCCTGCCTTTTCAAAAGCCTAGACATTTTTCCTAGTTGTATGCCATAAATTAGGAAATTACTTTTTAAGCAATATAATCTTATTAAGGAAAAACTGATGCTCCCATTAGAAAAAAAAAACTGTCCACTTTTCCAGTCAGGGGAAATGTTAGGGTTCAATTCGATCAGTGTTAAATTCTGTTTCTAATTCAGGGTTATAATAAATATAAGCAAAGAAGTTATCCATATCAAAACTGCCACTTCAAATCAAAGTCTTCAAATTGCCCTCCCATGTCTTCCCTCATAACAATTAAAAGTATATAAAGTCCTTTTCAAAACAATCACCCGGGCAGTGGTGGCGCACGCCTTTAATTCCAGCACTTGGGAGGCAGAGGCAGGTGGATTTCTGTGAGTTGGAGACCAGCCTGGTCTACAAGAGCTAGTTCCAGGACAGGCTCCAAAGCTACAGAGAAAACCTATCTCGAAAAACAAAACAAACAAACAAACAAAAAAATTCAATACAACCACCCTCTAAACAACTCAAAATATTCCTCAAGAATTCCTTCCTATTGGTGGTCTTGTTCCTCCCTTTTTAAAGAGGGGAAAAGGGAGAAAAGAACAAGCTACTTCCCTTTCTGTTTTGTCTTTTGATGATGTTTTGCCCAAATATATTGTATCAGATGCTTGTGTCATCTAAAACCAAACACACTAGTGGGCTTTAATCTGAAGAGAAGTTAACTAAAAACTGTTAACAGAGCCACAACAGTTTTCTCCTGTAGGGAGTAAGGGAGAAAGTCATACACAATCATGCTGAGGACATTTCTCAGAGTAACAGTAATAAGCAGCCCATATTTCATAGATATTCTTCTCTGATTATAATAATAATAAAATTCATTACAGAGAATTTGAAAATTTTTGACTGCTTCTGTGAATTCTGATTTTAGCTTCAAAGAAAGCAATGAAAACAGTAGGAAAAACAATGAACGATTACTAGTGGGGTTTGTTTTTGCATCTTTCTTTTATTCTTTTTTTTTTTTTTTTTTTTTGGTGAAACCTATCAACTATGGCCACATTCCAAATCTTCACAGACTGCCAATGAGGAAGGAAATCTGCACAGAGGGGGATATCCTGTCCTTACAGCACACTTTAGTGCCAAGAAGTGGCAAATTCTCTCCAGAGTGCAAGTTTATGTAATCTGTCTGCTTGTCCAGACACAATGGCTAAGGTGGCCAGAAAGGTCACCAGCAGAGAGGGCAAGATTTCCTTTCCTGCAGGCCAATCAGTGCATGGATAATGGTTCAATCACAGCACATTATTCATGTAACGGGAAGAAATGCTTTTTCTTCAGAGGAGGTTTTTTCAGCACTAGTTCATTATCAATAAAGTTTTGTGGCCTTGTAGAAAGATTCAGACATAAGAAGGGCCTCTTAAAAATTTATTTCTAATTCTAAGAAAGGGATGCAGAAGTAGTATTCTGCCTAGACAATGAATGATGGTTTTTTTTCTCTACTAGGGTTCTCTATTAACATCTCCGAAATTTCAATGCTACTAAACAGTTACACACAGAGAGACACAGACACACACAAAGAGACACACCACTTACACTGCCCCTCTTAAGGATTTTTGTCCTGCTTCACTACCTCCCACTTCTCAAGGACAAGTCTTTAGAAGTCTCCACAATATCTAGCACAAAGGGCCTGATTAAGGGCCTTTTGCAATTCTGGAACCAAACCTGCTACTGAAGGAACACTGCCTTCTCACACAATATGATGCCAATACATCACCAAAATGTTCAAAGCACTTAAACACTAATTTCCTTGCGAGAAAAAGAAACATCCCGATTCCAGCTGTCTATGCTGAATGTGCTAGCTCCCTCATCGTCCAATGCTCTGCTGTGTCTTCCAAGGCTTGTTTTCTGTGATGACAGAAAATAACACATGATTCATAAGGAAAGTGGCTAGAGGCTCAGACTGATCAAAACTGAAAACGTCACAAGCACCTTCACTTGTTTTGGTCATGGAGATTCTCATTGCCATTTAAGTGACCTGTGGCAAACAGGGAGTCCTAGAGATTGTTGAGTTTCTTTTTAGAAAGCAATGGACAAAACAAGGTAAAACTCTGAGAACTTAATGAATTTACCTCACAAATACACTTCTTTTTTTTTCCCTATTGTTTTCTAGATAGAGCTTTTGTTCAGTGAACCCATCATTCTTCATACTTGTTATCTGTTCCAAATAGCACCTTTCTGGTTGAACTAAAGATAAAATAAATTTAAAAAATAAAAACAAAAACCATTTTTTTTCCTATGAATGAACTTTCCACCTTGCTTAATCCCCTCCCAGACATGTGCTTTCTGATGGAACCCAGAAGCTCTTGAGTAGAACAGTCACTGTGTGGTCTTAAAAGAGCCACAAAGCAAGAGTCTCTCTTGCAATATGCACTCCAAATTTGGAAAGAAACTTTCTTGGAGCCTTTAAACATAACATTCTATAAAAATGATCCAAGAGATGACACATTTTACAGCTCCGTACTTCATTTACAAAAATGAGTCCAAGTATGAATTTCATACTAGGAAAAAAAGAAAGGAAGGAAGGGAGGGAGGGAGGGAGGGAGAGAGAAAGAGAGAAAGAAAAAAAGAAAAGAAAGGAAGGAAGGAAGGAAGGAAGGAAGGAAGGAAGGAAGGAAGGAAGGAAGGAAGGAAGGAAAGAAGAAACCAAAACCAGCATCAGTCCCTTAAGCTCTACCAAACATAATTGGGGGAATGGCAGCCAAGGCTGTCCTAAAAAATAACTAGTCTTTGCTGCCATCTAGAGGTAAAAAGTGTGTGGTGAAACAGCAAATAAAGCCCAACTTTTGAACTTTAGAGCCTGTGAGTTCTCACCACCTTAGGCAATTTTCTTCACGTTACCTTAGCAGTATTTCATATAAGCTCCACCACTGCTGCAGGATGTCAGGTGGGGACAGAGGCCTGAGGTGTTCATAAAACACACATGCCCTGATCCAACTCCCAGACAAGCATCTTCAGCTCTGACATAGCATCTGGGTATGCCAGGTACCACAAACATCCTACCAAGTGACCACTGGGTCAACTAGACCACTCACTGGACCTTCATAGTGCCAAATTTTTCCTACCTTGCAGGTCAGAGTTCACAGTGAAAGAAAATGTTTACATCTAAAAGAGCCTCAGTCTCAGCAGAGGTCCTCTAAGTGTGATAGGCTGACCACATGCATCAGAGCCAATCACCCTTGAGAATTTATTAAAAGCATGGCTTCCTACACATCCTCACAACGGTTTAAATAGACCCACATCAAGAACTTTCAACATTAAATTGGAAAACTTCTGTAATTCTTGAAAAAGTTAAGGGCATCACAAAAACCTCTTCTGGAAAGGGTGAAACGGGTTTCAACTGTAGCTTTTGCTGTTTGTGGTTCAATGATGTAGATGACATTCACAGAAATGCCCTCATCACTGAGAATTTTCATTTTTCATCTCTTAACAGTTTACTATAGCATCTTTTAATTGTATGATCTTGTAGAAAATGTTGAGGCTAACAAAGAACACTTAGAATACCACTAACCTCAGCAGACCACTAATATCATGGACTCATATTCATCTACAGGCTGAGTACCCCTGATTTGGAAATGAACATGCTATAAACCTAACTTTCTAGTGTCACTACAGTGTCATAAGCAGATAATTCCACACCTGACCTCACATGACATGTAGTGGTTAAACACTGTTACAGTAAAAATAGTGCATAAAGCTACAGTCATTCTATGTACAGTGTAATGTACATCTGAAACATAATGGCTTCTGTGTTTAGATGTGGATCTCATTGTGGATATGTAAATAAGTTCCCAAAGTTCAGACATTCAAAATACTTCTAATCCCTAGGGACAGTCAATCTGCAGTTCTTTCTCGTATACCATATATAAGTATTTAATATGCATGTTTTAACTTTTAAATTCAGTTTCTTAACATCTCTGTGGAAGCATTTCCCTGTAACTTCAAAAGCATTACTATGCAATAACAACACAGTGTTTTTATATAATCATACATTAATTCATTTACCATACCCTCACATTATTAAGAATTGTCTTCTAGTTGGGCAGTGGTGCTGCTTGCCTTTAATCCCAGCACTTGGGAGTCAGAGGCAGGCTGATCTCAGTGAGTTTGAGGCCAGCCTGATCTACAAAAGCTAGTTCCAGGTCACCCAAGACTGTTACACAGAGAAACTCTCTCGGAAAACCAAAGAAAAAAAGTTGTCTATATACACTTGTATCATTCTAATTAATGCTAAAACAACTACGTTTACCTTTATTTTAGTATTTCCTAGAAAAGGTCGCCGAAAGAATGACTAAGTCACATAGTACTTGATACATAGGCTGGCCTTGAACTCACAGAGATCCACCAACCTCTACCTCCTGAGTGCCAGCAAGTACTCTTAAATATTCTTATTCTTTAAGGAAGCATTTTCTCCCTTTAAAAAATTAAAATATAATAGTTCTTAGCAATCTATTTTACTCTGCTAACCTACTGTGTGATCAGTCAGGCTATGTGACTCCTTTCACACTCGGCCTCCACCAATAAGCAAACAGTAGACAACTCTATCTCAAGCCCCTCTCTTCTACACATGTCCCTATGATGAATGAGGAGTTTCTCTATGTGGCAGCAATCTACATTCCCGTCCCACCTCTCATATGCAACCTAATTTGAAGCACTCCATTTTTAAACTGTGTTGGATGTTTTCCTGAATCAAGAAAGAACATTAACAGCAGCATTCCCTCATCCTCATAGCCTACAGCAGTTTCTTGAGGGCCCAGTCAAATGCTGCTTTCCTCCTGAAGCTCTTAGATGCAGTGAACATGAAATCTTCTCTGGAGATCTCATCGCTCTCTGACAATAGTTTGGGACACTGTTCTTGTTTATTTCCCCCAACACTGATCAGCAAGAACTGGTCTTCCTCTGGGTTCACCACTATCATTAAAGAACATATACAAAAGGAGTTTGCAGAAACATTTTCCTAAAATATTTTCCCTTCAAACTAGATTTCCAGAACCTTGTGCTTTCAGAGTCAAACCTCCAAACAAACTACATGCCTTAAAAAAATGACCATTTTCTCCCAATCATATAAATCATATAATAACTACCTTTTATCTTTGTTGTTGCTGCTGTTGTTTGATTCAAGATCAAAGGAGTATGCAAGCAGAGAATTCCAACAAGGATCCCTAAACCCAAATCTACAGGCATCAGTAGACTTTCCTGCAAAATAGCCCTGGGACCGATGGATAAGCCTAGTCACCAAAATGGCTGTGAGAAATTACACATCATAAGAACTGTCACTGCTAACACATTCCTCCACATAGAAGGGAAAAGGTAAGTCATACCTACGTACTGTCTAGAAAGATTCATCTCCAGAAGCATCTGGAAAGCTACACTCACTGAAGGCCAGAGAGGAACGGCCATCTCTCCAGGAAATGGTGAAGAAGCCAACTGACCTACAGCTCACAAGTTGATGGACCTACTAAAGGGCATGCTCAAAGAAGCAGCGCATGTCCAATTTCCAACTCTCCTTACACAGGAGCATATATACACTCACTGGTTCACAACTGCAAACCACTCAATTCCTTATGTCATTTGCAATCTAATTCAACACTGGACTGCAGCATCAGCTCAGGACAAGACTGGATTCACACGATAGCCCAAGAGCTTTTTGTGAACAAAGAAGTAATCTTCATTCTAGAGAACTTTATCACACATATTGGCTAAGACAATTTTTTAAGAGTTTTTAACTTACTCATGAAAGCAGGATGATTTCCACCAAAATTACATAACAATTAAAATCAAACTTTAAGGTTTAAAGCCCATCATCTTTATGACTATGAGAAAGAAAAGTAGTAATTCTTAGCTGTAAGGAAAGAGAAACCACAAAATCAGTAATAACTGATTATATCCGTGGTGTGGTTTACCAAAAATCATGGATGCTAGCATTCAGCCTCCTCTCCCATTTTGATAGCAGATTTTCCCTCCTACCGATGAAGTTATAGAATTGTATTGGCTTGCACGTAAGATAAGACTTTAACACTGTAGTTTTCTATAGTAATCAGAACATATGAGACTTGACGGTCACTACTACTGAGATCTTAGAGGGAAATATAAATCATTGTTTTGGGTACTCAAAAGAAGAGCAACAGTTTTTCATTGCACAGAACACCTTTATTTACATCCCTTCCCTCAATACCACACACAGAACAAAATCCAACAGAGTCAGCAAATGCTTTGGACCAGGAGACCCAGGAGGATGACAATAACAGAATGCTGCTTTCAGTCATCCACAGGCTGTATACAGTACCCTGGCAGTAACAAGCAGTCACTGGTTTTTTGCTTATTTTTTTTTCAAATCTCATTCACTGTGTCACTAAACCAAGAGAAAGGAGTAATTCTAATTCAGTGTGGACACTGGCATAATGACATTTTTAAGATGAGGCATTTTTGAAAACAGATTTCATGCCTTCACAAAGCCTCTGGGCTTGGGGGTGCCACTGATTTCTATGACCCATCAGGGAACACTGGAAGCATGGGCCTGGAAGAAATCCTCCCGACTGAGGACTACACTTCAGCTAGCTTTCTACAATGAGTCCTAAAGCAGAAGTAAAGGAACAGCCATTCCCCATACTCATATGGCTAATCTATTTCAGTGCATACAACCAGGGGCCATTTCATGAAGAGAGGGATGAGGGAAAGAAAGGGAGGAATAGGAGGAGGAACAGGAGGGAGTTGGGCAGCACTGAGCTATGCAAGCTCAAGAGAAATGGTGTACAGCACCAAGCAAGTGGTAGAGGAAGACTGTGGGGAAGATGAATGAGTTACAAGACAGAAACAGAAGTCCAAGTTAAAGGAAAGCCGTAAGTGAATAGAAAAGAAATGACCTATGAATGAAGGTCAGGAAGCTCTGATGCCAAAACCAAGACACACATAGTGTACACAGCAGCATGCCTGAGAAAAGGCAGGCATTTAATACATCTCAAGTAAATTCAAGATGAGGAACAAGCTAGAGAAAGGCCATTCAACAAGACACAGGTGAGAAACTAGGCTTAAGAGACAGCAGTGAAGTATGATCAGGATGGGAAAATAGTTATGCCTGGGTACCATCCCATACTCCTACCACTCTGGAGCAGAATCAGGAGGCAGAAGAGAAAGGCCAGCCTGAGCTGCTATAGAGTCTCAAAAAACAAAACAAAACAAAACAAAACAAAAAACTGCTGAGGCTACAGCTCTGGTAGAGAGAACACTTGTCTAGCATGTACAACGCCACAGGTTCAACTCCCAGCAACACACACACATACACACACACACACACACACACACACACACACACGAAAAATAGGAAGCAACCAATTACGAGCACTGGTTGCTCTTCCAAAGGATTCCCAGCATCCACAGAGCAGCTCACAACCATCTATAATTCCAGTTACAGGGAATTCTGACACACCTTTCTGGTCTTCATGGACACTGCACACATGGTGAGCAAACATATATGAAGGCAAAACACCCACACATATAAGAATAAAATAAAATTAAAAATTTTAACAGGAAAAATAATATATACTATCAACAGTCTCAGAAAAACAAAGTGTCCAGGTAAGTTATATCTCGAAAAGGCACACAAAATGTTGTATGTTGAAGGTTTTAACCTTGTTTTCTCCTCTTGCTGGGACTTTCTCAAGTATGCGTTATGTCTAGATGGCATAAATCATAAGTGAGGAAAAAATAATGCAAGATACTGTTCAAAGTAGTAAAAAGAAAAAATCTAAAATAATTATGGACATTTCTATGATCATCAGCAGTAGTCCACCTTGAAATGGTAATCAAGTCCTCTCATTAAGAAAAAAGTATCACAAAATGTTCCATTTTAACCAAAGAACTACCAATCACAACACAGGCTTACTCCAAACACTATCTAAGGCATAATATGTAATGCAACTGAGAACTGAATATGACTTGAATTTCTACAACACAGTGTTTGACATATTAAGCAAGTGAAATAAAGAATCCTGTCACCCAAGCATAACCCTGCAAAAGAAATGTGCCCATTATGGGGGGGGGGTGAAAAGTACCTAAGAGAAGCTATCCTACACAGAAGTTGGGGGGGGGGGCTTCCTAGGAAGAATGTGTTTAACAGGAGTGAAAGGGACTGAGAGGTAACAAGGGTGAAAATGGACAAAATTCACCATGTACATATGTGAGGTTGTCAGAATTTGTGAAATTCCAAAAAGAAAATGTCCTATAATTTTAGAGTGTGATTAAATTTTTAAAAACAGATAAAAATCCAAGTGAATAAAAATAACAAAACTCCTAAAAAAAATGCCAGTTTTATGCCAAGAGTCCTACTTGTCCTTTGTTTACTCTTCTTTGGTGATCTCTGGATTACTAGTCTAACTTTTTGAAATCATGAATACTTTCAATCAGAATATAACTGGTCTAGTATCTAACAGAACTGTGGACTGAATCCTAGGGTAACTAATAAAAAACAGCTTTTTTCTGGGATATATTTTAAATTCCTTCCAGAGAAATATATAATACCCTGAGTTTGGGATGGAAGCAACATATTCAAGCTGTGTAAGCTAAAATTCTATTATCTCACCTCATTTGACAGGCAGGCTAAGAATAACTGTGGTAATTATAAATGCTGAAAGAAATCAAAACAAGACTATTTTATGACAAGAAAATTACATAATACTCAAATTTCATTGCTTATAAAGTTTTATTAGAACACAGTTACACTCATTTATTTACAAATTTATTGTCTACTTTTACACTAAAATATCAAGGCTGAGTAGTTTAAAAATGATTATTGGATCTGTAAAAGCTTAGCATTTGTAGGAGTAGATTTCTACTACATAAACAAATACAAACAAAAAAGAAGTTAGCTAACTACAGGGCTAGTCCGACCTAGGCTAGCAAGAAACCCAGGAACAGAACACTAAACCACTCTATCATAATCTAATTTCTCAAAGTAACACTTGCAATTCAAGAATTCAATCTAGCATTCTATGAAAGCTGGTGAAAATGAGAAAACTACATTTCAAGATGTTCATGAAACGTTTAGAGGACTGCATAACATTTAAGTATTCAATGTCAGATCATTAGATCAAGAACAGGTCAAAGGGAGGGCGGGGTGGCACATGCTGTAATAATACCTGCAATGGACAAGCTAGAGCAAAAAAGTCTAGTTCAAAGCAGTAGGATTTCTAATTCAAGGCCAACCTGGGATAGATAGTGAAGACCTTTCTCAAAACAAAGTCAAAACCAATACAAAACCTCTAAGGATTTGTATTACTGAATAATGTTATGCATTACTGTTAAACACAAAAGAGGAAATGAAAGACCTTCTACATTTATGAGCGGTATTTTTTATGAAACTCATGGATACCTAGCAAAATAATATCAGGAAAGTATGTATGTATGATTTGGAGAAAGACTTGTACATCTGTACTTTCAAACTTTCATAAGCTGTTGTCAAGAATCATTCAGTTTAGTATTTGTGAGAATTGTGGGGATTCTATAAAGTCTCCTATGCTCTTTGACTGTCCACCTAGTAGTTTTCAAGGACAGAACAAGACTGAAAATGTAGCCTCTTTTTCTTTACTTCCTTGTGTTTAAAAATGAACCCTGAATTGTGCCCTCAAATATTCATTCTATCATGTTATTTGTAGAGCTGAAATCAATAAATAATCTTGAAAACATTGTGCTCTGAAGTTGGTTCTCTATGAGTGAAATATCCCAAGCCTAATTGCACAGCTCAGACAATGTTTCACAATATGTACAATACTTCTACATTGAATTATACTGTAAAAGTCTAACTTTGGGGAGAAAAATAAAGGTAAATAACAAGGTAATAAATAGCTATTCAGAGATTCTGTGTTCCCCCAACAAATCATTCCAGAAGAAATTTAGCATCAATTAAGCAACACAGTTTGAAGAATACTTACAAAGTTCATGTCAGTAATCACTAACAAAGAATCACTCCGTTCATTCTAGGTTACAGAGGCTGTTCCCTGCATAAATTACAGTCTCATTTACAAAGCAGGAGTCTATTTATTGTCCCCTTTCTACAATTTATAACACTTAATCCAGGAGAGCATGGAAGTGAGTACTTCTAACCCTAGCACTCTAGAGGCCAAAGCAGGAAGATTTCAGGCCAGCAATCTGGTCTACATAGTAAGATCCTGGCTTAAAAAATAGTAAAACAAATTTAATGAAGGATAGTTAAGACATTATTGTAAGGCACAGGATTTTGGCAAGTCTTCCATGTAATCGAGCATCTTCAGAGGTATAAGGTCTTTAGGCAAGATATGGCTATAAAGGATGGGGAAAGCCAAGTTGGGCTTACATGGAGCTACCTTCCAGTGCCAGGAGACAGTGATTTAACAACAGCAGACAGTGCTAAAGGACCTGCCGATCAGAAGAGCACCCACAGAGCTGATCTAGGCTAACCAGGAGCTGCTTCTCAGGGAGGAGATGTCTGAACTGACTTTCTATGTAAAGAGCTCGTCACTAAAATTGGAGGGCAGCATGGTACAGCCACCTCAAGGAACTGAGACAAAAGGAATGGAGTCTGTCGGGCAATAAAGGGGTGGCCAGTGTTGTTGAGCCACTGTCAACAGTGAAAAAACTAGCCATGGCAATGAGATTTATTGTGTGCTGACAACGCTTTGGGGGCTTTTAACCAGTTTTCTGATCTGACTTCTCTGGTAGCTGAGGGACAAACAATGGTGAACCAAAAATGGTTCTCTATTTTGAACTTACCACAGTGGGTTAATACAAATTAGAACAACAGAATATACGTCAATGGGGAAAATGCAAAGAAAGATTTGGGGTAACTTCTGGAGGGAGACACAACAGGACTTGGAGATGTAGGACCATTAGGGAAACAAACACATCACAAAAGCTTTTGTGAAACTGATGGATTGTGGGAACTGAAATATGGAAGTGTGGAGACAAGGCATATTTACATCACTTACACTTGACATTCATATTAAATAACAAATTCTTCAGAAACCATCCAGTTGTTTGAGATTTGAGTATAAATCGCCTATGAGGATTACATCTCAATTACTAACAGAAAGATGTTTCTCAAAGTATACAGGCAAAACAGTCTGAATAAAATCAGACAGAGAGTCAACAGACACAATTCGATAACAATGTGCATAATGCATACAAATTATATACCTTTAAAAATCAATAGTGGGTTGTTTACTTAGAGATTCTTACCTTTGATCATAAGAATAATTACCACAAAAAATATAAGAGTATAGACTGATTTCAGATCATTTGAATATGAACAAAAGCTACCTCACTCTACAAAAGAATCCCACGCTAATCACTTAGCATCTCAGTGCTTCTGTTTTGTCATGTATAAAATAAGGAAGACAGTAACTACTTCTTGGCAGACTTGAGGAGATCAAACAATAAGCTAGCATAATTTATAAAGCGGTCACAATAATACATGACATAATAAGTAGGCTGAGACAGGAGAATTAAGAGTTTAAGGCTAGTATGGACTACATAAGGAAAGTTCCATCTCAGAAAGGGGAGGAAAGAAACGGAAATAATTTAGCACATAGTAAGAGAGACCCGGTCAGTCATCCTCATCAGCTTAAACCATGAAACCCAATATAGACAAGTTCAACAGAACTACCATATACAAGCTTCAGCAATGCCAGGGTATAAATTTCATTAAAAAAAAAACCTCAACAAATGAAAAGCGGCATTACTACCCACGGACTCCTGATATTTCTGAACATTACCGTTTTCCTGTAACATATATGGTTAGAGGTGGCACCAAAGACTCAAAATGTGCTGCTGAATCATAAGAAAAGTACTCTTCAAAAGGTGTAGAGACAGTGCTGTGCATTACTAAGAACGAGCTATTTTTATTCAACTTTACTTTACAGTTAGCTTCTCACTGTAGTTTGGTGCCTGCTATTTTACATCTTCAGTCCGGCCTCAAACCTGGGATCTAGACTGCCATACTCCACTGGACTGACTTGGCTTTTTCTCTTAAATCACAGAATCCATGCTGTAACTTTCAGTTTCACCCTGAGAAATCTCCTCAACTTGTCAATCCCACCAGTGTCTATCATGTGACGGTTCTGAGGTCAAAGTAAATGGATATCTAACTTTGATGTTATCCTCAAAATACAGATACAGACCTTGTAACCTTGGAGGGTGACTTGAGACAGCAACAAAACCAGGAATTACTGCATACTAAATCTTATAGAACTTGAAATATTCAGATCCACTCTGGGGCCTTGTTATTTAATACGACTTGACTTTTAAATAAAATGCCTACTGCTTCCAGAAGGGTGCACATGGGGCAGCATGAGAAAAATTGTTAGAGCCGTGTTAATTAAATGCTTTGGAAAATAGTTTTGTTTCTGTCACAACTAGCTAAGTGAATTTGCTAATGAATATCTTTAGATCACGTTCCTTATCTGTAAAACAGCAGAGTTCAAAAAAGAGACCTTTATTTAAGCCCCCTGTTGCCCCAAACTACATGTTATAAAGAACTCATTATATTAATATTGTGGGCATGTACTATGCGGCAAGCATTGTACTGAGCTATACAGCTTTAAATTATCTTCATAACAATTTTTGAAGACATTAGCACTACTTTTTCTACAAATAAGGAAAGGGGGAATGTGTTGTCAGTAACAGCAGAGTCTCTGCCTTGAATTCCAACCGTCTGAACCTAGTTCAGGAATTACTGGTGACCACTACGCAACACTGCCTCTTTGTACAAAAACGTTCCACGTAGTTTCAAGGAAAAAGTTAAGTAAATGAAAATGAGAGCTTGGGAAGGGACCCCTCCACACTGGCAGACGACGAGCGGGTCCCTCTCGTTTCACTTGGGACAGGCTCTCCCTCCCCTGTGCCCGCGGTGACTGATGCTCCCTGAGCCCCACGCCCCTCCTCCGGGCAGCCCACCGCGACTGCCACGCGCGGACAGGGGGCTGAGGCGAGGACCTGGCGCGGAGGCAACGTGGGAGGCAGGCGGGCGGGCGGGTACCTGGGCTGCTGGTGGTGGCCGGCTGGTTCTCCCACCACAAGTCTCCCAGATCGTCTGCCATCTCCGCGGGACCCGACGCGAGCTGACAACCAGGTGAAACAGGCCGGCTGCTGCAATCCGCTCAGCCTCAGAGCCGGCGACAGCGACGCCGCACGCTGAGATACCACAGAACGCCGTCGCCCGCGCCCAGTGGAGATGACGTCACATGCACCACGCCCTCCAGCTGCGGGAGCCGAGGTTGTCGCCGTTTCCACACAGGTTCGGCGTGCTCAAGAGCGATCTAGAATCACCGAGTAAATTCTGCAAATGATAGAAACTAGCCAAGACACAGAGCCAGAAGTTTATCCTCTGTTTTGATTGTTTTTGAAAATATATTTAAGAATTTTGTTTTGAATTATGACGGAAAAGACTGTGTCGAAAGTGTAAGAACTGATGCTAAGGCGATTTTTTTTCTCTGCTAAATTTCAAAGAACTCTCGCCGCGGGAGAAGACCCGAGCACGTGGGTGTGTTTTCATTAGGTTGTCAGTGTTCTGTCGCTCCTGTGCTTGTACAGTTTGCCCTGAAAGAGAAACCTGAGAGTTTCTGGCGATGAAAGAACACGTGGAGGCTGCTTTTTTCCCTACAACTTAAGAAAAGGAAAGGTAATTGATCAGGAAGGGCGCTAATGCTCTAGAGCCCCAAAACATTATACTGTTTCTCTAGTTAAAATCAGGTTTTGATATGCTCCTTCAAGGACTGGGGGTCTTTGTGTCCCAGTGACTACTGTCGCTCTTGGAACAAGATCAGAATTTGGAACTGGGCGTGGTAATTCCAGCGCACTGAAGTCAGAGGCCCGCCCAAGACCATCCTGGTCTACGTAGTAAATTGCAAGACGGCTGGAGCTGTGTAGAGAAGAGACGGAGAGGAGGAGCACGCAGACAATCTACACATTCAGTCTTCATGTATTTACTGTCTCTCCCTATATAGAAAAAGGTTACAGACTATATTGAGTAATCAATCTAAATTGTATCTTCCTTTTACCTGTTTTGTTATCAGTAAAGTGATATCTGGGTTTATAAGTTAGCCTGTCCTAAAACCCCCGGATCCAGTCAGTACTTGATCACCTCAGCAACACAGGGAAGCTAATGCAGAAACAACTATTTGGCCTTTACCTGGTTCCCCTCTTTCTGTACAGCATTTGAATAAATATTGTTAGAGTTTAGGTTTGAGACAGAGGTTTGAATTCGCAGCCTTCACAGAAAAGTCGACAATTTAACTTTTGTTGACATTCTGGCATTTACTCTGGGCTGTCCTCGGAGACCTAGCAGGACGCTTCACCAGCAGCAGTCAAGATGTGACATTGTGCCCACTGTTGCCACTGAGTAGAGCACTCTCCCTATGCACATTCGCTATATTCTTATAAAAACCAAGCCCTGCTTGCCCAGTTCCCCTCTTTCTAGTCCTCCCGGTATAGCTAAAAGGCTGCCTCTGCATCCTTCCCCCAATAAACCTGCCAGGTGAGCCCTATTGCATGGTGTGGCTTTGTGGTGCCCCTTGGTTCTGACCTTCCATCATTAAACTATTACAACTTTAGCTTGTTTGTCAGTAGGCCAATGTGGGTATGATTTAAAAAAAAAAAACCCTCAGTTCCTTGGTGGATAATTGAAATGTTCTGGATAAGCCATCTAACCTTACTGGACTTGAGTTCATAACACAAAGAGAATAAACTAGCCAACCCCTGAAAATTCCCCAGTTCTGAGTCTACATCTTCAGTGCCGTACAAAGAAATCTAAACGTTACTGTTACAGCTGACGAACATGATAGAATTTTTGTTTGGGGGAAGCTGTGTTGATGTTACTGTTCAGAAAGGATAACAGATTTGAGCCCAGCTTCCCGTGTGGCAGGAGTAAGACAGCGATTCCCTTGGTCTTTGGAACTTGCAGGGCCTCTTGTCTAGTTACCACAGGTTGAAATAGCCTTTCCTCAGTCTTCATTTTACTGTTGTACGCATGTCAAGATTTCCTATGGATGCTGTGATGTGAAGAAAAGGATAAAGGGTTGATACTGTTTGAGGATGGTGTGCTGTGTTTGACACAAGCTATAGACATCCTGTTGGACTCTAGTGTCCAAACACCGAGAAGGAGTTGCTCCCAGAGACCACTTCTTACACCACAGCCGATGCAAAAGCATGAGGATTTTATTAATTCTGTCATGACAGGGTCCCTCAGCATTTGGGAAGCTGAGAGACCTCGAATAGCTGCTACAGTCTACTTTAAAGGAGAAGGCCATAAAAACAAGGGGGTTGTTCTTTGACCATTATGATTGGCTTATTTGAAAGGGCTATTACCAATAATTGGCTGGAGAGCTGTTGCTAGATCAGATGAGGTAAGAGGTCATTTTGACCCCGTTTCCCAGGGGACTGAATCAAAACATACGTGTATGGGTAATTGTTCAGGAACTGAGTCAACATCTTAAAGGTTATGGAGAACATACGTGCATGTGTAGCTGTTAGGTCCTTGTTTCCCAGGGGAAGAGGGGAAGCACTAAGGCACGGAGGCTGAGAGAGTTCAGAGTTGTCAGAAATGGCTTCAGAATTGTCTTTAAGTCTTACAATCTGATAGGAGGGAACCTTGACTGAGAAAAGTGCTCTGTAAGAGTGGGCTGTCGACAAACATTTAGAGCATTTTCTTAATTGGTGATTGATGGGAGAGGGCCCAACTCATTGTGGGTGGCATCAACCCTGTCCTGGATTCTGTATGAAAGCTGGTGGAGCAAGCCATGAGGAGTAAGTCAGTAAGCAGAACCTCTCCATCGCTTCTGCATCAGATCCTGCTTTCAGGTTTCTGCCCTGTTTGAATTCCTCTTTTATCTTCCTTTAATGATGGGCAATCCCATGGAAGCATAAACCAAATAAACCCTCTCCTCAAGTTGCTTTGTCATCGTAGTTCATCCCAGCAATTAGGGGGACCCTGCAGGTGTTCAGGCAGGGAAACAGCCCACCCCCCACTGGGGAAGAGATGGGAATGAAAACTCACTTCAGATTGACCTTGTTAATCTGGATCAGACATCAGGGAATCTAATGGTAGGTAGTTCATTATGGGCATATTTAAACAGTACGATTTGGGGGAAATGCCCAGGCAGCAATCATTCCAGTGCCAAGTCCATGACAAAGTTTAAGGTGTGAACACTTAGAAACTCCTTTACAATGTACTTGTGACCGTGAGTGTGGGTGGATTCTATAGCTAAAAGGTCTAGGATTCAATGTGGTCTCTGGCCAATATAGCATAGAAGTCAGCAGTACATAAAATATGTGTGACATCTCCCCTATGAATAGGTTCTATTGACTCTGGGAGGTAAAGATACGGTCTAGGGAGGGAGAGTCTGGGATAATCATCCTGGGGAGTTTGAGTGAGGTGTGTCTCTATAGCCAAAGGCGAATGAGGTCTGCCTTTACAGATAGCAGAAAGGGCACCAACCAGATCGTTAACAGTACCCACTCTCAGCTTTCTCAGTGGAATGGAGGTATTTAATTTATCTCTCCCATTGAGGAGGTATCCCTGCATGGTTAACATTCTTGTTTTCCTCAGATAGGTCCAAGTACCTTTGTAGTGATATTTCATCTGTAGTTTAATAAATAAAGCTTGCCTGAATATCAGAGAGTAAAACAGCCCTCTGGTGGCCTTACAGACCAGGCAGTGATGCCACACACCTTTAATCCCAGTAGCCACACTAGTTTGCCATAGAAACTGGGTAGTGATGCACGCCTTTAATCCCAGCCCTAGAGGGGAATATAAGATGGGAGGAGATAGCTCTCAGACACAGTCTCATTCTGAGATTCTTGGAGGCAGGATAGCCATTTCAGACTTAGGTAGAGGAAAGAACCAGTGGCTGGCTGTTTTACGTTTCTGGTTGAGCCATAATATCTGTCTCTGGGTTTTTATTAATCATGCTACAGACTTTTGTGCTCCCAACAAGCAATATTAACCTTAGGACACACACCATAAATACAATGACAGGGGCTTATTTAGAGCATGGGCTCCTAGATTGTGTAAACACAATTAATAAACTTCAGCAAAGTCCTGGACCTTGGTAGTATAGTTCTTAAGTGGTTGCATCATGAAGACAAGAAAAGTAGTAAGAAACCAACAGCATGTCCTATGTACCTCTCTGGTGCATTTTAATCAGTCTAAAGAGCAAAACACATTGCTGGATTTGATGTTTTAGTTTATCGTCCTCTACCTTTATACTCTAAAAGGATGATAGAAATATCCTCTGAGACCTAGCCGCAGATTTGGGTTTTGCAAATCAGATACATTGGTAAGAGGTGGGAGAAAGATGACCACTGACTATGCCTTTTCTTGGCCTTTGACTAATTTCAAGTGTAACATTCATTCTTATCAGTTTAATACCAACAGGACTAAACTGAGGCTTTTACTTCCAGCTTAGCACTAACATAAAGCAGAGGGAGAAGCATCTTGAGTGTTGTGTCCCACATGTCTGCTTCTGCTTGCCTCACCCAATTGCTGACCCTTGTCCCTTTCATGACAGCTGTGACTCCAGTTCAGTGCCTCTGTCCTCATTATTTTGAGCACTGAAAAATATTTACTGCCTCAGTTCTTTCGCACTTAGGGGTGGAATGACCCCTACCGTTACTAGCCCTAGAATGTGTGCCACCACTCTTTCCTCTAGCACTATCTTCTGTCCATTAAACACTCTATAATTCTCTGTGTGTGTGTGGGGGGGTGTTGTATTGTAGGTGATGTGTGTGTGTGTGTGTGTGTGTGTGTGTGTGGTACATGCACATGAATGTGCATATGTGCTCCCATGTGTGCACGTGTGGATGCCAGAGTAGAACATCTGATATCTTCCTCTTTACTTTCCACCCAATACTCAAGACAGAGTCTCTCTCTCTCTCTCTCTCTCTCTCTCTCTCTCTCTCTCTCTCTCTCTCTCTCTCTCTCTCTCTGAACCAGAAACTCACCGTACCATGTGGCATGCCTTATTTGACATGTCTTCCATCAACTAGTGCTGTCTATGTTCCCTTTCCTTGAACCAGGATGGAACATTATCACTTCAACCAACAGAACACATTGGAAGTGATCTGTGAGGTCTGAGGCTAGAACTCTGAAATTCTAAGCATTTCCATCGTGTTCTCTTGGAATGTGCCTTAGGTAGGGTTTCATTGCTGTGAAGAGACACCATGACCCCTGCATCTCTTATAAAAGAAAGTATTTAATTGGGGCTGGCTTACAGTTCAGAGGTTTAGCCTACCATCATCTTGGCAGGGAGTATGGTGGAATGCAAGCACACACGGTACTGGAGAAGAAGCTTAGAGTTCTATATCTGGATCCTGAGGCAGCAGGAAGAGAGAGTGATCTGCTGTACCTGTCTTGAAGTCTCAAAGTCCTCCGCCTGTGCCACACTTCTTCCAACAAGGCCATACCTACTCCAACAAAGTTACACCTCCAAAAATGCCACTCTCTATGAGTCTATGGGGGACATTTGCATTCAAACCAGCACAGGATATTCCATGGATCCAAGGTGGCATGCTGTGACAAAATCTACAGAAACCCGCAGAGAACCACATGGAAAGAACATGCAGGTAGTTTGTTCCACTGTTTATTTTAGGTTCTTACTAACAGTCAGTATCTACAAGACCTATCATCTTAGGTTCTTACTAACAGTCAGTATCTACAAGACCTACCATCTTAGGTTCTTACTAACAGTCAGTATCTACAAGACCTATCATCTTAGGTTCTTACTAACAGTCAGTATCTACAAGATCTATCATCTTAACAGTCAGTATCTACAAGACCAATAAAGATACAGATAACTCCAGATGATTCTGTTTAGTAGGTATTGATTGACCTCAGTCTGCAACTCTAATCATGGAGCAGAGGCAAATAACCTTTGCTCTGAAATCTTGAGTCTCAATAAGTGTTTAAGAGATGGTTTGTAGAGGCAAAAAACCAAAAACAACCTTGCCCATAGCTTGTTTGTTTAACTGCTGTGCTTCTTTCTGGCCACCAGAGGGAGATATTTGGTCAAACAGACTGTGCCCCTGGAAGCTTGCAGCTCCACAGCTTGACATTAAATTTTGCTATCTGCTGTGACCATCATTGGTGAATTGAATCTTCATTCACACACAAAAGCTCTCAAACTTCAGGCGAATTAGAAGCTTCCTCTGTGTGACATGGTGAAGGAAAAGCGTCAGAATAAAATGGAGTAGATTCTATTTCCATGACAGAAAGACCTCAAGCATGCCAGAAACACAGAGTACAACGTAAGTGTTACTGGGGAATGTAGGTTCCATTTTGTGATTTTTTAGTTTGATTGATTACAGAATTTAAAACAAACAAATGAAAGAGAAAAAAAACATACTCAGAAGGAATGAATCCCAAGAGTTTTTGAGAGAAACAACAGGGCAGGCAATCTGTTAATTTTGTTAATTTTGACAGCTGAATTGAAGAGGGAACTGGCGAACAGGAAGGGAGAAGGTAACACCCTGAGTTGAGCAACCACCTTTAGAAAAGAGGGATGGTCTTCAGACAAAACAGAAAGTCCATAGTGTCTAAGCAAGCATGCTTAGAATGGTGGTTTGTATCAAACAAACAAACAAATGATGTAGAAGGGAAAGAAAAGGAAAGTTAAACTTTTCAAAAAGATGACAGCAATCCTAAGAGTGTTTGCATCTCAAGAAATCACATCCTGAGGAATTGGGGATGTGAGGAAAGTACACAGGGAAGAACTTAGTACTCCTGAGTAGGAAGGAGCAGGAAAAGAAGATAGTGGTTCTAAGAATCAAGAAAGGCAATCAGTTGGCTTCATGACAGTTTTATGCAAAGTATTTGGATATTGAAAATTCATGACAGTGAAGGGCTTGGAGTAGAAGCTCATATGAATAAAAAAGACTTAAGGATAAAACCACAGTCAAGATGAAGGAAAGAGAAGGGGAGAGACATCATACTCATAGAAGAAGAAAGCAAAAAATATAAATGAAGTGGTTGTGGATGCGTTTCTTGTGAATGCTTATGTCAATGTAATAATATGCTCGTATTTTAGTTTAGTCTTTGCCTAGGAGAATGTGCTCATATAAAGCTATTATGATCATGTAATGCTCATTGCTTTTAATAAATACTTAACCCTTCCAGATTTTTTTTTCTTAAAAAGTCAGAAAAGTTTTCCATGGCTTTAGTTGCCACTGAAGTCCATGGGGATGACTGGCGTCATGACAACCACCTGAGTCCATGTTGGTGTTCAAGGGCCATATTGTTGCTGGGACAATGCTAGTCTGGGTGACCTGTGATATCACCCAGGGCCATGGTGGCATCTTTCTTGGAGCTGCAGCTGAAAGTCATGTCTCAGTTCATGGCCCTGTTGTGTCCAGGGTCTGTTTTAATGCCCATGATTCCACTGAGGACCTCCACAAGCAGCCAGGTCTGACTAGTTCAACTACCATTCAAGCCCACGGAAGGGAGGGCCTTGAGTTGGCTAACCCTAGCTTCTACCCGATCTATGACCTACAAGAGCATGTGATGGGACAGGTCCTGTGGAACAATGCCTGAATGATCTTCGTGACTCAGGGCAGCCAAGGGATATCCAAGAGGAATTTCAGTGAGGATCCAGTGGTGATAGTACCAGAAACTAGAGTCCTTGAACCAGACCAATGACTTATTTCAATGAACATTTGCAAATAAAGTTGATAGGACAAAAATGTGGACCATGGCTCCCAATGCCTCTAAGACAAATGAAGAGGTATTGGCAATGTGGGAAAGATAGAGAAACCCCACTAATTAGCCATAGAAAATCTGCAGTTTAGAAAGGTTGTTATTGGGTCAAGGCCTAGTAAACAGAAGACCTGAGATTTGTTCTCTGACCGGCTAACCCCAGAGCCCTTCTAGTTCTGAGTTAGACTTTTATTTGTCAGGGAACATGAACCATCAGTATTTTGGGGGAAGGGGGCAATGTGATTACTAGCTCAAAAGCCAAGACTGGTATGAGTTCCATCAGCTCTATTTCTTTTATCCCATGTGAAAACTCCAGCCAGCCACTCACTTGTCAGATGACAACCAATGTAGCAATGCCCAATACAAAATCAACTTTTAGGTCTTGCTTTTAACAAATCATATAAAATATACAACTTTATTGGATTCATAAACTTGAATTGGGAGCACTTTTAATTTTAAAAAAAAAATCTATTTTTACATCAAGTAAAATATCGAAGGAAAACAATCTCTGGAAAAGTTCTAGATGCCTCAAGGGAAATTTTTGATAAGATATACTTCTCTTTTAGTATCAGAAGAGCTGAATGACACAGTAAAATCGGATGATGTGCTAATCTTAATTTAAATTTTACTGCAAGTGTCCTAGGAATTAACAATTGGTGTGGGAGAATTGTCTGTAGTCTGTCAATTAACGTTTTAAATAAACACTGATTGACCGATAGCCAGGCAGGAAGTATAGGCAGGAAAACCAGACAGGAAGTAGAGGTGAGGCAATGAGAACAGGAGTATTCTGAGAAGAAGGAAACTCTCTCCCCAGTCCTGCCCAGATCACGGAAGAAGCAAGATGTGATCTGCCTCACTGAAAAAGGTGCCAAGCTATGTGGCTAACATAGATCAGAATGATGGGTTAATATAAGTGATAAGGGCTAATAAGAAGCCTGAGCTAATGGGCCAATCAGTTTATATCTAATGTAGACTTCTGTGTGATTCTTTGGGACTAAACGGCTGTGGAAACCGGGCAGGATAGAAACCCCAACAAGTCTGCCCCTCATGTTACAAACAATACTTTTTATAATATAATAATAATTAATAATAATGAATTAATAGTCTTTTGAAATAATAAAAAATCTTGCTTGAGAATAAAATGTGTTTTGTATTTTGACATATGTATTGTTTTTAAAAATTACAGAGAATATTATGAATTCCTTTCAACTCTGCTAAAAGAAAAAGGCTGCTTGATAAGGTAACTTAATTCTTCATGATATGGAGTAAGCATGAATATTTGCATTTTAAAAGTCATAGGCCATTTAAGGGAAAACTTCCAAATGTGATAAATATCACTGGTTTGATTCTACTTGCTTTGCAAATTTAAATTCATTGTAATTCCCCATTGATTGTAATGATGCATACCTTTGCTGGATCTTTGATAAAGGATCAAATTTTAAAGCACTTTCATGATTTATATTTATTTATAAATGGTACTAATAATTTTAAGACAGTCTTTCCTCTACCCTTTTGTTATAAGAGGTCAGTAGATCTCTCCCAGACTCATGACTCTACCTATTATCTTCCCTCCAAAGGTACATCTGAAGTAGAGGCATCCCCTGATGCTATGCTCTAGATCATTGGTTCTCAACCTTTGGATCATGACCCCTTTGCAGGTCAAATGACTGTTTCACAAGGGTCACCAATTGACCAATCTACATATCAGATATTCACATTATGATTTATAGCAGTATTACTGCTATAAAGAAGCAATGAAAATAATTTGATGGTTTGGGTTACCACAATATAAAGAACTGTATTAAAGGGTCACATAGTTAGGAAGGATGAGAACCCATGGTCTAGACTGTCATTCAAAACACATGTTGCACCCTAACTTTTAATACTGCAGAGTATGATTGTTTTTGGAAATAGAGCCTTTAAAATTGACCATTAAATTAAAATAAAATCACAAAGGTATTGTAGCAGGAGAAATGGGCTGCGTGTCATCCTGGCTGCCTGGCTATCTTATACCCAAAATAGTCACACAGAAACTGTATTCATTTAAATACTGCCTGGCCCATTAGCTCTAACTTCTTATTGGGTAATTCTTACACCTTAATTTAATCCATTTCTATTAATCTGTGTATTGCCATGTGACTGTGCCTTATGGCAGGATTCTAACCAGTGTCCATCTCAGGCAGGAGATCCTTGGCATCTGCCACTTTGTCTTTCTTCTGAGAATTCAGTCCTGTCTACTCTGCCTACCTAAGTTCTGTCCTATCAACTAGGCCAAGGCAGTTTCTTTTTTCATTATCCAGTGAAAGCAACACACAAACAGAAGAACTCCTACACTAGGGTATGCCATGACTCAGTATGAGTAGTGTCCTTAATAAGACTATTTGAAGGCACTGAGAAATGATAACTATCTGCAAGCCAAAAAGAAAATCCTTGAGAGAAACCAATCCAAATAATGTTCCTCTTCCAAGAATGAGAAAATATATTCCTTGTTATTTAAGTCCTTTGTGACTATTAATCTCAGTTGCTGTGGTTGTTTGAAAGAAAATGACCCCCAAAGGGAGTGGCACTAATAGAAAGTGTGACCTTGTTGGAGTAGGTATCATCTTATTGGAGGAAGTGTGTCTCTGTGGAGGTGGACTTTGTGGTCTCTTTTGCTCAAACTTCCCTCAGTGTGACACTCAGTCTACTTCCTGTTGCCTACATATTAACATGTAGCAGCTCCTTCTCTAGTACCATGTTTGCCTGCACACTGCCATGCTCTCCACAATGATGATAATGGGCTAAACCTCTGAAACTATAAGCTGACACCCCAACTAAATGTTTTCCTTTATAAAAGTTGCCGTGGTTATGGTGTTTCTATACAGCAAAAGAAACCCTAACTAAGGCAGTTGCCAACATAATGAGCCCCAGAATCATCTGGCAGATGGGCCTCTGGACATGCTTGTGGGGGCTTATCTTGATTAAGTAAAATGAAGTTTTTGTTTGTGGTTGTGTGTGTGTGTGTGTGTGTGTGTGTGTGTGTGTGTGTGAGATAGGGTCTCTCTACATAGTTCTGACTATTCTGAAACTCAGTAAGTCTAGGCTGGCCTTGAGCTCACAAAGACCCAACTATCTCTGCCTCCCAAATGCTGAGATTAAAGACATACACCACCACCACTGCAGGCCATATTGATGTCTGAGGTACATGCTGCCTCCAGAGGCCGTGTTGATGTCTATGATCCATGCTTGCCACTGGCAACTATGGGCAAGGAAGTATTTTTGGCAGTGATATTAAAGACTGTGACTCATAAGTGAGAATGGGAGACCTTGAAGTCTTCTGTGATAAACTCTCATGCCCTCCACCAAAAACATTGAAGAGAGTTCTTAAAACCTGTAATAAAGATGCTGAAGTGCATCTCCTCACAGTTAATGGCTTCTGGAAGAGAGGTTGCAAGGGACTCAGTTGTCTTTAAGGAACAGGCCATTGGGAGTTTCACAATGCTCAAATGGGAATAAGGGCAACACAAATTGGACTTGTTTTTTTTTTTTTTTTGTGGGGTTGTGGTACAAGGGTAGGAGGGTGGGCCTGGGAGAAATGGAAAGTGAGTGTGATAGAGTGCATGATACAAAATTCCCAAATAATAATCTGCGGATTAGGTAAAATGAGATGGGGAGGTTTTCCCATAGTAGGTGACACCATTTCTTGGATGGGATCCTGGACTGCATAAAAAGAAGAAATGAACTGAGCCAAGGCGTTTATCATTCCTATTGTCCCCTGCTTCATAACTGTATGCAACATCACTAGCAGCCTCAAGCTACTGCTTGATTTTTTTCCCACAATGATTACAGTTGTACTGCAACCATGAGCCAGAATTAGTGTATCCTTCCTTGAATAGGTTTTGCCAGTATATTTTCTCACAGTAATAGACATGTAACTAAGAAAAATGGTAGCAGGAAATGGGGTCATTGCTATGATAAACCTGATCATTTATTTTGGTTCTTAAGCCTTTGGAAACAGTGTGCAGGAGGAATGTGAAAGAGCTTGAAACTTTGGGCTAGAAAAGCCTTTGAATGAAAATAGAGCTTAATGGATCATTTTGGTAAGAGCTTGAAAAGGGAAGAATGCTCAGAAATATATACAGTGGAAATACAGACTAGTGGAAAACTCAGGACAGGCAAACATTCAGCTTGGTACTGAGCAAGTGGCTATAATTGTGGAGAAATCAACACCACTGAAGAGAAACCTTCTGTACTACATTGGGGCACTAGAAAGTGTCCTGAAGGCACCCATAGGAGACTCATGGAAGACCCAAATTGAGCTCAAGGGGTTCCCTGGATCCTCTAAGACAACTACCCATGGAAGTGCTTCCCTGGGGTCAACAAACAGAAGCTGATATAGCCGTGGCCCAAGCGGGGGGGCAGACTACATGTGATATTAATTTTGTAAGTGTGCAAGATATAAGATTTAGGGGGTTCTGGAGACCTGTACCAAGATAATGTGGGTCAAATTCTCAGCAAAGAGGCCCCAAGAAGCCACCAGGTGGAGCTGTGAAGGCAAATGAAGAAGCTGTGAAGTTGCAATGAAGACTTCAGGATATCAGAGATGTATGCTAATGAAAGGTGCAGACATGGAGAGGACTGCCGAAGAGAGGCTGAATGTACTCTGGGTGGCAGAGTTGGTAGTGTGAAGCCACCTGAATCTTTTTGGAGAGCAGCCATTTCAATGTGAGGCCCAGACACTGGACATGGAGCTACAGTAGTTAGTCCTGATGGATTTTGATTTTGTTATATCCCAAATTTTCCATTTTGGTATGGGAATATTTATTCTCTGCCTTTCTATGTTGGAAATATGTAACTAGGCTTTTTTTGTTTATTGTTTCACAGTTAGGTTGCCTTGAGTCTCAAATAAAATGGACTTTTATTTATTTTCTTTTTTTACTTTGGACTTTTAAACTGTTATAATTGTTAACAGCTATGGAGACTCCAAAGTTGGATTTTATTCTGCATTACAAAATACAGATGGGAGTTTGGAGACAAAAGATGGAAGATTAATGTTTAAAGTGATGTGCTTATGTGTTAAATTCTAAAAAGACTGACCCTACCTTCAGTCCACCAGAAAAGTTAGAGAAAAAGGTTTTCAAGGGAAAATTGAGGAGTTGAATTGTGATAGTCTCAGTTGTCAACTTGATGAGATCTGGAATAACCTGGAAGATGGGCTTCTCGCCATGCATGCGTGACATTATGTTGATTAAGTTAATTGAGATGGTAATTCAATTCACTGTGGGGGACATTCTAGGGTTCTTGGTCAGCTTGTTTCCTAAGGCAACAGGTAGCAGTGGAGAAATCAAACATCACAGACAGCATAAGCAGATGAGAAAGGTGTTGATTGTGAGCAAGGAAGCACAGGCGTGCAGAAGACACACAGAGGGAAAGATCCTCTGCCATGCAGAGGGGGAATTCATGAAGCCGAGACATCCTGTCTGTTCTTGATGGCTGTTTTTTTGGGTTTTTTTTAAGTCTTTGAAGAATTATTCTCCCTTTAATTTAGAGTTGGACAGTTTGAAGAAAGATGGGAGTTTTGATTGGCCCACAACTTGATGGAACATGTTCTGATCTGTCCTTAAACCCTTTGGGCCAGTCCATCAGCAGGGGGTTTGCTGAGGAGGAAAGAACAAAATGAAACAAAGCAAAGCAAAACTTCAAGGCTTTTGTTTTAACCACCAGGCTTTTGTCAGGAGGATAAGGAAGAGGCTGGCCATCCTGGAAATTCTCCACCTTTATAACTTAGCTATGGCACCTCTCTTTATCTGTCTGCATACCAGAGAGTCTGCCTAACTCCTCATCTCTCAGCACCGTTCCCTAGAATGGGATCCTGATCTGTAGAAGAAAGTGAGCGGAACCTATGAGAGATCTTTTTGAAGTTGATGAATCTACTTCTAATCTGGTGGGAAGACACACACCTTTAATCCGGATCTTGAGACAGGAAGACACACCTTTAATCTGGGTCATAACTCCTGATGGAAATCTATATAAGTATGTAGAGGAAGGAAGTTTTTTCTCTGCCTGCTTGCCCTTGTCTGGCTAGCACAGCCGCTGCTCCATTGGCATTGAACTTCGTTAGGGCTCCAGCATATACTGAAGACAGCTGAAACATCCACCCTTATGGACTGAACAACTGCTGGATTTTTGGACTTTCCCTTCACTTTCCCTTTGTTGGATTAGCTGAACTGCAGGCTGTAACTCATTCCAACAAACCCCACATAAGTTCTGTTACTCCAGAGAACACTGACTAACACAGTCTGTATTCCTAGAAGAGTTCAATGGCCCTAAAATGAGCCCCTACAATTACTTTTCCTCTTTATACCTAGGCTCCTTCAGGACTGTTCAGCATGATATGTTATTTCCTTTTTGCATGACTGCTGTTCTCCTTTTTAAAATTGTTTTTATTACTTGTTTCTTCCCTTCTTCAGTGTTGTTTTCAAAAATTGTCAACATGATTTTTCTGAAATACTTATTTTTATACCGCTTTTTCACTTAACAGTATCCAATATCTTATTTCACATCAGGTGAAATAGAAATATTTGTGCCCTATATTCAAGATTTGTACTACTTAACTTTTCTTCAGTTATTTTTAAATATTTATAATGTAAATCATTTTAATTTTAGATTTATGCATATGAGTGATTTACCTGCATGTATGAATATGCACTGTATGCCTGCCTGGTGCCTATGGAAACCAGAAGAGGGTATCAGATCCCATAGAACTGGAGTTACAGATGGTTGTGAGCTGGGAATTGGGTGCTCACCCAATTGGTGCTGGGAATTGAATCCAGTTCTATGCAAGAGTAACCAGTGCTCTTAACCACTGAACCATCTCTCCAGCCCCTTTTCTTTGTTATCATGCCCATTTCTTTCACTCATCCTTGGTTACGTTGGTCTTGTCAGGTATTTTCCTGATCTCAGTTTCCTTTTTTTTCTCCAAGCTTAGGGTAGACAGGCCAACAAATAAACCCAACCACATACCCCTCCTCAACACACACAATGTTTCTCCTCTCAAAAGAGGTGAGGGTATTTCTTTTGCCATATCTTTGAGCTTCCTCAATCCAAATTCTATATTTAAAAAAAAATCATACCCCCAAAGGATCTGAAATTGGGTTTGATCCCACAGTGATCTTTATAGTCTTGACATGTTAGAACAGTAGTTCTCAACCTGGGGTTCAAATGACCCTTTCACAGGGATCTCCTAAGACCAGCCAGTATATCAGATATTTACATTATGGTTTATAACTGTAGCAAAATTACAATTATGAAGTAGCAATAAAAATAATTTTATGATTGGGGGTCACCAACATGAGGAACTATATTAAAGGATCTCAGCATTAGGAAGGTTGAGAACCACTGCCCTAGAGCTAGAAGGGACACTATTTGTTCTGGCCTCATATCCATTTGGGAACTACCTCCCTCCCTAAGTATTTTTGGGAGATTCATTCTTCTCTCAACTCGACATGAAGCATTTCGAAAAGACTAACCTTCTACCTTCAGATCCCATAATAAGTTAGGGGGGAAAACTTCCTTTTGAGGGAGTGGAGGCAGCAATCATATGGGATAGTTTAGCCAACTGAGACTGCTTGGTCTGGGTTATACACACCTTCCCTTCTAATAATGTACTTGGAAACCTAGCTCCTCTACGTGCAGTGTACTCTACACACTCTACCTGAAAATGTACCTATTAACCTTGGACCTTCATTCACATCTAGCCACACATATACCATTCTGTAATTATTCAGCCACAAATAAGGCTGCACTTCTAGGTTCTGGAGCCATGCATGTGCAGACAAGCCCTCAGGCAGAAGTGTCTGAATGTTAAAGGGCATGCATGACCCACGTGCACGCATGCGTGGTTACATCCACTATGACTCAGCCCTTGTGCACATGCGTGAGCCCGTTATCTGCGTATGATGTAGTCATGCCAACCCTCTGTGCACATGTGCTAGGCAGCTTTTAAAAAGCTAGATGCACCATCATTCTCTCTCTCTGTGCACACCGATTCCCCTGGCCTGTATAGGCCCCCTCTAATAAACTCCTAAGCGGGTTTGTTGCGTGTTCCATGTTTCCTTCTCACTTGTGCCAGGTAATTTCACCTTCTATGAACAATGTGATAATTTTTTGTTCTACAAAAAAATGATCAAGCTTAGTTTTTATTCAAATATAATTCCAGTATATCCAGGAGCAAAGAATGGAAGGTCAGATCTAGCCTGAACTCGATTTGTATGCATACACACCAAGACAGAACTGTGTCCTCAAGTAAAGATTTAGGGAGAATTCCCTATTTACCATCACATATCTTTGCATACTTGGGCATATATGTGCTTGAAATCAGATGCATTGTGTGTGCTGGATAGTTTTACATCAATTTGACACAAGCTAAGTCATTTGAGAGAAAGGAACCTCAGTTAAGAAAATGCACACCTTTAATCCCAGTAGCACTCAGGAGGCAGAGGTAGGTGAATCTCTAAGATCAAGACCAGCCTGGTCTACAGAGTGTATTCCAGGGCTGCCAGTGCTACACAGCAAAACCTTGTCTCAAAAAACCAAACCAAACCAAACCAAACAAACAAAAAGAAATCATCATAAGACCAGGCTGTAGGCCAGTCTGAAGAGCATTTTCTTAATTAGTGCTTGATAGGGAAGGACTCAGTGTGGGTGGTACTATCCCTGGGCTGGTGGTTCTGGGCTCTATAAGAAACAGGCTGAACAGGTCATGAGGAGCAAGCCAGTAAGCAGCACCCCTCCATGGACTCTGAATCAGCTCCTGCCTCTACCTTCCAAGTTCCTGACTTACTTTGATGATGAATAGTGTTCTGGAAGTGTAGGCCAAATAAACCCTGTCCTCACCAATTTGCTTTTTGGTCACGGTGTTTTGTCACAGCAATAGAAGCCCTAACCAAAGCATTATGGGAAGGTACATTTACATCAGAAAAATGATTATGTGACTATCCATCAGAATAGAGAGCTGCTGGTGCTGCACCCCTTTAATAAATAATCCCCTCCTTTTGAATTCCGTCAAAGGATGCCTCAAACAATAACCAAGGCCTTGAATACTTTCTCAAGCATGTGACCTGCGGTCAATATTGATAGTATATTTCTTTCTGATTTGTATTATTGATTTGCTTTGGGATAAAGTTTCTTTTCCGTATCAACCCTTATCTCAGTCCTTTGAATAGGCCAGCAACTGAGATCCTGCCTCTGACCACTCGACATATAATGATAGCGTCTTTGGTTGTGGAATGAAATAGAACAAACCGAACTTTGTGAGGATAGAAGTGATCTTGATCTTCTGGTAAGACAGTTCAAATAAGTTAACCACTCGGACTGCTGGTACATACTTGTTCCTTGAATGATCTGAACAATCCCTTTATCATGGTCTAGATATAATGTTATGACCATCCAGAACTTGTTAAGTCATCACAAAAGTATGCTTTTCTTGCCATTGCTGCTTATAAGGCCTTAAAGTTATTGAAATATGTGTGTTTCTGCCCAGAAAATCCACTTGGCACTATTTCCCCTCAAGGTACCAGCAATATGGCAAAATGAATGTTTGAAGATTGCTGTCTCATGAGGGAACAGATTAAAGTTCTTTTCTTCTGTGATGGTGGGTGGGTGCGACAACACAGTGTTAATGCCTGTTCTTTTCTCACCCTTCTGAACAGAGCTCCCGGGTTTCAGTTCAGCTCTAGCTGATAACATCTCACACTGCCTCTCAACTTGTTATGATGCAACTAAATTCATGGCATTGGGTATGGAGGGAGGTATCTAAATTGCTAGGTTGGGTGTTTTGTTTTGTTTCTTTTTAAGAATAAACTAACATCCCTTTCTTCCTGATTTTTCTGTCCTCCCATCAGTTGGTATGTGATTGCTAAGGTCAACTATCTTTCACCAAAGCAGAAGAAGACCAATACACTTGGGTGGAAAAACAAGAATGTAGAAAGAATGTGGAGTAATGACTACAGAGGAGCTCTGGACTGTTAATATACAGAACTGTTAGACTGAAGAGGAGTTAAGTGTCTTGTTTAAACTATGGTTATTCTTAGATCCTAGTTCAGTGGCTCATTACTACAATGGGTGATTCAAAAACACTTTAGGTTTCTATAGTGTTAGTCAAGTGATATAAACAAGACAAGAAACATACTTTTAAAGATATTTAATGATCTGTTTTTCAAATCAGTACAAAAATTTAAATACAAAATTGATTTGCCATTAAGTCTCAGATCTGTTCATGGAAACTCAAACAAGTTACCAGTCTTCTCATCATTCTTTGTTTCTGTAAAATATCTGAGGACAATTATCCTCTACAGACATTCTTTACCCCTGTGGGATGCCACACTACTTTAAAACTCTGTGTTTAAATAAGAACAATGCCAGTTTGGTCCATTTCACATGGAAAAGCTCTAGTTAATTTTGAATTAAATAGGGATCATTAGTGTCCCTAGACTGTAGAACATAGAGTTGTTTCACCTGCTTTCACACTAATGTGTTAACATGATGTACAGCACTCCAAAGGGAAACACGGGTACATAGATAATTACTTAAAACTCTTCTTTAAATTAAATGGAGTATCATTTAGCTCTGATATTAGCACCATGGTAGAATATACAGTATCTGGCATAGATTTTGCTCCTCCTCCATTTAAAAGTTTAGAAGCATATGCCTGATATATATGATAACACACACATGCACACACACACTCACACACACATGCACACACACATATAGGCAATTGAGTAACAACCAATAAATAAGTTGGAAAATATCTCAAAAAGTGAAATTTGGTTTAACTTAAGAGACAATTTCTACCTTTCTTTGTGGAGACTAAAATACCATACATGTACAGATAAGAGCAACTTTATGATGCATCTGGCCCAACTGTCCTTCAAATCATCTCAATGGAGCATTTAACAGAGATTCCCAGGGACCCCTGTAACTTCCAGTCATTAACTACAAGCCAGTGTCCTCAGGAGCAACCCAAAGGACAGCTATCCACAGAAATGCTGTTTGCTTTGCAAGTGAAGGCTAGGTAGGACTCCTTTCAGATGTGAAAGTGCTTTGTACAATGAACAGTGAATGAGAAACCTTGTGCTAATGAACTCATTTGTCTTAAAATTTGAGGAAAAAATGGAGCTTGTGTATCATAAAAGGAAAAGACAAATATTAAGCCAGGATAAGAAAATTTGTGGTGGTAAAATAATTCAGATTTAGAATAGCCCATGTTTTATAGTGTATTTATTTGTGTCTTTTCCAATCTATGTCTGTCTCTTCAATTCCTGACTCTTAAATTCCAAGGAAAGGAGATTAGATCATCGTTGAAGCCCCACGTTATTTCCCCAAACAACTAACAGCAAATGAACGGGAAACTTTCACTGTTTGTGTTTTGAGCAGTGTCCAAAGAATCTAGTATGTGCCTTAGTGAGAATCGGAAACATTTCTCTCTTCTTTCAAATCTGTTCCGGCTGTGGTGCTGAGTGTGTGGTGACATAATAGGCATGGGCTCCCGTGCTTTGTGACATTCCAGCTACCTCTTCCAAAGGCTGATGTTAAAGAAACGGTCATTTCCCTACAACATTAGTCACTATAGCTGGAAGCAGCACATCTGCTATTAAATATCAAGCCTTTTAATTACTCTTTTAAAATTAATTGTTTTCACATATAATTCTAAACTTTTTTTCTCAAATTAAAAAAGTGACTTGGATTTTTGGCAGTTGACTTTGGAACCTCATAACATAAATCATATTTTTAAAATTCATAGTTACTGGTAAAAAACACAACTACAAAAACATTTACAGACAAATTGAAACCATATTACCATTGGTTATATGGGCAAATTAGGGGGATTTTTAAAAAATGCATGTAAACATAACTGATAATTGCTTTTAATACTAAAAGTTCACAAAGTGGCAAAATTATTTGAGGAAGGCTTTTTTAAAAATCTGTTTATATTGTTTAGGTTATATTATAAATTATAGGAAGGAAGAAGAAGAAAAAGAAAATTAGGTTCCAGAAAAATGCCAAACTGAAAATCTTTAGGTGAGTTAATGCATTAACATCTCTGAACTAAATTCTGAACCCCTGTGCACTCTGCCCTGTATCACATACTAGAATCTCACCCAGTGCTCGACAAAGAGAGTGCTGAGCAAATATGCAATGGGCCATCAGCACATCTGCTCCTCTGGGGGAGACCACAAACACACAGTTCTGACTAGGTAGTTCCGCAGCTAAAAGCTCAGCCTCTGACATGGAGAAATAGCCTTTGGACTAGAGATTACCATGGTCTTGGCACTACAGAACAACTCTCCAACATCCCACAGCAAAACATCTGCACAAATAGAGAGGAAATTATGCAAATAAATACACTATGTAACTGTCACCAGAAACCTCTCAAGGCATATTCAAAAATACTTTTTTCAAGGGAGCACAAGGAATGAGTGACTTTCATTAGCTATGATCATCCAGACTGACATATTTTGACTGATTTGAATAAGCAGGTTATGAAATCATATAACGTGCAACAGCTAATATGAGTCCAGTGGGTACAACACAAATGTCTGTACTTGATCCATAAATCTGTCCCATCATTCTGTTACAATCTGCTGTGCACAGTATTAAACATGCATCTTAGTTTTTATTTGTACATGATGGTCTAAACTTTCACTTAAAAACAACTTTCCAACTATTATAAGTGTTTAGAAGCATTGTTTATAATTGGATTTTTTGATGTGTCATTTTCTTTTCTTCTATTAAATCTCTCTTTTTCTTTCCTTCTTTCTTTCTTTCTTTCTTTTTTTTTTTTTTTACATGGGATACAATAAATATCCTGAAAAGGAGGAGTGGACATATTGCCCGGCGTACAGTCCGGCCGCCTGTTCTGAGGGCATTTGGAGGAACACCCGGTCTCCGGGCCGGAGGAGCAGTACTGCACTCCCAGAAGCCTGGTCCAGAAAGCCCTTCTTGTACTCGTCGTATGTGTACATCATGGGCTCGTTGTTCTTGAAGAGAGCAACCCACACGTTGCCCTCCCCTTGCAGTGAACATGGTAAGCAAAGTAGTAGACACCCGGGACTTCACAGGTGAAGATGCCCGTCTGCGGGTTGTAGTTCTGTCTGCCGTTGTAGAGCAGCTTGTCAAACTTTACTGGGGCCCCCACCCGGTGGGAAAGGTGCAGTCAGCTCTGCAGTAAACGCAGGCATCTCATAGGCTGGCCCACCATTCTTGCCCTTCTTGCCCGCATAGGCATGTGGAGGTTTCACTCCATCAATTCCTAGTCCCATATCTGGCAGATATTCTCCCTGGGGTGGTGGTGTAGGGGGCATCACAGCTGGGGGGTCCCTGGGGGCCCTGGGAGGGCCTGGGGGCCCAGGAAGACCCAGGCTGGCCCTGAGGCCCAAGGGCACCAGGTTTCCCCGGGGGGACCGTGAAGGCCTGCCACTCCTGGCTTCCCTACTCCGGGAAATCCAGGGGGGCCTGGCATGCCTGGTTCTCCTTTGGGGCCCGGAATCCCAGGTGGTCCAATAGGGCCACTAGGTCCTACAATCCCTGGAATACCTGGGGGCCCCTGTAGACCCTGATCCCCGGGTATGCCTGGTTCTCCTTTGGGTCCAAGCAGCCCCGGAACTCCAGGAAGCCCCTGGCAACCCTTTGTGACCAGCTTCCCCCCTTGGGTCCCTATAGGACCAGGCAAACCTCTCATGCCAGGGGGACCTACTTCACCAAGAAAACCTGGCTTCCCAGGAAAGCCTTGGAGGCCTGGCTCACCCTTGGGACCTGGTGGACCCCTGTGGTCCTGCCACCCCACCTTCTCCTTTGGGTCCAGGGAAACCAATAGCACCTGGTGGCCCCATGGGCCCTGGCATTCCAGGTAGGCCTGGTTCTCCAGGAGGACCTCCCACTCCAGGAGCACCTACTGGTCCTTTTTCCCCTCTTGGTCCAAGAGCCCCAGGGACACCCCCGATGCCCCGGTCCCCTTTGGGTCCTGGGAAACCTGGCTTTCCAACCCCTGGGAGGCCTGGGGGTCCAGGCAACCCTGGCAGTCCTTGTTCCCCTTTACCACCTGGAAATCCTGGGCTGGCCAGGGATCCCATCCTGGCCCGGTTTTCCAACTCCAGGCATCCCGGGAGGTCCTTGAACTCCTGGCACACCGATTAGACCTTGTGGGCCAGGTTCCCCTGGAGGGCCTGGCTTCCCCAGGGGACCCTGAGGTCCAGGAAAGCCTGTCACTCCGGGTTTTCCCACTCCTGGCAGCCCAACTGGGCCAGGAGGACCATGCATACCTGGAGGACCCTTCAGACCTGGCAAGCCTGGCATCCCGAAGCCCTTCTCTCCTTTGGGACCCTGAAGACCCGGAGGTCCTGGTGGTCCTTTAGGCCCTCTTTCACCTTTTGCTCCTGGTTGCCCTGGTAACCCTGGCCCACCCGGTTTCCCGATGCCTGGAAGTCCATGAGGTCCTGGAGGTCCTTGTGGTCCTGGGATTCCCATAGGCCCGACTTCCCCTTTGGGTCCAATTTCACCTTTTGCTCCAGGCATTCCCATGGCTCCTGGCTTTCCAGGCATCCCAGGCATACCCGGCTTTCCAATTCCTGGATATCCCTGTGGTCCTGGTTTTCCTTTGATTCCAGGCATTCCATGACCTGGCAAACCTGGTGGTCCAGGTGGTCCTCTTGGTCCAGGTTCTCCACGGGGACCTTGTTCTCCTCGCAAACTGGCTAAAGGTATTTCTCCTGGAAAAGTACAGAAAGGAGCAGGAGAGAATGGTTATCCCTTATTTGAAGGAAGTAATAGTAGTCATTTAATTTGAACACATTTGCCTGTTATGTATCAAAAGGGAAGACTAGAGATAATATGCTCATCTTCCCAAGCTTTCTCCTGTACGGTACCAGGATTTTAATCAAATCAAGCTGCCAGGTTCTGCGATGTGTCTGAGTTGTTGGGAGAAATTCTTATATTCATATGCTTGTGTCAGCACTGGTTAAATTTTAAAAGCTGAAAAATAATCAAACAAAAAATTTCCATGTGCAAAAGTTGAAGATACCATAGTGTGTTCATACAGAATTTGGGAAGGTTGGAGTTGTGCAATAAAAGAAACAACAACAGATTGCCATTGAGCCCACATGGCAGAGGTACGGTATTTTCAGCTCACTTGTTTAAGGTACACATTTGTGTGTATTTCAGAGAATGCTCGAATCATACTCTGTTTTTATTTTTTAAAACTGTTCTTCTTGAAATTATATTGTATTTTTCCATGACTGTCTTATCAATTGAGAGATTTCATTATAAATTGACAAGTTACATGGTGTGTTTATGGGTTTCAAAGTATACAATTTATGAATAAAATGTGGAATAATTAAACCATCTAATCAGCATTTCTATCACCTTACATACTTACTTTTGTGGGTACAGCATTTGAAGTTATTAGTTTTAAATATATATTACTAACTATATTTACCACATTTGGTAATAGAACTAAAAATAAATAAAACAAAATCAAAATCATATTCTTCCTGCTTGCCTGAGGCTTTGAATCTCTTGACCATTGTCTTCTCCATCCATTCCTCTTCTCAACTCCTTATACCTTTTAGCATCTGCTATAAGAACGACCAACATTCTCGTCTCTGCTTCTGAGCATTGACATAATACTACATGTTAGTCAGACCCATGGTGCATGTCTATCTGTGCCCGGCTGGCTTGTATTATTTTTAATTCAATAATGCAAGGCTAAACAATGTTTCCTTATGTGCTGAAATATGGGTGATGAAAATCACTTTGTCATGGACCCAGGAAAAAGGAAAACTTTTTATTTCGTGTGTGGTTTGACAACATCTCTCTACATCTGTCTTCAAGACCCAGTGGATTTGCTTAGTGTCTTTGACATGCTATAAGGTTTCTCAAGCCTCAAATATACGATTTCAAAGAAATTACTTCTCTTAGAAATTTAGGTTTAATTAGCATGCAGTTTAGACTAGGAGAGAAGCTTGATTTAGAAAGAGGAAACCTTGTTTATCTTTCTGGCCTGGGCATGAGATTTGGACTAGGTCACTTAAGCTGTCATCATCACTGACTTTTATGGCTATTGCCAGAATACACAGCCACATAACTAGAGAATAGATGGGGCAACCCTCATATCTTGCTACTGAAATCCAAAGTACATGTGAGAGTATGCTGTGCTTTGCAGACAAACAGCTCTGGATATTCCATGCTTCTAGGAGAAGTGGGGGGAATGAAGACATGAAATATGTGCTTTCAAAGTCTTCTTTCAATTATAAGTAACCTGTAAGTCTGATCATTGTGCTATCTGCAGAACTACTGCCAGGAAACAAAAGAGAATCTTAGAAGCCATATTCTTCCCAGATAGGAGTAATCATCTGAATAGATACAAGAGGCACAAGAAGTCAGGCAGGCCATGCAAGAAGCGAAGGGGAAAAGACATGAAACAGGCCTCTCTCAACCTTCCTAATGCTGCAACCTTTTAATACAGTTCCCCATCTGTAAAATGTTATTTCATAACTGCAATTTTGCTACTGTTACAAATTATAATGTAAGTGTAAGTATCTGCATGCACATGTGAAAGGGTTGTTTTACACCCAAGGGGGTTATGACCCCCAGGTGAAGAACCTCTGACCTAGATGACTCCCTAAAAGGTTTACCAGCTCCTGGAGAGTAAAAATATGAGGAATACTTACATTAACACACACTAGTAAGCAAACTGTAGTCAAGGAAAAACCTGAGGACCTCCTAATGTATGTTGACACTACATGTCATGGAGCCCAGAGTGGCGTTGCATTTGTGATCGTTCTGCCACAGCCTCCTGACTACAGGCATAGGCCACTACCCTGAAGTATCACATCTTATTGGTCTGGGATCCCTGATGTTTATTTAGCACAGGGCCTGGAGCACATTCCCCTCCCCCTGAGCATCTGGAATGACTGACAGCTACAGTCCCACAAAACCTTTCAGTGCTTTAGTGCTGACTCAGCACCATTTACCTTATGCCACTGATTCAATAATCTTATTTTAAAGACCAGGGGAGTGAATGAATAGTTTCCTCTGATTTCTGGGTTCTAGGCAGCTAGGCTTCTTCATGTCCTCCACATCCTTCATGGCAATTGCTGCACTACTCTCTGGTTCTCATTTTCCCTACGCATGCCATGTTTCTGAGAACTCCAGATAAGCAAGCTGAATTTACAGGAAAGCATCTCACAGCAATGGGTACTTTGCAGGTGTAATAGACCTAATCCATAGTCCTAGGAAGTGTTGGGAAAATTCCCTGTGCATTTTAGCTTCCTAATGGCTTATTGATGGACTTGTGTACATCGGAGCAGTACTGAAAACTCTTATTGTAGCACCTAGTTTGTGAAATGCTTTCGTTTGAGCTTTCTTTTATATAAGTTCTTCAAAATATTGTTTTCTTGACTTGGAAGAGTGACTTGTCACTTTTCTTCAATCCTGTGGTTTTATCCTTCTGTTCCTTGAACTCCCTGCATCTGCTCAGAGTCTAAGCCCTAGCCAGGTGCTCACTAGAGAGCTGGTGAATGTTTAAATAAATTAATAATATGTCTAAGGATAGACTCTGGTTAAATATGCTTTGTTCAGTCTGAGGTTAGCTAAAATATTAAAACCAAATATAAGTTATAACTTGAATTTTTTATTAATGATGAGGATCAAACCCCTGTAATAATTTTTATTCTTAAGTTAAAATATAATTACATCAGTTCCTCTTTCCTTTCTTCCCTCTAGCCCCTTCCATGTGCTCCCCATCCCTCTCAAACTCATGGCTCTTTTCCTTTACTTATGGCTGTGTGTGTGTGTGTGTGTGTGTGTGTGTGTGTGTGTGTGCATGTGTGTGTAGTGCATAAATATATAAGTAAAACCTGAGTCTATTTAGTGTTGCTTGTATGCATATCATTTCATGGTTGACCACTTGGAATTGCCTAACCTGACCTGAAGGCCCTTTCACTATATCTTTCTTTAAAGTTGAATTTTGCAAGAACTGCATGTGATTCACAGCAATAACAAATTTAAAAATAAAAGTCTCTGAATTGCATTTTCCCTCTCAGCTTTTATAGTTTAAGAGTCTGTAGCACAGATATTTTGAAACTGTGTAATATGATGTTACCTTTGCCTTTCTTGGGTACCACCTCCTTGCCCATTCTTGGCACAGGTTGGATTTCCTTCATATACTGGGGTAGGTGTGGGTACTCTTTGCCATACTGCATGTGAGGCATCTCCTTGCCCATCGAAAGGCCATCTTTGCCCAAAGGCATGTGAGGTACTTGCTGGCCCAGGGGCTGGTATTGTGGAATTTGTGGTGGTATCTGAGGAGGAATTTGAGGTGGCAGCGGCTTGATTCCATAGTAGGCACCAGCCTGAGCGAGCCTGACGGAGCTCAGAGAAATGGTGAGCAGCACTCCCAGCAGCTGCTGAGGCCTGGGTGGCACAGCCATCACCTGCGGAAGAAGGAACACACCAACGCAATGAGGACCTGCAGGCTAAGAGACTGCTGTCTGCCTAGAGACAGAAGATTACGGAAAGAGGGCAAATCCACAGTCTTCATTGCCAGAACTTTATAAGAGGAACGACGATGAAATGAAGATGCTAGCTTTTAATTAGAATGAGAACAAATGCCAGAGGAGTCAGGTATTTGAAGACAATTAGTGGAATGTAGTCTAGAGATTGCTAGTTTATCCAAACACCAATTCTGCAATTTTCCAATAATGTCAGAAAAACCCAACTTTTAGCTTGGAATAGAGCAACTCAGAATAGACATCCAGATAGTTGTGATGATTTTTGCCAAATTTTGCCAATTGAATATAGTTTTAATAGATGCTACTGCTACTTTCTAGAAGGCTCCTTGGAAGCAGTGAGAATGCTCCTCCTTCTCTTCCTCCTTGCTGGCTGGATTGCTAATATATTTATTGCCTGGAAATAAACCAGAGCCCTTGGAACCATGTCATAAAATCTATGTATTGGGGATTGTAGAGCAACAAACTTGAGCCCTGGTTGACCATAGAGGAGCTACATCCATCCTTAATTTTAGAAGAGAGAGAAATTGGGTTTTATCTCTTTAATACTTTGACTCAGACATTTCTAGTCTTGCTTAATAGGACAGTAATGGATTTCTAACTGCAAATAGTTAAAAATGTCTGGTCTATGACAGGAGCAGAGATTGCTTATCTGCTAGATGCTTTCCTGGATGCTTTGAGGTGTCATAAATACACATAAATATGAATATATAATAAGTATAAAACAACACCAAAAACTACAGAGAAAGGACATTCCATTTGATAGTGCCAGGCAGTCATTCAAAAAATTACTGTCATAATTATGTACTTCTTCTATTTAAATACCATGAAGTGATTTGTTCAGAATTTGGTTAGCTGGAGCCAGAGTCCATTAAAGTTTATCTTTGAAGTTTTATGAAAGAAAGGAAGTTTACAAGGCAATTTAGTTGTATAAATAAGATAGAGGGTGATGTCTGACTATTCACAAGAACAAACTGTTTCTATTTAATGGTGCTCTTTGCAAGTCAACAGTTAATAGAATAAATATAAATGGGAGCTTATCTGCTTATAAAGACCAGATTGAGGAGACTTCTACTTGGTAACACTCTAGGGTGGAGACCAAACAGCCCAGGGACATGCGATGTGCACTAATGGACATGAGGGGGCAGGCACAGCACACTTGGAAGTCTGTTTAGTGTTCCCCTTCCCTACCACTGAGGCACCTGTACTGACCCTGAGTTGGTGTTGTGCTGTACTCTACACCTTATTAAAGGACGAATTGCAAAATTAGAGAGTGTCATAATGCTGGAGAATGAGAAGTACCAAGAGCCTCACAATCGTTTTAATGTAACTGTCCTGGAACATCTCAAAAAGACTTGTGTACAACTGATTTAACTTCTGTTTCCACGGGAGTTTTCTTTGCAATTAACTAACTAACCTAATTATAGATTACAATGCTTGGCTTCGACACTGAATTTGTGATATCCAATTCAAGAGTAGTGCCAGGTATTTGAACAAAATACAGAAGGATTAGTTAATAAAACAAAAGAAAACAAAAACGAAATGAAAAAAATCAAAAACCAGAACTAAGAAAATATTTAATGTGAATCCCTATCAGAAAATTGATTGCTTTCTCATTTTTCAAAATATACAAATTAATCATTTCTTTCCTTCAGGAAATAAATGAAGTACATGAGTCATTAACATGATTTATAAAGCATTCTTCATGATACAATCAGCACAGTTGCAAGTAAGAACTGTTTATTTTAATGTCTGAGTAAGACATGGACTGGTGAGAGGAGTTAGATATTATTGCTATCTTCTGCCCCTCTAAATGATTAAGTGGTTATTAGAAGCCATTTGGAAAGAACCATAAAATGAGTACTGATTTATTTTTATTAATATTAAATTATTTTAGGTTTAAAAAATAATACATGTACTGCTATAAAAAAGAGTACATCATAATTTAGTAAATCCCTATCAGAAACATTCCTAGGCCTATCTGAGAAATACAAGGTTGAATATAATAGAATCACTGAGTCCTAGTCTCAGGGAGCTACACTCTGAATGACAGAGGTGCATACCTTTAAAGAGTAGCAATACACATTGGAAAAAGAATAAATTTTCCATCAACTTTAGTTTTTAAATCCCCTATTTTTGAAGCAGTGACTGTTCTCATTGCTCTTCCATGTTTTTTTTTCCCCAGAGTTAGTTTACAAATAGGCAATGCAACATAAACTTCTCTAAAACACAAATCCATCATACTATACACCCTACTGTTTTCACCCTCTGAGACAGGTACTTCAACCTTATTTTTTGTCTAGATATTAGTAGCTAAGCAAAACCCTTCCAGATCTTCACTTGTTAAAAAATAGGTCTTAGTTTTATTTGAAATTCTACCCGATTTTAATATTCAGTGTCTTTAGGTACTCATTAGAAAGCTGAACGTGTTAATTCACACCAGAAATATATGGCAATACCTGATAACATTCATTATCAGCTAGGACTTCATTAGGATGTAATTCTACCCTTCAGGGTGAATGAACTCCATTATTAAACCTTAGTAATGGACTTGCATGCTTGCCATCACCTTTCCAGCAGTTCAGCTGATGTTCTATTTTACACTTAAATAATCTTTAAACTGGGACGCACTTGTGAAATGCTGGAAAACTAGAAGGCAAAACAATGCTTAAAAGACCAGGTAAATCCCCAGGACTCAACAGGACCGAGTTTCTTTCCACCAGATCCTCTCAGAGGCTTGGCCTTTCTCTCAAACCACCTCATCCAGTCAGCCTTCTGTCATTTCTCTGCCTTTTTATTTAAGTAAACTTTGCTCAGTTTTAACTTGAATATTTATGGAAGTATCCTGATTAGAATTTATCACCAGACTTATCTTTACTAATTTCCTTCTGGTCCCTGAAGATGGTTTTGGTGGTCAATGTGGTGTGGTGGTTCTCTCATATAACTCAAAGAACACCAGATTTGCTGCCATATACAAACACCTACAGGGAAGAAGTAGCCGAGAACCCCTGCTGGGAAGTGGCGGTGGTGGGTTTTCTTGCCTCTCTTGCTTCTCTGAGAATGGAAAGCACAATAATTTGCGGTGAGTTTTCTTTGCTATTTTCCTTGATATTTTTTCTTTTATGATTGATGTGTGTGTGTGTGTGTGTCTAATTGTGCATACATGAAGATAAGAATATCTAATGGGGTAGACAATGCATCTTTGGTGGTTAGGAACTAGGTGAAGGCTTTCATTCCCTTTGAAACATACACTCTAGGACTCAAAAAAACCTGTGTTTGACTTTTAGCTCTGCAATTCTCTATACTTAATACTTGAGCAGTCCCTTATCTTCACTGAGTCTTAGTTTCCTCACGTATGACACAAAAATTGTAATCTCTGCCTACTTCTCAGAGCTGCTGCGAATAATAATACAAGTTTTTTGTAAGCGGAAATCACTGTTTAAGTTATTACTAATGCAGCACAACCAAAAAGGCAAATCAAAACCAACTGGAATGCCAAAAGCTTTCAAAGGAGGATACTAACCAAAATAAATGAGAGGTTACCTGCAATAATGATAAACCTAATGTGAATAAAGCAATGATAGCCCTTAAAATATGTTCAAATATGACCAAAAAGAATAGTTGAACCAAGGCTGTAATTTATTCTGGTGTTAGATTTGCCAATACTCATCACTTTGAATAGCCTCCTGGATATTCCTTGTAGTTTCCTCATGTGACCTGTAATGTACACATAATACTACCATGACAGGTATTATTTTAGATGATCTAAGAATACCTTTTGTACATTTATCCTCATGAGATTTGACCTTGCTGTACCAAAGACTATTTACGTATTTAACCTTCAATCTTAGCTTTGTATCTAACTTAGTCTTGTTTATGTGTGTTTATGGTGCAATGGGGACAAGCCCCTCTTATCTGCCAGTCTTCTAGGGCTTCTTGTTCTGATATGGGCTTTCTCAAGAGCCTTAGATTTATCCCTTGAAGAAAGAGGAATGAGGCAGAATATTCTCCCAGTATTTCCCAGAATTGCTTTTCTGTGTATCTTTCTGTGTATGCTGACTGTATACTGTCCAAACTAGACCAGCAGGAGCAAAAATAGTGACTGCCAAACTTTGCCAGGACAATGTAGGACAAGTTCTTCAAAATCCCCTGCTTCTCAAAAATGTCTGTCAGATTATTAGGCCTATAGGCCAAAGTTGGATGCCCCAATGTTATAAAAGAACCTAGGGTGATTGTCCAGGTAGCCAGCTGTTTCTGTCATCTCTTAAATTTGGAAATCACTTGTTCTGTACTTCCTGTTCATTCAGGTATTATTATATCTTTCTCAGGTCTTTGAAGGGGTTGAAGACTAGACAGTTACAATTCTCCCTAATCATGGTAGAAAGTAAATTAAGTACGAAACTCTGGACTCCTCAGGAGAGAACAACTGATGGAGTCTTTTCTCTATTTTGCCAAAAACAAATGGGCTGGATATTGTGAGTGATATTGTAGCTGTAATTCTTACTTGATAACTGGTTTTGTTGTATATAATTTTACTATGTTAACGTTAAAACCTTCCTTCTTAATTAGACAAAAAAGGGGAAAGCATGGGCTAATCCTTTTGTACAACATGAAGACATGTTGCTCTCATTGTTAATAAAATTTGACTGGCCAGTGGCTAGGCAGAATTTTTAGAGCAGAGAGAATGCTGGGGTGAAGAAGGGCAGAGTGAGAGGAGATACTGTGAGACACAGAGTGAGCAGGATGGGAGGTATGCACATGAGGTAAACAAGCCTTGGGGTAGACATAGATAAATAGAAATGAATTAATTTAAGTTGTAAGAGCTAGCTAAAAACAAGCTAAGCTATCAGCGAAGCATCTATAATAAATATTGAAACTCTCTATGTGGTTATTTTGGGAGCTGCTGGCAAGACAGAAAATTCTGCCACATCTCTTGGTTGCATTTTCCTGGTCAATTAATCCATTAGATACAATTAGTTATTGAACTATAGATTTAATTTTCGAAGGGGAAGGACAGAAGATACAATGGACTAGTAAAATGATGGAGTCTTACTTTATTGAACTCTATTTCTAGTACTGACAGGTGATAAACAAGTTAAAATAAGTTTGAATATTAGATACAAGTGCTGTAAAGAGAGCAAAACAGGAGTCTATCTACTCAATTTTGTCTAGCAAATACGCAGTAGGCTGCAATTTGTTCATCAAAGCTGCCGTGATGCGATACATCAGATTGGGTGTTGTACTAAACAGAGCTCAGAGGTCTGGAGGCTGCGAAGTCCAAGATAAGATGCTAGATGACAGGTGTCTGGGGAGGACTGCTTCCTGGTTCACAGCTGTCAATCTTCTCACTGCCTCGCCATGTGGGGGGAGGATGAAGATTTGTTTTCCCAAAGCTCTTTCCCAAGGGCACCAATCACATTCCAAAAGTTTTTGCTCTTGTAACCCTATCATTTCTCATACATCTTCCAACATTATACTGGAGGTTAGGATAACAACATGGGAATTTGGTCACAAGCACAAACTGTATAGCACTCAAGGATGTAAAGCACTCAAGGATGACTTGAAGCGGGAAAACTGGGAAGGATGGTAGTTGAAGACATCAATGGGAAGTAAATTATGAGTGAATATTTGAATATTAAGATTTTTTAAAAAGATTTATTTATTTTTATATTAATGTGTGACTATTAACCATTTTTGATCTAATTTAGTATAATATTAATATTCTTTTTTTTGGTTTTTTGAGACAGGGTTTCTCTGTAGTTTTGGAGGCTGTCCTGGAACTCTCTGTGTAGACCAGGCTGGCCTTGAACTCACAGCCTCTGCCTGTCTCTGCCTCCTGAGTGATGGGATTAAAGGTGTGTGCCACTCCCACCAAGCTCAATATTCTTTTTTCTGTTGATTTTAAAAAAATAAGGTTTTAAACTTTATTTTACATCGACTTTGTCACCACATTAAATACAGTTTTGATTTTGTTTAACCTGTACATGAGAATTGTATTTTGAACACTTGGAGGATTATGCATGGAGCAGGCCCAACACATATGGATGATGTGATGGTTATAGAGGAAACAGAGCGGGAGAGGGAGAGGCAGGGATGGAGCTGGAGATCATCCTTCACTGGGAGCATGCTCTTTAAGAACTTTACTGGGAACTGAGCTGCTGAGTTCACACCTGGGTTCTAAAGGAAGAGAGAAGCAACTGTAGACAAGAAAGGGAAGTATATTTGTCCTTCCAGGGAATCCAGAGCAAGTTAACTGCTGCTGTGGCAACTCAGTGAAACAGATGTTCCCTGGTGCAGTGACAGTGAAGGCAAACTAATACATCTCAGGTGTTTCTTTCAGAATATATATGAAAGTAACCTCTTTTCTCTTCTATACTTTGAAATCTGAAAATGGGATCCTTTTGTGGGGATGGGAAATCATTCAGTACTGTGCCCAGATTGTCTCTGAACAAAAGCTATTGCTTATAAATGAGAAAACTGAAACTTGAGAATGGCTAGGGGGTAGAGAGGCAGTGAACACCAAAGTTATAATCATTTTGAGTACTAATTATTAATCATTTCATAGCTAATTCATTAGGTATACATTATTTTATCTTTTTTTAAGATAGAGTATTATGTAGTCTAGACTGACTTCTAACTTGCTGAGGAGGATTTTAAACTCCTGATCTTACTACCTTAACCTTCTACTTCCCAAGTGATGGTTTTATAGGCATTCGTCACCATGCCAGGACCTGTAAAACTATTAAGGCTAATTCTTTTAATTGCTATCTCCCTATCCTGTACTTACATGATTGATTGTTTTTCTAAAATTCATATATATATATGTATATACATATATATATATATATATATATGTCAAAGTTCAATGTAGAAATTTAAAACTCCTGTTGGTTATTTCTAGGAGCACCACATCTTCATTTCGTTTTTTTTTATTTTATTTTAAAAATATCATTTTTTTAAGGGACTAATAGTACACTATGCAGTCTATAGCTCACTATAGATAAGGTAGGGACATTTAAGTGCTAATTCCACAGATTAACTTTCTATACACCAGTGAAGAGTTGTTCTCTAGTTGTTAGATCATAATCAGGTCCTTTTTCATTTGCAGAAGAGATATTTTGTGTAGCACAAATAATAAAAACCCAAAGACAGATATTGGGGTTCAAGTTTAAAGATCAGAGAAGCAAAACAGTCAAACCACTAGAGAGCTCTTATCTCTATGAAATCTCCAGAAAGAAAAGAACATGAGGTCCTGTCTCATCCTGCCTTATATTCATTCCTCTTTAGTGCTGATATTAAAGGCATGCACCACAACTGCCTGACCTCTATAGCTAACTAATGTGGCTGCTGGGGTTAAAGCCATGTGCCACCACTGCTTGGCCTCTATGACTGACTGGTGTGGCCAGATTTGCACTCTGATCTTCAGGCAAACTTTGTTGGTTAGATCATAAACAATATCACTATATTTCCCCTTTTTCTGTCTAGTATAAAAAAGGGCTATAACTAATGCATGAAAAAGCTATATACAATAATTACAATAACTATATATAATGTATGCAGGCAATAAAATTCACTAAAGAAGTATAAAGTGTATAGAGTTGAGAGACATCAAAAGATAATTTTGGATGATAATACAAGTTATGCTAGAAAGTAAATTAGGTACAAGACTTTGGAATCACCAAGATAGGATAGATAATGGAGTGTTTTGTCTGAATTTGTCAAATGCAAATGGACTAGACATTGTTGATGTATTGATTGCCTTCATTTCATTTTTGAGATACAGATCCATCTAACTACACACTCACTTTTTCCCTCCAAACAACCAAGCCTTCTTGTTGGTTGAAACTATGAAATTGTGCATTCTAAAATAAGATCTTTGAACTGAATCTGGTGCTCTCTGTTCTTAGGACTAGTTATTCATGATGTCACGAAGCCACTTGTGAGGTGAATATGCTGAACTTTGTAACAGAATCCAAATAAATAGGCCCATCAGATACTGGCCAATCAAGCCAATGGATAAATTGGGCTTGATCACTCAACAAACATTTAATGATTTCAATTCCAATTCATCTGCCCATCTACATATGTCAGGGCTGATGAAAACTAAGCTTGAGGTGTATGTTTCACTTATAACCCCAAATTCCATTATAATTAAGAGCATCCAGCCACCTCACCTACTGGCTACTGGCAGAACGTGACCTTGTGGGACATGCTGGACTAGAGAAGTTCATTAGGCTTTGCCACCACAATGGGCCACACACATAACCCTCTTGAAATGAGTGTATAAGCACCACATTCCAACAGCTCTCTGGAGGAGGTTGCACAATTTTTGAGTGACCAATTACAGTACTTCACAGATTCCCTAATATCTAATCGGAATCTTTTCTACTAGACCTTATGCTCATTTCCTCTTTTTCCATTCTCAAAGGAGGTGGGAAACATCTGGAGAATATTTTTCTTCAAATAATAGCTCACATATTTGAAGCCTGTAATTAACTCCCTTTGTTTCCCTAAGTGGAATATTGTCAGCTGCGAAACAACTTAGAAAACACTGGAGAGAACCCTTGAAAGAGAACATTCTAAAGTGGGATTCTTCCCTTCCTGTGAATGAAAGCATCATTGTTTTCAGCCAAAACTGTAACTCTGACTAAGCCACCCATCCTGCCTGAGCATCATTTCCTTTACTTGAAGAATGAGGATGTTGGTTAGTAGAATTCAAGGTTTTTTTTAAGTCTGATGTTTTCTAGTAACTGAGACTGTGAAGAAAATCTACACGTTCATAACCAAGTGAACTTATGAGTTGAGATGATTAAAGTTTTTGATTTTGGAAAGCTAGATGTATCTCATACTTCCAGTGACTTTTCAATCTCCTGTCTTACAGTTAGGGATAGAATTTATAAAACCTCTTTATAAAAATTTTTCATGAAAGATAAACAGCATCAGATAGAAACCAAAGGAAGGTCTCCAAATAGGAAACATAGTTCAGGAATAAACTTAATATGCCTTAAGGAGGATTCAAAGATTGAACACAAATGTGAAGGTTGTTGAGAATTCTTTACAAAGTGGCTATAAAGGCCAGATATGGTATTTAATCCCAGCACTCAGGAGACAGAGGCAGGCTGATATCTGAGTGTAAGATCAGTTTGGTCTAAAAAGCACATTCTAAACAAGCCAGGGCTACATAGTGAGACCCTGTCCCTTCAAAAAAAAAGTCTGTGAGTGATGTCTTCCTACAATGTGTGACATTAAAATTCTTGCAGAGTCGTTCAATAAATATTAACTATGTCTTTCGTAGTAAGAGTGACAAATGAATGGCCTGGAGACACAGCTCAGTCATTAAAATTTGGTCTTTCAGTAGACCCAGGTTTGGATTCCTGCACTCACATGAATACAAGGTTTCCCATGAAAAGTTATTGCCAGTCTATCAGTGCAGGGTAGTTGTGGTTGAAATGCTCCTTTGTAGATAACATGAATTTACTTAATAAAGTAAGATGATAAAAATTAGACATTTTAGGTCATAAAACCCACCAAGTTAAAATCATATTCTGCAGAAAGACAAAAGCAGATTTCGTTTCTGAATGGTCTTCACCTGAATCAGAGCTTTAAGGACCAGTGAGCCCTAGGGTGGCACTGAAGTGTAGGAGACAGGGGTAGGGAGGACCAAATGTTGGACCTCAGCTTCTCTTTTCTCCTCTTTTGTAATCCAGCTGGCCTTCTGAGTGTTCCATCAGGGCATGGGGTTTTCCTGCAAAGGTTGAGGGATTAGATGAAATTCACGTGACTTCATGGTGTTTCTTACTACTAGAAAATTGAACAAGACTTTTGAAAACTGAGAAATCTCAGCTATTAAGTTTAGTAGGCTCAGTTTCCAGTTGACTTGAGCACCTCCTGGAAATAGGAGGTAAACCCTTCACAGGCTTGGGTATGTGTCTGTGATTTCTGAAGACGGTGACCACATGAAATGCCATTCCTTGTGCTCCACTCTGTCAGCCCATTGCATTATCTATCGGTGTATATCGAGAAGATCAAGCCCTGCTGACGTTCCCTTTTAATGAACAAGCTGTTATGTCAGTAGATTATTCACTTTGGCATTTTAATGAGAAACTGTGAAACAAAGAAATCCCCCAAATCAAGGAACAAATTTGAACTTAATTCATTTTTCTGTATACTAACATGTTTATTAACTAAATCTCTGAGTGTGGTGTAAGTGTCCTGTGCATTTCGAGAAAAACTTAGAGGTCATACTCAGTGTTGATTTTCTCTTCAGCTCTTGGGACAGTTGCTTTGAGGAGTTCAGTGTTTAGTATTTCATTTATTTGAATCATATAACCATGAATGACTTGCTAATAAAACTAAATCCCTAGAATTCTTATCCAACATGGACAAAATATTAAATCAACTCAACAGCTCTTAGAAAATATAAGTAATCACCTTCTTCCAAAATGGACTCCTCCTACCCCTTACACTGCAACACACAGAACTCATTTCTGGCCAGTATACTAGTCTTTCTAAAGTTACAATAGTTAGTACCGAAGCTTTCTGAATTATCAAAGAATTAAAAAAAAATCAAGTTTCTTGGTCAGTGAAAATATGTTTGTTTTTTCTCTGTTGCATGGTTCAAAAGCAGCAGAAATCATTCCACATTACTGCTCTCAACAAAGAGTTTAAATTTTAAATAATTTAGTCCTCAATCTGGGACTAAGCCTAAAACATCAAATTGTAATAAATTGTCAGCCACAGAAAGGGCAGTCTCTAAAATCTTCCACTTTGTAACCACAGCTCCATCTAGATAATTAGCCTGCGTGGTAACATCCTGCCCTTTGAACGCAGGCAAAGTACATAGTGCAACCAAACCACAGCTATCTTGGTATTGCAAGCTCCATTTATTTAAAGGGTGGGATTTATTTTGAGGGAGAGAGAGATGGATGTGCTGTCTGGGAGAAAAATCATAAGGTTTTTAGTTAATCCAGGGAGCATTCTTTAGAGAAAATGGAAGTGGAGAAAGGATGGAGAATTTTGTAAATATGCCAGATTGGGAGGATTCATGAGTTATGCAGGCTGGGAGCATGCAAGGACGTCTTTATGAGTAGAACTCATTACATAGCATAAGTAAGTTTACAGAAGTGTACCCAGTGCCATTGCAAAAATGTCAAGTGTGATTTCCTAGGACATGATTGTCAATAGGATGCTGAAGTAGATGAAAGACTCAATGGGTAGGTTTCCCTGAGCTCTGTGATGATGTCCTTATATGCATTTGAAGGCTGTATTTTACTAAATTATACAACAAAGGAAATGAATTAGAGCAAATGGAAGCCCAGTGCCTGGAGGGCGTAGTGGAGGTGCTGCTCTGTGGTGAATGCGGTGGGCTCAACTTGCCCATTCTGAACTGCGCACTACCTCCCGTTCACAGGAACGTTCCCTTTATTTGGGCAGCTCTTCCAGTTTGTGGAGGAAAGCTAGAAGTCTGTTCATGCTGTGAAACTTCAAAAATTAAAAATTTGGCTCATTTTAACATTATCTGGTAGGAGCAAGGTCTCCCCTCCCCCCAACATTTAGAAAATATCTAAAAATGGAAACTCTCCCTGATCCACCAGCTCCTTCTTCTGACCTGCAGAGACATCTCTCTACCAGGTGTCTCTAACATCCCTCATTATAAAATGCTGTTTCTGGTATTTCATATACCATGCCTTTGTTTTCTAAAACTTTAAACTTCTGGCTTTGTTTCTTGCCACTGCCAGTGGGTTAATTCAATTACCAATTTCATGCTATCCTAACAAATGTTAACATACAATATTAATAAACACACATATATGAAAATTAAATAATAATATGCACTCAAAAAGTTTATGATCAACAGTTAAAAACAAGATCTTCATCTTGTATATATATATATATTTAAATAAGCAGGATGAAGTTGGCCTGGACTGGTCAGGTCCAAAGTCCTTGAAGGAGAGGCATCAGAACTAAGAACAGAAGGGTAAGTGGGGATTGTCAGCAGAAAGAGGGAAGTGGAATTCATCTCTTGGCCTTCATCCAATCCAAGCAAAAACATTCATGTGACATTCTGAACTGTTAAAGAGCTGAAGTATGGATTAGTGGGTAAGAGAAGTAACTGAGCTAAACTACCTAAATAAAGTCCTTATTTATCTTTTTTTTTATGCTGCTGGTTGTGTGACCTTGCATTCTTGATGGTTTGGGGATGATGACAGAATGGCCTCTCTCCTATCTTAAGAGGTTTTCGGTAGATTCAGGGAATTAACCCTAGGAACGTGCTTAGCACAAGTCAAGTTCTCAGCACTAAACTGTTTTAGTTGTTAGTAAAATAAAGAAGAAAAGGCTTAGAAGGAAAGAAGAGAATTGAGAAAGAGGAAATGAAAGAGGAGGGCAGGGGAATCTTGAACATACATTCTACCATGTTTTGTCGCAGTCTTATTTAAAGAATATGAATGATAATTTTTTTTGTTCACTTTGCTCATGACCTGTTATAAAGACCAGGCAGACATTTCTATGGTGATAACCCTGAAAGCTGCTGCAGGATCTAGAGCTGTACGTTTGTTGCTGAGGGAAATAAACTTCACAAATATGAGCGTCTAGCTCTCAACAGCCGTCAGCTCACTGTTCTACCTAGCTTGATCTTTCTGTGCTTTGGGACTTCAGTAATATAAATATTGCTGTATTGATTTTCATATTTCGAGTTGTATCTGAAAATTATGCTCCCCACCTTTAGATGTCTGATTATTTAAAAAAAACTTTGATAAATTCAGTCTGATAGATATCTTCTTTTATGTACACTCTTTTATAGTGCAACAAATTAACAACTTCAAATCCAAAGTACCAGATGAGTATGAAGCCACAGTTAGTCATGAACATTTGTCTAAGTGCAAAACATTGATTTCCTCCAAGTTGATATAACTTACGATTTATTTTGAAAAATAATTTTTTATTCAAGAGTTCTAGAAGCTAGTGATTAAGGGGAGGTACACTCAGAATTAAGTCATTCAGTTGGCCATAGCAGTAAGGCAGAAGCTTCTCTTTGTGCAGTATCTTTGTATTTAGTTCAAAGTTGTGCATAAAGTAGACTAGGCACATTCTTTCAAATGAACGTATGAATGGTCTCATTTTCGTCTTGTCCCTTGCCTAATTTAAATGCAAAATTAGATCTCGGGTGTGTGTTGGCTGAGAGACCAGCATAGCCACTAATCTTGTATTGATATCACTCTTCTTTGTGCATACTGTTTTTATCCTCATACCTCTAAGTTTGTATTCTGATCATAAGAATGGAAAATGCTACACAATAGCCATTTTCTTTAGATGTTAATGGAGAGTGCTACTTTTGATTTTGTAAACTTTATAATGAACAGGTAAGCACTAGCTGGTCTTAGAATAAATGAGATTTGTAACAATTCATTAATTTATGAGATCTTTGTAAGATTCTCTTTATGATAAAGGTCATAGATTTGCCTTGAGCTAAATTAAAGTATCAAGGAGGCAGATTTCTAAATCCCCGATCTGATTTTAAGTTAAGGCCCTCAAGTAACAATCTCTGAAGTTCCTTCCTTTCCCAAAAGTAATTCCTAACATGCCATCTCTCTGTGTTTAAAACCCTGAGTGGTGGACTAAGTGATCCCTAACGTACTTGCAGATCTAAATACTCACGGTCCTTTTCCTACTGGTTCCACACTCATTGCTCCCTGTTAGCTATGCTCAGTACTGAAAAGGGTCAGGCAGTAGGTGGAGAGTTGAGAAAGCACATACAATCCCATGGACTGGGGAAGAGGTGAGCAGACACTGTTGTTTCCTGGTCCTGTGTAATGGTCAACAACATTTTGCAAAGCTCGATGTTTTTCACTGTGGTTGTTTGTGGTCCGTATCTTTGCCATGAATTTCTGTCTCTTTGTGTGGAAAGCAGCCAAGGATGCATTACTGGCCACCTACCCACCTTCTCAGGACGACTCCTCAAACTTATTTTCTTTGCTTTCTCCTCCTGCTGGTTTATGGCTTTCCCTTATGTAGCAATAAAACTCTTGGAGAGCCCTCTTAGGGATGAATTAATGCCACTTAAGTATGTTTCCGTTAGCTGCCCTTTGATGGTTCTGTTTAAAAATAAAAGGAGAGTTGGGGCAGCTTGGTTCTTATTGAAATTTTCCTTCCCTCTGCTTTAAAATTACCGTTCCTCAGAAACAGTTACACTCCAAGAGAGCTTCGTTAACACTGAAAAAATGTCTGGGAAATATTGTCAGAAGCAAACTCACCATTTTTTCGTCATTTTTTTCTCCATTGGCAAAGTATTTACATTACAAGGAGACCCAGCTTTGCCTGTATGAGCTTTTCTTGTATTCCCTTAAATACCAGAAAGTGTGCCTGGATTCCACAAGAGATGAATGCCATCTTGTTCTCCATTCTAATAGCAAACAGATTAAGGCTCTGTTGTCACGATCCCATTCCAGCCCTGCACAGTCTGACTATGTATTGTATTTTAATAACTCGTTTGAATCTTACATTTAATCTATGCCCCTATTGAGACAGAATGTTCTTTAGGATTTATACCTCTCTCTCATCCTCCAAGTTCTGAGAATTGGAAGATGAATGCCTTGCCACATACCATTTTAGTTTCTTTCAACAATTGTTTTGAGCCACTATGAGAGGAACTGAAGAGGATTCAAGATCAACGGGAAACTGTTTCTGCCTTAGTGGATATCCAGGCAAAGATGACTGATGTGCTTGATAAACATGCAAAGAAGCCAGTGCCACCTCTGTTCCTTTTCAGGCAGCGTGTTCCCTCTTTCTCTCTTGTTTCCTCTTTAATTTGTCTTTCCAAATATCATCTCTGATTTCCTTGCTCTTGACCAGACAGAGCTTTGATGCCCATTTGGTATTTATAATCTCATCAGAACACTTTGAATCTGTGCCAGAATGCTTTACTAAGGGCATCGTGGGACACCTGAGTTAAAACTACTTTCTCTTCTTGTGGAATGGATCCAGGGCAGCTTTCATGTAAGCAAGGAGACATGGGGGGGGGGGGGGGATTAAGTGGTGCTAAAAAGCAGACACCGCTTTCTCAATTCTTCTCCATTGGTCTGCTATGTACTTGAAATTTTAACTAAACTTTCAGAACCTAGGAAAGTTAATGCAGCTTTACAATTGTGTTAATTAGCTGATCCATGATTGAGAAAAGGTCAGGGATGCAGGAATATTGAGACATTCGAATGGGCTGTATTGACTGGGACTGGGTAGTGAGTAATAAGCACCTTGGGGAGATCAGAGATGTGAGAGGGGGGCAGGAAGCTGGGAGGCAGGAAGCTGAGCCATGGAGTGAATGACTGGTCATGATGGGAAGAGTAGTATGTAGCTATTGCATTACCACTAACAGGTAAGTGTGATCGTATTCTAGAGGGATTCCTATATTCCTGTAGACTGCATCGTAGGAGCAGAGTCAACCTCCAGCAATGCTCTGTGGAGACTGGATGTCCCCTAGGTTTGTGCATAAGATGAGAAGCTTTGGCTGCTGGCAAAGCTTAGATCTCATCCTTCTTTCCCATCCTCCCACGGCAGGGGCTGCTGCTTCCCAAACATGCATATATATGGAGTAAATACTGACACCTTGGTCACATCACGTAGCCAGAGTTGCAAAGTTGTCTTCTAGGCAGGAACAAATCTGATTCTCTCCTTAGCTACACTGGATGAGTGGCCAGGAGAAGGCCAAAACCTAGTTCTTCCACATCATGCTGCTATTTTATTTTAGTCTCTGATCACATGGGGTGGGGAGATGTGTGTGTGGGGGGGGATGAGGGGAGAGAGCTGACACTTCTTTAATCAGCAGTTTAAATGCCTCACAGTCCAACAGACAAGCACCCTCTCCTGGAGCCTGACTTCCAGGCCTGCTGGATCATTGTGCGTATTATTGGTCTGGAATGTGCCAAGAACAGCCAGGACCCTCACATTTGCTACTGCCTCCGTCTTGATAAATTTCTCCTAATAGACACCGCTTGGCCCTTCGCTGTTGTTTGCATAACAATCTCCAGCACCGTCCAACATTCTATTTAAGAAATTCAAGTTCTCAACAAAGGATGAGAGAAAAGTGCTCAGCAGTAATTAATTAACTGATCCGTCCATTCAATACAGTTCAGTACCCAGCAAGTGCCAAGCAGGTGCTAGAGACACAATGAGTAGAGAATGAAGTCCTGTCCAGGAACGACTCACAGAGCAGGGCTGCCTGGCTGAGGACCTGACCACACAGATTCCTCCCCTAAGTCAGTTCTATCTCGATGAGTTAGTAACAGGGAAACATTCAGCTCTTGGTCCTGTGTATCAGGCTGACCGACTCAGTAAGACAATAACTGCCAGCAGTTTTACAATCTTATGTCGGCTTCCCTCCACCTCCCAGCATGTGATTGGACTTCTTCTGCCGTCCAATCCTTGATGTGTATCCACAGAAAACAAACTTATTTCAAAACCTGTCAGACAAGACTTGCAAGGAATGTAAATAGAAGGCACTGCATAGAAAGCATAAGGAACATTTGAATAATCTGTATGAATATTTGGCCTTATACAGAAGTACATGGAAGCAATAAAACAATAAGTTAGTCATAAGAACTATAAGAAGAAAAAAATAAAAAAGAACTATAAGAAGTGGAGGAGTTACTAAAGTTACATATTTCTGATATATGTTGATATTCTGGATTTTAAAAAGGATCATGATATATTATAATAAATTCTTCTATTACTTGTTCTAACTTCTAAAATGTTAAATTGTTTGTAAATGTGATGGCTATTTTTGGTTTGTTGACTACATTTGAAATTAAATAAAACCCCTGTATCTTGGTACACCTATGAGGGATCTTTTTTTCTTCATTTAATTATTTGAAGTGGGAAGCCTCATTTTTAATCCTGATCTCTTGAGGTAGAAAGATCCACCTTAATCTGGGCTGTACATTCTACTGGCAGCCTACATAAAAGACATAGAGGGAAACTTGCCCTTTGGCTTGCTGTCTCTCACTTCTGGAAAGTCCATTCCTTTGCTGGCACTGGAGTCTACTTCTTCAGGATACCAGTATATCCTGACGACCAGCTAAGACATCGTCTTGCAAACTGAACAACTACTGGATTCTTAGACCTTCTGTTGGTAGACAGCCATTGTTGAACTATCTGGACCACAGTCTGTAAGTCAATCTAATAAATCCCCTCTCTATGTTTATATAGATTCATTCAATTAGTTCTGTTCCTCTAGAGAACCCTGACTAATACAATAGCCATGATGAAAAATTCTGTTTAAAAATTTGAAAAGTGTGCACCTATCTGTAACCTATCATCAAGTCTGTCATTTCTTACCCTCTACTTATAGTTATCAATGCAGAAATTTGACACAGAGACAATTAGGTATAACTGTTGCTTATTTTTGAGTTCTGATTGAATATAGAAGTGGCTATTTTCAGCACATGTTAAAGGGGCTTTTGGATTAAGCAGGTAAAATATATACTACATGAAAAAATTTTCAAAGAACTCATATTACAACAGTTTATGTTGACATTTTTTTTTTACTTTTAAATACGTATGCCTCTGTGTGTGCCACATGTGTGAGCTGCCTTGCATCTAATGCCCAAGGACTGGAGCTGCTCAGTGTGGGTGTTAGCAACTGGGCATGGGTCCTCAGGAAGAGTAGCAAGAGTTTTTTAATGGTTGAGTCAACTCTCTAGTTTCTCCAAAATACCCCCAAATAAGAATCTATATGAATAGAAATTATGATAGAATTTAAATTTATTTTGTGTCTTATTCATGAAACATAACCAGTGCTTTCCAAGATTGCTCACTGAGTCCCCTCATATGTGCTAAAGAAATCTTAGCTCAACACCCACTGTTGAGTTGGGGTACCCACATGATGTCATCAGGGGTGTGAAGGGGCCACCTCCCTCCCTCCTTATTCAGATAACAATTGAATTTTGTTTTATTCTTTTTTGTGTTATTTAACTTTTAAAAATAGCAGATCATTTTAAAGCTCACAGCAAAACTGAGGGGAAAGAGTAGAGTTCCTGAACATCTTTCCTTTCTCCAAATCTACACAACCTGTCCATCATCAACATCCTGTACCAGAGAGGTACACTTGCTACACATGGTGAACCTACACAGGCACAGCACCCTAAATCCCTGATAACAATAGGAACCTCTCTTGGTATTGTACCTTCTTCAGTTTGGGCACAGGATAGTGATGCACATCTGCTATTCCAGCATCACCCAGCATAGTTCCACTGCCTTAAGGATCCTTCATACTCTGCCTGTTCATTCATCTCCACTCAGCCCCTGTAACTACCAAATCATGTTTTAAGAGTTTACACAAGCTAATAGCAGGGAGGATTTTCATACCAGCTTCATTACTGAGCAACATGCCTTATGTAAGCTTCCTCCATGTCTTTTCATGGCTTGATAGCTTGTTTGCTTTTGGCGCTGAACCACATTCCATTGGCTGGATATTTTCCAAGTTATTTACGGACACAGTATTTTAAACTCTTACTTCGATTTCTCAAATCTCTCCTCTGATTTAAGAAAACCTGGAAGGTACTCATGATTGATAATGATATTATTGGATAAAACACTTGTCTTTTAGTAGTACTCCATTGACGCGAGGAGAAAGATGTGATGGAAGGCCGAAAGTGAGGATCAGCTGGAAGAACTCAGAGGGAAGTGGCTTTTTAATGTTCTTGGATGATACCATGTGGTTTCCTCTAACCAACAAAGAGAGTGAGCTAAGATTCTCTGAACACTTGTCAAGTACTATATTTTTGATTCCTCGGCATCTTCACCATTAACCTGCTAGATTTTCATGAGTGGAACTGGACGAGGCCAACTTATTCTTAGCTATGTAGAATGAAATGAGCACAGATCACAAATCCAGCTTGATACTCTAGAGAGGTTCATGCTGAAACACACCTGTTGGGGGAAAGCACACCAGAGTTGAGGAGTACCAATCTGAAATGTGCTTTCAATTTGACTTTGCTCAACATTTTCTTAGTCAGCATTTACTAAAGTTGTCTTTCACGTCACCTGACCAAGGATGGGTCACCAAATCACTGAAAAAAATTTTTACAATGACGTCGAATCATCGCATGTAACCTAGTGCTGAAATACTTTTGGTTAAAAATGGTATATTTTACATAATTATTTGAAAATTGGTACGTTATGATGTATCAGCGATTTAGGGCAGTGACTGCTTTTCCTAAGTCCCAGCACTCACATGGCAGGTTTCAACTGTTTGTGATGGGACCAGATGTCTCCTGGTGTGCATGCAGACCAAGCACCCATATACATAAAATGCATAAGCAAATTTTTAAAGCATAAATGTTTTTTTAGGGATTTATTTTGTGGAAATAAATGTCTTTTAGGGACTTATTTTGTGTGATTATGCAAGTATTTTTATCATTTACAACAATCAAATAACATCATAACATTGTTCTGCTGAAACCTTTCTGATAGCTTCTTTACTTTTTTTGAGTGTTGTTTGTTTTGTTTTTATAAAACCAACAAAATTCCTTTTCATAGCTTACTTATCTGAATCTTGGTTGGTGTATGTCTCCTGCTGCTGCTTTTTCCTTGGTCCAAGACTCACTGACTTCTCTGTTCACCGAATTCATCATTTGGTTGTGTTGTTCTTTCTGTGAGCATAGGGTCTAGCGAGGGGCTGATGCCTTTCCATGTTAGGATTCCAGCCAAATGTCATCCCCAGTGAGAAGCCTTTCCTGATCATGCTGGCCAATGCACTGATCAAATCCAGTAAGTCATTCACGACGTTTGTGACAGTTGATGTCACCCTGTGTATTAATTTCCTCATTGTTCCTCTTCCTTACAGTGCCTATGAGCCCATAGAGAAATGAGATTCGTTTTGTCTTATTTACTGTTTTATTTCCCAAGCACTGTGTTTGACCATAATGTGAGACATGACTGACTTAATGGATTATATATAGATGGTACTCCTTGTTTCTTGGGTATGAGAGTGTATATTTTGAGTGTTTACACACACACACACACACACACACACACACACACACACACACACATGTGTTTACTTCTAGGCAGAAACACATCTTTTTCTGGTCTCTCTGTTTTTTTCTTCTGCTATTAAGTGGGTAACGCACATTAGGTTCCATGTCTATCTTTGGCTTCTGTATTCCTCAGAGCACACTTTGGGAGGTCGCGGTTTCTTGAGTACATATTGGTAAGTGACTGAATGGGTTTGCAGTCAGTGGGGCTGTAAGATGGCTCAGTAGGAACCTACTAGAAGCTTGAGGATCTGAGTGTAATCTCCAAGACCCACACAGTGAATGGGGAGAATTGGCTCCTGTAAGTTGTCTTCTGACTTTCACAGTTAGGAGATGGCAACATGCCCCTCCCCCAGAAAATTAAGAAATAAATACAATTTAAAAACATTAAGAGCTCTGCCATTTTGACATTGAACAGGAGTCTTATCCACTGTTCTGAATTATCATACCACAATATGATGAATATTTCACACTGAAGGAAACTAAGGAAATCTTAGAACCAGAAAGGTCACTTTTTGGCCATCTGCTGCTTTTCTCCTCTGAAATGGGCACAAATAAATTTTACCTGCCTATCCTCAATGGAAGTCATAAAATCCCTTATTTTAGAAGTGTCATGACCTATACCCAAAGGTCAAGAAGAATCTAGACAATTATGTCTTGCCAACTCCCTCCTTGTTTATTACCACTAGACCATACCTTCTTCAATCATACTTACATATTCCTGCCCATAAAAACACACTATCTTTGTCACATATAGTTTGTAATAAAGGGGGAAAGTGACAACATCTTTTTCCAGGTTCAGAAATTTGAAATAATTTTTCTAGTGCTGTTCTCCCTTTCCCTCTTTCAATAAATATGATTTATTATTATCAGTAGCGTTATGTAACTCCCGTCTCCTGTATGTTGGAGAATCTGCTCCGCCTCTCACCACATTACTGATGCAGTGCTATACTTTGCTATTGTGGTTCAGAAGTGCAGTAGTCGGATGACTCACATGTTGACTGATGTTTTGATAATCAAATGAAGCGGTGATGATGGGCTGAAATCTGTTTGGGTCAGAACAAAAGGTTCCTGCTAATGAAATGTGACTTTATGAAAGGAACGCTCCCCGTCCTCTCCAGGACTGAGCCAGGTCACCCTGGGCAGATGGGAGGTATTTGAGGTTTCTCTCTTTCTTTCCTAATCCAGAAACATGTTGGGCCTACCAGCTGTTACTAAGAACATTAATAAAAATTTTGTCATCTTAGAGTTATTGCTGTTCCTGTAGAAAAGATAGATGTATGTATTTTTAAATCTGGATATATGAAGGTTTAAAAAATATTGTTGTAGAGTTCTCCTGGCTACATTTCCTGTGTTCTTTTCCAAGCTTTTGACTGGAGAAACTGAAAAATATTTCTGTGCCAAAGTGAAACAGTAAATGAAAACCTCATGTCTGAGGAGCTCTAGGATTAATAAACGGTGGCGAAGTGGGTAAGGTCCTCGGCAATCAGAGGTAGAAATTGCTGGAGGAAAAGGAGATGTGTTGGGAGCAAATTCTTCTTGGGGTGTGGGGTTAAACTATTCAGGGAAAAGGTAGACAGTGGTATGTATAATTCAACTATCAGGAGGCAGCATGTTTTAAAAGAATTCGTGGTATTCTTTACAGTTTACATGTATACTTTAAATATTTTCAAGACAGGGTTTCTCTGCATAGCCTTGGCTTTCCGGGAACTGGCTCTGCATTTCCAGGCACATGTGCTCTTTACATGGCACACTCTTTGCTGCTGAGGGAGAATGCAGAGATATGCAAGGAATCCCCAGGAGTTATGCAGGATTACCACAGGCTATGCAGCACCACATCATCACAGGGGCTTCTTTCCGGGGGGACATCGGCTAGATCTCAGTGCACTGAGCTTGTGAAGGAAGTTCAGTTAGCAGAGCAAGCACTAACTATAAAAGTACACATTTCACTCTGAGGATTATTATTTTTCTTTTTTCTTTTCAAAGGAAACACCAGGGGCAAATGAGATATGGTTAAAGAATTCTACCAAGAGTCAGAGATAGAAACCTTTACATCCCATCCCCCAGTGATTATAGTGATAACTTGCTTCCCAGTCCTAACTGCATGAATTTGTTGAGCTGATGCAGTCTCAATTCTTTCTTCCTAAGTGCCTTACAGTGACCCAGGGTCAAGCGTGACTTACAATGTGAGAGGAGTTGAACCCAAGACCTTCTGGACTTGGCTCCTGACTGCTCCTTACTGCTTGTGTAATCCTAAAATATGGGAATAACAATCCTTACAGAAATCATATTTGGTAACAGATGTTGGATAGTTTCCTACTGACTAGTAGAAACTCAACAAAGGACAATTATTACAGCACACATTATTTTTGAATTCTTACCATTATGGTTCCAGTTCAAAGGAATATTATATACTTTTTATCAACAAATTTTGGTATCTTGTGCACATCTATAACAAAATCACCCATAAAAAGTCATTATCTCCTGGGTTTGTTAAATTAACATCTGATATAAAATACATACGAGCTTCAGAAAGAAATTTCCTGTGGTAATAGGATATGCCTTGGATTTGATGTTTCAAACACTTCCTTGAAATAAAAGTGGTAATGTTTCAATCCTTTTGTGTAGGTATCAGAAGAGAAATCTCCTACATTAGAGCAGAGGATTAAGATTTGAGATAGAAAACATAGAAAAGAAATAGGAGGGAACTACGAAATGTTAACACTCCTAGGGACTCGCTGGGTCCAAAGTGTAGCTATGATCAGAAGTTAAAGAAACTACTGAACAGAACCCTGGCTATCTCACTTCTGACTTAGGCTAACTATACTGAGAAAGTACCTTGTGCCCATGAAGTCAACAATAAGCCAGGTGCAATATAGTAAGTGCTCCGGGCTTTACCTGGAAGCAAAGATTAAGAGCACAAAGGAAGGAGTGTGGGCTCCAAAAGGAATTAAGCAGGTATGTATGCTTTGGAACACCTTGGATGCAGGGGTCCTGCTGTACTTTCATCTAGCGTCGCTGTGGAGAGTTGAAACAGAAAACGCATGTTTGTGACTTCTCGTTGCATGATTTGCTGCTAGGTACCCTTTGCTAAGTGGGTGGGGTGCTGGCTGTGGATTATGGGTTTTTTCTCTTTCTGCTAGTGTGAATTTCAGCAATTGTTGCCGACTAATGCTAAGATTTACGTCTCTGTTTTCCATTATTCCCACAGATAAGCTGCTGGAAAGAGAGAGAAATTAATGCATTAATAGCTAAGACTGTATCTCTGAGTCTGATTTACAAGCTGTAGGTTCTTGCATTGCCCACTTGGTGTTAACAAGTATATACTGCATTCTGTTGGTACTGATTGTGTGTGCTTAACTATTATTATTAGCTATTCTCTTATATTTTTTGGTTTTGAGCCTAGCCTTTAACGGCTGAGCCATTTCTCCAGCTCACCTATTTTCTTAATAATCCTAAAGAGATCTAGGCGTGTTGGCGCACACCTTTAATCCCAGCCCTCAGGAGGCAGAGTCAGTTGGATCTCTTAGTTCAAGGCCAGGCTGGTCTACAGAGCTACACAGAGAAACCCTATCTTGAACTACCACACCCCAAATCATAAAGAGATAATAATGTTACTCCATCTCTTAGGAAACACAACCATTGAAAATTACCATATTTATGCTTAAATTGTGGGACAGTTTTGCATACAGCAAACATTTATGGAAGATGTACTGTTTGCCAGACATCCTTGAGAGCTTTTCATGTTGATTGAGTCCTGTAATCGCTTAAGAAAAGTACCTCTGAGATAGAAACATCTACCACTGTACATGATTCCTACTTCCCACTTTCCTGTGAAGATATGGGCATAGAGGGCTTAAATAACACATTAAACACCCCAAAGGGACAAATATAGTGTATTTAAATGCATGGACAGCTTACTCAAGTCAGTAAATAGAAGGACTAGAATTTGAACTCATGAAATCTGTTTTCAGGTTCTAGGTACAATTACTAGAATTTTCATCTCAGTAAACATTTCTCTCTCTCTCTCTCTCTTTCTCTCTCTCTCTCTCTCTCTCTCTCTGTGTGTGTGTGTGTGTGTGTGTGTAGATAGTGTTTTTCATATTTGTATCACATTTAATATTTGAATTTGGAGCTTTTCTGTACAACATTCTGTTCTTTATATTAAAATTAAGCTGCCAGATTAAAACTAAGTTATTGACGAATATGGCATAACTTCATTCATTTAAAAGTTTAGAAATATCTTTTACATGTAAAGAAGCTTTCTGAGAAATTAAAAAAAAGGCAAAATAAGGCCAAATACGTAGTGTTTTACAAACCATAAATTCAAAAATTCTTATTCACAAAAATTCCTTGAAGAAAGTACAACTAGGTGTTCAGAGAACTTGAGGCTGTTGTGCTTTCTTAGGCTACTGGCAGGTGATTGCCATTGGGACTAAGAAGGAGGAGGCTGCTAATCCCAAAGAAAGCAGAACATATTAGGCCAGCCAAAGACATGTCTTGTCTAGGTCAACCCCCTACTACCAAGGCCAAATTCATGTTTACTTATGAAGCATAGCAGAGTGCAGAGGGTGAGAAAGTAGCTGAGTGAGTTATTGGGTGGTACATCATTTAAAAAAGCAGAAAAACAGATTTCTGGGTACAAAGACCCCAGAGTCATAATCGCTAGGTTCACCTACCAGTTTGGAATTTGGGTCCTCATTCAATGTGATTTAAGTCAAGGTGGTTGCTTGTTTGTTTCAAAAAGAATAACATTTATCTCATATTCCTTCTCTGTAAAAATAACATTTAGATCCTAGGACATAGGGAGAAATTGTTTGTGAAATGTCAGTCATGGAATTTCCCAGAGAGTAAGAGCAATGCAATAGCAAATCATTATTGCTATAATAATGTAGCAGGTAGACATTTAGATAGGCAGGAGAAACCTCACTTGGAACAAAAAAAAACCCAAAGCACTCACCCCTGCTTCCCATTTCCCAGAGACTATGTCACTGTCTTCCATTTGGTTTATATTCTACAGAAATTTATAGCAATGAAATCTACATGTGTGTATTTACTCTCTTTAAACTTATTTCTATGTTAGAGAATGATTCACTGTGATTAGTGTCTCATTGGAATTATTTCATGGGCTATGACTCTTTATTAGCTTTAGCCCCCTGGACCAGGAAATCGGGTGGCTGATCTTGTAATTCAAATTGCAAATTGCATAATCCTAGGTGCAATTGAGGTACAGATACCTTGCTTTACATGAAGCCCTGGCTCTTGGGCCTCTTGTTTTAGATATTTTGAGATACATTTCAAGGCTATGTACAAAGGTGAGTGGTGTGGAGTTAACAGGCTAATTCTCACTAAGCTCTTACAGTTGAGAAATCATCCCCAGGTACCACACAGTGTGAACACACAGATCGTTTCTTCCAGCCCCGTTTGCCCCAGGTTCACTTGTGTAAGATGTCAAGAGATTATGCTATGCAGAGCTTGTATCTTTCTTGAAAATGCTCTGGATACCTGGAACTCTAATTCTGTCTTCATTTCAGACCTTTCTAATTCCCAAATGGGATTTCTGTCAACGTCCAGCTTCCTGAGATTGACTGTACAACTGGTACATGCATTCTTGGGAAAAATATGGTGCTCATATTGTGAATGGAGCTTAGCTGGATTCTCACCTGCATTACCGGGAAATCCGTTGGTCTCTGGTAGAACTGAAGGTGGGAGAAAGAGAACCAGGGGCCAGTTGTGCTCCCTGAATCTCTATACTTTGATGCATAGTTGTAAGGAATTCAAGAAATTTAAATTTGAATTTAGCCTTCCAGGTTTTTATAAAGGCATATTTATTTTCCAAGGTAGAAATATAGAACATGTTATTTAATGGTTTGTTGGCTCAATAAGTTTTAAATATCAAGATGTATGGCATGTGGACTTTTCTTTGAACTCTTTCCCAGTGCATCAAATATTACCTTAACAAGGACATAAGTAGTGTAGACACACACACACACACACACACACACACACACACACACACACACCATGTTAAAATGCCCATGATTTTCTTTACCAATACAGAAGTGCTGAAGAAACAGAGCATCAGTTCAAATTCAAGAACAGAGAAGTAACATTGTACGAGAATGACTACCTGTTATCATTTTTATCCTTTTCATTATCCTGAAAATTATATTTCTGGGAAAGGAAATATGATCATATGAATAAATCAAAACCAATTATGGGATAGTTTCATGAGAAGAAAAGCCTAGAAGAAAGCAGAGGGAAATCCCTAGAGGTCAATTGTTCGGGACATGGTATGTGTCTATTCTCTGTCAGCCAAAGTTGTGGTGTCTCAAAATGATTGCTGGAATATCTGAAATTCTTAATAAAAATTCCAGGAAAACTGGGGGCTTCTGGAAGCATATGTGAAACCAAGGATATTTAATTTTCTGTAAAAGTCACGTGGACCTAAACAAAGTTTTAAGATATCCGTTAGGTGTGACAAATGGTCCGTTTGCGTTTTTCTTTTGTTTTGTTTGACCGCCTCAAAGCAGAGAACAACGGAGAGGGAGAACCTTCATTCTGTCCTCATCGTGGGGGGGGGGGGGGGGGGAATGGTGTGTGGAGGCTGTCCCTGCTTCCTGAGGTGGCAAGGCTGAGATCTTGTTTGGTGACTTTGGCCAGGAAGTGCCTTTCCCTCCACAGGGCTCCAGGCAGAAGCCACAGTAGGGCACACCTTCCCTAAAGAGGATTAAAGTTTGATCAAAGATAAGGGAGTAGCTGTGTTCCCACTGTGTCAGTCGCAGACCCCTAGACTAATTTCTCCGATCTGAGTACACTTTGGTTTTCAACAAAGATCTCCTTTGATAAGTGTACCTCTTTGGTTTTCAACAAAGATAAGTGTACCTCAGTCTCTCTGTTTCCAATCCTTGTGGCCTTTGGTAAATCTGAGATCCTCACGGAGCCTCAGTGTATCTAGGTGTACAGTGAGAGCTGGGACAGCCTGTCTCTGAGGCTTTATAAAATTGCAGACACAGTGCCAGCTCTGCTGCTGCTGCTGCTTTTCCTCACTGTGAGCTCTTTTCAAGTCAATTGTAGCATTTGCAAAGTAGTCCTATATCAGAAACCTACTACTGGTCTTTTTTTTGAACAAGAAAGCCTCTTCTTATTCCATCCTCATCGCTAACATTCGTAACACGCAGGTCTAGCTCTGGAGTGCAAGGGCGGCCAGCATGAACCGAGGAGCTGTTGTGTGACTATTTTATACCTCTCCTCCAAGGAGCTCCAGTGAAAAATGCATCTGGCTCCCATTTCCTGCAGAAGTTTGCTTATTTGAAATGTTTAAGAAATCAATTGATCCGACTTCAAACAAACTAGGATTTGCTGGCTGTGTAAAAGCCCAAAGCTCCTTTTGTGTCACTCCCAAACCCCGACTTCACAAACATCCAGTTCCTCTCATACGTTAGCAGAGGACTTCTTCCTGGCCATTGCTCCTTCGTGCTGAGCCAAGTGTCAGGCTGGGAAGGGAGGCAATAAATCTCTATGACTCTTCATTTCTGGAATTTTTCCTGTTGCTTCTGATAAGGAAATGACAGAGCACTTCAGCTCTACGCATAGATCTCAGAGAAATGTAGAAAGCAAATCATGTTTTCCTCACAAAAGAGAAAACAAAATGTGCTAAATTTGGCTTTGAGTTTATCCAGATGGTTTTCGGAGGGCTTGAGCGGTGGATGCAGAAATTATCTTTGTTCTAGACTAGATTGTACTTGAAAATCTTAAAAATGAAAACAAATTCCTATCTTTCAAATATTTTGACTAAATATTTCTTAATGGGAGGAAAGCAGCAAAATTAGTCCTAAGAGGAGGTCTTTGCAAAGAAAAGATTTCTCGCCCCCTGGAGTAAGAGATTACGCACTATCTGTGCCTTTCATCTATCTCCCCCCTCATCTGTCTCGGTACTTCCCAGTTTCATGCTAGGTTTTAATGACTGAAATGAATGTGATTGGAGACCAGCAATCCTTCCAAAATGGAAAGATTTTTCCATGACCTCTGCACACGATGTGGGAAAACTAATGAAGCCAACTCGGTTCTAGCCAACTCTATGCATGGCCACCACAAAAAGACACTCTCAAAATAAAACAAGGAAGACAGTTGGGTTTTGAAAAGCTTCTCATTGATATTTGAATATTTCTATCTGGTAGCATCACCGACAACATTCACTATCTGGCATTTTAGGAGAAGTGGTAAAAGTTGCTTGGAACAAAAAGTTTCATTCAGCTGCTCTCACTTGCTTGAGGCTCAGTACCATAAGTGTAGCCAAGAAGGAGAGCGATATTTACCCACAGGGGACTGGTGAGCATTGACATGACCTCAACTAACAAGTGGGGCCTCTCAAAGGAGCCAAGATTTTGAGCCATACTACATGAGAAGCTCATTAAAAAAACCATTTATAATTAAACATTCTGTCTCTAGAGGCTGCAGCCAGCTTGCGTCCTGTTGATGACTTTGTTGGCACACAGCAATGCAGTCAGAGGTCCTGACACGCTCACCATTTTGAGCAAACTGGCCTATCATTTCTTCTACTTTTAAAAACAGTTGGCCTGAGCTTCACTGACTTAATTTTATTTCAGAACTATGTAGATGCAGCTTTTGAACTTGTGAAGCAGAGCCACTATTTAGCTAATAAAAGCATTTTGTTAGTCTGAAAATTACTTACCTTTGATCTCAGAATGTGACTTTTACATATGTCTGATATCCTCAGAGTTCATTTCAAGTAAAGTACTAAATCCACAGACTTTCCATTTTAATTGTTACCCCCCACCCCCACATCCCGCCTTGTTTCCCATGCTCATGCTGTAAATGGGAAAGGGTCGATGAGAGCATTTGGGGGTTAGAATTTGTTCCTGAACTTTCTACTTGTATAATAGGATTTGGAAGTTTTAGAAAAGCGTTTGGCAAATACACCTTATTTCCTTTACATTTTCTGTGCATTTCTTTAACAACTATTTTCTCAGTGTTTAATATGAGTCAGGCACTGTGTTTCCCTACAGGGACAGATCAGATTCCTGTTCACGCAGAGTCCTGTTTGCGTGGCAGGGTCAGGCAATGTGCCAAGTAAGGTCATTTTAGACAGAGGAAAGTGATGAGAGGAAGTGGAATGTGGGATGAGAGTGAGGCTGCGATGAATTCCAATAGGTAGGAAACAAGGGGTCTTCCCGTGGAGGTGGTGGGTGAAAGAAGGTAGCCGAGGGCTATTGCCTGAACAGTGTACAGGCACAGTGCCCACCACTGGGAATTCTGAATGGATTAATATGTGTAGAATATGTAGATCAATCACTGCCTGGAATCTATAAAATGTGAACTGCCTTTCCTGCACTAAATATATTCATAGTATCTTCCAAATTCAAGTCTCCTGGCAGGTGCAGGGCATTACAGAGATTGACTTTCAGAAGCTCAAGTGACATACTCCCAAACGAGGCTTTCCCATGTGTGGTTTACAGACCATTGGTTTCTTACTCACTGGCTTTTCTCGTGGCCAGTCTTGTTCCCAGGGAACCTACTCGGGCAAGCATAGAGGAGAGGTCAGAAACATATATTTTGCACAGACTCACTGCAGCTGACTCTTGAAACCCGCATTGCTAACAGTCTATGTCTGAACTGTAACTGCTTCTGACTCAGCCCTTTCCATGACATCACGAACAATTGTCTCCAGAGCAAGGAACACATCAACACTTCGGATGAACTCAGTTTAGTTTGCGAAGCCATTGTGTGCTATGGAGCTATATTCCACAGTTATCACTCCAAAATGCTCAGGGTATAACTTCACTGGGTTTTGATCTGACCAGGGAAGCTGTGGTTTTGGATCACCCAGCTTTTGGCTATCTATACTTTGGAAGGTCTCTTCAGTGCCCTTTTAAGACCTGCCAAAGAACAAAAAGGATTTTTACCTTTTAGGTATAAGTGCCAACCAAAGTTTGCCAAAGGCTCTTGTATCCTGGAAGACATTCTACTTGTCAGTACATCAGGCTAAGTAAAATTCCTCCTTATACCTATTTTTAAAGCATGGTTTCCTCAAAAGGGGAGATGGATAAGGCTTATTTCATTATCTCTCCTTGGCTTTCCCATTTAATGTATCTATTCATTTTCTCACTTTAGAATGACTCGTAGGCATTTTAAAAGTCGTATATCCAAGAATCTCAAAAGAAAATTGAATATAAGGAAAGATTCATGCTGATTCCTGAGGTTGAATGAAAACAGAATTTAAAATCCAGATTGGTTTCTATGCTTCAGAAGTGTGAGACTTCTGTTTTTCTATCAAATATTTTCCTAAAAGGGGCTTAGTCTGGGAACACATGTATCTCATCCGTTTTCTTTTGTCTGTCTCAGTCTTCTTTCTTTATTAGTTTTTATTGATAACTATGTGGGCAAAGGCAATGATAGCAATGGAAAGAGGTCAACACTGACCATGAGGATGGGAGCATGAAAGAACTCATGTGAGTTTAAGGAAATTTAGAATCATAGACACAGATCTTATAGGTTGATTGAGAAAGTGGCCAGAAAAAGCCAACTTTTAGGGCTGTCGGTCTGCCAGCCATTCATTTTTTTTTTTTAAAGCAAAACCCTTTAGGTTGACAGTGCCACCTCAAAGGACAAAAATGGGTGATAAATGTAGGTCACATAAGAACCTGTGGAAGCCAAGGTAATCTGTAAGGCTCACTGTCAGTGCATTACACCCTGCAATAAGCTTACACCAGGGAGGAAGGATGCACTACACAAGTGCTCCCTCACCTGGAGAGAAAAGCTTCTGTCCCCCCATTTGCCCACAATTTCTCAACTGAGAAAATACCTCCAGAAGATCAGCCTGTAAACTGACAAGCCTGTAGGTCATTTTCTTAGATAGTGATTGAAGGGTGGTGCCACCCCTGGCTGGCAGTCATGTATTCTATAATAAAGCAGACTGAGTAATCCACATGGAGCAAGCTCATACGCAGCATCCCTCCAAGGCCTCTGCACCAGCTTTTGCTTCCAGATTCCTGCCCTTCCCAAGTCCATGTTCTGACTTCCTTCAGTGATGAACAGTAAGAAAGAAGCATAAGCCAAATAAACCTTTTCCTCCGCAAGCCGTTTTTGGTCACGGTGTTTCATCAGAGCATAAGCCTAACCAAGACAGTGTCAGTGGCAGTACTGTTTGTTCTTGTGGCCACATTCCTTGGATAACCTGACTACAGAGAGCTGAAACTGATTCCAAGTCTGATTCCATCTCAGTGCTCCCCTTTTTCTTCAGCTGGGCTGCCTGTGAGTAGGAATATTTCTGTAATTACTACATGTGAGATGATGTCATTGGGAAAATTCAGAAAGCATCGCCTTTGCTCACCTACGTTTGCTCACCTACGTAGAGACCATTTGTTTCATCAGCTGTGTGTTTTTTCAAGTCAATAAATGAACTAACTTAAAAAGATGCACAAAATTATGTGTACTTATCATCTACAATATGACACTCTGGATTGTAAAATAGTTGAATCTAGATAAATAATATATCCATTACTTCACACAGTTTGTGTGTGTGTGTGAGAGAGAGAGAGAGAGAGAAAGAGAGAGAGAGAGAGAGAGAGAGAGAGAGAGATGAGAGCACAATTTTCATTTTTTAAATTTTTTTCAGAAATGCATCATCAGTATAAATCACTCTGCTCTCCCACAGTGAACACTTATATCGGTTCTCTATGTTGCTGTTATGAGAGACTGCCTAGTGTATTTCTTAGCAACTGCCTTGGTTCAGTCCAATCTCTGGCAAAACCTATTTGCTAGGTAGATAGTTTTTACATTTGTAGTTGTCTTCTGTCTCTACAATGGAGAAAAAACTGTATCTCACTGAGTTGCTATGAATAATTGAGTATATATAAAGCATAGAGGATCTCAACACATAGTAAATACTAGGCATGTACTCATTTTTCAGTACTTCGGTACAAATGCAGATATGATCAGAACATTAAAGTTTACTTTTATACTCATCTTGAGCATACTTTTGTCAAAAGAATTAAGAAAAAGAAGAAAGAAAGGAAGAAAAAGGACAGACGACAGACCGGAAGATAGGAAGAAGCTATTTCGAAATCATTTCATCATCTTCCAATGTAGTTATTCAAAGGCGTCACTAGATGGCGATTGTGATTCATAAACCTAGCAGCAGAGGGTTGACCTCAATGGGTCTGACCTTGGCAACAGTGTTTCCTGTGTTCTGGAGCTTTAGACTCAAGCTGCTCTTTCTTACTCCATGAGCCTTAAACAAAACTACAGCCAGTGAAGCTGCCTGCTGTAGGTGTTCTTGCCACTCCTTTATGGGTGCTAGTCCTTCTAAGCGCGGCTATGCTGAGCCTGGGTTCCCTTGCTAAGATCATATTGTAAATATGCATATCAGGAGTGTTTTAGGTCAGATGGCAATAGTCAAAATCCTGGGCTAAGAAGATCTTCAGTGATCTTAAAGTGTGTTCCCTCACTAGCAGCCTTAGTACATCACCTGGTTATGTATTCAATATGCAAGTTCCTGGCCGCATTCAGTCTGACAATCAGGAAGTCAGTGTTTTAACAAGCGTCTCAGGTGATTCCTGTGCCTATTCAAGTTTGTGAACCACTGAGATAACAACCTTTCAAATAATATAAATGTTGGCCCTGGCAGGTTCATCAGAGCACATTTCTTCCCCACTTAAGTTTCACCTTAAATGAAACCATTGCCAAGTTATTACTCATTGTAAAACGTAAAAGGATGTACTGAAACTGATGGCAATCCCCAGCATTAGATGTGGTAGAGTCAGAATTTATTTATGTTGAATAGCCCAGCTTTTCCAACAATGCATTTTACCACCCTCCTCCTCCAAACTGAGACTATACACTTACATATTGTGTCCTAACTGAAAAAAGTCATGCATGCATTATTTATGCAAGAGTTTATTGATTTCAATATATATTTCTATTTGTGTGTGTGTGTGTGTGAGACAACTTGTATGAAGCATTTCCTGACGTGTGGATGCATGTATGTAGTGGAGGAAGAGAAAATCAAAAAATAAAAAATGTATGTAAAAAACTTACATGCAGAGAGTCTTGGAAGACAGGTGGATGCCACTAGAGATTAGGGAAGAAAGGCAAAAGGTGGAAACTTTAGAGCTAAACTTTGGATGTGGCTAGATGCTCACCAGAGAAAGAAGTAGATCACCAGATAATGAAGAAGAACTGCTTTTAGAGCAAGCCATCAGCATGTATAGGGCCACAGAGTCATGAAACTGGGGAATAGCAAGGTTTGTTCAAAGGGGAATGTAGTCAATAAGTTTTAAGCAGCAGCATTATGTCTATTAACCATAGCTGACACTCATCGCCTGTTCATGTGTACATGGCACCAAGCATTTTATAGCTCTTATCAATCGACTTAATCCTTGAGCAACTTTGCACATATCCACTCTCAGCCTTGCATTACAGATGATAATAGACATGCACACATTGCAATATTTTCCTTGAAAGTCGGTGTTTCTGTATCCATTTCTGAGAAAGACATTGCACTTAATAATAAATTTAATATTTGCTTTTTCTAGAACATTCTCTGTAATGTGAAGTAAGTATACATTTGTAGAGAATGATGAATACATTCTTAATATAATCTCCCTCCCCCATTTTGATTTTTTGTCAAAGTAAAATGCATGCTTTAGTCTTATTTTATCTTATGCAAGTAGAATATTTCTAAGCAAGTACAATTCCCTCTCACTCACCTCAGTGGCAATTCATAATTGCTATCTGTATGGGTCAGCAACTCTTACTAGTTAGATACTAGGCACCAATAAACAATGTCCCTATAGTGCTTTCCACTAAATTAAAACTGAATGAAAAAGAATGCCTTCCTTAGTAACATCTCTGCAAAATAGCTTTTCTTGGGCTATTCAATTAGTAAATAACCCCAGGGCAGTGATAGCAGTAAGACTAGTAGTTAGCGATGAGTCTGGGTTTTAGTAAGAATGTAGAAGTGGATCTGAGAAAGTTGGAAGGGTTCTTCTCCTTAGAGCAAGTGTTTTAACACAAGAAGACTACCATACTTTCTTTTTTTCCTTTTTAAAATGTTTCTTTGAGGTTATACTTACATTTTCCCCTTTCCTTTCCTCCACTGCATAATCCATAATAATACATACATAGATATCTATGTATGTACATCTATCTATCTATCTATCTATCTATCTATCTATCTATCTATCTATCTATCTATCTATCTATCTCTATATAAACATATATATATGTCTGTATGCATTATGCATTAGGTAAAAACAATGATTTCTCACATATACATGTGAAAATATTTTCACAATAATATATTTTCACACACATATGCCAAATATATACATATGATCTTCTGTATGTTTAGTGTTACTTGTTTGTATATGTTGTCAGGGATGGCCATTAGGCAAGCTTATCACAAGTGCATTTTCTTAAGTGTATAAAATCAGAAGGATTTTGTTGCTCTTTCTTTATTTCAGCTCAAGGACTAAGTATCTGGTTATTCTTCATTTATTTGGAATGTTGGACGTGGCCAGGTTGTCATGATAATAGAATTGTGAGGGGAACGTGGCAAAGAGGGTCAGTGGCAATGACTTGAGTCACTAAGAAGAGGAAGCTGAGTCATGGGTGACTAGCTGCTCTCCAACCATGACTTTATTACATTTTTGTTTCTATTTTATAAGCACTTACTGTGAATGTGATTTTTCATAGTCAACCTTTGTGTCTTATCTTCCCTGGTCAGAAGTGCCAGCTACTAAACTGGAAATTCAAATTGTACTGAAAATTTTGGCAGAATTCAAAATATTGTGTATGGTCCTTCCTAGTAAGTGCAGATGCTCAAGGATTACTTAGATTCTGTTTTTATTTTTTAGCTATTTAACTTTTTCTTGAGAAAATTATTTTTCTATAATGTAGGTTTTGATCTATAAAATATTTGTATTGCATAGAATAATCGAGAAGACAGCTCCGAGGATCTGTGTACACTTATTATTGTGTAGCAAATAAATGACACAGAAGACTAATTTCTGAGTTTTCACTGTAGCAAAATTTTAGTGTTGAATTAATAAAAGAATGTATCGAACCAGATAGGCCTCTATGAGTTTATGTAGGATCTTTAAAATAGTTCTGTAGTTTAACTGTTAGTTTCAGTAAGACCCTATTTTACCTCAAAACTGTATTTACATGACTTATTTACATGCGACCTTTTGCAGATCTTCCTGGGTAACACAAAGGCAAATTCTAACGGACTGCATTAGTGGTTCATGGCCTTCTTGTTGGAAGGCAAAAGAAGTGTAGCTCACAGCAGCTGCCTGTGCTTTTGAGAACAACTGTGGCCATGGCTGCTTTACGTGTGCATTATAACTTTGATCTTTAAACGTGTGTTTGTGTCTGAAAGTGTCCTGCTACCTCAAGAGTATCTAGAAAATTCTTTTTTTAAAAAAACGCTTTTTAGTCTATGGTGCTTGAATAATCTACAAGGTGTTTTGTTCTGAACCAGAAAGGAACTATGATCAAGAAAGAATAATCTATAAAACATTGTTATTATTTTTGGTACATTTGTGATTGATAACAAAATTATATTTAATGTCTACTTCTCATACCAGGGACAGTTGTCTTTCTAGTTCACATCAGTCTTGGAATCAATTGCAACAAATTTACACACACACACACACACACACACACACACATACACAAACATACAAACAATATGTGGTCACTTTGAAAATTTTGCATAAAAATTTAAAGATGTAGAAGTATCTGGAATTCTGCCACCCAGAGCTGGCTACTGGTAATAGTTTTCTTTCTGACTTTACTCTTGGTAGGCATTAAGAACATTCTACTTAGCAATCGTTAAAAGTTATACACATACTTTCAGTCTCTTATTGTGTGAATGACTATAAATTGTGATTTGATTGGTGATTGTTGTGTGTATGTGTCGTTCATTCTTTGGATTCATTAGTTCCAGAAAGTATTTATCTTTTCTTCCCCAAACAAGAAGTTAAACTTCTGCAAGTTCACCCCCACCTTTAAAAAAAAAATGAGAACTTTTCTTTATACACAAGGCTACTGCTCTGGGGAATGGGAGCTAAAATATTTTTTTTTATAATACACAGAAGATCTTTAGAATGTGATTGAAGGCTGCATTGGTTTGAAAGAAAATGTCCCCCAATGGAAGTGGCACTATTAGGAGGTGTGGCCTTGTTGGAGTAGGTGTGGCCTTATTGGAGGAAGTGTGTCACCGTGAAGGCAGGCTTTGATGTCTCATATATGCTCAAGCCATGCCCAGTAAACTAGACCACTTCATGTTGCAGTGGGGTAAGATGTAAGAATCTCAGCTCTTTCTCTAGCACCATGTCTGTTGTGTGCCAGCATGTCACCATGATTACCATGTTGACAATGGACTAAACCTCTGAAAATGTCAGCCACTCTTATTGAATGTTTTCCCTTTATAGGAGTTGACATGGTCATAGTGTCTCTTCACAGGATAGAAAGCCCAACTAGGAGAATGACCCTCTCTTTTCTAACTCTTGTTTGTAAATGTGTGGTCTTCACAAGCCTACAAGTTGGTGCACTCTTTGGGGACAATCTTTCTGGTCAATGTCCCCATAGTGTTTACAACTGTCCCTGGCCCAAACGCTGATGAAACTGAAATCAGTAATACTGAAGGAATCCCAAATAAGCAGATGCTGTCTTGGTTGGCTGCATTGGTGACTTCAGTTAGAAATGGAGAAGCAGCAGTAATGAAGAGTTTTGGTTTCTGTTTCCTCTTGGTGACTTTCAAACCTCTAAGGAAATTAAATAAGGCAATCTCAGTCTAGCTTTTAGGGTAAGACTTGAGCCCATATAGTAAATGACAGATAGGTGTTAGCTGTTAATGTTTGGGATTATATTCTTCCTTGAAGATTTTTCAGTTAGATTTTCCCAAAGAGCTGTTACTTTTGGGGTTATAGTAAACAGGACAAAATTTATAGATAACAAATCTACATATAATTATTCTTTAGCTTCACCTTTATTAGTGTAACAGATATCTTTTTACTCATAGTATTTATGGAAGAAAAAAATTTAAAATATGCAGTTAAACAGAATTGTGAATATAATTTATGATTTTCCCATGGAATTTTAGCTTCTAAGCCTTTCATGTATTAAGCAAGTTTAAAATGAACCCGTGTCAAAGATGAGCATTTTGAAGCATCCAGGAGTGAAGCCCCATCTTTCTTCTGCATATAGAAGGTATACAAGTAAGGCTGATTCTTTGACGTTAATATGCCTATGCTCCGATAGCATCTTGGGAAATTTGTTTAAGTCACATCAAGGCAAGTGCATACACAAGCCCAGTAACATGAAATCATACTGCAGGCACTGAGCACTGGAATTTTCTGGTGTAACACTACCCCACAGAATCATATGAATCATATACACACCTACATATCTTGGTAGCTGTGCTAAAAGCTGTAAAGATGTAAAGAGACAGGCGAACTTACACTGAGTTATGCACATTAACACATTAATTAAATCTATGCTATTTCATTCAACTCGGGATAGGGTAAATATAATTTCAGCATGTGTTCTTTTTTTTATCTTGCTCTAGAAGCATGACATGCATCTTCTATTGAGAGTATGTCTTAATGAGGATGAACCACAGTTCATATGCTCCATCACACTGTGTGGTTTCTGACCACCATGTTAGACAGCGCTGCTCATCTAAGCTTATTATATTAGAAAACACCAGAGAGGGAAGATGTGGATTAGTGGGATGACAGAGACTAGACCTGCATCTAAAACTGTCTGTGCTCTGCCATTTGCTATTGATATGACTATGAACAAGTGATTTAGTTTCCCTGAGTCTCAAATCCCTGTTTTTTATAATGGAAAAATTTATAATACTACTATATTCCTCTCAGGAGGCTGGGGGTAAGATTAAATGTGATATTGTATGTGAAAGGGTGCTGTTAAACCATAAAATGCCATGCACATGCAAGGCATTATTGCTTCTCTTATTGTAGATTTTGCTCCCATGACTTGCCCAAGGCCACATTCCAAATTGATGGAGAATGAAGGATAGTATCTGAGGCCTCTGATTTCCAGCCATCTGCTTCAACTAAACGCTGTTCATACCAAACTAGTTTAAAAATGGTGCTTTTTTAAAAAAAAATCTTTTATTTAAAGGATTGAGGAAAGAGAAGGGTGACATTAAGACGTAAATTCCATATTGAACAGCTTCTTGCATAATGTTTTGCAGTAAAAGTGTATGTAAGGATATTTATATCCTTATATATATATATATATCGAATTATAGTCATCAAGGACTGAATGTTACTGATGTCATATAACATAAAACCCCATGTTCTTCAAAGTTTCAAATGACTTTTGAATTAAACTATAGATTCTTAACTCCATTTATCGCTAAAACAGTACAACCACAAGAAAGTCCTTCTGTACTGGACTTGATTAATAAAGCAGATATGGATCAATTCACCGAGTTTTCCGTGGATATTTTTGGTTACAGATGTGCTTCATTAATACTTATGTGTGAGACAACACCACTGACAGTGTGGCTCCAAGAGGCACAGTAATGATAAACAGAAAGTGGGGATTTGTGTGCCCCACCCACATTATCTGGTGCTTACTGTGTGTCAGACATGCTAGATATTTAATTGTCGAAAAAAGTTTGCTTCTTTTCCCTTTTTAAATCACTCATATATACTCCATTTCATTGTAGAAATTATGGGATACGTGTACCCAAATGTCTATGGTACATGCATAGGTAATCTGTGCTTTAGAAGATAAAAATTGTTCAGAAAAACAGTTCTGCTTAATTGGGAAACCCACAGAGGCAGCTGACCCGAACTTGTGAGAGCTCACAAACTCTAGACCTATAGCTGGGGAGCAAATCAGGCCCTCTGCATGTAGGCGACAGCTTTGCAGCCTGGTCTGTTTGTGGGACCCCTGGGAGTAGGACCAGGCTCTCTCCCTGGTTCATGAGCTGGCTCTTTGAAGCCCATGTGTATGGTGGGATGCCATGGCTCAGCCTTGATGCAGGATGGGGGATTGATCCTGCCTCAACTGACTATGCCAGGCTTTTTTGACTCCTTATCCTTTCTGAGAAGTAGATGGGAGTAGGTTGAGAAGAGGCAGAGGAGGGGGAAGATGGAGGAGAGAAGGGAGGGGAGACTATAGTTGTTAAGTAAAATAAATTTAAAAATTAAGGAAACAAATAGAAAGCTCCCTTGTGTAATTTTGGCATATAATGGTCTGTATGCTTGTCATAATGTTTATATTATTTATGTGTTTTGGTCATTTTTTATATTGTGTCAAATGGACATCTTTGCAGAACTTGAAAAGACATTGAAAAAACACTTAGACTTTTAGTTCTACGTAAAAGTAAGAATAAACCCAATTCATTTTGACAAGGAAAAAGATGTGTACTCAAAAGTTCTTTATTTTTCTCTCAATCAGAACTCTTTCAAATGACTTTCAGATGGTTATTTTCATTAGAAAACCGGTGATTAAAGCTTCAGACATGCCTGAACTTGCCATATTGAGTAACGGTGATTTTTATTTTGATTCGCCGAACCACTACTCTTGACTATTGAATGAAATAGCTCATTGAGTCACTTTTACATTTTACTACATTTGCACCTTAGTTTAAAAACAAAGAACTTAATTTTTTAAAAGTCTAATAAAATGTATTTTTGATCTTTCTACCACAACTTTACAAGCACTTCCCCTCCTTTGCCCTGTAATAATCACCTTCTGCATTTTTATGATATAGTTGGACATTATTATTGTAATTTTTTACTGGGTGAGCCCATCAATGTCCCTGGCAGCAAGAATTTGTTACAAGAAATCCAGAAGCTGAGTTTGTAGTTGGTTGTAACAATGACAGAGTTTCTCTGAGATTTAGTTCATAGTGTTCCCCAAGAGTTGATACAACCATGCCATGCCTCTGCCCTCTGGTTTCTCCAACAACCTCCATCAACTTGAATCCTATAAGCAATCTATTACTAAAACAAACATGTATGTTTTATTCAATGACTTTGCATTGTGAGTATTTTATTTGGAGAACATCTGATTTTGATAAAACCCAGTCCAAATAGTTGGCAGTATCTGTATTAAAAATGTAATAGCTTAGTAAGATCATTAAATTGTTTGCATTCCTCCAGGTGTTCTTAATGGATTCATATTGAGACAGGTCATGATTGTGTGGTGGGATGCTGTGCCGGATGTGTCTTTTTGTTCAAGCGAGTCTCCAGCACAAGAGCACAAGGAACCCAAAGAATCTTAACAAATCAGCCTTTCAATTATAAACTAAAACTACACTGTAAAAAAGTCATTGTGCTGCTATATATTAGGAACTCGCAAGTTGTGAGTCCAAAAGTCACACTTAAAACCAGGCACCGGTAATAAGCATGGGGTGGTGTGGCTATTATGAGATAATGTCTACTTGTCAGAAATGGGTGCTATGTTGTGGACTTTTTTTCTATCAAAGTTCAAAAGTTAATGATGTACTTTATACTTTTTGCTTCTACTGAGACATCAGTTAAAGAATAAAAGATTCTGCCATGCTGGTATTACTTTTTACTGTGGATATATTATATATCACATGTGAACAAAACCACATTTGTTCTATCATGCGGTGTTTCAAACATCCTAGATTGTCCTTGGGAAAATTCAGTCCATATCACTTCAGTCATCTGAAATGAATAATTTCTTCATTATAGCTCATAACCCCAAACTATAAAATATCAGCTGGAAAAAAATGGGCCCAATTAAGAGAAATATGATAATGGTAGAAAAACACATATAGACATGTTTGAGAGATGATAAGATTATTTTAATTTTCCCATTTGCACTGGAATTATTTATTTTACAAATCTCCAGATCTTTTATTACCTAAAATCCTTTGCTGAATCATGAAAAGAAGCTTAAGTCAGCAATTTTTCCTGTACAATCTAGCAGTTAACATCTGGCGAACACTTGGATACCTACTCTGCTCCTATGGAAATGATTATTCTGAGACTCTATTTCAACATGCATGGACTTAAAAATCAGCTAGGCTCATACTCCGCATGTTAGAGTAAGTTTATTTTTTAAGCTTGATATTAGTGATAGTCTCAGGTCTTTTTCAGCAGTGTAGATAGTATGGGAGACAGTAGATAGTACTGCAGAAAGGCTGGGTACCTGTCTGCCTAATTGTTTATGAACTCCATGGCAACAAGCCTCTGTTTCACCTGTAGACCAACTCAAGGCTGGTGCCTCCCTCCCTCTTCAAACTTACATTTAGACTTGGCTGGCCAGTAGAATGAAGGACGAGTATCCCTGTTTGCCTCTTCTTGTAGCACCACGGGCCTGGGGCCTGTCTTGTCACAAGATTTCCTTTATTTCCAGAACAGCTTCTGAAGTAGAAAAATGAACATGCTTTAAGTTTGATAGTAAATCCAGTTTATCATATGAGAAATTATATAGTAGAAATGTATAAACACATAGAATATTTTGGTGCACGTTCAAGACGCAATAGATATTCTTATGTATTGATATGAAGAGAGCAAGTGAGTATGTGTTTTACTTTTATTTTAACAACTATCTGTATATTTTTATAAATGTGTTGCTATATTTTAGCTCTGGAATCTCTTCAGAGGTCCATATGTTAGATGACTGGTTGGTCCATATAGTCATTGGGAGACAGTGGAACATTTGAGAGGTGTGGCCTAGTAGGAGGGTGTAGGTCCCTGGGGGAATGCCCTTGAGGAAACATTGGTACCCTGAAATTTCTCCTTTGTTTTGCGGCTATCACAAGGTGAGCAAGCCTCCTCTTTCACTCACTGCCACCATAATGTACCACTAGAGGATCAAAACAACAGAGTCAAGAGCTCATGGCCTGAAATTCTGAAATCAGAAACGCTTCTTTTTTTTTTTTTTAACACATTGGTTAAAGACACACATGTACGAATTTATACAAATAGATCATGCACCTTTTGTCTTTATTAGTTTCCATCACCATGTACTAAGTTCTCATTCGTTCCATTCCTGCTGACAAAGATTAGAGACCCTTTGATGTGTGCATTTACTACATAGGAAGTCAATTTGTGAGAAAGTCTCCAAAGTCATACATTTTCCATCTCATCTGCATTCAGCTGAATTAGAAGTTATTCTTAGTTAATTATCAAAAAGGTCATGGTGGGCTTTGATTTGTGTAAATTTTCTTTCAATGTTGACACAACTCAGGCAGATAGACACACTTCATACATCTCCCTCATTCAGATGAGTTACAAAGCATGTGAGATCTTCCCACTGAAGGCAGGTTTCAGAATTTCACTGCTTTTCGTAACAGATACTCTCATTTGAGAGCGTGCCCCTACGCTCAAAAACTTCTGAAGCTGGTTTATGAAGGAACAAGAGGCTGTCCCCTGGGCTAGGCTGTGGTCTTTGGAGCGTGGGCATCTGACAAGTATGTCTGACCACCTTCAGACCACACACAGAAGCCTTACGATGGTCTTTCACTGTCAGCCTTTCACAGTTTAGTCTTCCTTCCACCCCTCACCCAGGAATCCTTTCCCCAAGACCACTCTATGAATGGGCTCTAACTCATTTAAATCTCAGTTTGAACATCTCTCTCTCACAAAGGACCTTCTTGCTCAGCTCTAAAATAAACCACTGATGCACATGCTTTAATTCTACACTAGCATTAGAACTTCCTTCTTTGTGCATCATATTCACTTACAGTCTGTTTTCATACGAACTTCTCCTCTCCTCCAGTAACTTTCCTTTCCTTCCCTCTCTCAATTGCATTCTCTTTCTCTTTTCCTTGACAGGGTTTCAGATAACCCAAGCTAGCCTCAACCTCATTATGTAGCTGAGGATGACCTTGAACCTCCGCACCTCTTGCCTCTACCTCTCAAGGAACTATCGGCAGGTACCAGCATACCAACCTCTAGTTTCCTACCTGGGGGGGGCAGTAAACTTGTTTCTTTTAGACAAAAACATCTTCTTGTAACTAGAACTGAGCCTGGCATATGGTTCAGTATTTTAAATACTTGTTAGGCCCCTTATAAATAAACACATCTTGCAATTCTAAAACACAGAACTCAACAGGGAAAGAAAACCAGCACTTGAGATTTTGAACACTTTATTTTCTTTTTAAGACAGAAATTTTAAACTCTATGGGTATTTTAAAAGACTTTGATGGTTCTGATTAGAGTTAAGTACATTCCTTCTATTTGGAAGAAAAGAAAAACCCACAAACAAAATCACAGCAGCGTAAAATTTTTTCAGGAGTATGATGAGAGCTCCCTCGTCAGATCACATACTTTTGAAACTGTATCACCATTCAGCAGGCTCTTTGCTTTGAAATGAAGAATGTTTATCTCTCACCAATATTTGATTGCTGTTGAACATGTGGTTATTTACTGGATAAAGAGAAGTCTTAGTAAAAAGACTTTCTTTTATCATTATAATCATTGAAAACAATCTTGTTTTGTTTTAATTTTATTATTTTGTTTTTTGAGACTGGCTTAATTCAAGAATCTAGAATAAGGTGGCATATTTACTGCATTTGGTAAGTGGAATGAGAACTGTTCCCTGTGATACCACTCATTGTGGGATACAAGAGCCTTGTGGGTTGGGCTTCACTAACCAGGTATGATCTATGATCATAAGATTTTATACTACTGAGATTTAATTCTATAAAACCATTGAGTATAATGTGTATTGCTATTCCAAATTGTTATTTATAGATGTGCCATAACATTTCAGGAAGCATACAATATTTTCTCAGACATCTAGACATACATACACACAGTTTCAATACAGATACACAGCCTCTCCTAACCAGACTTGAATTTCCAACATAAAGCAGGCTAATGATATTCTTTTGACTTCTGAAGAAAGAGGGGATACATAAATGTGCCCTTTGGGCCAGTTCCTTGCTAATTTTGTTATCTGCCTAATCTCAATTAATTTTACAACTGTGCCACAAATGAATAGAGGCAGGGAGATGAAAGATTATATTTTTTTGCACAGCACTGAAGGAAAAATTTGGCAAACTAGGAATCAGTAAAACAAAACTGCCTAGTCTTATCTCATCAACATCATCCAGGGACTAAATTTCAACTTTTGCAAGGGATACTAAATATTACCTTACTGATGCATCAAGAGCATGACCAATGTTCACTGCTCAACATTCCTACAAAACAGTATTGCAACTGTATATTTGAGTTGTTCAGAAATGGATGAACTTAGGAAGAAATTGAGTTAGGCACCTTGAAGCTACTGGAAGCCATGTAGAAAAATCTATTGATTTAGTCCATGATTGATATAATGTTTGGAAGAGGAGAGAGCCCATTATCATTTTAATTAACAGAAACTCGAGGCTATATATTATGAAATTTCTTTCTACTGGAACAGGATCAAATCTTAATTAACAACTGAATCTTGATAAATAGAAGAAAGGAAGACATTCTCGGGTCATATTAAGCCACCACCAAGAATCTAGATTGCTAAATTACTGGCTTTCTTTTAAACATGATTAGTGAGACATTCATTTCTTCTTTCTTATAAAACACATCAGTGGTCTCATGACTCTAGTTATAAGGTCCAAAGGCGCCAACACTGATGGATTTGGGAAAAACTGAAAATACTTGCATCTCTAAGGTATATATGACATGATTGGATTATAGTACTTTGAAATGGGGACAATAGGAATGTGGAATCAATTATTTTTTTTTTTTAGTAAATTTTATTAAATTATAAAAGTTTCCATTTCCGCCCCCCCTCCCAACACCCTCCCACTCCCCCCACTCCCCCCCTCCTTCCCCTCCGTCCCCCAGGGCAGTCAGGGTTTCCTGCCCTGTGGGAAGCTCCAGCTCCCTCCCCCTCCCTCCAGGTCCAGGAAGGCGAGCGTCCAAACAGACTGGATCCCCAAAATCCAGCATATGCAGAGGAAACAGGTCCCAGTGTCATAGTCAATGGCTTTTCAGAAAGACCCCGGGCCAGCCACAGTCAGAGAATCCGGCCAAATTCCGAGAATCTGGCTAGATCACGTCCTCGTTCAGTCCCAGTCCGGCTGGCCCTGGTAAACTCTCATCAGATCCGAGGTCCGGAGGGGGAGCGGAAGGAGGAGGAACATGAAAAACGAAATCAATACTGCGAGGGATGCTATCACCCACTGATACAAGGAATCAATTATTAAAGATGCAAATGTACTTGAGAAATGGTAACTTTAGTTTGGAAGGCTAGAGGAGAGGAACTTCCATGGTTGGGATCTGAAATGGCCTTCACTATAATTCAAGTGTTGATATTTGACAGAAAGTCTCGCTGAGATATTTTTACTGTTGGTGCATCTGTCAATCACTTTTTTTGCAGCATGTTTTATTTCCCGGAGGCATGCCATCTTTACTTAGAAAATAAGAAAGACACACACTTTCTTGGAAAAGCAAACAATGAAATAACTCTTCAGATAGGCTACAATGTTAAGAATATAATGGTGATTCAGGCTGGCAAGAAGTCATCCAAATAACATGGTAAAACAAACAAAGGTTATGTCTTTTTAATTGTAAATAGTTAAAGGGAATAAGATATAAAGTCTTCTTTTATGGATCTAGATATTTGACAATATAGAACAAATCTTAAGCTGAACCAAAATATAAAAGTATGTGTAAATTTTTAGGCTTAAGCTAGCTGTATTTTAACATCTTTGCTTTAGGTCATCTCATTATTTCCTTTATGACTAATTAGCAATGTCTACACAATGATTGATTTGGTAATCAATTAATTAAATGTAAATATCTTACCTACAATAATCTGTTAAGCAATTTGTTTTCAAAAGTTAAAGGCTGGCATATTCCTGTTTAATTGACTCTTGTACCTTCAAAACACATGTGAAAAACTTCAAATTTATCTTGTTACTTGTTCTGTGAAATAGACATGAATAAGAGCATGGTTGGGAGAAGGAGGGAGAGAGAAAAAGATTTTCTATGATCTTGGGAAGGGACCAAGACTTTGAAATATCCCAGCAAGAACAGGATGAGAACCAGACTCCAGACATCAAAGCGTGGTTGAGGTCCAATTTTGGTGTGGTCATACTGACTTCAGTGTTCTAGATGATAATTTTATTATTATTATTATTTGAATGTGATAATTCTTTCCTCCCCTAACAATGAAATTAAATTGTCTATTACCTAAGGTAAAATTTTGCTTTCAAAAATCTTTTCCACAAAGTTATAAATGAAGTTGTAGCAAAGCAATACTAGTGAGAGCTGTTATTTATTAGGGTGTCTTATATCTAGGCTCTGTCTAGGTATACTTTATATTTGATTCAGTCTTCATCACACTTCCACAATATGGCATCATTCTTATTTTTTATTGTTTTTATTAAGTTATATATTTTATCACTTAATATAAGCTTAAATAATGTATACACACTCATTTTAAAGATTAACCTTTTTAGTATTTTAATTATGAATATGTATGTATATATGTCTGTGTATGTGCATATGTAATCATGAATATATGTGTATCTCTGTGTGTGTGCATGCACGAGTGTGTATGTGTATGTGTGAGATTTGTCTATATATGGGTTATGCATATGAGCACAGGTGTTCATGGAGGTTCAAGGCATCAGTTTTCCCTACACCTAAATTTATAGGTGGTTGTGAGTTCCCCAAAGTGGGCACTGGAGGCAGAACTCTGTTCCTCTGGAAGAACAGGATGCACTTTTAATCAAAGAACCATCTCTCTAGCCCTTGCTCATCTACATTTTAAAGACAGAAGCTAAGTTCGTTTCATTCTCCCTGAAACACAGTGAATGGCTCATCGCTGGTGCCTAGAAAATATTTCTTAGATTAAGTGAAATGTCATTTCTTATGCTTACCCCGAGGGATAGGTTTCTGTTAGTCATTCTGTCCTTTTAAAAACACAACTTTGAAGATCCCTAAGGAAAAATGGAATTTTTAACCCAACAAGCAAAGTGGAGTGACTCACCCCTGTCTTTCTGGGTGAGTGAGGACCACTGAGAGATAAAGGGAAGATTGGAGGGCATTTTTACAGGGATGGGTGGGAAGGTGGAAATACTAATTCTACTAAAAACGACTTGAGCTTTCTATGGGTTAAAACCAAAGACATAAGACAACCAGGATGCTGTGAACTTACAGTGTTTTGTGGGTGCACTCGATGCAATAGCCCCAAGTGACCACCAGTGGTCTAAACTGAGAACCCCAACAAGATGGGACCTGCACACAAAAAGTGGGAAGGTCATGCTTGGGGGCAAACTCCTAAATAAATGCTATCTTGTTTGCTTTGTTATTTTCAATTTCCAATCCTGATTTATTAGCCTTTCCAGTTGCCTGCTCACACTGTTCAATACCCTGATGATCCCTGACAGCAATTATACTTTGCTTATTCTCCTACACATAGGAGAATCAGGATATTACAAAGACTCCTCTCTCTGAGTCCATTCTTTACAGCTTTGATCAATCAATGCACAGTATTTTGTTTTTAACTTTCAATCATACCAGGCACCATTGTTGCCAAACAGTCACACCTGCACATGTGTGCACAGTGTTGTATAAAGTAAATGAAACAGACTGCACACCTTGCCTCTAGGAGCTCGCAATAAAAACCCAACAACTGATACAGTGAAAACAATGGGTAAACAGATGGACAGCTGTGTAAACAGAAAACAGAATCAATTAGAGGATTTGCTACAAAGTGCTAGAGCCGCTGCTGTTTTTAGCTGGACCCGAAGCAAGTGAAATGCTCAGTCTGCAGAAAACTTGATGTAGTTCGTTTTGAAGATAAGGGAGGAGAGACTGATGAGGAAGGAAAGAAGTTTCCTTCTGGAGCAAGAGGAAAAGGATGTTTCCCACTCCCCACTCGAAGGGTTCGTGTACTGTTACTTTGGTCTCCTCTATTTTCTAAAAGATTTGGTTGTAACCAGCCTGCAGAAGGAAAATGAAAATGTATTAAGCAGTGTACAGCCTGCCAGGGAGATTTCATAAGCCTTCTTTCTTTCCACTGGAAACCAGGCTAAAAAGAAAATAAAAACCAGAATGTATTATAATTGTACATTCCACTTATAACCAACGAGCAGATGCCAATTGATTTTCCAAGGAAATGATTACTTTGGGATGTTCTCAGGAGCAATGTCACTCGCCATTCTGGGGCAGGCACTGGGCTTTAACAGAACTGGAACTGCACCTATGGAGCTCCGCTGAGAGCGAATTCCTGCGTCTCTGCTCCAGCCACCCAAGGCTGATGGGTATCTTTCTTCTTGTAAATATATCCAGATAGGAACTTGAAACTCCCCCCTCCCCGGGATCTTTTCCAAGGTTTATAAAGCCTTTGGTGCCAGGGAAAAATCTTTCCATCTCACTTAAATTCCTTTATTTGTAATTTAAATTAATTTCCTCTCTTTTCCTCATCAGAGAGGACACCAGGCATCGCTCCCACCCCCTGCCTAGTCATTTCCCCACAGACAACTGAAGCACACACCCGGGCCTGGCCTCAGACATACACGACTTCTATTTCATGTCTATTTCGTGTCTATTTATAATCTTTCTTTTTCTCTTCCCAACTTTATTCTCTGTATTTTTTTCTTTCTATTAGAAACTTGCTGAAGAGCTCTTAGAATTGTCATCTCATTATTGATTTAATGAGGATTATTCTACAAATATTGGCATGTCAGTATATTCCATTTCTCTAATCCCTGCCAGGTTTGAATTGATTAGGTCATACAAAAACTAAAGAGCTCCAGAATTTATGCTTCCTCGAAACTGGGGAGATGACCTCAAGACCTGGATGGCCACTTACTAGCTCTTCACAACTTGTATAATTTATCTCTAAACATCATGGCGGAAGAATGAGATTTTTTTCTACCTTTGAAACGAAATGATGGATCAAATAATTTTATAGTAATAACCATCTTTAGTACTCAACTGTTTTATGGATGTAGTCTGAGTGTTCTTTTGGTCCAAAGAGACATTATTGTCCCTTAATAGTCATTATTTTTGTTCTTGGTGTCATTTTATTACTGATTTCTCTAGCAACAACCCCAGAATTACAACTTGAATTTCTCTATTAAGGAATATTTAAATACTTTTAATATAACTTCTCTCAGTACGTTTGGTCATACAATACATATATTTACTGCTAGTTTTTCCACATATTCCGTATTATTTTTTTCAGTAAATTATTGCCTGAATATTTTTGCAAAGTCACTGATACCAAATGAGGTGTTTTTGTTTTTGTCTTTTAAGATCAAGTGGCTTTTAGGCAAGGAGGAAAGCAGTCTGCAAAACTGTGACTACGAATCTGCTCTGTCCACATGGTTGTATTTCTTCCCTTGCATGCCCAGTGAACTTAAAAAAATGAATCTTTTGAGACTATGATACCACCCAGATTTCCCTTTATTCCACAAACTTAAATACTATAGAATTAAAACAAATATAACACCAAAACAATTGTCAAAAGAAGGGCTTTGAAAGCAGTCAGTGGATGTGAGTTTTTTGGAGGGTTGATCTTATTCTGCTGTGATGATCCAGTGTCATTTTTCTCCTCCTTCCCCTTTAAAGCTCCTCACCCCCTCCTAGAAAACTCTCTGCTACAATATCCTTAGAGGATTTGTGTGATGGTAGCTGGGTGTGACAGGGGCACCTATCCCCTAGCAGTGTGGCCTATCCTGCTCTTTCTCTAGAAGACACACCATTCCTTAAAGTTATCTTCTGTTTGACTTGAAGAAAATATTACAAAGCTAATAGCTAATTAAGTAATGGAAGTCTGAATTCAGTTGTACTCCAGATAAGAAAGCAGAATGAATGCTGGTTGTAGAGTCATGTCTGTTTTCACCTGTGCTAAGGTTGTCAGAAGTTTATTTATTTTGCCTTAACAAAATGGCCTCAGTTTTAAGCCATTTCTTTTTGTTTCCTGTAAGGATCACCACGCCTTTCTCCTCCTTTCTTTCAGCCTTGACCTTCGAACTTCTGTGGTGGCTCGGAGTGACCTGAGCACAAAGCAGGTGCTCTGGACTCTCGGCTGACCCCTTTGACAGTTTGTTCCATCTTATGCTACATAGCTCATACTCCCATGTGCCTGAGCAACTCAGATTTTTGGACCAATAGCCATGGCACGTGGCAGTAAGCCAGCCTTACTGGAGCTGGTGGTGAGCAAGGGAGATGGCATGCTCGTGTTATCTTTGGGTAACTCCCTATGTTCTGGATGGCTTGGGAACACTCTCTGCCATTCCTTTCATCCTTTAAGCCCTTTCTTTTATCCAAGAGTTCTCTTCTGTTCAGTCTCTTTCTTTCTCTCTTCTCATTTTTTTTAAAAATTATGTATTTTAAACTTTATTTTAAATAAAATACAGCTGCATCATTTCTCTCTCCTCACTCCAACCCTTTTCATATTTCCCCTCCTCTTTTAAGTTCATGGCTTCTTTTTCTTTATTATTACACACACACACACACACACACACACACACACACACACACACCATAAGCTTAATACAACCTGTTGAGTTCAATAAGTGTTGATTCTATATGTTTAGCCGGTACCATTTGGTATTAGATAGTCAATGGTGGCTCTTTCCTAGGAAGACTGACCTGCTCTTCTTATTCTTATACATAGTCTATAATCATCAAGAAACCAAGATGTTCCAGAAAATGGGGGTTGGGAGCTAAGGAATTCCTCATGAAGATTTCTGTTAGTTTTTGCTTGTCGGAAACTTTACTGTCCTTTAAAGTTCTCGACCTAAAGGATCCTCTTTCCTGTCTATTTTGATTCCAAACACCACAAATGCCTCTTCTTAGTAACAGTTTGGTGCTAGACCCTAGATTTTGGACACATGACTAGTTCTTTCATTTTTCCTACTCACTCACTAACCATAGAAGCAGCTCATTCATCCATGGCTCAGGGAAGGAGAAAAGACCGCTTTAAACTTAGGTTGCCTCACTAATTTGGGTTTTAGTTGATGTCAACTTGTATGATACATGTATATGAATATAATTCCCTTGAAGGTTCCTATTGAAGACCTATGTGTCACACTCCTGACATAACTTTATCGCTTTAAAGAAAATTTCAAGTTAGCAGAGAGTCATATAAGGAAACTATTCATTGGAATACAGTGTATGGAACTAATAAAACCAACATGGGAAACACAAAATCTAAGAGTCTATACCTTTCTTGTATATATAGATGAATATAGATGGTGTCTGTAAGGATATTTGATACTTGCTAAGCGCTGTATTTTGTGAAGTATAGCATTTGTACACTTTTTCAGACAAATATTTCCTTTTTAATTAAGGATTGCTTTTTGAATTAGCTTACAAAGCAATAGATTTCCACATCAGGTTTTCATAAATATTCCATATTGGTCGATTCTCTCCCTCTCCCCTTAACTCCCTGTCTTCCACCTTTTACCCTATTTCCTATTACTCTCTTTCCATTTTTCTTTATTGTATTTCTCCCCATACCCCCTTTTTTGTCAGTTGGGTCCCTTTCTAGTTACTTATAAGCAACATTTTCTATTTATTACACTAAACATAGATGTGATGGTTTACTTAAGATCATTTAGTCTACCAACAACAAATTGTGATTCAGCTTCAACATAGACAGTACATAAACTTCTGCACTTTCCTCTAGGAAAAACGCTCCTGCTTGTGAAGAGTTTTACAGAATAACCTTACTAACATTTACCATAGCTTCTGGTTGCACACAGAGGTGGGAAAATTCAAAGTCAATGCTAAGGAATTAGACCTGTTGGAAATAATTAGGATTTTGAATTTCCTGTTAGGCTTAGGTCAGAGAGCCAAATAGCATGACTGGAATTTGAAAGGCCCTGAATAGTCTTATGACTAATAATAGCATTTGTAGTCATGAGGCCTGAGACAAAAAAGGAGCACACAGCAAGCTCTAAGGTCAAACATTCAGCTCCAGGAGGTTAGGAAAATACTTCTTTTCCTAGGTTCAAATGTCATGCAAAGAAATGCGAATGATTGACTACAGTTGCACTTTCTGCCACTTATAATAGACCTTCTGGGACTATTACAAGCCATCTGGTCTACAGACAGGCCACCTGCTACATTTTCAGTCTGGAGTCTACTTGACTCAGTAGTACTAGCACAGAGCATTATTGTTGAAATGCTAATAGTTTGTTAAGATCTTTTCTGTAAAGGAGTTTAGGGCATGCGTGTAAAATTTCTAGTGAGGGTGGGCAGATGAGACCGTGTATTATCCTTAGACAGTCATTAATTTGCTTATTGCTTCTAATCATTCAGACAGGCTCTGTTTTAGAAGTAATGTTTTCCAGTGCAACTCTCTGGGATCTTGTTCAAGATGTTCCTCATAGAAGAGTTTTCAGAATTATAGAATTATAGAACAGAATTACAGAACAGAATTCTTCACTAGTGTGAAAATTATAATGCCCAAGAAGTCTCTATGTTCATGTACCAACCAATTGCAGTTAATAAAGTCTATTAAAAGAAGCATACATTTCATTTTATGTTGTTTTGGACCTATATTTACCAACCTGTGTGTGACAGAGTGTGATAAACTGAGATGTGGCATGACCTGCTTTAACTAGGATGCCAATAGATGTTGCATAGTAAGCAGTCTGCTGACTGCAAATTCTTACACTGTAAGCTGCAAAGAATCATATCAGTATAATATATAAGATCCTAATAGCGATAGTCTGAGAGTTAAAGCATAAGACCCAAACCTAATACTCCATAAAATATGAAACTATAACAGACTTTCCAAAGATAAAATATCAATAGTCCACTAGCCTTGAGATTGATTTCGAGACGAGACCTTTCAGGTCACCTCTCTAATCCCACTTTTTGTCTTCTCATGTACTAGTGGCTCAATTAAATTGCTCGTTTCATGGAGAGGAATGATAAATAAAAAAGCAAGATTTTGCTTATTGTCTCATTTTCTTACATCCCAGGGAAAATTATTTCTCATTGCTATGAGTTTATGTAGCTCTGGCTCCAACTGATGTTTTGCTTGTCCTGAGGTACATGCACAAAACAGGTACATTGAAAAGCTGGACTCTGATGACAGATACAAATTCCACAAGCATAAGTACTCTGTTATATTTCAAGAAAATACGGAATAAAAAGAACACTTGACTCACTCAGCTTACCTGGTTTAGGCTCATTCACAAAGAGCCACTCTCAAGAATTGGCAGTGCTGCTCACTGAAGTCATTCTAGGTTGCACCCTCCCCATTCCTCATAACTTAATCAACCACAAGGTCTGTCAACTCTATCAATTATCTCACTAATATATGCACCTCGATGGACCCTACGGTTAGGGTCAGTCACCACAACTCTCATTTATTTACCACATCAGTCTCTTAAACATTTTTCCTGTTTGCATTCTTGTTCTCTACCCAGAAGCCACATGATTCATTGCAATTATGAGTCAGATGATGTCCCTCCTCTCCCCTCAAATCTTTCTATGGTTTTCTAATGCACTTAGATAAAACAAATTCCCTTGGTTTAGAAAGTTCTCTGAGAACCTCCAAATCCAACTGACACCCAACTGCGCTGAGCTTGTTCTAGAAAGCTAGTGCCTTCTTGCTGATCTGGACATACCACGCCTGTTGAGGCCTCTAGGGTCTTCCCATCTACAATTTCTTAGGCTTGGAATCATATTCATTTAAATGTAGCCTTTTCTGGTGTTAGGTAAGCTATTGTTCCCTCAGAAAGCACCCCTGCTTTCCCCCATGTAAAGTGGCTGCTACTTCCTCTCCAAGCTATAGTCTATTTTCCTATTTATCATGTGATTTTCCTGTAAACTCAGAATTCCTTCAGAGAAGGGGCTTTGCCTGCTCCTTTCTTTGCTGAACTTTACCGTATGTCTTGGGTGGAATGAAGAATAGGTGGAAAGTTGAATGATGGAGAGGTGGATAGAAATGTATTTCTAGGATTATTGCCAAAGAATGCAAAAGGAATGCAAAAGGAGTCACTCACAGGTGGCTTGTAGGTGCAGAATGTGTTTAGACTTACTGTAAGGCTCCAAAGCAAAGGTCCATTCCTCCTATCCGATTTCTTCATTACTTCTGTTGAAATTTGAGGAAGCACTAGACACCTAAATGAGCCATGGGTTTCCTCAAGGGATAGACTTTAGAAATTTCTTCCTCCTGGCCACCTGGTTCAAATGATTTTGCCTTCCTTTCACAGCAAAGGGCACCCTTGGGGGAAACAGAATACTGTCGTATTGACATGGAGGTGGGTCGAGGTTTAGGAAGTCAAAGGACTATTGAGTCAAAAACAGATGGTGTAGATAAAAGAGTAGAAAGAAAAAAAGAAGGAAGGAACAGAAAGAGAGCTGTTTTCTAATCACAACTGTGTGGTGGTAGTCTCTGATACATGGATCATAAACACATATGTTTTAGACATGCTGAGGGAAAGATATCAGAGGCCCTTATTTATAATGGGAAAGACTGGATTTGTTGTTTTAGTGCATCTATGGTTAGACTATTTTAGCCTTTTCCCTGGACATATGACCAGCCTGCCTTCTCCTCCTCTCCTCTCATCAAAGTCACAAGTTTCCAGGATTCTGTTTTTATATAGCAAACCAGGTTACATAGAACAATTTTCCTTAATAAGATTAATCTTTGTGGCCAGTCTGGGACATGTTGTGTGACTCTATTTATTTAATAGAACACTGCTAAATTTTTTAAAATGTATTTTCTTCCCAGAGTTTGTAATACTCTTAAATGTAAGTAAAGTAATAGTAATAGAGGCAACTTAATTCAAACAATATCAATGGTCCTTGAGAGGGGATTTAACAGAGCTCATAGTAGCCATCTGGCAGGATGCTTAGCTCACAAAAGGCTGCCCAGTGCCCAAGGATCAATGGCTGAAAGAATTCTTCAGAGAGAAAGCGCTATGGAGCTTATTGATGCAGGTTTCAAGTAACCTTGCTAGGAGACTTTATAACTTTATTCCGTAGAAGCTCATGGATCCCGTTTTAGGAGGTGCTAAACCAATTGGCATTTAACAAGCATTTGCTTTACTACTGGTTTCTCTCTTCCTTGGTCTATTTCTTGAAGAAGCATCTGGCATCTTGCAAGGTCCTGGAGAAGCAGGAAGAGAAGAAATAGACCCTAGTCTAATTGCATCTTCAAAGTTAAAGAAGCTATGGGGAGTGAGAAGTCTTTAATAGTAGGGCGGGGTTGTTCTTGTTTAAGTCCAATCAATTCTATGATGTTTATTCTAGCGTTGCTATAACCACCTGCATGTACTTGGGCATATCATTGAACTTCTCTGTTATTTACTCTGCCAGAGAGAGGTAAGCTTTTGTAGGTTATAATCTGGCCTCCAGTTCTTGTGTCTCTGCTTCCTGGCCCACTATGAGGTGAATAACCTCCACGACACACTGCTGCTGGGACGGAAGGGCTGCTCCACCATGCCTTCCTGCCATGACGGGTTAAGCCTTCTGAAACTGTGAGCCAAAGCCAGTATTTCCTGTCTTATCTTGTTATATTCAGACATTGTCGTTTCCAATGTGTGTAAATAATGCCTATGTGAAGCCCTGGCAGAGAAGGGCCTCAATGCAACAATTCCACAGTGTAACCTAATATTATCAGAGTTCCTGTTAGTGTCTTCTGCTTCAGGTAGGACAAGTTTTTTCCTATTTTTCTCTACAAGTTTTTTTCTACATTTGAGCCCCAGCTACATCTAAATGATCCTATCTGAGTGATCACTGTTATTGTTAGCACAAAACTGAGGATATTTAGGGACTTGGAATCTTTGTCAGTTAAAACCAAGGGTAGTCTAGCCAACCAGATGAGTGGGTCATTTTTGGAAAAGCTCTAAGCCTAGATTCCCTTCTGTGAACTCTCATGAAGACTATGGAATCCTTCAAAAACCAACCGCTGATGAGGCTCTTAGGAACATCTGTCTTGTTTCTAGAAAACTGCTAGATGCTTATCCTTAGGTTCTCTCTGAAGATATGAGACAAAAAGCCAATACTGGGGTTCACATGCCAAAGGAAAGTGGCATTTTTAAGGTACCCCCAACTGGTTGGTTTTCAATTTAGGACTCAGTGTTGGTCCGGATGTCCGGTCTGGTCAGCTGAGAGCTGAACCATGGGGAGGAATCAGGATAAACTGTAACCACTTCTGCCATTGCCTTGGCCAGTGTGTTTTGCCAAGTGGTTTTCCCCTCAATTTTAAACAAATCAATGTTAAACAGGGAAATGTACTCCATATGTAGCTGATGCCTTTATCCTCAATTCACAAGAATACCATCTTCTTAGAGGTAGGGTTTCCAGGAATTATTTGGACTTTTTCTTTCCCCATCAAAGAAAAAAACTATTTTAACAGTCACAAACAATTCTTCATAGCCTTGGTGGGGACAGTAAGATCTGATTGTGGTTTCTTCTGCACAAATGGCCCTAAATGCTTTTTCTCCTAACCTTTAAAAATCTCATTCCAAAGTATGACTTTTTCCGTTTTCAACAAGAACAGGTTTTCTGCTTTGTTCACTTCCAAGTTTACCTGAATTTAATAGAGGTCAACAAAACCCTGAAAGGCCCAAGTATTTTTACTAGTGGAAAGAAAGTCACAGACCAGAAGCATTGCTTCTATTTATTGATAGCATCAAAATGCCATTTTTCCCACTAACCTTGGATGGGAGACATAAATCATAATTAGGGAGATGGACAGCTGGAAAATATTATTCCAACTTTGATGACTATTCCCCCCCCCCAAATTATCAAAATAAGAATCTTACTATTTAGTTCTATCATATGATTCTCTCTATCCTAGAGCATTTCCTGGTACTCTGAAAGTTAAATTCACCTGATTTTTTTTTCATGATCCATCAGTTTATCACTGAGCTCTTATGTGGTTGCATTTGTTCATGGTCTGAGGACCAGACAGACTGGCAACCCTTTCCTTTGTTATGTCTCTGCCAGAGTCTCCTAGGTATTAGGTCACCTCCATTTGTTTGTCTGGAGGACTGGCTTTCTCTTCTGGGGCTGGATGTCAGATTGGTCAGATTGGTTCAACCCAGGAATAAGGAACCTGGAACTGACATTGATTTTGCAGATGTGCAAAGAATCCTAGGAGTTTTTTTATTTTTATTTTTATTTTTTAGAAAGGGAGTCAGAGTGAAGGGAAAAGGCCCTGAGAAGAGAAGAGAGTGTTTTTAGAAGGCTGAAAACAAAACAATTAATCATATGGTGAATCTTGGAGTTGTTTCTACCAAAGTGGCCCACTTGCCCTGCAATTTAGACTACAGTACAACTCTCTCTCCTTCCTTTTTTAAAAAAAATTTAACTGTGGGATCACTATCTTATTATTTTCTCTCTTTGGTGTGTAGTTGCTTTTCCAGGCTTTCAAACTGTCTCCTTCTTAATCAGAAAAGTAAATAACTTCACTTGTAAGAGAATAAGGAAAACAAGCAAACAACCGGCAGCTAGATTGGCAATTGGAAGAATATTCTCGAAAGCCTTGCAATTGTCTGTCTGAGGACAGACTTGTTTGTTGATATTTACAGAAAGTTAAGATGGTAACTTTCTCCTTTATAGGTAATGCCCTGAAGTGGGGCCAGCAATTACATCATGAAAATAAGATTTTTCTTCTACCTCACATTTGCCTAATTCATCAAGAAATTATGACTCAACACTTAAGAGTTCCCAGATTTCCGTCAGTGCAGAAGCAGAAATCCCGGACTCCTGCACAGCCTGGTTGTCAATGGTAAGTTTATCTCAGTGTTAGTATGGATGTTGACAGTTATCTATTGTCACACTCATAAGATAGGAGTAAATATCTTGATGATGATAAGAAAAGCAGCAAGCTCTCATGTTTTGGGCCAACGTTAGCAATCCTGCACACAGCATCATCAGACTGACCATGTCTACCGACAGTGACTGCCCAAGTGGGTTACATTTGTAAAGGTCTGCTTGAATTTCCTTAGCTTTTGTATATTCAGTGTTAGTTTGAATTTTGTTTACAGGACACTGGAAACTTAGTTTAATAATGTCCCTTTTATTCAGACATAACTAGTAATCTTTAAATTGAAGATATTTTTATTATTTCTGCATTTTAATGCTTGTATTGGTGGCTAATGGGGGACAGAATTAGTGCTTTTACTTACACTGTGACTTCCACTCCGTCACAGCCTGCCCCCTGCTTCTCTTCATGTGCCACTTGTCATGTGGGTGGAGTGAGGAGAGAGAATATTTGGTGAGAAGCCCAGTCTGGAATCTGGGAAATCTTCCAGTTGTACTGATGACAACCTTAGTGTTACCACTAGTTCAGGGATTCCCGAGTCATCTTTTAGTTTAGCAGAGAATCCAGAGTTTTGTGTTTGCGGCAAAACTTTCTTTTTAGTGAGTTAAATATGTGTGAACATACAAACACACATGCACGTTCTTGGCAAAATACAAAGCTAAATGACATTTTAACAAGTAGGTGCTCATCTTTAAAATAGACATATTATCCTGAAATAGGACCCGCTCACCTTCTCACACTGGAGAAGAGGGAGCAGCCTGTAGGGTTAAAAGGAACATCCTTATGTTTTTTTTTTTTTTAACGTTTCTCTATTCTTTAGATTTTGTATGAAAATTCTTTTGTGTTTTAAACCTTCTTGAAAATCTTTAAGAAACAAGAATAAAACTTATCTTTAGTCATTGGCAATGCTTCTGCTGCTGTTCAGAACATCGCAACAACAGTGCAGCTCAGATGGAGTGGCCATAAGATCTCTATGATCAGATACATGAGCTTTCTTTAGATACAGCTTTTAAAAAGTCAATCTCCATATTTTGCTTTCTTTTCCCATTCTTCAATTTTATGGGATATAGTGTGATGTTTCAATTTATATAAACAGAGGATAGTGATTAGATCAGGGTGATTAATATAGCTATCATCTGAGAAAGAAATCGTTTCTTTATGTTAGGAATACTCAAGATCACCTCTACTAGCTGTGTTGAAGTTTCTGTGAATTCACCCTAATCCAGCTACACTCAGATACCCATCAACTATCCTTTCTGCATATCCTGCCACATTTTCTTGGCTTTAATAAGTACTATTTAGTTCCCTATTTGTTTGAGATTATTTTAGGAAAAGCCAATCTGAAAGTAAATATCAACTAAGATCTGAGGGCTGAGGGGCAGAAAGAGTAGAAAGGGCCAAGGAGGTGAAATCGACAGGTTGTGTTCCTTTGGAGTCCTGATCCAACAGGTCCAGAAGACGGGCCTGGACCATTGTTTTCAGGTGTGAATGTGAGAAAAATAACATTTCTTTGGGAGTGCACTCTTTGTGCGCATTTGCACAGCAAAGTTTATTTTTCTAGATACCCCCCAAAAGAAAGAAAAGAATGAATTAGACAGAAAGGAAAAGAAACTATGTGCCCTGAGTCTAATTTCACCCTCAGACTACTCCACTGCTGGAGATGGAGTGGTCGGAAAATGCCTTCATAAGCAGAATTTGGTGTTATAATTAGAAAATTATCTTTTCCTAGAACATTTTGTGAAATTGTGCTGCGAGGTGTCAGCAGGTCCTTGTGGGGTTCTGTCCAGGCGAGATCGACTGACATGTAAAATCCAATAGAGTTCAAAAAAAGCCACTGTAAAATCCCAAGTATGTAGAAAGAGTTTGGTGTGCTTGCCAGTATGGTTTTTCCGAAAAAGAAAAATTCTAAAGAGATCAAAGAAGGGCTGAGGAAGTGGGCTCTAGGCTCAGGCGGAAGGTTTTATCATCAGAGTAATTCAGGCTGGTGTTTTCTGGCAGGGCAAGTCAATGGGCCAAGTGGAGAAGTGAGCATCTTGGCTTTTGATGTGGGCAAAAGGGAACTGAGACTCAGTAATGAAGGAGAAATGGGGAATTGGGGAGAGACACTCTTCCTGAGCTATGTCTCTGACCACAGACTGTCTCGAAGCATCTGGCATCTTCTTCAGTTTCCAGTTCTAGGACTGGGCTTGCCCAGTGTATCCTCAGATGTCTGCTCACCACATTAAGTGGCATGTCTTTGAGAAGAGAGTATGAGTGATGTAGGGGGCGTACAAATAACCCACCCTTGGCGATTTTCCTTTTTAACTTCCCCCCCTTTTTTATTGGAAGAGAAGTCAGACCATACAGAAGAAAAAGGGAAGTCACAAATGGCAGTGCCTGAGAGGTGTGTGGAAGGGTAAAGGCTGAAGCAAGTGGGTATTGGCACTCACAGTAGAGTGAGGAACTCTGGGGTGGGAATTTTAGGATCTAAATCCCAACTTTGCCGCTTATTAGCTTTGTAATTTGGACAGTAGTAATTTGACTTTTCTGTTACTTCATACATAAAACAGAAATATCTATCCGAGAGTTACTGGAAAGATTCGAAAATATGGAATGTCAAGTCTTAGAGCAGTGCTGTGCACAGTGAGTACATAATTAGTGCTAACTGTTATTTTATTGATCTTCTATATGCAGATAAGGACTTTTAACTATGTCACTTCTCTGGAAATGCCCTAAGTTAGGTAATGCCTGGGATTGATTGTGTAGATTTCTGTACATCTACACAAGATTTCTGAAGCCCCTCTTCAATAGATTAGAAACCAAATTTAAAGCAGTGGACACCCAGTGGCCTCTTCCTGAGCACAGCTGCCACACCTGTCAGGAAGACAGTCACCTGTGCTCCTCGATGAATGATTGAGACTTACAGGCAAAGACAAAGATGACCATGGTCAGCTTGTATAGGCTTGAAACTCTCCAGTTTCCACGTTAATATTGAGCAGGCAGTTTCTTCTGACTTTAAATCCACCATCCAAGGAGTAAAGGAGTGGCGATCCTCTCCATCAATTGCGGTGTTACCACCCTTCTCTTTGGAGTACAGAAACTACCCTTTGTGCCAATAATAGGATTGAGATAGGGGAGAAGATGAGACTAAGAGAAAGAGAACAATGAGAGAGTGAGGGAGGAAAAGAGAAAGAGATGGAGGAAAGGAAGGGGAGAACGAGACCGAGAATAATTGATCATGTTTGCCATGGAAGGAAAGGCCCTATCTGTGGCCTGCCTCCTGCAGTTGTGTGATGTGGAATTCCGCTCTGTATACCATGAATACCATTGGTTAATAAATAAACTGTCTTGGTCCTGCACGGAAAATAAAGGTAGGTGGGGAAAACTATGCTACCCTGAATGCTGGGAGGAAGAAGGAATTTGGAGAAGCCATGGAGCTACTTCTGGAGACAAATGTGCTGAAACTTTGCTGGTAGGCCACAACCTTGTGGTGATGTACAGATTAATGGAGATAGGTTAAATTAAGATGTAAGAGTTAGCAAATAAGAAGTTAGAGCTAATGGGCCAAGCAGTGATTTAAATAATATGATTTCTGTGTGATTATTTCAGGGCTGAACATCCAGGAACCAAGAAGCAGCCTCCCTACAACAACAACAGTTGTGCATTGTGCCAGAATGCACACGTAATCATACCCCTTTCTTTAACTCTCCACTTCACTTTTCTGCTATATTAATTCTTTTCCTTCACTTATTATTTAAAATCTATTTTACCTTACTACATTGTCTACTCCATGATATGCTGACTCAAATAGTTTTGGAATAAGGAAAGTGAAATATTTAAGAAACACACATATAAGCTAGTTCAAGATGTTTATCATGGAACGAGACTGGTGCAATGTCCTTGTGTACAATGGACTTGCTTCCTGACTCTTTATATGGGAATCACTGCATTCAGCAATTCCAGTAGTAAGGCACAGGGCTCAGTTATTTGGATGAGACATGGAAAATATGCACGTGGAGGTGACTTGAGGACAGCCATTCATGTTCTTCAGAGAGGGTAGCTACGGGATCTATGCTAGAAGTTCTACCCAGCCAAGGAAGCAGAACTGTCCATCGTGCTCATCCGTCTATGAAAACGTATTTGAAAGTCTGTAATTCTAAGGCTGAAGTTCTACTCAGGATTGGGAAGTTTTCCTCTCATTTTCCTCAGATATGGATGTCCTGTTTCAGAAAATGACTCCAAACTTTCAGTTTGCCTTAGCTGGATTCTCATCCAGGAGACAAAGAGGAGAAAGAATCTGCCCTGCAAAGGAGAGTAATTCTCATCGAGAAGCACCCCCTGCTTTTCCGAGTAAGATTATGTTAGGAAAATAAAAGGTTTGACCTGGAGGTGAGGAACCTTTCCAGCTGTCAAGAGTTCATGCTGTCACTGTTTTCCTCGTCCTGAGGAGGGCAGGTACAGACACAAATGTGTAGATTTTTGGAGGTGGGTGAGGTGGGGTTAAGGGAAAGTCAAGCTTGCTTTGCTCTTTCCTTTTCCAACGTGTATATAGAGGCTACACGTTTTCCCAGGTCAGCAGTAATTTATTTACATAGTCCTTAGATCAGTGTATTTATGGTTAGAGACAACTTGGATGTTCTCTGAAAATGCCCAAGGTATTTCTAAAGGTAGAATGGAAGATGGTACAAAAATATAAAGTAAGCTGAGCAAATGATTTTGACATTTCAAAACAAGCATTATTTATCATCTTATTTTTTCTAAATTGGCAAAATGACAAAATTAAATGAATTGAATAAAGAAAGTCTTATTCAACCTTGACTATGTTCATTATGTCCCTCCACAAAGGATTATAACTGGGGTCAGGGCTTATGATGAAGTCTCCTTATTTATTATGAATAAATGAACTTCAGACATATTATCATTTTAGGAACATATATGACAGACATGTGCAGACTTACGTGTATCAAATGATCTTCCTTGTATTGTATTTCTCTCAACCAGTACTGTGATAGATTTCTCTCTTGAGGTCTTAATAAAATGCTGTAGTATGAGCTTCTCCTCAAATCTTACCATTACCCCTGTGCAATGATAGATTTGTTTGCTAACTACTTAAGAAAAAGGTACAAACTTTGCTATTTGTAATTGGCTTAATTGGAATTCCTGAAAACCAAGATTCTCATATAAATGTGTGCAAATAATTCAACTACAATGAAAGACAGGATAAATAAAATCAAGTGATTTGCAGGCTCTTCTTGAGAACTCTGATTCTGCCCTTCAGTTCAAGAGAAAGCACATGAAAATCCAAAGAAAGAAATAATACAAAGGACTCTTTATTTGCTACTATGAAGGGTTCACAATGACATAAATCAGCAACTGTGAATGGAAAATACAGATTGCCTATAGAAATGATGAAAGTTGGTCCCTCTAAGGCCTCTTTAATCCATAACAGGGGAACTATAAATTTACTAAATGAACAAATAAACTTGCAGTTCTAAAATCTGGCTGTGTGTTAGAATTACCTGGGGATTCTATGTGAAACTGAATATTGTGGGTCAAGTAACTCTATTGTTACTTTGTTTTTTAAGAGCTGGAAGTACAATAGCACATAACCAGTAGGAGTGGACAGAAAGTTGTATCTGTTTCTAAGAATGTACGTTAATTAGTAGCAGAGGCACATCATCATAATCAATAAACATGTTTTAACAAACACACAAAGTGAAAATAAGATGGAAACATAGATTAGGGGCCATTTGTGTGTATTTTTTTTTCTTCAGTGCTATGGATCTAATTTGGGGCCTCATACATAGTAGGTAAATATTGGACTACTGAGATACATGCCAGACTCTTATTGTATCTTTAAAAAAATGAAATTATATATATTTTCTTCCTCCAACTAGGTTGTAAGCTCTACCAGTGTGGAGTGGCAACTTCCTGTCCTATCTTTCTTCGTAACCAAGTGGCCTAGTGACAATCTTACTAAATTTATTTTTGAACCGTGACTTGATTGCTTATTCTAGCTCTTTTTCTGATATCAATTTTGCTATTTCTTTTACAACAATGTTTGCAGTTGTAGTTTATAAAGAAAGTACTTGCTATTAGCAAGGAAAGAACCAGTTTTGTGTGAAGAGGCCTACAAATGAGGGATGAAGGAGTGCTCTCACATGCTCACACATGCTCGCAGATACAATTGTTTTCAGATGTAAGCAATCTTATGTATCTAAAGATTTTCATTATGCTTCATTGGTGAGGATTTGAAATAAATTTAGTAATTTATCTTTCAACTTTCTAATATGACTAATTTAATTCTGAATCATAAATCCATAGTTTAATAGCAGTAATTGTGCCAGATATTTCTTCATACAGACTACCCCTTTAATGTCTTACATAGCCAGCAGGAAATATTTCATAGTTCAGATAGACACTTGGATATTTTCGGTGTTATTTTAAATTTTTGTGTAGTTTAATATGATCTTGAATTTAATAAATACATTAATTATTGCATATTATACTTTCTTTCCATTGTAAAATCTCCAGAAAAAATTATGTCTGGGAGAGAGAGCTGGTGAAGTCTTACAAAACAGACCTCATCTGTTATGCTCAATGTATCAGATGAATTCCATAATACTACTCTCAGTTTTGACATTTTGGTCATGACTTTGAGATCTAGAAGTCAGAATCTTGAGTGATTATGGCTGCTTTTAGTCTCTGTTATGATGGCACAATCCCTGGATTCCTACCTTGCCTGATGTTGTTTCCCACAAATATTCAGTGATTTCTGAGTGTTGGGTAAGGCCGTAGAAATTTTGGAAATAGCGGAAAGAACCATTGGCTCTGGTTTATATTCTGTAGAATACACCGGAAAAGAAACCAACAGAGACAGCAATAATTATGAATTAGAGCACCCCTGTGACAGAAACAAATTCTGGTAGGGACAGTGAGGAAAGAGACAGAGAGCAAGAACATCTTGTGGGTCTTTTTATTTTTAATTATCTTAATATTTTACAGAGATACTTGACCTCTACCTCTGACTGCAAATCTTAGTCATAGAATGAGTATTACTGATGAGAAAATTATTTTGGTTTTCTATTGAGATTTATTCATACAAAAACAAAAGACCGTGACAATTCAATTATCTTAAGACTTATGTAAGTTTCATAACAGACAATGACTTTTATAATAGTATAAAAACATGTAGCATTTGTCTAAATCCTAACCAGTTTCCTTGCTAATGTCTTAAGATTAAAATGTTTTGTGAAGATTACTGTAGCTAATACAAAATATCTCAGAAATCTTTCTTTTGGATGCTTATTAAATAATATTTTCAACGTATTAGGTTAAATAAAATGTATTACTGAAATTAATTTTATATTCCACTTTTTACCAGAAAGTGTGTGTATACATGTGGCCCCGAGTTTCTACTGAATAGCACTGTAACAGAATCTCATTATGAAATTTTATTTAGTGTTTGGACAGACTTAGTGTAGTTAAAGATATCTTAAAGAACTACTACGAAAAAGGAAAAAGATATAATTTGATTAGAGAAGATGTCAATTCTAACCACTATACACCTCTTTTATAAGAATCTGCCAATATTCAACATTTTTTGTGCAAACAGAGCTTGCACTTTGCTCAATTCTTAGTGTCCTACTCACATGCTAGGTATTTTTTATTATTTGACTGAACTCGTTAAACTTGTAACACTGAATAAAAAATAATATCCTATCAACAAAACACCCTGAAATTATTTATAAGACAGAGATGTTAAGAGTGATAGCAAATATAGTCACAAAAATTTTTAAAAGTCAATAATACAATAGTGGCAAAGATTTATCAATCATTAAAGAAATACTAACATTAACTTTTGATTAAACACACTATATTTAGCAGATCCCTGATGCTAATCATGTTAAATACTACAAGAGAGGTGAATATTAATTTTAAGGAATCAATTAGGTATCATGAAATTATTGTTTTTTTCTTTAAGTAAAGCACTCTGAATTTTTTTTCTAGGCAAAATGTAAATAGCGATGCAAATATGGACGTATTCATGTGTCTTGCTAAGCAAAGGTCATTATGCTCAGTTGTTGATGCAAAGGGATGTGCTACACTTCTAACTCTGGTAATACTTTCTTTTGGTTGGGCTATAATCAATGACAAAATTCTAAAGAGGGATAAGAACACAATGGAAAAGGAGAGGTTGCCATAAAGTGAAAAGAGACACCCAGGGAACAGACAATATTGTGAATACAGGAGGCTTAAATGTGGTCACGGTATTATTCTCCTAATCATTCACAGTTCCATTTTTTTTTTTCGTTCAATCACAAAGGTTTCTAGTGGGGCTGTGAATTAAAATGGAGCGTGGTAGTACCCTCTACCATGGGACTTTTGTCCTCACATGGTTTTTGTTTCTTCATAATTGGATTACGCAGACTGTGATGGTGCTCTGTGTTTAGGGAAGGGTGTCTTACTTAGGGTTTCTATTGCTGTGAAGAGACAGCATGACTCCAGCAACCTTTATAAGGAAACGTGATTGGGGCTGGCTGAAAGTTCAGAGGTTTAGTCCGTTATTGTCATAGCAGGAAGCATGATGGTATACAGCAGACATGGTGGAGGAGGGGTAGCTGAGAGTTCTATGTCTGGAGCAGCAGGCAACGGGAAGAGATTGAGATACCTCAAAGCCCATTCCCTGTGTTACACTTCCTCCAATAAGGCCACACCTACTCCAATAAGGCCATGCTGCCAATAGTGCTACTCCCTGAGTCCATGGAGGCCATTTTCATTAAAGCCACCACTGAGGATGTGGTTGGGGATTCTGCTGAGAGACGGTGGAGAGGGCAGCAAGCCTCGGGTCTGTGTGCAGAGGCTTTCCTATTGCCTACAAGAGGAATAAGGTATCTGGTAACACAACTCTTCTCTAAACACCTCCAGGAGCAACATAATTTCATTATGTTACATTAGGCAGTTTATATTATATTAGGCATTTTTAAACGTAGAAAAAGAGTTTTATTTTCTATGAAAAGAAAAACATTGCTATTTATTTGTTGTAACACTAATACTTGGCAAACTTATTCCACAACTTTGGTAACATTCGTTTGAAATATTATAATCAAACACTCAAGAAAACTAACGATGACATCTGGGTCCTGTTCCCACTTAGCTATGAGGCTTTAAAGAACTCACCTTATTTTTCTGGGCCACAGATTCCTTATCAAAAATTATTTTTTTTAAATTAAAATTTCTTAATGCTCTTTGTACCCTTAGAAATAAGGTGCCATAGATTGACTGGTGGTAACAGATGTAGGTCAGTGACCTGAGGTGCTGGGAATGTGGCTAGAACTGATGTTCTAGCTCAGTGGAGAATTGCGTAAAGATAGACAGGAGCTCTCAGTTGAGCAATCAGATCCCAGCAAGACCGACGCCATTGCTGGTAAGCGGCCCACTTGCCTAGCAAGCTGCTAGATGTTATTACCTTTAGCCTTTCCATGGCAAATGAGACTGCCGCCAAGAAGGATGAAATTATTTTCCCAAGCTCACATAATTGAGTAATGTACTCTCTAGGGGCATTCTTCCCATTATGACTAACTCTTTGATGGTAAGGTCCCCTACAAAATCTTTCCTTCTTTTGAATGTGAAAACTCTCTTCCATAATTTGTGTGTGTGTGTGTGTGTGTGTGTGTGTGTGTGTGTGTGTGTATGACTTCATCTGTCTTAGCAGGCATTCTAGACCCAGTATTTTACTAATTCATCTGCCCAATTTCATCTTTAACCATAAGTAGTTATTTCTTTTAAATTAAATTTGACAAATTAGCTAATTTTCAACTCATGGTCTTCCTCTCCACGTTGAATCCTCTTGAAGGATTATTATGTATTGGCTGGAAAGAAAGTGTTCTCCAGGAGAAACAGCCTGTTTGCTGACACCATGGATTTTAACAGCTGTCCATTTGTGTTCTTCAAGTATTAGCAGCTTTGGGAAAGATTTTTTTTTTATCTTATCCAGGTTCATATTCTGCGGGGCATTATGAGTTAAAGTGAAAAGTTAATGACTTCCCAAAGCGAAGTGAAAGCCAAGGCAAACCACATTACAGCCAGCTGAGAGAATTTCTGCCTTGTGTTTTAGGCTAGTTTTCACCCCTCTCTGATAATGTTTTAGTCCATCAGGGGTCCAAGGAAGTGATTAATAAAGTGAATCCAGAAAACATGTCGGCTCCAGGTACTTTAGAAAGCTAGTAGTGAACATTTGAAAACTTAAAATTTTCTGTAATCTAGACAGACCAGTCTCCCCAGCACACGTATCTTAAGGAACCAGTGCCACAAAATACTCTTAAACAAACAAACAAACCATGTCCAGCTACATTTTTTTTAAATCTAAGATCGATATGTATGTGCGTGTGTGTATTGGGGGGGACGTTAATAGCTGGGTGTGTACTCTGAATGACTTTTTGTGTGCTTGGCTGTGCACATGTGTCCCTTGTGTCTGTAGAGGCCAGAGGAGGACATTAGATCTCTTGGGACTGGAGTTACAGATAGCTGTGAATCAAATCCGGGTTCTCTGGAAGAGCAGCTAGTGTTCCTAACTCCTGAGCCATTCCCCTATCTGATAAATATTTTAAAATAAAACTAAATAAATGTAATTAGGGCCAACTTATTGATATATATATATATATTTCCTCTTTAAGCTTTATAAGACATGAGAGAATACTGAAATTTTTCTTAAAATTAGGAACTACTTTTAACCTTAACAGCATCTCCTTGAATTTATGATCTATAAAATATTCTTTGGGACACATCCTTTATTTAGTGAGTCACTAAAGTGGTACACTAAGAATATTAAAAAATGCAAGCTTTGCAAAATTCTGAGAAAGGCTTTATTTGTGAGTGGTGTAGTTATTACTGGAGGGCGTGGGCAGCAAAGCAAATGCCCTTTATTCTCGCCATTCAGCTGCAATTTCACCAGCAAGTAGGATGACAATACTAATCCAGTCCAAAATCTTTCCATTTCTCCAAAGAGTAAGACTCTGAGGTCTCCTTGAGTTCTTGCAATGCCTCCCCTTACCAGCGCCTTCTTACAACTTGGCAAGGTTTTGCAGTTAGGTAATGGAAGCACTATTTCGTTCAGAAAATGAGTCCACGAGGTGCTAAATTCAGACAGTAAAAAGAAAACATGAAATCCTACCTCAGGAGGGGATTCTGTCATTGAAGTAAAGACTGACAATTTCCAAAAGATGCTGGGAAAAGTAGACTCTTGTCCCGTTTTAGTAGGACAAAGATGTACAGCTAGCCTGCAGCAAGTGATAAGCCGAGGTTGGTGAAGAGCGACCGCTGATTCAGAAATGCCTTAGCCCTCTGGTCTGTTCACCCACAGCTTTCAGCCTTACACATTTTAAACAACTCAATAGCCTTCCAGCACCGAACTTCAGAGAAACCAAGAGAACGACAGATTTCAACCTGAATGCTGATGATTTTGGTAGCTAGATCCCAGCCCTATATATTTAGGCTGAGAATTATAACCATTATCTTCTTCGGGATTATCTTTTAGTGCTATAGAAAATATATAAAATATCCAGAATATACTTGCTATATAGTGACTGAATACAAGATAAATTAATGCAGTAAATACAGTCTAATGGCACACCGGTCTTTTATTATCTGCTTCATGACAGGCTTGAAGGCATACAGCTTGGGTAAGAGCAGAAAGGAGAGAAGGGTAGATAGCGTCTTCTGATATTTCAAGTCTGATGGGGAAGAAAGAACAATTGATGCACGATGAGCACATAGCAGAGGTATGGAAAAATTCCGAGTGTAAAAAAAGAAAACAAATGATGCCCCTTGTGGTGATTTCTCTCTCTGGGCTTTTAGAAAAAAAACCACCGTTTGCACAGAAGAGAGCAATTCTCTGTTCTTCTTAGGACCATAAGCCTTGAAGCAGAGCTTTTCTTCTGCACCCAAAAGTCCTGCACACACGGACAAGTGAGAGAAAACTCACGGTCAATGAGTGCTAAGCACAGAGATTCTGGAAGGAAGCTATTAATTTTCTTGTTTTCCAGGTTCCATTTACCATTCAAACTCTGATATAAGTAAATATTCCAAGAATCCTGCCGAACAGGTAATATCAGAGAGGCTGAGTGGGCAGCCCAAGGCCACTTAATTAGCACGCTCTTCCACAATCTGCTCTCTACTTCCATCTCAAAGTCACTGAAACCGTTGTCAGTTTTTCCAGAGTTGGTGAGGATGGACAACCTTCGATTGTATGTCTCTGAATAAAAATCTTGCACTTGAAGATCAAATCCAAAGCTTCTCTTCCACATCACCAACTAGAACTAACTTATACAGGAAAAGCAGTGAAGGGGGCCCTGGTTGTAGAACTCAGCTTGCCTGGCTTTTGTCATTCTTCCCACCTTATTAGTGTCATTTAAAATGAGAATAATGGTAACACTTCCCTCACAGAGTTGCTGCAAGATGAAAGGAGATATGAATGTAATATGCAGAACACATGCCTGAATATGAGCCTTTCATAAACATGATCAGGTGCTGGCCCCATAGCTGTTGCTAGCCTTCTGCACCCTTGGGTATGGAGGTGGTGAGCATCTTCCACAGTGCCTTGTATTAGAGACCCAACCAGAAAACTCGTCCTTGTGTTGAAACCAAATTGCCACCTGCTGTTTTAATTGAAGATGGTTTCCTCTGGGTTTTCATCTTTGGAGGAAATAAAGAGCAGCTGGTGTTTCATATTCCTGAGGACTTTTATTAAAGCCACACTTCTAAGTTTGGGTTTCCAGACTAAATACGCTGTCCTGTCGGCAAACTTTCTTACCTCCTCTAAACTTTGTTTTCTTTTTCCACAAATCTTTTGTTTTTATTTTAATTTTCTCTCTTGGCTACTTCCATCCCAAGCCAAGGATTCTAGGGAAGTTGGCTACTACTGGTGTGAAATTTCACAGAGGGCAAATAGAAGAGATTTTTTTTTTCACGGGTAAAAAAAAACAGGGCCTACAATTCTAGAGGTACTGGAATATTTCAACAAGGGATGGGTGAGGTAAGAATTGCTAATGAAGTCATCCAGGAATGGAAAATCCTGTTGACATTCAAAATACATCACAAACCATATTCATGTATCATTTCGCCACAGTAATAAATCTTGTAGATGTTTTGCCATTTTGCTTTATCCTAAATCGAGACTCTGACTTCGCCAGTACCCTGTGAGAGACAGATCAAACATTTTCGTACCATTACAAACTGATTTGCAAACAGAGAAGAATATTCTGGAAAGAGCAGTGGAAATAACTTCGTTCTTACACTTGATAGAAAAGGTTGAGGGTGACTTACGTAAGGTCCTACACAAAGCCCGTGGAAGAGTGAGTGCCCTGACCCCCATTTCAAAGGTATTAGTTACTGCGGAGAGATGTCTTTCCTGTTGCTGATCACAGCAGGCTGGAGTCTGGTGTGTGTACTCAGCAGTGACAGACTGTCCTAGGAGACTTTCCACACTTATTGAACAGATAGAAGTCTTCCATTTCCTGGGGATTATAGAGAGCAAATAGCAACAAGATAGTCGTGGGGAGGTTGCTGTTCTCTGCTTGTCCTTTTTTTGACTTTATATAAATGCCATTTCTCCTGTGTGCAACTACCACCTGGATTAAACACAGTAAAGAACAGTCAGGGGAAAATATTGTTTCATTTTCATAAATTGACCTTCCAGGGTTCTGACAATTATCAAATGACTGTCTTCAGGCACATACTGGATTTAGAAAATTGCAAGTTTGGCTCAAAAAGAAATAGTCCTGTTCTTCTGACTACTTTTTCTCAGCCTCTGGAAACCTTAGTGAAATAATGCATTATTATGGTGTACATGTTGGTGATGTCAGATGACTGTCCCAGAAGGCGCTGGGACTCTGTCCACAGTGGGTAGCCGCTCAGGGAGTGTGAGGACGTGTGTCAACATTCATATGAACAATAATATTTTTGTCCCTTCTTATAGAATACACTTTTAATTCTAACAAGAAAAAGGTTTTTTTGAGACAGGGTTCCTCTGTGTAATAGTCCTAGCTGTCTTGGAACTAGCTGTGTAGACCAGACCAGGATGGCCTTGAACTCACAGAGATCCTCCGGCCTCTGCTTCCTGAGTGCTAGGATTAAAGGTATTCACCACCATCTTTTGAAGTGTAGGGTAATCAAGTAAGTCCGAAAGAGCTTGTGTTTGAATAAGTTGTCTTGTGCCTCCTAATGGAAATCCCTATTTAATTCATTCTGATTATACTGCTCTCCTTTCTCATATCCTTTTCTCAAAGTAACTATAGTCTAGTTACTGTTTTGATAGATAATTTGAGCTACCTGTTCTGTCCCAGACTTATGTCTTATCTATTTTATTTGATGTAGGTGGGTCTTCTTTCTGTGTTGCTTTCATTGGTTAATTAATAAAGAAACTGCTTGGCCTGGTAGGTCAGAACATAGGTGGGTGGTGTAAACAGAACAGAATGCTAGGCGAAAGAAGCAGAGTCAGGCAGAGGCAGAGAGCCTCCCACCATGAAGCTGCCAGGTCAGACATGCTGAATCTTTCCTGGTAAGCCATGACCTCGTGGTGCTACACAGATGTTAGAAATGGGTTGAGTCAAGATGTGAGAGTTAGCCAATAAGAGGCTATAACTAATGGGCCAGGCAGTGTTTAAAAGAATACAGTTTCCCTGTAATTATTTCAGGTGTAAACTAGCCAGGGAGCCTGACGGTCGGAGCCGGGCGGCAGGAACGCAGTCCGCCGTTCCTACTTACAACATTTATTATTTGCAACAGGGTCCTATGTTGCCCAGGCTAACCTGTAGGCATAATTAAGGAAGTTCACAAGAGCCCAGAATAAAGGCTAACAAATATTTATTTGGGGAAAAACTCACAAGGAGAGAGAGCTGTGGTCCTCTGCTCTGTGGACACTGGAAGCTGCGAACAGAATGCCTACCACCACTCAAGAGACCGAGTACACTTCCTGTCCTAGCTTATCAGCCCACATATAGGACCTCAGACCATGCTCTAATGGTCCAGTACCCAAAAGGCTATTGGCTGAATGAATTCCTCCAACACTAGTCTCAGACTAATTGTAGCTGAAGATGATCTTGAATTTCCAAAACTACTGTCTCCACCTCCAAAGTGCTGAGATTCCAGGCATGTACCACCATACCTAACTCAGATTTCTTTTTAAAATAGTACACATTAAACTGGGTGGTGGTAGTGTGTTATAGAGATTTGAATTGGTCTGGGTCTTGTTTTATTGATACAAATTTAAGGAATACTGTATATATGTATTTCTGATCTTGATTAAGGTATTATGTTTGTCTAGCTAATTTGGAAATGTAATGTATAATTAAGAAATATAGGTTAATAGATAATCATCTATAATAGTCAAGCTTATAGTCATGTTAGTTAGGTTTTCTAGATGTACAGAGATGTATTTCATATGGATAGGCATTCTTCAAACCTTCCAAAGACTACAGAATATAGATTTAAAATATTTTAATAACTTAGGACTTTTCATAATATGAGAAACATCTGCTCCTGGTGCACCAGTCTACTTGAGGAGGAGGATGTGCATCAAAGAGGCTCCTTATGGAGTTTGCTAGCCATTTGGGCAGGAAACTATGGGCTTGTAGCCTGAAGATGGATGCCCCATTGATACATGACTGTCCAGGCAGCGAGATGTCTCTGCCAATTCTAGAGTTTTGGAAGTTGCTTACAATGCACTTCCTGTTTACTTAGGTAATATTATGTCCTTCTGGAGTTTTTGATGGAGTTGATGAATATATAAATATAGTTTTCTTTAGTTATGACAAAAGATAAAAATAGATATAAATATTGTAACTGTAATTCTTGATAACTGCTTTGTTATATGTAACTTTACTATGTTAAAGTTAGAACCTTCCTTTTTATTTAAAGAAAAAAGGGAGGTGATGTGGGATTGTCCTCTGTATGTTGTGAATACCATTGGTTAATAAAGAAACTGTCTTAGGCCTGCACAGGCAGAACTTAGGTAGGTAGAAAAAACTAAATTGAATGCTGGGAGGAAGAAGGCAGAGTCAATGAGAAGCCATGTAGCCCTGCTGGAGACAGACTCCCAAACTCTACCAGGTAAGCCACAGTCACATGGCGATACACAGATTAATGGTGATGGGTTAAATTAATATGTAAGAGTTAGCCATTAAGAAGCTAGAGCTAATGGACCAAGCAGTGATTTAATTAATACAGTTTCTGTGTGGTTATTTTGGGAGGCTAGGTGGCCTGGAAACAAACAAGCAGCCTCATAAACATGTTGTCTGTCTGCAATACCAGCATTTTGGAGGCAGAAGCAGGTGGATCTCCATGAGTTCAAGGCCAGCCTGGTCTTCAAAGCAAGTTCCAGGATAGTGATAGCTACACAGAGAAACTCTGTCTTGAAAAAGAACAAACCAAACAAATAATGAGAGAGAGAGAGAGAGAGAGAGAGAGAGAGAGAGAGAGAGAGAGAGAGAGAGAGAAATAGTATATACTGGAAAGAAATGAAACATGCCTTAGGAAGCAATGCTGCTTTACAAAACAAAATAAAACCAGACAACTTGAGATCTGCTTTTGCCCTTTGGTAGAACCTCTGTATGGCCAATGAGCTCCTTGTCTAGTCTTGGACTTTCCCTTCAGTCAAAGGAAAAGGTGCAGATGACTCCACTTCCATACTCACAACTGCCTTTCCTTTCTACGTCTATCCTACACCAGGGAGGAATATATCATTCCAGACACTTTCATGACATGTTGTAATGTATCCAAGTCCTTGGCCAGGTCATGGCTGAGAAACAAACCAGCTGTTGTTTAAGAATTATCACTGGCCAGTGATTCAGCCCCCAACATTTCAGACAACTTGTTTTGGGGATTGTGTGGCAACCTCAAGCAGGGAAAAGCAAACTTGCTCACCCACATACTGAGGGGTCAGAAGCAAGGGATATGGTAATTTGTTCCCCTGTTTAAATGTCTTCCACCCACTCAGAGCCACATGTGGGAGTGAAGGATGGGGCTTTGTCCTGAAGGGTGGAGTACTACTTGTCCCCCTCATTTCCTTGTAGGGATGTTGGGGAGACCAATGAGATCATGTCTGTGAAGTGGATTGACTGGAATGTGCACATGTTGTCTATGTGAATTATGCTAGTAAGATTTTTTTTAACTTCTCTTTTCTCACAAACCATTGGCAACTTGTGGAGATTTTCCCATGTCCTTGTGCTCAAGTCCTTCTGCCAACATACTCTGGGTAATTCATTTGTGGTCTGCGTGTACATGGCCAAATCCTAGCCCTTTTGTCTTGTGGAGCCTTCCCATAGAAATCTGGAACTGTTCTGAGTGCGGAGCTGTATGGAAAGTCTGGAGGAATAAAGAGAGATTTGCAGTTGGCCTTGGGGTCGAGCGAATTCATCACAACCTAAGACGGTATTTGAGGACTCTAACCCTTGCCTAAGATGGTATTCAGAAGTTTACTGTTTCTCTGAAATTGCTTTCCTAAGCACCTTGTAAAATTTTATTTGACATACTACAAGATACTCTGTGTAAAGAAGCTATCTTGGTTTCATGGAAGATTATATAAGAGACCTTGAAATTATCATGTTAATTTACTCTCATTTTATACTTGCCATCTAAGACAGAAACTCAAAGGTTTCCAAGGAAAGTTTCCTGAAGTCCTTTCCTAGTCAACGTTAGCAGAATATTGCTGTCAACTTTTCAAATAGCTGTAATATTTTGTTATTACTAATATGATGAAGAAGGAAGACTGGGATACATTTTAAAGAACACAATTGTTAAAAGCGAGTACGGGCTGTGAATGAGCATTTAATCCTAGCACTCAGGAGGTAAAGGCAGCCCAGCTTGATCTGCGTAGCCAGTTCTGGGCCGTCCAAACAACAGTGAGATCCTACCTTTAAGAAAAAGTGAATTGTATTTGCTTAGATTTGTATCTATTTAAAGCATTAGTTCCATTTAATCTTCATAATTGTTGAAAGAGTCCTTCCTTCCTTCTTCCCTTCCTTCCTTCTTTTCTTCCTTTTTATTTACTTATTTTAGACAGGTTCTTTTTACATAGCCCTGGCTGGTCTGAAAGTTCTGGTGATTCTCCTGCCTCAGAGTTCTGAATACTGAGATTACAGGATATGAACAAAATAAAGCTTTTGTTTATTTATGTGTGTACATGTTTCTATGTGTGGATATGTGTATGTGCACACAGATAGCTATGGATGCTGGAAGAATGAGGTGGGTTCTCTGGATCAGGAGTTGTAGGTGGTTGTGGGTCCACTGATATAGGTGCTAGGAACTGAGCTCAGGTTCCCTGCAAGAGCAGCCAGTTCTCTTAAGCACAAATCTATCTCTCTAGCCCCTCCTTTGTGATTCTTAAACTTTTTAATTTCATTCTTGACTTTTCTGACTAGAAAATTCTCTGTAACTTTTGTAATATCCTTGTTAAATTTTGACATCGTGATTAGGTGGAGTTGATAAGCTCCAGGGAAGGGGTTTCTGTCTCTTATTTCTATTCTCTTGAAAGTTTGTACAATATTGGTATTTTTAAAATCTTCAGTAATTTATTAATAAGGCTATCTGGATATAGAATTTTCTTTGTGGGAAAGTTTACAAAAATAGGCCCAATTTCTTTATTAATATAAAGTACTCACACGTTTCTCTTTCTGTCTGTGGCAGTTTGATACTTATGTCACATAAAGTGTTTTTCTTGGCATAAACTATTTCATACTGTATGATTTTTTAATGTTAGCTGATATTTTATAATGTCACAAGTCCCACAATGGATAATAATGCTTATTACAGACAGTTCTTTGAATTTTTCTAAGAGATCGCAAATGGTCTGCTTCATTCATTCATGCTGCTGACAGTATGAAATACTATTGTGTGAATCATGGCTTTTTATGTGTCACTGACTTCACATGCTTGCACTAACATGAAAGTACGCATCCAGTCACAGATGGGGTCAAAATACTATTGATATGTGTATTTCTAGTCTTGTAACTTGGTGAGTGGAGACCCACAATGACTATTTTAATGTTTGAAATGTCACCTTTAAACTACTTTAAGTATAAAAAAATTTCCAGGGTGAATTGGTGGGTATATGCACTCCTTAGGTGAGGAGTGTGATGTTCAGTAGGGATGAGAGGAATGGTACCAACTCAGATTTCTCTGGAACCAGGCATCTCAACTTCAAGTAGTATGGTCTATTGATTCTACCATAAAATAGAGCATCTTTGCTCTCATTCCAAACCTGCTGAATGACACTGGCAGGAAATCAAGATAATCAGAATTGTTTTTTTTTTAAAGTCACTTGTGTTTTATTTTAAGTAATTAATTGATTAGCTTTCAAATAGGGGTTTGAGTATCCTGAACATGGCTTATACTCACTATGTAATGAAGAATGACCTTGAACTTCTACCTCTCTTTCTTGACTTGCTCCATCATGCCTGGTTCAGGTGAGCTGGAGATGGAATCCATGCATGTTAGTGGTGTGGGAAGTCCTTCTGTCTATGTGTTGCTTTTATTGGTGATGAATAAATCTGTTTTGGCCAGTGGCTTAGCAGAATAGGGCAAGGCAGGAGTTCCAAGCAGATAGAACTACTCGCCTAGAGCGAGTAGGCGGAGTCAGGGAGAAGCCCCTCAGGAGACAGCCAGATGGAATTTTACCCCATAAGCCACAGCCACTTGGTGATACACGAATTAATGGAGATGGGTTAGTTTAGGATAGAAGAGTTAGCCAGAAATATGCTTAAGTTGTTGGCCAAACAGTGTTGCAAATAATGTAGTTTCTGGGTGATTATTTCGAGTCAGGGCAGTCAGGAAACAAACAAATGTCTTCCACCAACATGTTAGGGAGTACTTTAGAGCCTGAGCTATGTCTCCAGTTCTGTAGCATCTTTTTGTAGAAGATGAGGTGCAGTTCATACTACGTTATTTATGGCCTCAGTGCTTCTCACAGTGGAGAACAAACATCATAGTCGATGCTTTGTATTCCGGGGAACATCTAGGAAGTTGGTCTAAATCTATGAACTTCTCAGAAGCACCCCTGACCTTTTAAATGATTTTTCACATTACCAAAGGCAAATTAACAAAAAATTGACCATAGGAAAAAAATCTCTAAGGAAACTTCAAAATATTCCTTTCCTATGACTGTGATTCTTTATGTCGTGTCTCCTATGGAAGTCGGACCAACTTCATTGTGGAGTATCAATTGGAGCCATGTGAGAAGCTAAGAGAAGAAGTACCTGCTCACACAGACTATTGAGTGAGTAGAGGCAGCTAAACTAGACGGCATGCCTATTGGTAGGCTGCCTTTGACAGACACTGAATTTGGAGCTAGACGGGACTGTAGAGATCACTATAGACCTTTAATATTCTCTGAAAGAAAACTGGACAATAACTGTTAGATGACAAAGGGGGATTTTCCTTTAAGGAAAGCCAGGCATCCAAATTCTAAATTGAAAAAGAGATAAGCTAAAGGATCTTGGTTACTTTATACATGACTTCAGTTGTTCGTAAACAACTCTTGGCAACATTGACGAACTAACAAATTTCCAGTGCACTTATGAAGTAAACTAACTCACAAATGTTGCTTTTGATGGAGAATTTCAACAACATGTTTGTTAGTTAGATATTCTGATGATTTTTTTTCTGTGACTGGCCATTGTGAACTCATTCACATACCTGGGTGTCCGCCAGGGACAATTTCTGGCATTTTCCCAGGTGGTGGGGTTTGTGAATGTTGTTGCTTTTGCTGAATAAAATGTAGAGACTGAGCTGAAGGGTTAGGTTAGAGAGGGTGGGTCACAGGCTGGGGCTGGAGGGCCTTCCATTCAGGCAGTGCAGGATATTGTTCTTGTCAGCCACACCTTCAAGAGGTTTTTTTTTTTTTTTAAGGATACAATGCACTTTATCACAAAGGTATATTAAAAATGGAACAGAAGCTGGGTGGAGTAGCAATTCCAGAGTCTGAACCCTTTACCTCCTAGTTGATAGGGTGGGGTAAGCAAGACATTCCTTGCCAAGCATGTTGATCTTGGCCCACAAGGCTGGTAGTGAGGTGAGAGCCTTCTCTGACCACAGAGTTGAAGGGCTCTTAATTTACCTCAATTCCCTCCATTCCTAGGATCTATGAACAGTCTCAAAAGATACTTGATTGAAAAAGAAAAAAAATTATTTGTATTCATTATCTTCAAATCATACATTCAGTCAAAATTCAAGCCATCATGGAAGATGATTATGACAGGTTTTTTTCTGTCATATCTTTTCTCTGCTTTGAAACACTGTGACTTCAGAGTTTTTCACAAAACTGGAAAAATGGTAGGCTAAGTTCTACAGAAATCTGTGGATAGCAGAATAGGAATTTGAACTGTGGCTTCTAAAACATATTGAGGTCTATTTTAGGTATTTTCTGTATTGTGTGTTTTAACTCAGTTTGTATCATAGTCTCCTGTAGAGGAGATGTGACCAACAGTACAGGACTTACTGGCCAGATGTGGAAACTGAGGCACATGGGAGTTAAAAAGCTTCTCCATGGTCACACATTCAGTAACAGAGGCTAGAATCCAATCCAGACATCACAATTCCAGAGTCTGAAACCTTAATAAAAGTCCCTGCTACTTCTTAAAGTAATTGCACATAAACTGGTGTTTTAAAAGAAATAGCCTCAAACCAACAATTGGCTCAGAATCAGAGTATAAATGAAAGCCAGAAGAGTAAAATAATAGTAAAAAAAAAACCAAAAATTTTCCCCTTAAAAATATTTTCTTCAAACTTTATTTTCATATTAATGGTAAGTTCTAATATTGTTTATCACAGTAAACAGTAATTTCATTTTATTGACACTAAAGGCAATAAATTCCTTTATGATATAAAGGCAAATATAATGATTTAGGCAAATTTATGGATGATAGTCTTACAATATATTTTGAGCATGATGTCCTTAATATCTTAGTCTGAAATATAACTCAGAGCTTTATTTGACTGGAAAATTCAAGGACTTGTAATAAAAGAGAACAGTCAAGATGTTCTCATTTTGATGCTAACATAGGTAATACAGAATTGCATTGCCTGTTCATTAGCCAGGTGTCATAATTTTGATGGATTTATGATTTTGACTTTTTAATGTTTTTGGACAGGGTTTTGCTCTCCCTCTGTCTCTGAAGTACTGCCATGCCTGTGTCTATAATCTTTTGTTCATTATGAAGTGTTTAACTGTTAGTTCTCAAAACTGGAAGCATCACCAGAATAAAAGACTAACAATTTAAGAACTTAGTCTATTACACACTGTCCCCACCTTCCTCCGTGTGTGTGTGTGTGTGTGTGTGTGTGTGTGTGTGTGTGTGTGTAGGCCAGCGGGCCAGGAGTTGACCTTGAGTGTCATTCTGGGTCCTCAGGTGCTGTCCACCTAAATTTTGTCTGTTGTTGTTTTTTAAACAGGATCTTTCACTGGCCTGTAACTTAAAAAGTAGGTGAGACTGGCCAGTGAGCCCCAGGGATCCACTTGTTACTTCCTCCTAGGTGCTGGGATTACAAGTGTGGACCACCATGTTCACCTTTTTAAATTGTTATTGAATGTGGATTTTAGAGATTAACTTGGGTCTCCCTCTTTGTACTGTAAATACTTTACAAACTTAGTAGCCTTAAGAAGAGAGTCTATTTCTTACTTCCAAGGTACTATTTCAATACACCATCTAACTGTAGAATAATCAGATTCATTGTGTCTTAGCTCTAAGTTGATTTATGAAAGAACTGGCTGACTGAGCAGATGGGGTAGGCATTCTTTCTAACTCAAATTAAGTAATATTTATAGCTACAAAATAATTTTTCCTTCAAGCTACAAAGCTGAGTTGAGAATCCAGAAAAGGAAATTATTAAGAGAGGGAATACAACTGAAGTGATTTTAGAGTACAATGGCTGGTGCCAAGCAGGCTAAGGGTACTGTGGTGGGTATATGCTTTAGAAGTTGACGTCTAAAGCTCTACATCATAGGAAGATGATTGGGAAACAGTCTATGTCACTCATGAAGGATGCTGGAACAGACTATGTGAGAGGCAGTCTTAAAATACATCTTGGAAATGTACTGTGAATCATCCATTATCCCTTGAGCTAAAGGTCAAAGGTCTCTTGAAAAAAATTAGAACATCAAATCTGGGATACTTGGATGACCTGAGTATGTATAACCAAGCAATCTTCAAATACAGGTTGAAAGTGAAATTTCTTTCTAGAATCATTAAGTCTTGTAGCTTTGCAGCAAAGGAAAATGGAGAACCAATCTTGTAGGAATCTCTACAGTTCAGGAAGTATTAAACATCCAGATGGGGATCAGGGAGTAGTAAGCCTAGAGATGAGGATCACAGAGTAGAAGGACAGAGATGGAAACTATCCTCTTTCAGGAAGAGACCATCAACCCCAAGTACAAAGCGTGAGCAGAAACCTACTACTTTGAGAGTTGGTTGATATAAATAGGAATGATTCTATTAGGTAAGCTGTTGATAGTATCATTATCTAAAATACATTAAAAAGATGCATATTTATTCAACACTGACTACAGAAAGAATAAAAGAAAAATGGGAAAACTGAAAAAAACAGCTTTCAAAGAAACAGAATCAAATATGAATTTAAGAAATATATTCCCTAAAAAGGAGAAAGTTATGTTAAAAAAAATCTCAAGACTTAAGGCATAAGAAAAGCATTTACAATGTAACCAAATACATAACATTTGAATAATGACACCAAGGCCAGATTTTCTAACCTCTCCCAGGTAGCTTTTCTGAAAATACAGGTGATAATAATTGCTCAGCTGGATCTAAACTGTAGAGAGTCCCTGTGAGTTAGTGTTGTTTGCCAATGGGGAGTCTGTTAAGGTTCAGGGGCCTGGATTGATTGTGTTTGCTCTTGTAGGTTTTAAACTTGGTGCCTCAGAATTACCAGGTTCCTGTGTTCCTTAGAGAATCAAAGAAGAGAATCAAATTGAATAGTTAAAAGCTAACAAAATTGTGTTTTGTTTTGCCTCCCTTTTGCAGCTTTGATGTAATCTGGATAATTAACTATTTTTTCTCAAAATTGAATGTATGACTCTTAGCCATTATGACTTATGTTGAGCTGAATATTAGAGTGCAGGCGTCTATTTAATTACCTCTGGATAGACACTAGATCATACTTTTAATTTTTTGATGATTCTCCATCCTATTTTCTATCACAATGGGATTTATATACCTTCTCACCAACGGTGTACAAGGTTTCCTGTGCATATCTTCAGTGTTGCTATCATGTGGACTGTGACAAAGCAGAGTGCATGAGAAGGAAGGCTGTGAGGCAGGACCGGATCAAAGATGGATGTGTTAGAGAGGGGATGTTGAAGTGCACAAAAGTTCATTCAGAAAAACAAAGCGCAAGGTGGCTACTGTGGGTAAGGACTAGAGCTCATAAAATGACCTGGACAGGGCTAAGAGTAGATTTTTAGGTGTTCTTGCTACAAACCATGCTAAGTATGTTAGTACTTTATGTTAAAAACATCAGGATCTACTCATTCCAGAGGTTATTTATGAATGTGTGCATGTATGTATTATTAACTTGCCAGTTAATAAGCCAGTTAACAAAAAATCATAAGCCTACTCAAGAACTTTATGTTTCCTGCCTTAGAACAGGACTTTGGTGAGTTCATGTTCAGAACCCATATTTTCCCCAGAATGAAGAGAAAGAATTAAATTAAAATACTGGTGATTGCCCTGTATGTCTGTTAACCCCCTCCCCACCATATTCCCCTCAAAGAAGGAATCACAGCTGAAACTTAGTGCCATTGAAGTCTATACAGCCTATTTCTTTCCCACCAGGTCCATCTTAAAAGCTTTTGGTGTAAAGCATCTCTGTGAATGTCTTTTCACACTTGCAATCCCCTCCTCTTTATTGAAGAGGCAACTTGTGTTTCTAATGTGAAATACGGATGTGGGATTTCATTTTATTACCTTAAAGTTTTTTTGTTAATCACTTATTGAATATCTATCATGTGCTTATATGTTTCTTATAATAATCTTACTGCTTCTGAGTCCTAGTTTTTTCCATTTAAAATCTTCAAAATGAAAATTTGTTGAAAATAAACAGTACTGCTTCCCTCAGTTTACATGTGTGTGTATATTTATATCTGTATCTAATTTATATATCTTTGACCTATTTTCTGATGTTGCACCATTCTACCTTAACTACAAAGACATGAGCAATGCTGTGCTTTTTAATGCTTCTATGCAATTATGGATCCTGTTCTTACCTGGGATGAGCTCTGTCTCCATCACTGACCTGATAAATCCACATCCTTAAAATTAAGCTGAAATGGTACCCCAGTCTTCTCACTTTTGCTTAGTTTGTTCCCCTAAACTCTCCCTTCTCTACACCTTTCTGTTTTTATAGCATTTACCATGTTTTATGAAACTTTGTACTAGCAAAACTCTAATACAGCCCTAAATTATCCCTGCCTCCACCGTGCTAACACACTCACTTGGTTGACTTATTAGCTCACAGGATTGGATAAAAGAGGCAGTATTGAAGTGGTCCAGGTGGCAAGGAAGTGAGGGTGACCTTCAGTTAACTCATAGCAAAACCTGATGACCTCACTCTGGGAGTTCACAGGGAACTAAATCCTGATAATAAATGTGCATTGTTTTAAGCCCTTGGTTATGCAGAAATTTGTTTGTTAACATTTCTTTTTTCACTTTACTTCAGATGATAACTGCCCTGGACTTGATGCCCTGCCCTTTTTGGTTTTGTGTCCCCAGAAACTGACGCTGTCTGGCAAACGGTAGCGGCTTCACCAATGTTCGTGAATGAGCTGATAGCAAAGCAAGACCACTAGGTGCACGGAATGGAAATCAGCTGCAACCAATTCTATGTTCATCATTTCCTTCAAGTTCGGAGTCTCAGGAGCTTTTGTTTATGGGAAAAACTAAAGGGTTAGACATAATATAGTTTAACTTGGCTCCAGAAGTTTCTTTATCTAGTTTTTCTCCTTCAGAGTACGTATTAATGACATGTGTGAGATTGTACTGTGTTTCAGCAGATGACTTGATCTACAATAGATTACTTCCATGTTGTGATATCTTTTCATTCTGACGGGCAAAAGAAGTTAGAAATTTTAGAAACAATGACTATACTTAAAAAAAATCCCCAAAGGATTAAACAGCAAGAACACAGAAGTTGGAATGAACGTATAAAGTATTGCAATCAGTTCTAAAGGGGCATTTGATGACATGTAGCATGACATTTTACAGCTTTTTAATTAAGTGAACTAAGATCCAGATAACACAGTCTTAGGCAGGAAGTTCTTTTTCCATGCTGACAGGAAACATTTGTTTTGGTTTAGCCAGACAGTTTTGAAAAATGCTATTTATAATAGCTTTGCCAAAGTAGGAGGAAAAAAAGTCCACAAATTCCCATTCATTTCTATCTTTTTTAATTTGCTGTGTTATCTTTTCAAATGTTTCTAGCTGATTGGAAAGTCATGATTCACAGTCTCAAAGACCAGTGGTCAAGATGCTTCCCTCTCAGGGCCAGCACATTTGGAGAGGAGAGCTCTCCTTAAGCGCATTTGATAATTCTTGATGAAATCATTGTATTCCTGAGTTGGAGCTACCTTTCCTTCCTCCCCACCCTCTTGCTCATGTGTTATTTCTCCGAGAGGAGAAAAAACAAGCACAGATGATACTGAATGCTTGTTATTTAAAAGAAGAGGCGATAATAAAATGCATCATCTTGAGCCCCTCATCTGGCCCTCTCTCAAGTCTTCTTTCTTTCTATTTTAATTGATGTAAACAGACAATCACTAAAACAGCAGTTGGAAAGGAAATTAATGATTTCATGTGATATTTCAATAGGCTATTTATGTATTTCTTCTTAAGCATGTTTTATCTTATTATTTCTCATTTTGAGGAAGAAATGGGAAATGATCAAGATCAAATCCATTACATAGTATTAAGTAATTGTAAGATAAAATACGAGAGTATAAGAGAGAGGTTCTTCCTTCTAATAAAAATAAATTTCCTTCTAATAGACTTGTTATAGAAATAAAAAAAATAGACGATTTCTTTGCTTGTCTAAGTTACAGACAGGGAAAGTGAGGGTTAGAGTTTATGGATTGTCAAAGGGTATGTGTTTAATTATAAAACTTGTAATAGAACAATAGAAATTTCTTTCACAAATTCAAAATTTTGTTGTGCAATATTCTACTTATTGCTGTGGTATTTGTTTCAGTAAAATAGCTGCTGCCTGTTATAATTGAGGAGGTAATAAAAATATACAGAGAGAAACTGGTTTATATAAGAGCATGAGACTAATTTCAATGGAAAATCAAAACCAACAAAATGAATCTGTTCCTATCCAACACTGTCCATTATTGTTTGAATTTTTGTTTTCTGGATACATGTTCATACATCCAAGGTGCTCAGTGAAGATTGAAAACTTTTGGTATAAATCTGACCGTGAAAGCAAAGCAACAAAACCAAGACTTCAGTTTATCCCACTGTTGGCAAAGGACAATTTACTGGGAATCAAACCCAAGAACGAGGAGTATAAATGGGAATTGTGGCTCAGGGTTTCCATCTTGAGACTGAGGTGTTAGATTATAGTAGCTAAAGAAACATTCTAAAATGTAAGGAACTGGCAGCAAGCAGTGATGGAAGTATGTCTCATTGTCAGATGTTTTGTTTTTAAATCCATCTTAAAGCATGAATTTAATTAAAATATCCATTTTTCTTTTAAAAATATTTATTTATTTTATGTTACAGGCATCTTATGCTGCACGTATGTTTGGGAACCAGGTACATGCAAGTACTGCAAGGCCAGAAGAAGGCATCAGATCTCCTGGAACTAGAGTTAGAGATGGTTGCTAGCTGCCGTGTGGGTGCTGGGGACCAAATTCAGCATGAACCCTCTGCAAGAACAACAGTGCAGTTAAGCACTGGGCCTTCTATCTAGCTCCTTCACCAGTTCTTCACATAGGAGATTTTCTGATGGCTGTAGCACCTGGGAAACTGTCCAGCACCAACCCCATAAGGATTCAGAAGGAGTCGAAATACGCAGGGGTTCTGTGTCTCAATGATTTCTTCAGAAGTCAGAACGTGATACCACAAGCTTCTTCTACTATCCTTCAGATTCCAGTCTGAATTTCTGATCAACATCTGTAGTAACTAATCCTGTGTCAAGAGTTTGACTCACTAGTACTCAGTGTCCCCATCACTGAGTTCTTTGTTAGCCCTTGAGAGAAAGCACAAACAACAGAATAGTGATGAGATGTTTTCTTTCACAACTTGGATACAGAGGAGTAAGTTTGAGAACAGAAAGGTGGCAGATCTGAAGAGGCTTGCTGATTGCTTTCGTATGCTAATTCAGACTTACTAAAAGGACCTAAAAGAATAGGCTGTTTAACTAAGTCCAATGTGTTTTTCCCTTACTATACATGCTTGGCAAGGGGCAACAAAATGAGGGAGATTTGGGGACTGATAACCTTCACCTGTGGAGAAGTCAGGTATTATAGTGAGATTCTCTTCCTTCACAAGTGAGGTTGTGGGTACATTCTCCCCCCCCCCTCCCCAATGCCATGTGTGAGCCTGGGAGCTAGATATCAGAGTTTCAAGAATTCCTCTGGTAAATGTTGAGACTGCCTACAAGAAGGAGAGCCTGCACCTGCTTCTTGGCGTGAAAGTCTGAGAAGTGGCCATACCTAGAAGACAAAGGAGTGTGGAGATCAGAGTCCTATTTGTTTCTGAGGTAGTGTGGGACTGAATGAATTCTCTTGAGAATGAGGTGGGCCTGAAAGAAGGTGGCTGTGGTGGACTTCTGAGGAGGGGACAAGATCTGCAGTGAACATGGCATCAGAGAGAAGCTCAGTTGGATTCTGTTTCTGTTTTAAGAAAGTGTGTGCCAGACAAGTGAGATGATCCCTTTCAATCCTCACTCCCAACACAATTCATGAAAGTTCATTATGTGTCCCTTGAGAGGGGAAGATTGAGCCTGGATTGGCATATACAGAATATTAATGGCCAGATGGTATTTCCTAAATAAGATGCATCAGTTAATGTAAAAGCAATTCAAGAACAGCAGATAAAGCAAGGTAAAATTCCCTCTTCCTCCCTAATAAAACTCGAGGAGTTTGGTGACCACAGAGAAGAGCTTTAGAAACAGAGCTGGACTATGTACAGCATCCACGAGAGATGAGAGCAGGGGCAAAGGAACAGAGCACAGATCCAACCTTCAGTTGAAGAGAGAGAGATTTGATGTTCATCTGAGGTTCAGTTTTAAACTGGTCTGGGTCTTTTAATTGTTGCAAGTGACCGGAAAGATATAGAACTGACTCAAGATGTCATTAAAGGACAGTCAAAGATGATTCCATAGAGCCTTGTGAAAGCTGTAATTGAAGAAGAACGTCTTGTTACATTCATTGGCCCAATGCATCAGAGTTGAAGGCTTGCATTGTTCCTGGCATTGTCAGAAATTCCAGGGATACAGCAAGCAGGGAACTAAAACAAAATCTGTTTCTGAGAGCTTACACCAAAAGGGGGAAAGGTCAACAATGAACAACAAAATACAGGGCAGTTTCCTGCCGGAGTTCATCTGACCACATTGCTTTTTTGTGGTGGGAGAATCCCTTTGTAAACTGCATTCAGTGGGTTTAAATTTCGCTCAGGTCCCAGCAGAATTCTTCTCAGTCCCAGGCCCAAGATCGCTGCTATGCATGGTGAGTATTTGCATGGTAACAGAGTTTTAGTGTCCTGTCATTTCCAAATCAATGAACTCTGGTAGAGTGCCTACCATTTGCTGAAAATTGCGGGAGAGGAACTGATGAATCAGTTCTTGGAGCAAGACAGAACTTAAAGAAAGTCATAGACTCAAAGATGGCATGAAATAGCAAGTAAACTCATTTTTTAGATGCATGAGCAGAATTCACAAACAGTCTACATAAAAAATTCCAAACTCTATTCACAACCAGAACCTGGTTTCAATAATGGGATCTTGGTCTATATTTCTTGTGGGAAATTTATATTTAGCATCTTCAATACTTTCTTAACAATTCAACTTTTTAATTTCAGAAGTCGGCTAGAGGGGGAAAATGATAATGGATATTGTTTGGAAATAAGACTTAAAAGTCAAAAAGAGTGACATTAGCTTGCTTTGGTTAGGGATGTGGTAAATTTATAGTTTATTGCAATGAATGACAAATCCATTGTAGCCATCACAATGAGCAATGTTCCTTAAAAAAGAAAAAGAAAAAAAGAAAACTTACCAAAAAATCCAAACAATGCTCTACTTGCTTGAACTTTGTAGTCCAGTGTTAAGAGAGACAGTACAGGAAGTACTAATTATGAAGAGACTAAGGGCAAACATCAAAGGCAGGAGAGGCTGTCACTGTGTCTGAAGAAAGCAAGCACATGCTTCCGGGGCTTTAAGTGGGGAGGGCTATGTGACAGTTAGGCAAACGGAGATGTTAACTCTTACAGGGTGTCAGTCTTGTTCCTTATTTTTCTTATCTGGTATTCGTTTACACTTGGTGGATAGACTTGCTTCCCTAGAGTATGACGACATCCAAGTCTGAAATGGCATTGTTTCATTTGTGTTAGTAAACTTTGGGAGCTTGGTTATTCCCTTCCTGATTCTGACAGCTATAGACACAGCTGAAAACAGCCATTTTGGAAAACCAGAGGGCAGAATTACCTATCTTAAAAATATTGAAGCTGAATTGACACAATTCTACCAGAGAAACCTCTAGAAAACTTCAAAGTCTGACTTACAACTTCTAATACTGAGAGCTAGCTGAACCCACAGGAATTATACGACTTTATAAAAACGTCTCATATTTTTTAAGTTCTTTTTTATTCATCTTATGCAAAAATACTATACCTCTTTGAGAGAAGAGGGGTAAATATATGTGACTGAGAAGCAGTCTTAGCTCATAGTGGGTATTAATAATATTTTCATTATTGACTAAGCGAATTAATCAAAGATCCAGAGAAACAACTTAACCCTCCGTGGTTCAAATTAATCTTTGGGTATCTGTTTGCAGTGGAGAGTTGTCCTTTGTGGAGGGTGCCATGAACACCTTGCAGAGACCGAGTAGAAGGGGCCTGGTTACCTAATCAGATAATATTGGTGTGCTGGTTTCAAGTACAAACATCACAGCAACGATCTGCGTCTGCATTTATTTTTAGCCTCAAAGTTTGTTGTGATATACAACATTCATATAAGAGCCAGATGTGAATAAACATAGACCAAGAGATTACATCCCTAAAATTTGAAGAAATATTTAGAGATAAAAATGCAGATGCTTGTGTGGTTAAGTCACAGAGCCATTTCCAGTAACAGAATCACATCTGGCTTGCAGGTCTTAAGTTCAGTACTAATTACTCTCTTATATTAAGTTACAATTTCTAATTTAGAGGAAAATGTAAAGTATTACTGCTTAGAATGTAACCTGAAAAGTATTGGAAAAAAACTGGAACACTCTTTTGTGGCCCTCATTGTTTTCAAGGTAGCCCTATATCTACCCTGATACATATACCATTAGGTACATTAAAAGGTTTTAGTTAAAACCTCAATAGTTATATGTGCTTCTTGAATATTTTTCAATAAATTTATGTGAAGAGATAAAAAGGATTAAGTATTGATTATCCACCCTCTGTATACACCATAATTTCATAAGAGGTAACTCAAGAAATTCAGTCCTTATACATTCTACTTATACAGATTTACAACTTATTTATAAACACACACATACACTTACATACAATTAATGTCCATACACATGTACATGCATTTAATAATTGAATCATTAAAAATATGAGATTATTGTTATGGGTTGACTTGTGTCCTCCCAAATTTTGAAGCCCTAACTGCTAGTAACTTAGCATGTGACTTTATTTGGTTAATAGATAGGATGAAATTGTATTGAAGCAGTGTCTCCCTAATATAATATATCCTTATTAAAAGCAGAAATTTGGGGACAGAGATAAACACACAAGGAGAATGTCATGTGAAGATAAAAGCAAATGTTGAGGTGATGCATTATGTACACACTAAGGAATGCTGAAGATTGCCGCTGAGCCAACAGATGTTGGTAGAGAGACATACTTTGTAGTGGCCTCCCAAAGAAACTCACCATTTGCAAGACTAGATTGTGGATTTCTAGAGCTCAAAGCATTTTTCTATATCATCTAGTGTCTAAGTTTTATGGTTATGTCAGCCTTATGAAATTAATATAAGCACATTACTTGGAAAATTGTTTTTCAACTCAAAACATAGATCTAGTTCATCATTCCGAATCAGTTAATGCATATATAAAGCATCTTTTCCATTGTTGCAGGAATCTGTGTGATGGCTAATTCCCCTGTGAAAGACTTGCTTGCATGTTTTCCCTGTCTCTTCACTACTAATATAATTACCATCTTTCTTCTTCCTAAAAGTAGGAGAAAAATATTACATGAAAGTTACAAAGAATGAAACGTAATGTAAACAATAGATTCTGGGTAGTAAGAATGTGTCAATGTAGGTTTATCAGTGGTAGAAAAATATGCCACTGGTGGTAAACACCTTTAAATGTATGTTTTAGCCATTTGTATATCTCTTTTGAGAAACATCTGTTTAATTTTGTTTTTTGATATATTTTTATAGTTGTTTATTTGATGCATTCTTATAATTAGAGTATTATTTCCTTCTTAAAGCTATGACTTTTAAGTATTTTTTCCATTCTGTAGGCTGCCTTTTCATTCTGTGCCTTTTGGTAAATACCATTATTCTTGTATCATAAAGCAATCATCTGGGTCATTGTACAAGTATCCTATATTTAAGTAGGCTAGATTCTTGGAGTGAAGTCACTAATTCAATCTAGGAAAATGGTGCCAACTTAGACTCTTACTAATGGTCTAGGGTTGTTCCCCCCTCTTTATCTTCTTGTCAACACACAAATGAGATCTAATTTAAAAATTAACATGGAAATTGGAAAAGGATATTTGCATACATTGCCACTGTGTCCACACAGTCTGAGCTTGTTTAATTATAGCTATTAAGTAAATTTCAGTCAACTCATATTTTTTAGAATTTAAAAGAGTACATTTGATAAAAAAAAACCATATAACTCGTAAGTTGATACTACTCTTATCCCTAGGGTTAAAATCCATTATTTAATTTCTGTTAATGGCTTTATAACTAACATTTTATGTAAAATAGTTTATTTTAATGAATTGTGAAGTTTTAAAAATCAAATAAATAAATCAGTTCTAGTTTGTATCTAGCAAGGTCATAAAAAAAAAGCCAGTAAGTAATAATGATTTAATATATGTCAAGGATCCAATCACAGGGTTTAGAATTCTTTCCATTGTGAACATCTGTGATACCATACACTTCCAAGTTCAGGGACCAGAAAGGCTGTGTGACTATTTAGATGAGACAAAAAATTCTGGTAGATAATGGTGCTGTAATTGAGATCAAGATTTTGCCAAAAAGGATATTTGTTTTGTGATTACGTTTTAAAAGAACAATTACAGAATGACAATTATGTTTTTAGATGTCAAGATGAGAATGGAAAAGGATAATTTTTCCCCTTTCAGCCCCACCACCTATGTACAGGCATCCATGGTTCTCACACCAATACTAGTAAAATGATACAAAACCATGCTGCATGCATGAATTTCCTCTCCTTTCCCTTGCTGGAAACTCTGTACACTTGTAAGGCATCAAGCTGACTTGTTCTGAGTCTGGGTTGGAACGTAATGCCTTACTGTTTCTTCAGTCCTCTGCTGCAGTTTATTAAAAACCAGAGAAGTTAGACTTGCTGCTTCCATATGGCTTTCTTAGTTTATTGGCTCTATTTGCTTGTAAAAATATGTTTTCAATTACACATAAAAAATTTGATGCGGACTACTTTGGGGAAGTCAAGATGTATTGTTTTTCTTGCCCACATCACATACGTTCTATTTTATCAGGAACTTAAGGTACAGTGTACTGACGTCAAATGGCCAGTGATGGAGCAGGGTCTTGGGAAGAAGGTGAAGGATAATCTTAAGCTATAAATAAGGAGAGCCACAAAAATTGAGTGTTTATTCTGGATTCACTATAAGCATGACAGAATGTGGGCATGACCATAAATGACAAAAATATATGTAAAACCCAAAGGAAAAAATGAGACCATTAGGAGCATATGATCAAAACAGGAAACATTGGTTTGAAGTGAACCACTCTTCCTCATATAGAACTTTCTAGATATTTTTTTGGCCAGTCAGCCATATCTAGTTATTTTTCTCTGACAACAATGTAAAATTGGAAAGGGCTTTAAAACCACTGTCTCAATGGGACTAAATGGAATATGTTTGTCTTTCTCAGAGGGGTAATCATTTACGGTGAATTAATAGTTATTATTATTAGCACTTTGTCCAGGTCTTGGGCAAGGGATTGTTTTATTGAGTGTTCATCTGTCCAGACAAAACACACAGATGAATTATACTGGGCCATGCCTCAAACAGGAAAAGGAAGGCAACAGTAAGAGATTAAGTGGGAGACTAAAGTTCCATGAACCCCAGCGCTGGGTCCTTCATACACAACTCTTGTTGGAACATCTGGAGGTCAACCATGAGTCAGCTAGTTATTAGCTCATCACAGATGAAGCAGGGAAAAGTAGCCTAGTAGAGTATCCAAATACACGTAGGAGTGACTATGGTCTCACTGTGTTTAACTAGCTGCCATCAGTTACTCCTTATTCTTGTTTCCTCAGTTAGTCAGTGACTATTTTGTTTCACTTCTGGCTTAGAACTTAAAACATCTAGAATTACAGAGAACATTTGTTAAAAAAAATGTAGATTTCTGGCCACCAACCCACTGTAAGATTGAGGTTCATTCAATTCAAGGACATAGAATCATGGTGCAGTTCTTTCTTGGACCAAATTTCAAACACTTTAAGGGAACTCCCCAGGATGAGGATGAGAGAGGCTGGCTAAGGATTGTGACGATCAGGTTTATTTTATGGTTCCCTGCCCCGTGGGAAGTTCAAGGTCCTCCCCGCTCCATCCAGGTCTATAAAGGTGAGTGGTTGGGACTAGGGATTGCATTAAAAAAGAAATAAAAAAAAGGAGAAAGCAAATCATCCTTTATCTCTTCCTAGTTCCTTATCAGACATGAGTTAGTAGCCTCATGCTCCCACTGCCATTCTTCCTTGGTCTGATTTGTTTAAAACTCCCTAAAGCAGGAGTAAAAGTAAACTCTTCTTCCCTTAAGTTGCTTCCTGTCAGGTCAGAGCAATGAGAAAGGCAGCTAACACACTAGCACTACAGCAGGTTATGGTTGTTGGAAACTTGATTTCTGACTTTTTCTTAAGTTTGATTTTTATGGTGTGTGTGTGTGTGTGTGTGTGTGTGTGTGTGTGTGTGTGTGTGTGTGATGTGCAGAGGTCGATACTGGGTATCTTTCTCAATTGCTATCTTCCTTATTATTTGAGGCAGGGTCTCTCATGGAAACTGAAGCTTACCAAGTTGATGCCACTGTCAGGCCGTAAGCTCCAGGGATCTTCCTGTCTGTGCCTCATCAGTGTTGGGGTATGGTGCTGGGCCACCTTTTTCTTTTTTGCAGTTCCCAGCTTTCATATATGGGTGCAGCTTATCACACTTTCAAGTAATCACTTTTTCTACATGCCTAGTTGATTGTTGATTCTGTTTTATTTCTGCTATTTTTATTGTATTTTTTCCTGATTTTGTTTGTGTATCATTCTTTTAGTCTTTTATTCAGTCACATGTACTTCTTACCTATACATGATTTCAGGACTCAACTAGTGGAGTCTATGGGCCAGGAGGGGAGACAAACAGGCAGAAACACTGGCAGTGTCAGATGTTACAAGAAATGTGGACAATGTAAGAGTATCCAGCAGAGTCACCCAATTATATGTAAAGGGCCAAAGCTGTTGAGAACTGGGAGGCAAGGAGAAAGTAGGATATTCTAGGCATGAATAAATGTCTTAAGTAATATGACTTATGACACTTGCAAAAAGAACTGTAACTATTGGGGCTGGAGAGATGGCTAAGTGGTTAAGAGCACTGCCTGCTTTTCAAGAGGACATGGTTCAATTTCCATCATTCACACAGCTGCTTATGACTTTAACTGTAGTTCTAGGATGTTCAAGAGCACCACATATGCACATGTTGTACAAATATACATGATGTGGGATTCCCCTTTGTATACCATTGGTTAATAAATAAACTGTGTTTGGCCAATGACTTAACAGAATACAACCAGGCTGGAAAACATATATATAGAGAGTAGGTGGAGTCAGGGAGATGCTATGTAGCCACTGAAGGGACAGATGCCTGGAAACTTTACGGGTACACCATGAATCTTGTGGTAAAATATAAAATAATAGAAATGGATTAATTTAAGTTGTAAGGGTTAGCTAATAAGAAGCTAGAGATAATAAGCCAAAAAGTGGTTTAATTAATACAGTTTCTGTGTGGTCATTTTGAGTCTGGGTGGCTGGGAACAAACAAACGGTCTCTGCATACATGGGACTAACTACATCCACATAAAATCTGAGAAAGCTAGGAAAGGAATTCTGGACATAAAAGAACAGAGTTAAGCATGGCTTCTTGGTAGCTGGTATTTTTTTTGGGGGGGGATGGGCTCTGTTTGCTGGCAGAGAGCAGGAGCTCCACGACTCCTTTAAGAGAGGTCTTCCTGACTCAGCAGTGGCAAGGAAGGCTGAGTGGCTGCTTTAGGAGCTGGCTTTCTGGTTTGCCAACACAAATGGCTCTGACTCTTTTGGAAGGTCTGGCTACAGAGCATTTAAATGGGGTTTGTGAACAGAGTGATGCAATGTGCTTAATGGCAACATAAACCTTCTGTGTGCCTGGAAACGGGGCTATGAGGATGATTTGCACAGCAAGCACTGAATAGACCTCTGTCATATTGGACTGGGCAGAGATAAAAGGAAAAGCAGCCTTAGTCCTAGCCATACTACTTAACATTTTAAGAAGTTGTCTTGGTCAGAAAAGGATTTCAGATAAGCAATAGGACAGATTCAGACCTCTAAATGAGACATAATATGTTAAAAAATATGCATAGGCTTGGGAGAGAGAGAAAAGAGAATATAGATATATAAAAGGAAGCAAGTGGGTTTAGAAAATAAAACAAAGTCTTTAAGGAGACAGAGTACAGACAGTCATAGATTAAAGAAGTTAAAAAAATAAGCCACGTAAAGATAGAAAGTTCACAGAGACTCTGGATTATGTATATTATTGTGCTTTCATTCATTTGTTTTTTTTTTTTTTTTACTGTGAAGGAGCTAAGTACAGAGAGACATTTAATTGAATGGGCTGCCAAGCTAAACCAACACATATATGTTAAAGGTATCTTTACTTCAAAATTTGGGTGTAAGGATATGTTGCTTTGAAAAAGAGATTCTTCTTTTGTTTTCATAGAGGATGAGAACCTGTGTATTTCTTCTAGGCTAGTGTTGTTTGATGTACCAAGACCCTTTGAAAGGTCTGTGTGAAACCCCCCCCCCAAAATAAAATACTTCTCCCAACCAAAAGCAGGAAGAAGTTTGAAGAGAACCATGCTAAATTCCCTAAATGATTGCTTACAAAAGTTTGTTTACATTTAAAGGGGAATATGATATAGAGATTTGCATTGGTATAGATCTTGGTTTACTGATACAATTTAAGGTCAATTTTGTTCAATCTATATTTCTGTTCTTGATTAAGGTATTGTGTTTGTGCAGTTCATTTAAAAATGCAATGTATAATTAAGAAGTATATGTTAATAGATAGTCATCTATTATGGTCAAGCATGTATCATGTTAGTTAGGTTTTATAGCTATATAGAGACGATTTCAGTTAGATAGATAACCTTCAAACCTTTCAAAGACTAATAGAATTAGGAATTAATAGTCTTAAGCATTTAAGATATTTAAGAAGTTAGGACTTTTCATGACAATGAGACACATCTCCTGGCAGCACCAATTACTTCAAGAGGAAGATAGGAATAGAAGAGGCTCCTTATGGAGTTTGGCAGCCATTTGGAGAAGAAACTGCTCTTGCCTGACTACTTGATGGTATTCTGTATGAACTGGACATGCAGGACCCACAGAAAAATGACTACTGGACTTGCCTAAAGGTGAGATGGTCCTTCAGGGTTCCTGCTTCATGAAAGAATCTGCCAGACAATATAGGCAGAACTGTCTTTAAAATTTCCTGCTTCATGGGAAAGTCTGCTGGATACTATTGGCCTGTAGGCTGAATATGGATGCCCCAAAGATACAGAAGAACTTTGGATGACTGTCCAGGCAGTGAGATGTCTCTGTCAATTCTAGAGTTTTGGAAGTTACTTACAATGTACTTCCTATTTAGTTAGGCAATATTATTTCCTTCTGAATGGAGTTGAAGAATAGATAGTAATAATATAATTTTCCTTACTTATTATAAAAGATAAAGTACATATATTGCAACTGTAATTCTTGCTTATACTGTTTTATTATATGTAATTTTACTATATTAAGGCTAAAACCTTCCTTTTTATTTCGACAGAAAAGGGGTGATATGGGATTTCCCACTACATACCATTGGTTAATAAAGAAGCTGCTTAACAGAACATAGACATGCTGGAAAAGATATAGATAGATAATAGATAGATAGATAGATAGATAGATAGATAGATAGATAGATAGATAGATAGGGAAAGAAGGCAGAGTCAGGGAGATGCCATGTAGTCGCCAGAGGAGAAAAAGGAGAGCCACCAGTCAAAACTTTGTTGGTAGGTCACCAGCCTCGTAGTAAAATATAAAATAATAAAAATGGGTTAAATTAAGATGTAAGAGCTAGTCAATAAGAAGATAGAGCTAATAGGCCAAGCAGTGATTTAATTAATACAGTTTCTGTGAGGTTATTTAAAGTCTGGGTGGCCAGGAACGAAGGATCAGTCTCTGCCTATACATCCATGCAGACAAAACACCCATACACATAAATAAACAAAACTAAATAAAAAGTACCTTAGCTAATATTTAGTTTAAGGTTGGTGACAGTAGGTAGTGTGGGAAAGAATAGGGCTGAAAAAACAGCCAGGCGTTGTCAGTGGGAATCCTTGTAAATCCTGAGATGGAGTTTAGATTCTTAGCATTGTGAGATATCTCTGAAAGCACTGAAACAAGAGTGAATCACAGTCTGATCCATACTGGGAAAGTACACTGCATGTACATGGCCTGTGTATCAGTAAGTCTCAAAAGGTGATGGTAGTGAGGGGTCAGAGCTGATCAGAGAAAAACCTTAAAAAGAGAAATCTGTGTCACTGCAGCAGGAGAGAAAGAACGAAGGGCAGAATGGACTACAGATTAGATGTGTATCCGGCAGCAACGCACTGGGGTGCTTCTTCCTCTGTGGGAGAGAGGAAGACATCTTGAGATCTCTTTCAGACATTTTAGTGATGAGATTTTAGTACTGACACAAATTCCTTAATATAAGGCGAGACAGCTACATAGTCTTATCAGGAATGATACTAAATATCTGGGAATTTACTAACACTATCCTTTTTCAGAATGATAATAGCTTTCAGCATTAAAGTGAAACCTAAGAAATCACAATAAAGCATTGATAAGCTTAGTGTCTCTTAGATATATCAACATGCACTATGCTAAGTGGTGACAGACTTTGTAGAAGAAACATTCTACAAAAGCCACAACACATCCTATTAACCTTGGGCCTGTTAACTAATTTTAGGATTGGAAGTCTCCTAGTGGAAACTCTCAGTTCCTATTCAAGTTTATGAATGAAGCTTATGTATCTTGAGCTCTAAAAGGAGTCAGTTATTTATAGGCACAGAGCCTATCAGGTTTTTCTATTTATCCTAAAAGCAAGTTCAAGCTGAGAGACCATCTTATGACTTTAAATGAGTAAAGACTTTTTTTTAAAAAAAAATATAGGAAAACCAACTCAAGATTCCATTAAAAGGCAAAGTTCAAACTCCCCCTCCCCAAGAAAATTCAGACAACAGAAAAGGTCTTCGGCAGGGACAGGATGCCCAAGTGGGCTTTACTCTCGAATGCACATTGGGCTGATTTTGCTAAAGACATTTTTCCACTCATAGCCTTCCAGAATTCAGAGTTCAAAGCTTTGCTAGTACTTTCTTTATGCAGGAGCAAATTGACCACAACACTATTAGAAAAAGACATGAGTCAATGTATTTGGCTCTTTGTTTCTTTGCTGTGTTCTTTGGAAAAGAAAGATTGTAAGGAAGGGAGGAAAGAAAGACTCCCTTTACATCTTTTTCTTGAGGGCTGTTTGCTTAAAAAATAATAACCCCAAACTAGGCCATTATTGGAGTTTATGCTAAGCATTTCCAAATTCTGAAATAGGAACCAAGTCCATGGGATTCCTGTGAGGCCAGCTTTTGTTTTTCTCATTATACAAACAGATACGTTGAGACACTGAACAGTGAGGTCATTTCCATGGGCTCAGCTGTATTTGATGAAAAGAAGCATGAACTCAAAGTTTTGAATTCCAGGTAAAGCCTTTGATCATGCTTTTACTGGAAACGGACAAACACAAAGTTAATAATCTCTTACGCTACAATCCAGGGAGGTGAGATTTGGTGGCTTAGGACAAGCTCTATTTCATGACATTTTTACGCATACTTGTTTATGGGAGGTCAATAGAGTCGCTTCAAGTTTCCAGACTCTTTAGGAAATGAGACATTTTTGCCTAATTAAGATTTTCTTAATAGCTAACATGTTTAAGAATCCAAAATGCTTGTTTTTATGCACTTAAAATACATAGTTTTCTCATTTTAAAATGAATTCACGAATTCATTCCAGCTGTGATTAGCGATGTCTTCCTACAGTCAGACAACCAATTGTCCCCACAGTGAATCCCACTATGCTTTTGAACGTCTTACCCTAACCCTTCTTTCCCCTCTTGCTTTATGACTAGCTCTCCACGGTTCTGTCTCTTTTGTCAGCTCATCTGTTATTGCAGCCCTCTTCCCTCTTCCAATGCTCTTCATATGTACTCTGGTTTTTGAACTCAGTAAAGCATGCTTGTTAGAATTATTTGTCAAGGAAAGGTGAATAGGCTTAATGAGGATTTACTGGGATTGATTATGAATATAAATACTAATGACCACTGTCTTTTATTTTCTGGGCATTTTTGATACTTTTTATTATTAAATATATACTATAGAATTAAGAGTCGTTCTCACATTCCTTGTGCATTCATTTGCCAAGTGACATTTTATTGACTCCTGTCCCTTTCAGCTATAAGCAATGGGTGCAGGTAAATCAAACTTTGATGGTGTCTTCATGGGTTCAGCATGTGACAGGTGTCCAAGAGCTACTTGTTGAAGGAATAAATGATGTTGAGATTGGAGCCCTAGCCAATCAAACAGAGGGTTCAAACTTGAGGAGCAGTTTTTGAAATTTTTAAAGCTCTCCTTCCACTTTCTTTAGGAATTAAAACACATTTAATTTTAGCTTACAAGTTTCCTATTGAGGCAATGAATTCTTAGTGTGGCTCTCTTGAGGAAGCCTGAGTGAAATGATTTCTTGATAATCAATATATGGTTTCTAAAGAGGTTAGAAACTTTTCTGCAGAAAAATGAAATTCAAGCAAAATAGGAGTTTTACATTTAATGCTGTAATGACTATGGACATGGTTTGGAAAGGCATGTTACCATATAAATGTATAAATACAGGGACCAGGATACCTATGACATGCCTATCTTCTATCTTAGTTGTTATGAGTAGTGTTGTGATAATGGAATGCGTGTGCAGATATCTCTTTCATACACTGACTTCACCAGAGGACTATTGCATCTGAAAAATAAATTCACTAAAATAATAGATTTAAAAATCAACATACAAGAACAACAACAAAGTCTATATATTTTTTTATATATCAGTTGTAGCTTCCTATTCTGTGTGGGTTCTGAAAACCTTAGTAGGGCAGCAAGCGAATAAAAGGAATGAAGATACACAGACACACATACAGAAGAGCTGGGGTCAGGTGGTCTGTGCCTGTGCATTTTCTGATGGAGTGGCTTCTATTAGGCAACAACCTGGAAACTTTGGCTAATTTATTACAGACAGCACAGGAAGAGGAGTTAGCAAGACTTGGTAGAAAGTCTGTGTAGGGGAACAGTCTCAGGTTGCATATATGTAAATCATTGTAAATGTTTGGGAGGAAAAAGCTGCAGTTTCTGGTTCTTGTACATACTGCCAATGTTTGCACAATGTGAGAGGAAGGGCTTGCTAATTCTGAGCGTAACCTGTAGGGAGAAGGCTTTGCTGTTCCCATGGGTCTGAGGCATTGGGTCCTTGATGTGTCTGTGCCCATGTCAACAATATACATTCACTCAGGACTTACTCAACTTCCCACAACCAACAATAAGTTTCTTTAGTACATTAACAAATTTGCTGAGGAATAAAAAAGTAAAAACAATCCCATTCACAAAAGCACCTACTTCCCCAAATACTTAGAATTAACTAAGGAAGTGAGAGTCTCCTGCAATAAAAATGCCACAGCGTTTTCTGAAAGAAACTGATGAAGATAAAAATGAAAAGGCTGCCCATGTTTATGCATGGAAAGCGTTAACATTGTAAAGATGTTCACAGCTCCCAGAGCAATCTATTACTTGTTTATCTCTTCTCTCCCCACATTTTCATTATGTAGCCTAGGATGATCTCTAACTGGAGATTCTCCAACCTTACTTAGTGCTAGGATTAGAGGTCTTGCACTTTTATACCCAGAAATCTATGCTTTCTGAAAAACTTTTGCAATTGTGAAATCTTGACCCTTAAAGAGACCCCTGAAGAACTTTCTGCTTCCCGGCACTGTGGTTGGCCCTCCGTGCAGAGCAGCTGATCTTCCCTGAACTGCGGCTGGTCCTCCCTGCACTGCAGCTGGTCCTCCCTGTACTGCAGCTGGTCCTCCGTGCTTCTGGGGTGCTCTACAGCATAGATAAAATAGCCAAGACTCAGTACAGGCCAGTAGAAAGAAGACTTTGGAGATGAGGTGAGTGAGGCTACTACTTGAGTTCCAACACTCCCCTAATGATGGGGAGTGATTTACCTCTCTAAGGGTCTTCTGTCTAGCATGTATAATAGGCAAATGCTTCTCCACTCAAATCTAATGAAGAATTAGATACAAAACACATGCCATCGATTGTTTCTCTACAAAGACCAAATATTACTGTCATTTCTACTTATTGATTTTCTTCACATCTAAATGTTCCCAGGTTAAGGGCCTTACTAACACTATTGCTGACGTACTGGCAATAAATTTAATTTCATAAATGCAAAACACAAAATAGCTCTAACACATTTGTTCTGAAGAAAAGAAATCAAAGATTCTTTTCTTTAGCCACTGGCCCCTGTTTGCAGATGAGAATTTTATTGATATGTATTCAAATGTGAATTAAGCACATGGTGAGTATTTTATAGCTAGATATTAAAAGTTTACAAGTTAAATGTTATTGCTATCTTTAACATTGCCTCTAAAGTTTACTTAAGCTACAATTTATAAATATTTTGCAAGGCAGGGGAAAGTGCACACCCATAATTATTTTGTGATGTCAGATGGTTAACAATAACAGGATAAATTCTTTTCTTTTATTATTTTAGAGAAGCTTTCATTGAAGATTTTTACAATCACTCCAAATAAACTGAGCTCTGGCTGGAGAAGATACAGCCGATTGCCTGGTTTATCCAGTGGCTCTTCTGTCCCTGCCTGATCTTTGCTGAGTCACATATAGTGTGACTGGCATCTGATATCATTAAACACCTCTATACACTGCTGCTACTAGAGATTCATTTAGAGGTGTTTTCTGAAAGGCTCATTAACAAGCCAGAATCTTTTCTACAGCCAGACAGCTTGATCCATTTGTTCTTGGCTTTGCCCAACACAGACTTTGTACTGCATGGTTGGTGTGTTGGCATGATGGATTCCTGAAGGGCCCTCAGTGAGCCAGTTAGTGCCAGAGCCACATCATTGCCAAATTCCATGGACACATTACCTCCTCTGCCCTGCTGGCTCTGGGAAAATCCATGAAAAAGAACTGCTTTCTTTCAGAAAGTGAAGAAATGCAAGACTCTGCTAGCGATCCTTCTTTCAGATACCCCGGGCAGTTGTTTTCTGCAGAAAGGGTCATGTTGAAGACTGAAGTAGTTGAGTTCCTCAGTAGGTATTAAATCCACCCTTTCCCATGAAGGGAAAGAAGATGAAGGTAGGAGGGATTATTGTGTGTCTTCATTTAGTTTAAATTACTCCACATCTCATTTTGTTTGTTCAAGACACAACCTTGTTAAATTGCAGAGGTCAAGTTTTTGATGAGAGTTATAGACACACCCAGGAATCAAGTCATATTTAAGAGAGATTACTGCAGTCACAATTATTCATTGGGAATGATGAAAAGCGTGTCTTATTTAGCTTTTATTTTCATAGTGTTCATTCTTACAAAAGACTGTGTGGCATAAGACATGAAAAGTGAACCATTCTGTGCTGTTTCACACAGTCGTCACGAGTCACAAGTGGCTACTAAGTTTACAATTAGAGAGATTGTTCTAATTTGCTTTTTTTTTTTTTTTTTGCTGTGGAAATGGACCAAAAGCAACTTGGAAATAAGGAAAACATTTATTTGGCTTACCTATTCCCCATCATCATTCACTGAAGGAAGGCAAACGAGGAATTCCAACAGGACAGGAACCTGGGGTCAGGAACTGAAATAGAGACCCTGGAGAAACTCTGTTTACTGGCTTGCTTCCTCTGGTTTGCTCAGTTTGCTATTTATATATTCTAGGACCACCTGCCCCAGGGTGACACCACCCACAACGGTCTGGACCCTCCCACCTCAATCACTAATCAAGAAAATGACCTCCAGACATTCCTGCCAGCTAATACCACGGAAGCGCTGTTTCAACTCATATCCCTCTTCTCAGAAGATTCTAGTTTGTTTCAGGTTGACAAAAACCCAACCAAAGTAAAGAATAAAAGAAAATAATTCAACCCCTCTGTTCACTTCAACTGTGTAGTAGCTCTCCACATCTGAGTGATGTCTAGTACACCGGACAGCTCAGGTGCAGAGGATTTCTATCATTGTAGAAATCCTGTCAAACGCCCCTGCCAAAACTGTGCTGGGGAAACATGTTACTGACATTTGCAGTAACTGTCAGTTTAGAACCAGAAAAAATGAGTGTAAGCAAAAAATGTAGAAAGTCTTTAATTAATAAGATGAAGACATACGACTGTGTTAACAGGTAAAAAAAAATGAGAGCTTTACATTTTTAGCAAAGGAAACTAAAAGAAATATTTAAAAAAAAACTCAGACCATCTGGTTCAGTTCAAATTCTTGCTAGAAACTTGTGAGGGACTGGGTGGAAGGACAGGATGAAAGACTTGACTGTCAAGGACTTTGTGGAATGGAAGCAGTTTCCATCTTGCCTGTGTTGATTATATCAAATAATCTCGCCTATGTGTAATTATCTCATGGTGTCAAAGACTCAAACTAATTGCATCTTTTTAGGACAATTTATAAGGATAGAAAAAATGTACACTTAGAGTCTTGTCATCTACTGTGCAGCTCACTTTATTACCCCTTTCTGGTTCTTTATTTCCCTTATATTTATTAAGTTCTCTCATATGGAATGCACTGAGATTAATTAGATATGAATCCTTCTGCAAGGAGGTAGATGCATAAATGGGGATCAGCATTATCGAGTGATACTGAGTCACGGTGCCAGGCTGCACTCAACGTACTAAAGAGCATGGAGAGCTACATAGGGCAGCCTGAGTGGACTGAATGCAGGCGTGTCTGGTCTGCCTAGTGAAGACGTGACTTGACTCTTGGAAGGGCAGTATAAATGAATCTAATCAATGAAGTGAAAGAATACTTCAATCCCAGAGTGAGGGTGAAAGACAAAAACAAGGTCAGGACATCAGAATGCGACCAGGAAAAGATCTAAGATGCTGGACATCTCCCTTTGTTTCTCTTGTAAATCACAAAGGAAGGCTTGGTGCACCCTGTTGTCTGTGTCACTCTAACTACAGGCTGAACAGCAGGACCAGCGACCGTGGCCGCTTCTCTAGAGGACTCAAGCGGCATGGAGAATCATCTATATGCTCTTGACTCGCGCCGTCTGGTTACATATTGTAGTGAAAGCAACTGTAGGGAAAATGATCTGGGGACACACTCAAGTTGACGGAACACGTGAAAGTGCTTTTGTTGCAGTCTGTTTCTCATATAATCTCATGAATTTCTATTGCCTTAGAAATGGCCTGTTAGACTCTCCTGCGCAGAATGACGGCTACAGATGACCTGAAGTCAATCACATGGAGGGAAGTGCTGGAGAAAATTTAACTCTCCAAAATTACCCCAGGGAGAAATGATAGGTCCCTCCCCCCTCTTCTTTTTCCTTTCTAATTACAAAACCCTTACTTTTTGGCTCTGGAATTGCAACATGTTTTTAGAGAAGAAAAAGTACAAAAAAGAAAAATAAATTAAAAATCCCAGTGTTATACAAGAAACAGAGCCAGTCAGCAGCGTCTAGGAACAGCGCCACTGGAATCCTCTCACTTTATGAGTCAGAGGCACTGTCCCAGGGTGCAGGAGACTGTCTCTCCCTTTGAGGATCGGACATCTTTAGAAGCAACAAGGAGAAACAGGTCAGGGACAGGCTTTGCAGTCCCTACAAGGTCATATTGACTCTACTGTTTCCAAGCCGTGTGGCACTAGGCAAATTGCTTTGCTGAATTGAGTGGATGTTCTGTTTTTTTCTTGGTTAAGCTGGAATATGAGGAACAGAGAGGTAGCAGGACCAGTGCCTCCTTTGCTAGATAACTTAGAGCATTGGTTTCTTTCTTTCTTTCTTTCTTTCTTTCTTTCTTTCTTTCTTTCTTTCTTTCTTTCTTCCTTCCTTCCTTCCTTCCTTCCTTCCTTCCTTCCTTCCTTTCTTCCTTCCTTTCTTTCTTTCTTTCCCTTCCTTTCTTTCTTTCTTCCTTCCTTCCTTCCTTCCTTCGTTCCTTCCTTCCTTTCTTCCTTCTTTCCCTTTTCTTTTTTGTGAGATGAGTTTTTTCCGTGTAGCCCTAGCTATCTAGAACTTGCTTTGTAGACCAGGCTGGCCTTGAACTCAGAGATCCACCACCGTCTGTCCCCTGAGTGCTGGGTTTAAAGGCATGCACTGCCTCACCTGTCCATGAAGCATCTATTTTTATAACTGTGAATGATGGGTTTGCTCTTTCTTTTTTCTTGGATGACTTTGGGTTACTTATTGGCTTGATGAAAGGGTGCTTAATTGAGATGTTTGAGTATAGTGGCCTCTATATGCTGACTTTGTGAGGGCCAAGGGAATTCCTAAAGCTCTAAGAGAAATAGAAAAATTTACAAGGTGGCAAGTCTGAGTGTCTTACATAAACTTGGTAGTCCCAGAGACAGTAAATTGAACATCAACATGTATGTTTGAATTGTTGAAATTAGTTCCCTATTGATAGTATGAATGCAAATGATGCGAATAAATCTGCCTGATCTCAGATGACTAATGATGACAAAGATGAGACAGACTGTTAGCTCAGAAACTGATGAACTATTTTACAGAATTAAGTAAAATATCTAAGTGCCTTGGTTATGAAGCTCATCACTCACCATTGGCCAGGCCTCTATAACAAAATACTGAGAAATGAAAATTAAAAGAGAAGGAAGAGACAATTTCAATATATTCACGACTTTAGTTTTGGTAGGAATAAAAGCAATACAGGGACCTAGAGAAGGAGGGAGGGATGGAGGAAGGAAAAGAGGAAAAGAGGGAGAAGCAGAGGGAGGGGAAAGAGCACAAGAGCCCGAGAGTGTGAATAGCTGTAGCATTTCTGCTGTTGCGATTACTCTACTGGTAGAACTGAAAACATGAATAACTATAGCATTTCTGTTATTGTGATTGCGCTATTATGAAGAACTGAGAGCATGGATAACTGTAGCATTTCTGCTGTTGCGATTACTTTATTATGAAGAACTGATGTTCAGACCAAGGCATCTCATCATGTTGTTCCCCTAGAAATTTACCATCCTGGCATGGTTCCTTACTCATGGCTTGTTAAAGCAATACACACTCAGTGTATATTATACAATAATAAGCAATACTGCTAATACCTTATTGCAGCAGATCTTAAAATAATGAAGTAGGAAGTGATTGCCAAACTATCGTCAAACTCTTCTATAGAATACTTAAACCCAAGAGTTATTTTAAAGTTGAAGAGACTCAAGATCAAACATTAATTAAATGCCTTTTTATGTCCCTTGTAGCAATTATTTAAAATTCACTTTAGCAAGTGTGGACAAGAAGAGATACAAATTTTATATAACATGTTAGTTATTTTTTATTTTACTTTAATTCTTTTTTGTGTTTTTTTTTGTGTGTGTATGTGTGTGTGTGTGTACACGTGCATGTTTATGCCACAGGCTGCATGTAAAGGTCAGAGGACAATTTGTGGAAGTTCATTTTCTCTTTCCACCATGTGGGTCTTGGATACTGAACTCAGGTACTTGGGCATGGTGCCAGGGGCTTTTACTCTCTGTGCTGTCTCTCTGTTTCAACAGTTATTAATTCCCACCCATAAAAAGTATCATTTTTATTTTTTGACTTTTTTTGAGACAGGGTTTCTCTGTGTAGTTTTGGTGCCTGTCCTGGAACTAGTTCTTGTAGACAGGACTGGCCTCAAACTCACAGGGATCTATCTGCTTCTTCTTCCAGAGTGCTGGGATTAAAGGTGTGCACCACCACTGCCAGCTAAATAAATGCAATTTTTAAAAATCAGTTCTTGTGAAAGTCTTCTTTGGCAGGTGATTAAACATCACTTGGTAAATATATAGAATTTTCAAAACTCTTTAAAATAACTTAGTTAGTCATTATTTTTCTCTTTTCACTTACCCTTGGCCTTGTCCAACTTCCTGATACAGTTGCTATCTCCCTCTGCCTTCTAAGAAAGAAGAATACTCTTGCTCTATCTTGGAAGAAGACACACCTACTTAAAAGTCTATCTTATGTTGACTGGCTCTCCATAAATGTCACAAGCCGTTCCCAGGTGCTATGTGTGCCATCCAGTCAGCATTCTGAATAAATAGCTCTGGCAACCCATGGTCTGGCAGCATTACTGCTTACAATACATTGGAAGATGAAGATAAATAAACCAAAGCACGTAGATGGTTAAGTGGATTGCATTGGGCCCCAGGGAGTCAAGGTGGCTTAGGGATTAAAATACTGAAGACTATCTGGAAAGGTGAATTCTCAAGTCACACACATACCACTGTCATAGCTTCAACTCCGGTGACATCACACTTAGCAAGAGGATTACTCTGCTTTCCTGCAAGTGTCATAAGTTTTACAAAGCAAGCACCCTTTATCTGGCGTGCCAAGGATCCCCCCCCATCCTAATTGATCTGTATCCCCCAAAGGGTTATAAATTACGCAAGCATCTCAAGTCTTAACAAGTCATCTCCCCACAGCTGTGCAATGGAAATGTTCAACAAGGCATTCACTTCAGTCTAGGCAAGACCTTGGCTGCTCTCTGGGGAGATCCAGAAGGAGGGGAGTGCTTCTGGGCTCTCTTGGTTGGAGACGCTTGGCTAGCCTATTTTTTGTCTTTTCTCTTCCAACTCCCTGCAGCAGGGATAGGCCTCGTCATGGCACCTTTTCTACCCTCTCGGCTAGTCTCTCATTGATCATCAGCTGGCGTTTGTTTAGTACTGAACTGAGCATTTAGATTTAGTCTTGGCTGGTGGTGGCCTTGGAAAGAACATTTTCTAAGACTGTGTTGGTTTTCTTTCAAATAAACTTCTGCAAGCCTGGACATTTCTGGCATTGCTGAGAAGTGAGTGATTTATTCTTAGAGGCTTAAATTAGGTTCAAAAAAAAGAGAGAGAGAGAAAAGAAAACTAACAATGCAAAGGACATTCTAGCCACTGGTTACAACAGATTCTTAACTCTGCTCAGAAAAATCTTAACTCTTAAGATCCCCTCTGGTCACAGATGTCTTTTCCAGACAATCAGCATACTGGCTCCCCCTACTGGTAAGCAACTCCCCCATCTACTCATTGGGCCATGAAGGGTTATAATAAAAGGAACTCGAACCCTGGGCCTGTCATTTTTAAAGTAGGGGCTGAAGATACAATAGTGTATTTTGCTGAAGACCCATTTTCTTGTCTCACTCTTTCAACTTCAGCAATTTTGGTCACAAATTCTTAGCTCCACTAGTGTCTCTCTTTCTTAACTTCTTGGCCTTATTTTCTGTCAGGTCAAACAAACAAACAAACACAAACCAAAATCCCAAAACCAAAGGCAACCACGCATTTGGGTATTTGGGTTGATATTGTTAACATCATGACTTTAGACTTTAAGATTGGGAAAACACAAAATAGCTATGTATATAAAAATATAGCAATGTACAGTTGTCATTTTGAATTTATGAAGCAAATTTAGGTTTACTATTAGAGGGTATAAGCTAATGGGAGGAATAGAAAATTAAAGGGATAGTGGCTTGCAAATGTGTTTCAGCTATCCCATCCACATGTTCTTTGCTTAGTTCTTAAGATTTGAGGTCATCTCAGAGAACCAAAGGCAGCTGAGACTTAACCCCTCTGTGGTCAGGGAGGAAAAGCTCAGTATAAACCAGCACTAGTTAGCTCAATTATTCACTGACACGCATTTTCAGAAAAACAGCTGTTTTATCTAATTAACAGAAGGGACCAGAGAAGCTCCTTAACAAATTGGATGCATGCTATTGCCTGGAGAAGCCAAACGCTGACACCCACACCCAGGGCTATTTAGTTAGAGCCCATGACATGATTAATCGTAGTCTCAGCACTTCAATGACCCAATGCCCAAATAACCTGTGACAAACATCACTGGGGTGCGCAGGAGAGGCTCTCTTCAGAAAAGACTTAAAGGAATGCTTGTACAATGTTTAAACTTTGACCGCGTTGATTTTTAACATACAATAAATCAGTCTCAGAAGATAATTGCTGTTTCAAGGCAGGCAAACAGTTGCCAGGCATGCTCAGAGTTAACTGAAGAGGCAACTGGAGTAATATCTGTCCACTGATTCAGTGTGAAGTGTTCCTAGTAAGTGACATAAGAATGTTCTTTTCTATCTTCATAGTATTGTTTGGTGGGGTAATTTTACATGTTACTAATTGTATTATCTCAGCAGAGAAAATTTTGATGCCTTGACACCCATTAAGTTACTACCCTGGCTCAGAGTTAAGTCTAAAGTGAGGTCAAACCAGGCTCTTTCCCCAGTTGAAACAAAAGGTAAGCAAGAGTTCAGAGACTTGTAAGTCTTCTCTGTGTGCCCAGCCCTCAAATGATGCTATACCTAAAGAATACTGCTATAGACAGTTCATCTCTAGAGGGACTGGACAGACAGCCACAGATGTCTGTAGTTCCGTTCTCCAAACTGCTCTGGAGCTTCCCCCTCTTCCACACCACAAGTGTGAACTCTTGGGGCTGTGCCTTTCTCTCACTATGCTCTTGGTTCCTGGATTTCTTCCTTCTGTCTCCACACATGTCAGGCCTGTACCCTCCTGCCACTGTGGATCCATGGTTTCTCTGATTAACTGTTGTGTGTATTTGCTTTTCTCTCCTTAAAGAACTGGGGAAGGACAGAATCAACCGATAACACATTGTCTTTTGGGAGGGAACAGTATGAAGAATATTATTTCAAATAATTATTATTGCAAATAATTACTCAATGTTCTTTTTCCATACAAATATTGAAACTAACTTTTAAGCATGTTACAGAAATATAATTCTAGAGCACAGGTAAAAATAGGAAAAATTACCCAGTTCTTCAGACATGGTGATTTCCCAACCATCCATGAGGTTATGAGATCATACATTCCATAACATAAGAAGAAATCCTAAGCTTGATACATTTGGGATTTGAGTACTTCTGTGTCCCTAAGACTACTTATAGGTCTTTCATAGGAGCTGAAAGTAACGGATATTTTCTGTTTAACTTTTTTTCTCTACTCACTTAGTCCCCAACTCAATACAGATTTACTAGCTAGCTAGTATATTTCAGATTCTGCTGTGGAAAATGGCAATGAAGTTCCCTATGATGTTAATTATCAGTAATCTCAAAGATGTTTGTAGGGGTCATTTCATATTTCTTAGACACATTCTTCAGTAAAGCTATAGCTGTATCCTAAACTTTCCCCCATCTGAAAGCCCCATGCTAAGTTCTTACAGGCTACTCAGAACAGTTAGGGACACCTCAAATTCCTGTTGAGTGGCTAGAAGCACCAGTTATTCAAGATGTAGAACTGGCTAGGGAGCTTTATCCCTTGCGTCCCAGCTTGCTATACTCATCTGGTGTCCTTGTGAATGACATCAATATTTCTGACCTTTTCCATCTCTAACGTGAACTTTTAGTTGAAATTAGGCTCAAAGTCCCTTCTAGGAATTATATTTTGTATTGTCTGGGTCCTTTACTAACCTTCCAAAAGTTTGAACTTACTGGACAAATAAAAGTTCCCAAAAACTCACCTCAGATATTTCACTGGAGGCCAGGAGAAATTCTTGACTTTTCATCCATACATATAAGTTAAAGTTTAAAAAACTATAAAACTTTCTGACTCGATGGAGTCAACATTTATAGTCTGTTTAAAAGAAGTATGAGGAGACTCGCAGTAATGAGAAAAACCCCAAGAATGAGTGCTATCATCTGTAACAATGCAGGACACCCCTTCTATGGGAGAAGCAATGCCAGTTTCAGCCAGCGATGGTGACCGCAGCTGCAGACCCGAGGAGGATGGCTGTGTTTTCCAGGAAGAACAATGGACGCAAGCCCTGAGTAAACAGAAGACCTTGGAAGCCATCAACAGGTGCTCCAGCATCTTATAAAAGCTCCTCCAGTAAGCTTCACAGGGTGGGGGGTGGGGGGAGCTCCTGCCAACTGAGCTAGCAGCATTAGATAGTATTTTAGGTGATGACACTGAGTTTGTTTTACTTACTTCAATTTGATCTGATGCAGCATCAATGGCTTGCTGGACTGGGGTACACAGGGCTTCCAGATTGGAGATATTCCAGACTCCAGGGACCCCCTTTCAGTTCCCACACAGGGCCTCCGCCCTTAGACAACAGAGTTGCTGAAGCCACGCTGCAGCCTCTGACCCAAAGGTTCTCTCTTGGTACTGAAATGTAGCTAACTCTCCTACCTTTCAGTCATCTTCATCTCTCCGCAAAGGGAAGGGGGACGCGCAGATCTCTGCTTTAGGATGTCAGGGTGCAAACTGCAGTTAATTAGGAAATCTTAAAACAGTTTATTAATTTTATTATTGTTATTATTATGTCCTTAGTATTTGATAACAACTTGTGAGCAGCCTCCCTGAACCCCCACCCGAACCCCCTCTCCACTAGACGCCTTAAGTATCAAAAGATACCCGTTAGCACAATGCTAAGAGGAAGATTCTCTAAATTCCAGAGACATTCACTGTCCTCTTAACTCTTCCGATCCTCTACTCTACTCAACAGAACAGTTCATTTTGTAAGGGTGCTCTCAAATCTCAGGATCGGTCTGTACTTTCTTTAAATTATGTGCACGAGGGGATGTGGAAGGACATACTGAGATATGTTTCTCCAGAGTCACTTGGAGAAGCAGAGACTGAAAGTCTTAGTCATTCATTAAGTTGCTGTAACAAGGAAGAGGAGTAATTGATACCCCCTAACTTGAAAACACTCACATAACTCTGTCCCCTTCAGGTTTTGAAGGTGTTCCCAACATAAGATAAAAACATGGTGTTTGATATGCACCATACAGCTTGAAAAAAAAATTAGAACTGGCAAAATTCCTGTGAGTTTGAAGTGGGTACACCTGAAATCATTTCAGGTTTTAGAACCATGCTGTTGACTTCTGGAGGAGAAGGAAGATTCATGAGGAAGATAGTAGAGCTGCTTCTTACATTATGAGAGGCAGTGCTCTTATCGACTAGGAAAGAAAATTCAAACAGAAGCTCAAGAGAAGACACTTCTGCTCTTCTTCAGCCTCCATAATTCTGCATAAATAAGAGGTCATGTTTGATAGCAGATGGGGACCATTTTATTCTCTTA